>NW_006921591.1:11378252-11425630 GCF_000298275.1 Orycteropus afer afer
CCTTGGGTTTCCGAGGCAGTATCACTACGGAAGTAGATTGCCCCATCTTCCTTCCGAGGAGTGGCTGGTGGGTTTGAACTGTTTGAACTGTCAGCCTTCTGGTTAGCAGTCAGATGCCTTAGGCACTATGCTACCAGAGCTCCCATTTCCTCCCTTTGGCAACCCTTTCCCTGTGCCCTTTCCCCATATGCTTTCCTGCCCTCTGAGCTATCTCTCTGTGAAAATACTACCCTTCTGAACTTCCATGGCTGACTGTTCTAAGGAGTGTGCCTATTTGATATAAATGTTCACCTTCTTTTGCCTATTATTTGACTGGAAGACACAAGAGTGAGTTCAATTACAGGCCTGAAGGATGAGTAGGGGCCACAGTCTCCAGGCTTTCACCAGTCTCTATCATACCAATAAGTCTGGTCTTTTTTATGATTTTGAGTTTTGTCCCACATTCTCCTCCCACTCTATCCAGGATCTCCTGCACTGATCCCTTTCTGAGGGGTTTACAATGGTAGCTGGGCACCATCTCGTTCTTCTGGTCTCAGGGTCATGTAGGCTGAGGTTCACATGGTACACTAGTCCCTTGGACTAATGGTTTTCATGTGTCTCTGGTTAACATTCTTCTTAGCTCCCGATGAGGAGAGACCAATTGTTGCATCAAGATGGCTGCTTGTAAGCCTAAGACCCTAGTTACCACTCACCAAAGCAAGATGTAGAAAAATATTTTTGTGTAGTAAGTTATGGCAACTGAGCTTGATGTCTTCCATGGCCAATATTTTGCTCCCTCAGGATGGTTGGCTGTGACTAAGACGTCATCATAATTTTGCCCCCCCCCCCCGTTAGCTCTATTATAAATATAGCACATATAAATACATATGTAAAAATACCATCTACCAAACTTATGTATGGTCAAGGGTTTATTCCCTTTTGTAGGCATATCTAATCTTTCAGCCTACCTATATATTCAACCATAGATTATTTTTTTGTTATTGTTAATAATGCAGTATTATGTATGTAAGAGTGTTTATCTTTGTTATCTGTACCTCTTGTGCACCTGTGTCTTCCTTTTCCTTAGTGTTATTGTGTTGGACACTCACTTTTGATATATTGCTTTTTCCTTCATTAAAATCAATACTTACCTCTTACCTATCTAGCAATTTTTCCTCCCCTCCCCTCTCATCCCTGGTAATCAGCAAAGAAAGTGTCCTTTCCTTGACTTTTTACAATAGTGGACTGATACAATATTTGTCCTTCTATGATTGACTTAACTCACCCAGCATAAAGTACTCCAAGTTTATTTTTGTTATGAAGTTTTTCACCAATTCTACATTATTCTTTAATGTTTCATAGTATTCCACTGTGTGTGTGTACCATAATTGGGTTATCCGCTCCTCCATTGATAGGCACTTAGGTTGTTTCCATCTCTTTACTATTGTGAATAATACTGTGATGAACATGTGTGTGCATGTATCTACTCATGTCCTGGCTCTCAATTCTTTATAATATATACGTAGTAATGGGATTGCTGGATCAAATGATATTACTATTTCCAACTTTTTTTGAGGAATCACCATACCATTTTCCACAGTGTTTGTATCATTTTACAATCCCAGCATCAATTTATGTGGATCTCAATCTCTTCACATCCTCATTAGCATTTGCTATTTTCTGTCTTGTTGAACTTTGCTATTAGTGTTGGGGTGAGATGGTATCTCATTTTTGTTTTGATTTGCATCTCTCTAATGACCAATCATGATATTTCTTCATTTGTTTGTTGGCTGCCTGAAGATCTTCTGTCCATTTTCTAATTGGATTGTTTGTCTTTTTCATGTTAAGGAGTTGGAATTTTCTATAAAGTATAGAAATAAGTCCCTTGTTAGATATGTCATTGCTGAATATTTTTCCCAATCTGTAATTTCTTTTTTAACTCTTTGGAGAAGTGTTGTAGTGCACATAAGAATTTAAGTTTTAGAAGGTCACTATCACCTAATTTATCTTCTGTTGTTTGTGTTTGGGGCTATTCTTGATAGTTTATTTGTGCCATAAATTAAAGCTGCTCAGTTTGCCCCTATTTTTCTATGATAAACTTTATAGTTCTAGGTTTAACATTTAAGTCTTTGATCCATCCAGTGTTAGTTGCCACATTAGTTTGAGTTAGTTATATGGTTTGAAGTATGAATCTTGTTTCATTTTTTTTGCAAATGGATATCCAGTTTTCCTAGCTCCTTTTTTTAAAGAGACTGTGTCATCCCCATTTAATGCATTTGTCAAAGATCAGCTAACCATAGGTAGATAGATCTATTTCTGGGTTCTCAGTTGTGTTCCACTGGTCTGTATGTCTCTTGTTGCACTGCTCCCAGGTGGTTTTGACTATGGTGGCTCTATTGTAGGCCTTAAGATATGGGAGTGTGAGATCTCCTAGTTTGTTCTTCTTCAGTAGTACTTAGCTTATGTGATGGCTCTTTCTTTTCCATATATAATTAGTGATTGGTTTTTTCAAGTCCTTAAAGAATGTTGATGGAGTCTGGATTTAGACTGTATTGAATGTATAGATTACTTTGCACAGAATTGATATTTCACAATATTCAGTCTTCCTATCCATGAGCTTGTAGATCTCTTATAGTTTCTTTAGTGTTTTGTAGTTTTCTTTGTACAGGTCTTTTGTGTCCCTAGTAAGGTTTAGTCCCAAGTATTTTCTCTTCTTAATAGATATTGTAATTATATTAATTCCCCCTTCAGAAATCTCTTTTCCAGTGTAGAGGATTCCAATGGATTTTTATATGTTGATGTTGGATCCTGCCACTATGACAAATCTTTCAATTAGTTTCAGTAGTTTTCTTACTGAATCTCTTGGGCTGAACATCATCAGCCAAAACAAGGCCAGGAGATAACTGTGGAACAGAGTATCAACTGTGCATATGCAAGTTCAAATCAAAGCTGAAGATGATTAAAACAAGCCCACAAGACCCAAAATGTGACCTTGATTATATCTCTTCTGAATGTAGAGACCATCTAAAGAATAGATTTGATGCATTGAACACTAATGACCAAAAACCAGAGGAATTGTAGGATGGCATCAAGAACTTCATCCATGAAGAAAGCAAAAGGTCGTTAGAAAGATGGGAAAGGAAGAAAAGACCAAAATGGATGTCGGAAGAGACTCTGAAACTTGCCCTTGAACAAAGAGTAGCTAAAGTAAATGGAAGAAACGACAAGATAAAAGAGCTGAACAGAATATCTCAAAGAGCATCTTGAGAATATGAAGTCAATTATTATAATGAAATATGCAAAGACCTCGAGTTGGGAAAACAAAAGGGAAGAACATTTTCAGCATTTCTCAAGCTGAAAAAAATGAAGAAAAAAATATAAACCTCAAGTTGCAATATTGAAAGATTCTATGGGTAAAATACAGAATGATTCAGGAAACATCAAAAGAAGATGGAAGGAATACACAGAGTCATTGTACCCAAAAGTATTAGTTGATGCTCATCCATTTCAGGAGGTGGCATATGATCAAAAACTAATGATATTGAAGGAAGAAGTTGAAGCTGCGCTGAAGGAATGGGCAAAGAACAAGGCTCCAGGAGTTGATAGAATATCCTTGAGATGTTTCAACAAACAAATGTCACTCTGGAGCCACTTACTCATCTATGCCAAGAAATTTGGAAGACAGCTACCTGACCAACTGACTGGAATAGAACTATATTTGTACCCATTCCAAAGAAAGGTGATCCCACAGAATGTGGAAATTATCAAATGACGTCATTAATATCACAAATAAAATCTAGTTGAAGATAATTAAAAAAACAGTTGCAACAGTCTGTTGATAGGGAACTTCTTGAAATGGAAGCAGGACTCAGAAGAGCATGTGGGACAAGGGATATCATTGATGATGTCAGATGGATTTTGGCTGAAAGTAAAGAATACCGGAAAGATGTTTACTTGTGTTTTATTGATTATGCAAAGACACTAGACTGTGTAGATCATAAATTATGGATAAATTGAGAAGAATGGGAATTCCTGAACATTTAATTGTGCTCATGAGGAACCTGTACATAGACAGGAGGCTGCCATTCTAACAGAACAAGGGGCTACTGCATGGCTTAAAATCTGGAAGGGAATGGTTGTATCCTTTCACCAAACTTTTCAATCTCTATGCTGATCACATAATCCCAGAAGCTAGACTATACGAAAAAAAATGAGGCATCAGGATTGGAGGAAGACTCATTAACTATCTGTGATATGCACACAATAGAACCTAACTTGCTGAAAGTGAAGATGACTTGAGGAGTTCTGGCAAGATGGTGGAATAGGTAGAAAAACTACATAGATCTTCTGTAACAAAGCAATAAGAAGCCAATTGAAAGCAATACAGGAAACCATCCTGGAACCTTTAGCTTTGAAAGGAAGGATAAAGGGGATTAAATACCAACTAGTAGAAGAACCTGAATGAAATGGTGAGTATAGAGACAAACGGAGCTGTGGACTGCCAGCTGTCCTGAGGGCACAAACATTATGAGTATTTGCTGATAGTAATCTAAGAATCACCTCTGCTTACCAAGGCTTCCAGGGTAAGGACTGCATTGGTGCATGATGACCAAAAGGGAGAAAAGTAAGGAAGCAAATAGGTGGACCTATGGATGCTGGTAGCTATCCTGAGGGCACAGCCATTTTGGATGTTTGAAGGCAGCCGACACAGCCACTTTGAGTCTCTGTGGGTGGCATTCTTGCTTCGACTACAACCTGTGAGTGGACTCTCCTGGCCAAGAATAGCAGGAGGAACTGCACTGGAGACTGATGACAGGAGAGGTGTGATATTTCCCTTGTTACTCATGTGTCCTGTGCCCTCTTGGTGAACAGGGGTTTGGCCATCTCCCACCTCCACCTACCTTCTTGACCTACAGGGGCTCCATCCCAGTATGTGCTCTGGCAGAGCCTGGGTGCCATACTCCACCCCCCACAGTTCTTTTGTTGTTTATTTGTTTTAAATTACTCTTTTCACCTTCCTCCTTTCTCTGCACCCTACCTTTTTCTATCCTCTTTCCTGTCTCTAGTTCTTGGTTGCATTTTTTTTTTCCTTCCCTTTTCCTATTCCCATCTTTTTTCTTTCTTTTGTTTCTTACCACTTTTTGTTTTCCCTTTTGTGGTTTTCCATACTTATTTTTTCTTTTAATTCTTTCTCTTTTCTCTCATTTTATTCTTCCCTCCCCAGATATTGTGGCTTTTTTCTTCTTTTTCTCATTATCTTTCTTTTATCCTTTTTAAATATATTTTGAAATTTTTCTTCTTATTTACTGCACTTTTTTTTTGTAATTGTTGCTGTTTGTTTATGTAGATTGTTTTTTCTCTCTTTTTATTTTTTTTGTCTGAGTGTGACATATCAACCGTTCCCACATAACCCAATCATACCTGCATGTCCTGCAGCTCCACCCACTGAGTGAGGGCTACTGCTTGCTTTTGTACCAATTGACCAATGATAGATGGCAGCCAACACCAGCTCATCTCACCCTCTACTGCTCTTTATGGACAGCTAACAGAGATCTGTGCACACACTCTCATTCTCTACCACACCCACAAGTAGACAGGTGGTAAGTGCCTAAGTGCTAACAACTAGGGGATAGAGGAGGACAGTATCCTGTCCACAAAGATACATCAAAACCAAATAAAGGAGAAAATAATCCTGCATTAATCACACCAACATACAACCACAAATTAAACATAAATACAACAATACCATAATGTTTCAGAGACAACAGACCATCAAAGCCCACACAAAAAAGGGAAGATAAAACAGTAGAAACAGTACAAACCCAGAAAACATCCCTGAGGAAAAAGCAGCATTGGAACTCCCTGACAAAGAATTCAAAAGAATTGTATTTAGATACCTTCATACAATTGAGAGAGAGATGAAGGAAAACACTGACAGATCAAGGAAACCACAGACAAAATTAAGGAAAATGCAGACAAAATTCTAGAACAATTTAGGAAAGCAATGTTGTTGTTGTTGTTGTTATGTGCCATTGAGTTGGCCCCGACTCATAGCGACCCCTCCTTGCATTTCCGAGGCAGTATCACTATGGAAGTAGGATTGCCCAACCTTCCTTCCGAGGAGTGGCTGGTGGGTTTGAACCACCAGCCTTCTGGTTAGCAGTCAAGTGCTTTTAGCCACTATGTACAAGAACAAATTGACAAAATAAACCAAAAAAAAAAAAAAAAAGATACAAAAACAACAAACAGAAATCCAGAAGATTAATATTAAGATTTAAGAAATAGATAACATAGATAATGGACAAAGGAGTAGAACTGAATAAATGGAAGACCAAATTAATGAGCTTGGAACAAATACTTCAATGCTATTTCTTAAAGGATCAAGCAGATGAAAGAACAAAACATCATGAAGAAAGCCTGATTTATGTGTGATAGCATCAAGAAGAATAACCTACGTGTAATCAGAATTCCAGAACAGGAAGAGACAAATAACATTACAGAGAACATTGTCTAAAATTATATGAAGAGAATTTCCTGATATGATGAAAGATGAGAATATATCCATTCAAGAAGTCAGATGAACCCTAAGGAGGATAGACTCTAAAGGAAAATCACCAAGACACACCATCATCAAACTCACCACAATCAAAGACAAAGAAAGAATCCTGAAAGCACTATGGGAAAAATGAAAAGTTACCTGCAAAGGACAACTTATAAGACTAAGCTCTGATTTCTTGGAAGAAACCATGCAGGTGAGAAAGCAATGGGATGGTATATATAAAACCTTGAAAGAAAAAATTTCCAACCAGGAATTATATACCCAGCACAATTGTCTATCAAGTATGCGGGTGAAATTAGGACATTTCCAGATAAGCAGAAATCAAGGGAATTCATCTAAACAAGATCAACTTTACAAAGATGCTAAAAAGAGTCCTTCAGATGGAGAACCAACAAAAGCAAACAACAACCAATGATTACCACACATGACATCATAACCCAAAAAACAGCCCAGTTATAGAAGTATTCAAAGTAAAATAAGCTTACAAGACTAAACAGGGAACCAGAGACATCACTTTGTAAATGAAGACAACTACAAACCAAAAAGTGGGATTAATAGTATAGTTACAGAACTTGTAAATGGTGTGAAAATTCAAGATGATTGCAAGAAAAAAACAAACTGTTTTAAACTTAGGAAGAAAATTATAAATTACATGGTAACCACAAAGAAAAATAATAAACTTTCACACCAACATAAAGAAGAGGACAAGCACAAATACTTAGAAAATACTAAAACAATAGCAATGAAGGAGATGATAACATGATTTATTAACAAAATGAGTTCAGCACAGAAAAGGATATGCAACAAAGAAATCAGCAACACCAAACACACGAAAAAAAAAATAATAAAAAATGACATCAATAAATTCATGCTTTCAACAATTACATTGAATGTAAATGGATTGAATGCATCACTCAAGAGACAGAGAATTAATTGCAGACTGGATAAGAAAACATGACCCATCAATATGCTGTTTACAAGAGACACACCTTAGACACAAAGAAAAATAGACTAAAAATCAAAGGTTGGAAAAAGATATATCAAGCAATGTGCAACCAAAAGAGAGCAGGGGTGGCAATATTACTTTCTGATAAAACAGACTTTAAGACAAAAACTACCATATAAGACAAGGAAGGACATTATATAATGATTAAAGGATCAATTGAACAGGAGAACATAACCATAATAAATATCTAGGCACCCAATGAAAGAGCCCCTCAATACATAAATCAAACTTTAGCAGAATTGAAAAGACAAATTAATAACTCCACAGTAACAGTGGGAGACTTTAATAGTTCACTTTCAATAAAAGATAGAACAATGGGAAAGAAACTCAACAAAGATGAGGAAGAATTAAACCATATGATCAACCAACTTGACCTTATAGACAGAGCACTTAACCCAACAACAGGAAATTATACATTATTTTCCAGTACACAGGATAGACCATATGTTAAGCCACAAAACAAGCCTCAATAAATATAAAAACATTGAAATAATGTGAAGCATCTTCTCAGATCACAAAGATACAATATTAGAAATCAACACTAGGAAGACCAACAGAAAAATAACAAATGCATGGAAACTGAATAATGCCTCCTTAAAAAAAATTGGGTAGTAGAAGAAATAAAAAATGAAATTAAAAAAATTCCTTGAATCAAATGAAAGTGAAACACAACACAGCAAAATCTTTGGGACACAGCAAAAGCAGTTGTCAGAGGGCAGTTTGTAACAATAAATGCATATACCAAAAAAGAAAAAAGAGCTAAAATCAATATCTTAAACCAACATCTCCAACAATTAGAAAAATAGCAGCAAAAGAAGCCTACAGTCACCAGAAGAAAGGAAATAATAAAGATTTGAGCAGAAATAAATGAAGCTGGAAATAGGGAAAACAATAGGAAAAAGTCAAGAGTAGAAGTTGGTTCTCTGATAAGTTTAATAAAATTGAGAAACACTAGTAAACTTAACAAAGGAAAGGAAGAAGATGCAAATAACATGAATAAAAAAATGAAAAGTGTGACATCATAACAGAGCCAATAGAACTAAAAAGATTAATATCAGGATCCTATGAAGAACTGTACTCCAAAAATTTGAAAACTTATAAGAAATTATCAGATTTCTGGAAACATACTACTTACCTAAACTAACATATACTGAGGTAGAATACTTGATCAGATCCATAACAAAAGGAGAAACTGAGCAGGTCAATTAAAAAAAAAAAAAAAAAAATTACCAACAAAACAAAGTCTTGTCCCAGGTGGTTTCAATGGAAAATTCTACAAATCATTCAGAGATAAGCTAACACCAATCCTACTCAAACTATTCTAGAAAATAGGAAAGGATGGAATCCTCCTAAATTGATTTTATGAAACAAGCATAACCCTGATACCAAAACTAGGCAAAGACACCACTAGAAAGGAAAACTACAGTCCAATATCCCTCATGAATAGAGACACAAAAATCTTCAACAAAATCCTAGCCAACAGACTCAAACAAAATATCAAAAAAATCATATATCATGATCAAGTGGGATTCATACCAGGTATGCAAGAATGGTTCAACATTAGAAAACCAATCAATGTAATCCATCACATAAGTGGAAAAGAATCATGTAAAGGAAAAGGATCACATGATCATATCAATAGATGCAGAAGAGGCATTTGATAAAATCCAACATCCATTCCTGATAGAATACTCTCAGAAAAATAAGAAAGAAAGGAAACTCCTCAACATAATAAGGAACATATATGCAAAACCAACAGCCAACATTATTCTCAATGGAGAGAGACTGAAACCATTCCCCTTGTGAACAGGAACCAGACAAGGATCCCCTCTATCTCCAATTCTATTCAACATTGTATTGAAAGACATAGCCAGGAAATAAGGCAAGAAATTCTTCCAAGTTGGTAAGAAAGAAGTAAAACTATCCTTTTTGAAGATGATATGATCTTATATATAGAAAATTCAAGAGACTCAGCAAGAAAACTACCACTGGAAATTATTGATAGATTTAGCATAGTGGTAAGACACAAGATCATCATGCAAAAATCAGTTGGATTCCTCAACACCAGAGAAGAGGTCTCTGCAAAGGAAATCAGGAAATCAATTCCATTTACAATAGCTGCCAAAAAGATAAAATACTTGGGAAGAAATCTTACCAGAAACACAAAAGACTTACACAAAGAAAACTACAAAACATTACTTTAAGAAACTTTAAGACATCTACATAAATGGAAGAACATATCATGTTCATGGATAGGAAGATTGAACATTATGAAAATGTCAATACTACTCAAAACAATCCATATATTCAATGCAATTCCCATTCAGACTCCATCAACATTCTTTAAAGCCACGGAAAAACAAATCACTAATTTTATAGGGAAAGGAAAGAGACCTTGGATAAGAAAAACACTACTGAAGAAGATGAACAAAGTAAGAGGTCTCACACTCCCAGATATCAAAACCTACTACACAGCCACAGTTGTCAAAACAGCCTGGTAATGAATGGTACAATGACAGACAAATAGACCAGTGGAACAGAATTGAGAATCCAGAAATAAATTCATTGACCTATGGTCAACTGATCTTTGACAAAGGGCCAAAACCTATTCAATGGGGGAAGAGATCATCTTTTTCACAAAGGGTGCTGGCAAAATTGGATATTCATTTGCAGAAAAATGAAACAAGATCCATATCTCACACCATACCCAAAAATGAACTTCAGATGGAACAAAGACTTAAATGTGAAACCTAAAATTATAAAGTTCATAAAAAAAAGTAGGGGCAAATTTAGGGGCCCTAATTTATGGCATAAATAGATTATCAAGCATAACCCAGGATGTACAAACAGCAGAGGATAAACTGGATGATTGGGACCTTCTAAAAATTGAATTCTTATGTGCATCAAAACACTTCTCCAAAAGAGTAAATAGAGAACTACAGAATGAGAGAAATATTCCGCACTGACACATCAGACAAAATATTTATCTCTAAAATTCATTAAAAACTCTAGCACCTCAACATCAAAGAGACAAACAATCTAATTAAAACAAGCAGAAGATACACACAGACACTTCAACAAAGAAGATATTCAGGCAGCCAACAAACACATGAAGAAATGTTCATGATCATTAGCCATTAGAGAGATGCAAACCAAAATAGAAGTGATATACCATCTCACCCCAGCATTTATAGCAAAGTTTAACAAGGCAGAAAATGTTAGACAAGGATGTGGACAGATTAGGATTCTCATGAATCCTACACTGCTGGGGGGACTGTCAAATGATACAACCTCTGTGGAAAGCAGTATGGCAATTCCTTAAAAAGTTGGAAATAGAAATACCATTTGATCTAGCAATCCTATTACTAAGTATATATTCTAAAGAATTGAGAGGTAAGACACAAATAGATATATGCACATCCATGTTCATTACAGCACTATTCACAATGGCAAAAAGATGGAAACAACCTAAGTGCCAATCAACCAAGGAATGGATAAGCAAACAGTGGTGCATATACACAATGGAATACTATGCAACCCTAAATAATAATGTAGAATCTGTAAAAGATTGCATAACATGCATGAACTTAGAACACATTATGCTGAGTGAAATAAGTCATTCACAGAAGGCCAAATATTGTATTAGTCCACTGTTGTAAAATGTCAACAGAAAGTTTATGCATAGAAGGAAATTTCTTTGTTGTTTACCATGGATGGGAGAGGAAAAGAGGCTAAATTTCTAGATAGGTTGGGGATAGAGGCATATACACATATATATAAACCAAACCAAAGATTAGTGCTTACCAGGGATGAGAGGGAGGGGGAAAAGGTGAAGTTTTTGTTTGCAGGGCATTATATTATGGTAACGATGTTGGAATATTTTGGAAAAGGATAGCAATAATGGTGGCACAGCATGAAAAATATCAGCAATGTCCCTGAACTATTGTAAATAGTAATATTGTAAATAGGAAAGTTGTCATGTTGGCTAATGTCTTGTATATGTGTATATGTTTTTACCACAATAAAAGTTAAAAAAAAAAAAAAAGAATGAGTTGAAGCACTTACTGATGAAGTTAAAGACTATAGTCTGTCATATGGATTACACCTCAACATATAAAGAAAACAAAAATTCTCACAACGGGACCAAAAAGCAGCCTCATGACTAGTGGAGAAAAGGTTGAAGTTATCAAACATTTCATATTACTTGATTCCACAATCAACATCAGTGGAAGAAGCAGTCAAGAAATCAGATGATGTGTTGTACTGGGCAAATCTGCTGCAAAAGACCTCTTTAAAGTGCTGAAGAGCAAAGTTATCTCTTTGAAGACTAAGGTGCGCCCAACCCAAGCCACAGTATTTTCAATAGCCTCATATGTCTGTGAAAGCTAGACAATGAATACGGAAGACCAAAGAGTTATCGCTTTTGAGTTATGGTGTTGGTGAAGAATACTGAAAGTACCATGGAGTACCAGAAGAACTAACAAATCTGTCCTGGAAGAATTCAAGTGGGAATGATCCTTGGAAGTGAGAATGGCCAAAATTCATCTCACCTATTTGGTCATGTTGTCAGAAGTGACCATTCCCTGGAGAAGGATATCATGCTTGGTAAGGTGGAGGGTCAGCAAAAAGGAGGAAGATACTCAATGAGATGGATTGACACAGTGGCTTCATGGATGGTCTCACATCTAGCAAGGATTTTGAGGATGCTGCAGGACCAGACAGGGTTTCATTCTGTTGTACATAGGGTCACTATGAGTTGAAGCCAACTTGATGACACCTAACAACAACATAGCAACATATGCAGACAACACAACCTTGCTTGCTGAAAGTGAAGATGGCATGAAGCACTTATTGATGAAGATTAAAGACTATAGTCTGCTGTATGGATTACACCTCAACATAAAGAAAACCAAAATCTTCATAACTGGGCCAATAAGCAGCATCATGATAAATGGATAAAAGTTTGAAATTGTCAAAGATTTCATATTACTTGGATCCATAATCAACACCAATAGCAGCAGCAGTCAAAAGATGTATTGCACTGGGCAAATCTACTGAGAAAGACCTCTTTAAAGTACTGAGGAGCAGAGATGTCTCTTTGAAAACTAAGGTGCACCTAACCCAAGCCATGGTGTTTTCAATAGCCTCATGTGCATATAAAAACTGGACAATAAATAGAGAAGACCAAAAAAGGGTTGATGCTTTTGAGTTGTGGTATTGGCAAAGAATACTGAAAGTGCCATGGAATGCCAGAAGAAGCAACAAAACTGTCCGAGAAGTACAGCCATAATGCTCCTTGGAAGTGAGAATGGCCAGACTCTTTCTCACCTACTTTGGTCATGTTTTTAGAAGGGATCATTTCCTGGAGAAAGATCTCATGCTTGGTAAAGTAAATGGTCAGCAAAAAAATGGGAAGACTGACAGCAAGATGGGTTGACACAAGACCGGGCAGTGTTTTGTTCTGTTGTACACAGGGTCACTATGAGTTGGAGCTGACTCCACAGTACCTAACAACAACAAAAACGATGAAACTAGACCCTAGACTATGGAACAGAACACGAACAGCTTCCCGAAAGGCCTCTTGCTTTCTTCTAGTCTCTAACCTCCTACCCAATGGAAACTAACACTATCCTGACATCTAATACCATAGACTAGTGTTCCTGGTTTTGAATCTGATATAAATGGAAACATTCTTTTTGGTTTCTGGCTCCTTTCACTCAACAAAATGTTTGTGAAATTCATCCACATTTTTGTGTTTAGTTGCACATTGTTCATTCTTGTTATGTTACTGTATTCTGCTGTATGAAATTATCACAAGTTTATTATTTTATTAATGCTAACCAGAAAGCTGGCAGTTCAAACCTACTGGCCACTACTGGGAAGGAAGATTGGGTAATCTACCTCAATAGTGATACTGACTGGGAAACCCAAGGAGGGGTCACTATGAGTCTGATCCCACTGGACGACAGTGGGTTGTTTTTTTTTTTTTTTTACTCATCTAATGATAGGCATTGCAGTAGTTTACAGTTTGAGGCTATTTTGGATGATGTTGTAATAAATATTCTTATATAAGCCTTTTTGTGGACATAAGAGTGTTTTTCTTACTTAGAGACCTCTTTAGAAGTGAAATTTATGGATTGTACATTATACATATGCTTAGCTCTATTAGAAACTGTCAGATTGTTTTCAAAATGCAAAATTTTAGACAAAAGTATTTCCAGAGGAATGTTGATTTATTAAACCCATTTGATTTTTTAAATTTTTAAATCAAGATACGTAACTGAGGGAATATTTTTAGCAATGATGGAACTGTTTTGTACTTTGCTGGTGGCTATATGGTGACATATTTGTCAAAACTTATAACACTGTATAGAAAAAGTGATTTTATTTTATTTACCACAATTCATCAGTTACCCACCTGAGGGGCATTTGGTTGTTTCCAGATTTTTACTATTATGATAGCAGTTTTATGTCTTGATAAACATCTATGTGACATTATTATATGGGCATATATTTTCTTTTCTTTAGGATAAATACCTAAGAGTATCATATTGGAAGTGCATGTTTGATTGCATAAGCAACCAACAAGCTATTTTCCATTATGGCTACTCCATTTTGCATTTTCATCAAGAATGTATGAGAACTCCAGGTGCTCAACATCTTTGTGACTACTTGTATTATCAGGGTTTTTTTGTTTGGTTTTGTTTCGTTTTTTCTCTTACTGTGGTAAGTATAAAAATATAACAAAACATTTGCCATTTAACATTGTTTACATGTGCAATTCAGTCATCATGTCATGTAACTATCACTGCTATCCATTTCAAAACTTTTCCATCATCCTTAACAGAAGCTCAGCGCCTACAAGCAACGACTCTTCTTCTTCCACCACTCTGGCCATGACTAATAATTTAGTCTCTATACAATTGTCTGGTTTAGATATTTCATGTAACTGGAATCATATAATATATGGTCTTTTGTGATGAAATTATTTCACTTTGCATAATGTTGCCAAGGATCATTCATATAGTAGCATGTATCAGGACTTCATTTATCTTTATGGCTTAGTAATATTTCATCATAAGTATGTACCACATATTGTTTGTCCATTCATCCATTGATATATATTTAGGCAGTTTCCACCTTTTGTCTATTGTGAATAGGGCTGCAGTGAACATTTGTGTACTAGTAACTGTTTGTGTTTCTGATTTCAATTATTGTGGATATGTACCTAGGAGTTAAATTGCTGGATTTATGGTAATTCTAATGAAGTCACAGTGGTGCTGTGGTTAAGTGCTCAGGTGCTAAGTGATCTGTCTGTGGTTCAAATCATCATTTGTTCTGCAAAAGAAGGATATGACAGTCTGCTTCCATAAAGATTTACACTCTTAGAAGCCCTATGGGGTATTTCTATTCTGTCCTATAGCATTGCTATGAGTTGAGATTGACAGCAAAGAATTTATTTTTCTGGTATGGTAATAACTAACTTAAATAAATAAATAGCTTTTCATTCTGATTTAGGTGAAAGTTTACAGAGAAAATTAACTTTCATTCAATAATTCATACACATTTTGTTTTGTGACATTGATTATGATCCCCACAATGTAACAATATTCTTCCCACTTACTCCCTGTGTTTACTACATCCATTTGTCCTTCTTTCCTATCCTTTCCTGCCTTCTGACCTTTATCCCTGGGCAAATGCTACCCTTTTGATCTCATGTGGTTTATTATTATAAGAAGTGTGTCTCCCTGGTGTTATTGTTCATGTATATGCCTTCCTATTGTTTGGCTGAAAGTTGAGCAATGGGAGTAGGTTCAATTCCAGGCTTGAAGGATGAATAAGGAAGTTCCACCAGTCTCTATCAGACAAGTAAGCCTGGTCTCTTATTGTTCTGAGTTTTCTCCCACTCTATCCCCTTCATAGTGGTCAGTAGGGGTAAATGGGCATTATCTAGTTATTCTGGTCTCAGGGTCTTGGAGGCTGGGGTCCTTGTGGCCCATTAGTCCTTTGGACTATTGTTATTTTGTGTCTGTGATTTTCTTCACACTTCTTTGCTCTGGATGGGGAGAGACCAATAGTTGAACCTTAGATGGTCACTCAAAAGCTTTTAAGACCCCAGTCTCTACTCACCAAAGTAGAATTATAAAGGAAAGGCTATATATAATAAAGGGGAGGTAAGCACAAAATGATCAAAGCAAAGAGCAATACTAGGAGGAACACAAGAGGTAAAGGCAACAAAGGTAAATACTATTATTACACAATCCTGCAGTAATAGTAATAACAATAATCTGTAAGTAGATACATAAAGAGGTATGCAAGCTGAACAGATGTGGGAAATGAATGGGAGTACACTCAGGAATATATTATAGGTTTGACAGAGAATATTTCTACATATGTATCTATCTCTCATACTTTGGTCATGTTATCAGAAGGGATCAGACCCTAGAGAAGGACATCATGCTTGGCAATTAAAGGGTCAGTGAGAAAGGGGAAGATCGTCAATGAGATGGATTGTCATGGTGGCTGCAATGATGAGTTCAAGAACAGCAATGGTGAGGAGTGTACATGGCCAGGCAGTGTTTCATTCTATTGTACAAATGGTTCCAGTGAGTCAGAAATGACTCAATGGCATCTAACAATAACAGCATCCACATGTGCTGCAATTGTATTCATAATTATATTAGAGAATACAGGGGAGAAAATTATGAAAACTCCTTAGCCATAACCACTTTGAGAGAACGAGTCACTGGGCCTAGGGTCTCAGGATAGTCTTGAGGGAAATAAAAATCAATTGACTTAACATATGCTGAACTTTTAAAGAATTCCAAATTGTTTTCCATGGCAGTGGAACCCATTTTACAGCCCCACAAGCAATAGATGATGGTTTATTTCAATTGGTCCTATCCTTGAGGCTGAGGTAGCTGTGCTTCCAGTTTCCTTGTTCTCTCTGCTTCTGACAATTAATGCCCTAGGGCAACCCACTCCGCCAGGAATCTTTCTGTCAAAAGGACACTCAGCTTTCTTGTTCCATGGGCTGTTCAACTTGCTACTTCATCTCATGCCAGTCTCTTCTACCAATTAATGACCAAAGGCAAACTACTCCACCAGGACACCACCTATGCAATGACATCCAGCTTTCTCTTCCATGGGCTAGTCAGGCTGTTGCTGTCTCATGCTGGTCTCTCAGCTCTGTTACTGCTATCTCTCATGCCCATCTCTTGGCTCCACTGCCATCTCTCATGCTGCATGCTGGGGTCTCTCTACCAGGGTCTTGGGTCAAGGACACACTCCACTTCTTTTTCCAAATTTTAGGTATCTGTCAGAGCAGCAACCCACTCTCTCGGTACCATATTCTGTTTTGGTTATCTAGTGCCACTCTGACAGGATTATACCACAAATGGGATGGCTTTAACAAATAGGAGTTTATTCATGTGCAGTTCTGGAGGCTTTAAGTCCAAGTTCAAAGTGCCAGGTGCTAGGGGCTAGGTGAAAGCCCCTAAACCTTGGGCTTCAGCTCTGCCTCCTGCTCCCAGCCCACTGAAGCTGGAGGCCTTTCTTCACTCAGACAGCTGCTGGCTGCTGAGGCTGAGAAACCCAAGGTTGACAAGTAAAAAGGCAAAGTCCTAATATTATCAAACAACAAGCCAGGCCACTAATTCAAATCCCAAGATCGGCAGGGCATGGCAGGCTGCTGAAAAACAACTTGGCTATGTGCAGGGTTCAAGTGTGCCATAAGCTAGATATCTTCCTCAAAGCAGCTTCTTATATACTAGAAGCAGACCACATCTCTAAACCAGCTACTTAGCTGTTCCAGTAGATTCCATCATGAGATTGATTGCCAATCTCTCAATTGGGAAAAACTTCATCCAGCTGCCCAGCCACTCAACCAGGCCTAGCCAAGTTGAAACACAACTTTAATTACCACAAATGTTTAAGGCATTTGGCTGCTAAAAATTGTTGGTTCAATCCCACCAGCTGCTCCATGGAAGAAAGATGGGGCAGTCTGCTTCTGTAAAGACTTACAGCCTTGAAAACCCAATAGGGTTCACTATGAGTCAGAATCAACTTGATGGCAGGGAGTTTTTTTTTTTTTTTTTTGTTTTTTTTTCCATCTTTTGCATTTGTGTGTGTGTGAAATACTTGTTGAAATATTTTGGTCATTTTTCACTAAAAATTTTCTTCTCTGTTGAATTTTGAATTAGATAGATGATTTATAGACATTTTCTCCAAGAGTGCTGCTTATCTTTTTATTCTCTTAACAAATGACTTTTGCAGGGAAAAGCATTTTATTTTAAGATTGACTACTTATTTTCTGTTTTATAGATCATACTTTTGGTGTTTGATCTAAGACCTCTTATCTAATCCAAATCAAAAAGACTTTTCTTTTATGGTTTATTCAAAAAGTTTAGTTTTATATTTTACATTTAGGTCTATAATCCCTTTGAATTAATTTCTGTATTATGTATGGATTATAGATGAGGTTCTTTTTTTGTAATATGGATGTTCAATTGCTCCAATACCATTTGTTCATTTCTTCATTGAATTGCTTTCAGACTATTGTCAAAAATCAATTGGGTAAAGTTTTGTATGTCTATTTCTGTACCATCTATTTGGTTCCATTGAACAAGGTACCTGTCTTCTATTGTAATTTTATAGGAAGTCTATTTTAAAATACATTTTTTGAAATATAATTTATGTAGAGTGAAATACACAAAGCTAAAGTGACATGGGTCAAGGGATTTTTTTTTCTTCAGTGTTTCCTCCTCTCCCTTCCCACTGCTGATAACCAACAAAGAAAGTTTCCTACCATGTATAAATCTTACCTTGACTTTTTACAATAATAAACTAATACCATATTTGTCCTCTGATTGAGTTATTTCACACAGCATAATGTCCTCCAGTTTCATCCATGTCATGCTGTGTTTTGTAGATTCTATATTATTCTTCAGTGTTGCATATTTTTTCATTGTGTGTATTTACTGTAGTATAGTTATCCATTCTTCTGCTTATAGGCATGCAGATTGTTTCCATCTTTTTGCTATTGTAAATAGTGCTGCAATGAACTAGGTGTGCATATATCTGTTTTTGTCATGGCTTTCACTTCCTTAGAATATATACTTAGTAATGGAATGTCTGGGTCAAATGGTATTTCTAATTCTAGCTTTTTAAAGAATCGCCATACTGCTTTCCACAGTGTTTGTATAATTTGACAGTTCCACGAGCAGTGTGTAAGAGACCCAAATTCCACAGCCTCATCAGCATTTGTTATTTTTTTTGTCTTGTTGACTTTGCCATTAATGCTGAGGTGAGATGGTATCTCATAGTTTTGATTTGTATCGCTCTAATCACTCCTCGGAAGGAAGGTTGGGCATTCCTACTTCCGTAGTGATACTGCCTCGGAAACCCAAGGAGGGGTCGCTATGAGTCGGGGCCGACTCGATGGCAAATAACAACAACAACAACAGTGGCTAATGGGGAGCTCTGTAGCATAGTGCCTAAGGCATTTAACTGCTAACCAGAAGGCTAGAGGTTCAAACCCACCAGCCACTCCTCGTGAGGAAGATTGGGCAATCCACTTCTGTAGAGATACTGCCTCAAAAACCCAAGAAGAGGTTGCTATGAGTCGGGATTGACTCGACAGCAGTGTTTTTGTTGTGATTTGCGTGGAAGTTTACAGAGCAAATTCACTCTCTATACAGCAGTTTATATACACTTTGTCTCATGACATGACTAGATTTACCACAATTCAACAGCTCCCCTCCCAATTCCTCCCCATAGTTACCACTTCCCTATGTCCTTCCCTCCATGCGCTCCTGCCTGTGAGCTATGGCCCTGTGCATACACAGCTGTTCTCTTCTCCCATGGTTGTTCTACCCAAGGAGTGTATCTACCTACTGTAAATGTTCACCTCATATGCCTGTGTTTTGTTTGGCTGGAAGCCACAGGTGTGGGTTCAATTCCAGACCTGAAGGGCAGCTAGAGGCCATAGTCTCAGTAGTTCCATCAGACCAGCAAACCTGATCCTTTTTTTTTTTTTTCTCAAATGATTTTGTGTTTTGTTCCACATTGTTCTCCCACTCTATCCAGGATCTCCTACATACATCCCCCTCCAAATGGTTGACAGTGGTAGTCAAGCACCATCTAGTTCTTCTGGTCTTATAGTTGTGTAGGCTAAGGATCATATGGTGTACCAGTCACTTGGACTAATTGTTTCCATGAATCTTCAGTTTTCTTCATTCTTTTTTTATTATTTTTTTTTATTTTTAAATTGTGGTTTAGGTGAAAATTTACAGAGTAAATTCACTTTGCATACAGCAGTTCACATACACTTTGTCTCATGACATTGACTACAATTTACCACAGCTGCTTCCCACTTCTTCCCAATAGTTACCTCTTCCCTGTGTCCATCCCTCCATGCACTCCTGCCCCTGAGCTGTCTCCCTATGCATAAATAGCTCTTCTTTCTCCAATGATTGTTTTCTGCAAGGAGTGTATCTACCTACTGTAAATGTTCAACTCATATGCCTGTCTTTTGTTTGGCTGGAAGCCACAGGTGTGATTTCAATTCCAGATCTGAAGGGCAGCTAGGGGCCATAGTCTCAGTGGATCCACCACGCTCTATCACAACAGCAAAGCTGGTCCCCTTTATTTATTTATTTTTTCAAAATGATTTTAGTTTTGTTCCACGTTGTTCTCCTTCTCTATCCAGGATCTTCTATATAGATCCCCCTCCAAGTGGTTGACAGGAGTAGCAAGGCACCATCTAATTCTTCTGGTCTCGTAGTCATATAGGCTGCAGATTACATGGTGTATCAGTCACTAGGACTAATTGTTTCCATATTTGGTTTTCTTCATTCTTCTTTGCTCTGGATGAGGAGAGACCCAACCTGAAGAACTTTATAGTTTGAGGTTTCACATTTAAGTCCTTGATCCATCTGGAGTTAGTTTTCGTGTATGGTGTGAGGTTCAGATCTTGTTTCATTTTTCTACAAATGGATATCCAGTTTTGCCAGTATGATTTATTAAACAAACATTCTCTTCCAGATTTAATGGATTTTGGTCCTTTGTCAAAGACCAGCTGACCATAGGTCACAGGATCTGTTTCTGGGTTCTCAATTCTATTCCATAGGTCTATGTGTCTGTCATTATACCAATACCAGGCAGTTTTGACTACTGTGGCTATATAGTAGGTTTTCAGATCTGGCAGCATGAGACCTCCTCCTTTTTCTTCTTTTTCAATAGTGTTTTGCTAATCTGAGGTCTCTTTCCTTTCCATGTGAAGTTAGTGATTAGTTATTTTCCATATCCTTAAGGAATGTTGATGGGCTCTTGATTGTGATTGCATTGAATGTATAGATTGCTTTGGGTAGAATTGGTATTTTCACAATGTTCAATCTTCCTATCCATGAGCATGGTATGTTCTTCCATTTATGCAGATCTATGATGGTTTCTTGAAGTACTCTTTTATAGTTTTCTTTGTACAGGTCTTTTGTGTCCCTGGAAGATTTATTCCCAAGTATTTTATTTTTTTGGTAGCTATTGTAAATAGTATTGATTTCCATATTTATTTTTCAGCAATGTCTTTGCTGATGTAGAGGAATCCAACTGATTTTTTGAGAATGGCCAGATTTCATCTCAGATACTTTCGTCATGTTGCCAGAAGGGACCATTTCCTGGAGTAGGATGTCATGCTTGGTGTGGTGGAGTGTCAACGAAAGAGGGGAAGGCCCTCAACAAAATGGATTGACACAGTGGCAGCGGCAATAGGCTCAAGTATAGCAAGAATCATGGTGCTGGCTCAGGACCAGGTGGTGTTTCGTTCTGCTGTGCATAGAGTTGTTATGAGTTGGAGACAACTCGATGGCACCTAACAACAAATTTGCACCTATTTTTCCTTTAGGAACTTTATAGTTTTGGGTTTCACATTTAAGTCTTTGGTCCATCTGGAATTAGTTTTTGTTTATGGTGTGAGGTACAGATCTTGTTTCTTTTTCTGCAAATAGATATCCAATTTTGCCAGCACCATTTGTCAAAGAGACCATCTCTTCCCCATGTAATGGATTTCAGCCCTTTGTCACAATTCAGCTTACCATAGGTCGATGGATCTATTTCTGGGTTCTCAATTCTGTTCCACTGCTCTATGTGTCTGTTGTTGTAGCAATACCAGGCTGTTTTGACTTCTGTGGCTGTGTAGTAGGTTTTGAGATCCAGGAATGTAAGACCTTCTACTTTGTTCTTCTTAAATAGTGCTTTGCTTATTCAAGATCTCTCTCTTCCATATAAAATTAGTGATTGGTTTCTCCATATCCTTAAAGAATACTGATAGGATCTGGATTGGGATTGTGTTGAATGTATAGATTGTTTTTCTATATCTTCAAAGAATGTTGATGGGATGTGGATTGGGGTTGCTTTTAACGTATACATTTCCTTGGATAGAATTGACCTTTCCACATTGTTCAATATTCTTCTCCATGAGCATAGTATGTTCTTCCATTTATGTAGATCTCTTATGGTTTCTTGAAGTAGTCTTTTATAGTTTTCTTTGTACAGGTTTTTTGTGTCCCTGGTAAGATTAATTCTCAAGTATTTTATTTACTTATTGGTAGCTATTGTAAATGGTATCAATTTCCTTATTTCTTCTTCAGCAATCTCTTTGCTGGTGTAGAGGAATCCAACTGCTTTTTGTATGTTACTCTTATATCCTGACACTATGCTAAATCTCTCAATTAGTTCCAGTCATTTTTTAGCTGAGTCTCTTGGGTTTTCTATGTATAGGATCTTATCCTCAGCAAATTGGGATACTTTGACTTCTTCCTTACCAATTTGGATGCCTTTGATCTGCCTTTCTTGCCATTGTCCTGGCTAAGACTTCCAATACATGTTGAATAGAAGTAGTGATAGAAGCCATCCTTGTCTGGTTCCTGTTTGCAAGGGAAATTGTTTCAGCCTCTCTCCATTGAGAATAGTGTTGGCTGTTGGTTTTGCATAGATGCCCTTTATTATGATGAGGAATGTCCCTTTTATTCCTATTTTGCTGAGAGTTTTGATCAGGAATGGGTGTTGGATTTTATCAAATCTCTTTTCTGCATCAATTGATATGATCATATGGGTATTCTCCTTTGTTATATTTATGTGGTGGATGGCATTGATTGTTTTCTAATGTTGAACAATCCTTGCATACCTGATATGAACCCCACTTGGTCATAATGAATTATTTTTTTGATATGTTGGTGGAGTCTACTGGCTAGGATTTTGTTCAAGATTTTTGCATCTATATTTATGAGGGATATTGTTCTGTAATTTTCCTTTTGAGTGATGTCTTTGCCTGGTGTTGGTATCAAGGTCATGTTCACTTCATAAAATGAATTTGGGAGGATTCTTTTCTATGTTCAGGAATAGTTTGAGTACTATTAGTGTCTGTTCTCTGAATGTTTGGTAGAATTCACCAGTGAAACCAGTTGGGCCAGGGCTTTTCTTGTTGATAATTTTTCTTATGACCTGTTCAATTTCTTCTTTTGTTATGAGTCTGTTTAAATTTTCCACCTCAGCCTGTTAGTTCATGTAAGTAGTATTTTTCTAGAAATATGTCCATTTCTTCTACATTTCTGAATTTGTTAGAGAATAGCTCTTCATACTATCATGATTCTATCCTTTTAATTTCTGTTGGTTCTGTTGTGGTATAGCCTAATTCATTTCTTATTCATGTTATTTGTATTCCCTTTCTCTTTTCCTTTGTTAAATTTGCCAGTGGTTGGTCAGTTTTGTTAATCTTTTCAAGGAACCAACTTCTAGTCTTGTTGATTTTTTCTATTGTCTTACTATTATCTGTTCCATTTATTTCTGCTCGAATCTTTATTATTTCTTTTCTTCTGGTGACTATAGGCTTTTTGCTGCTCTTTTTCTAATTGTTGGAGATGTTGGATTAGAGTGGATTTTGGCTTTTTTTTTTTACTTTTTGATGTTTGCATTTATTGCTGTAAAATGGCTTCTGATTACTGCTTTTTCTGTGTTCCAAAGATTTATGTATGTTGTGTTTTCATTCCCATTTGACTCAAGGAATTTTTTTTTAATTTCATTTTTTTTATTTCTTCTATTATCCAGTCATTTTCAAGGAGGGTATTATTCAGTTTCTATGTCTTTTTCTGTTCATCTTCCTATTGTTGATTTCTAATTTTTCTAGCATTATGATCTGAGAAGATGTTTTGCAGTATTTCAATGTTTTTAAATTTAGTGAGCCTTACTTTGTGACCTAACATATAGTCTATCCTGGAGAATGTTCCATGTACACTGGAAAAGAATATATATTGTGCTGTTTTTGGGTGAAGTGCTCTGTGTTGTTGTTGTTGTTATGTGCCATTGAGTTGTCCCCGACTCATAGCGACCCCTCCTTGGGTTGCCAAGGTAGTATTACTACGGAAGTAAATTGCCCAATCTTCCTTCCAAGGAGTGGCTGGTGGGTTTGAACCACCAGCCTTCTGGTTAGCAGTCAAGTGACTTAGGCACTATAAGGTCAAGTTGGTTGATTGTATTAGTTAGTTCTTTGTCTTTGTTGGGTTTCTTTCCAATTGTTCTATCTGTGATTGAACGTGGTGTATTAAAGTCTTCTACTGTGACTTTAATACCCCTACTGTGGAGTCATTTATTTATCTTTTCAATTCTGTTAAAGTCTGGTTTATGTATTTTGGGGCTATTTCATTGGGTGCATAGATATTTATTATTGTTATGTCCTCTTGTTCAATTGATCCTTTCATTATTATATAATTTCTTTCCTTGTCCATTATGGTGGTTTTTGTCTTAAAGCCAATTTTATCAGAAATTAATATTGGCACTCCTGTTCTTTTATGGTTGCCTTTTGCTTTTTTCAACCTTTAATTTTTGGTCTATTTTTGTCTTTCTCATTACGGTGTGTCTTTGTAGGCAGCATATTGATGGGTTATGTTTTCTTTTCCAGTCTGCAACTCTCCACGTCTTTAGTGGTACATTTAATCCACTGACATTCAGTGTAATTATTACAAGTATGAATTTGTTGCTGTCATTTTGTTACATGTGTTTTCATGGTGTTGCTGATTTCTTTGTCCTATATAATTTTCTGTGCTGATTTTTTTTTTTTTTATGAATTGTGTTATTTCCTTAGTGCTGTTGTTTTAGTATTTGCCAAATATTTGTGCTTATCTTCTTTTTTTTATTTTGATGTGAAGATTTGTCATTTTTCTTTGATGCTACCCTGTCATTTATAATTTTCTTCCCAAATTTAGAACAGTCTGTTCTATCTTGAAGTTGTCTTGACTTCCCTAACCTTAATTCTGTAATTTTTGGGGTTCATTGAACTTCTTCAATGGTCATATTCTCATACCAGGGAAATTCTCTTCCAACAAATCTTTGACAATTTTCTCTGTGGTTTTATTTGTCTGTTTCTGTTCTGGAATTCTGATTACACATAAGTTATTCCTTTTGATGGTATCCCACATGAACTTTAGGGTTTCTTAATGTTGTTTTGATCTTTTTTTTTCTGAGTGACCCTTTTCTAAAAAATATATTGAGGTATTTGTCTTTATCTCACTAATTCTGTCCTCCATTGATTATGTTCTACTCCTTTGCTTGTTCGATGTGTTAACTATCTCTGAAAATTTAGTATTAATTTTTTGGAGTTCTATCAGTAGACTTTGCATCATTTCTAATTGTTCATTTATTTTGTCATTTTGTTTTTGTGTTGTCTTTCAAAATTGTTCTAGCATTTTCTCTGTGTTTTCCTCAAATTTTTCAGTGTGTTCCTTGATCTGTTTCTCACTCCATTGAAGGTACCTAAATAGAATTCTCTTGAATTCCTTATTAGGGAGTTCCAATGCTGCTTCTTCCTTAAGAATGTGTTCTGGGTCTGTATCCTGGTGCCTTGTTTCTCCTGCTTTATCTTTCTTCTTTATGTGAGCTGTGATGCCTCTGTTGGCACTGAGACATTGTGTCATTTTTGTGTTTATATTTAATTGGTGAATGTATGTTGGAGTGATTTGCCCAAGATTTTTGTTTTCATTGTTTTGTTTGCATGTTATCTAAGTAAGCAGGATATTGTGCTCTCTATTCACTAGTTGGCAGCACTTATACACTCATCAATTATCTCCTTTCCCCTTGTCAGCCTCTGTGTGTCCCTGCTGTCCTTGGCAAGCAGAGCCTGTTCTTAAGTCCCTGGAATCCGAGTGAGAATACTGTCACTTTAAATATCCAAAATTGTCCCCTTTTGCAAACATTTGAAATGGCTGCACCCTCGGTCACTTTAAATATCCAAAATGGCCACCACTTGTAAGTAATTGAAATGGCTGCACCCTTTGCACAACCAAAAGTCTACAGCTCAGATTGTCACCCTCTTTGCTGTTTCCCTTCCTAGTGATCAGCCACTAGTGCAGTCGTCCCTTCAGCCCTTAGTGACCAGGGCTGATCTTCAGGTCAATTCTCAGGTCCCAACACCACTTGGAAATATTCAGGCTGTTGGTGCTATCAGAGTAGCTGACAGTCTTCAGCTCCCACCATCTCCATACTCACTGTTTTCATTCAGGTTCTTCCACTGTTTGGTGCTTACTCTACTTGTGTATACTTCTTCCAAAGCTCAGGGCTCCAGGATTATCTTCTATACCTCTGTCAATTGATTTCACTTTTCTTTGTTAAAGAAGGTATGTGTAACTTGTTTGTCTATTGTGCCATCTTACCATAAATCTGTAACCTTATAGTTAGTCTTGAAAATAGAAAATGTAAGTCCTCTAACTTAATTAAAATAAAAAATTATTTGGCTTTTTGCATTTATATGTAAAATTTGAAATTCACCTTGCCAATATCTACCAAAAATTCTAATATGATTTGTATTTGGGTTGTACTAAATCTCTAAGGTCAATTTTGGGGAATTAACATCTTAGGAATATTATGCAAACATCCATTAATAATCAGAACATGGAATGTGTGAAGTATGAATCTAGAAAAAATAGAAGTTGTCAAAAATGAAATAGAACACATAAAGATTGATATCCCAGACATTAGTGAGCTGAAATCGACTAGTTTTGGTCATTTTGGATCAGACAACCATATGATCTACTAAGCTGAGAATAACAATTTGAACAGGAATGGCATGGGAGTCATCATCACAAAAAGTGTTTCAATATCTGTCTTAAAATACAGTGTTGTCAGTGATAGGATAATATCCATATGCCTACAAGGAACATCAGTTAATACTACTGTTATTCAAATTTATGCACCAACCACCAAAGCCAAAAATGAGGAAATTGAAGATTTTTATCAGCTTCTGCAGTCTGGCATTAACAGAACGTGCAATCCAGATGTGTTAATTATCACTGGTGAGTGGAATGCAAAAGTTGGAAGCAAAGAAGAATCACTGGTAGATGGAAAATTTGGCCTTAGTAACAGAAATAACTCTGGAGATTGCATGATAGAGTTTTGCAAGACCAAGGACTTATTCATTGCAAATGCCTTTTTTTCAACAACACAAACAGCAGCTATTCATGCTGACTTCACCAGAAGGAGTACATAGGAATCAGATTGACTATATCTGTGGCAAGAGGTGATGGAAAAGCTCAATATCTTCAACCAAAACAAGGCCAGGAGCTGATTGTGGAACAGAGCATCTACTGCTCATATGCAAGTTCAACTTGAAGTTGAAGATAATTAAAACAAGTCCACAAGAGCCAAAATATGACCTTGAATATATACCTCCTGAATTAAGAGATCATCTAAAAAATAGATTTGATGCATTGAACACCAATGACTGAAACCCAGAAGAATTGTGGTGTAACATCAAGAACATCATTCATAAAGAAAGCAAGAGGTCATTAAAAAGACAAGAAAGGAAGAAAAGACTGAAATGGATGTCAAAAGAGGCTCTGAAACTTGCCCTTGATTGGAGAATAGCTAAAGCAAATGGAATACATGATAAGATAAAAGAGCTGAACAGAAGATTTCCAAGAACAGCTCCAGCAGACAAAGCCAATTACTATAATGAAATGTGCAAAGATCTGGAGTTAGAAAACCAAAAGGGAAGAACATGCTCAGCATTTCTCACACTAAAAGAACTGAAAAAAAAAAATTAAGCCTCGAGTTGAAGTATTGAAAGGTTCTATGGGCAAAATATTGAATGATACAGGAAGCATCAAAAGAAGATGGAAAGAATACACAGAGTCACTGTATGAAAAAGAACTGGTCAATCTTCATCTAATTCAGGAGGTGACATATATTCAAGAACCAATGGTATTGAAGGAAGAATTTAAAGCTGAAGTGAAGGAATTGGCAAAGAGCATGTCTCCAGGAATTGACAGAATACCCATTGAGATATTTCAACAAATGGATGCCCCGGTGAAGGCACTCACTTGACTATGTCAAGAGATTTGGAAGAAGCTATCTGTACAACTGACTGGAAGAGATCCATATTTGTACCAATTCCAAAGAAAGGTGATCCCACAGAATGTGGAAATTATCAAATAATATTAATACTGCATATAAGCAAAATCTTACTGAAGATAATAAAAAATGTTGCAGCAGTATGTTGACAGAGAACTTCTAGAAATGCAAACTGGATTCAGAAGAAGATGTGGAACAAGGGATATTATTGCTGATATCAGATGGATCTTGGCTCAAAGCAAAGAATACCAGAAAGACCTTTTTTTGTGTGTGTTTTATTGCCTATGCAAAAGCATTTGATTTTGTGGATAATAACAAAATGTGGGTAACATGAGAAGAACAGGAATTCCAGAACACTTAACTGTACTCATGAGGAACCTGTATATAGACGAGAAGGCTGCTGTTCAAACAGAACAAGAGGACAGTGCATGGTTTAAAATCATGAAGGGAGTGTGTCAGGGTTGTATCCTTTCACAATACTTTTTCAATATGTATGCTGAACAAATAATCTGAGAAGTTGGAGTACATGAAGAAGAATGTGGCATCGGGATTGGAGGAAGAATCATTAGGAATCTGTGATACACTGACAACACAACTTTCCTTGCTGAAAGTGAGGATGACTTGAAGTACTTCCTGATGAAGGTTGAAGAATACAGTCTGCAGTATGGATTACATCTCTATATAAAGAAAACAAAAATCCTCACAACTGGACCTATAAGCAGCATCACGATAAGTGGAGGAAAGACTGAATTGTCAAAGAATTAACATTGCTTGGTTCTATGATCAATGCCAATGGAAGCACAAGTCAGGACATCAGACAATGTATAACACTGGACAAATCACCTGCAAAGGACCTCTTTCAAGTGCTGAAGAGCAAAAATGTCTCCTTGAGGACTAAGATGCACCTAACCCAAGCCATGGTATTTTCAATCTCCTCATATGCATGTGAGAGCTGGACAATGGATAAGGAAGACAAAGGAAGAGTTGGTGCTTTTGAGTTGTGGTGCTAGTGAAGAATGCTAAAAGTACCATGAACTTACAAATCTGTCCTGGACAAACTGCAGCCAGAATGTTCCTTGGAAGTGAGAATGACCAGACTTCATCCCATTTCCTTTGGTCATGTTGTCAGAAGGGACCATTCCCTGGAGAAGGATGTCATGCTTAGTAAGAGAGAGTGTCAACGAAAGCAGGGAAGGACCTCAATTAGATAGATTGATATGGTTGCTGCAGTGATGGGCTCAAGTATAGCAAGGATCATGGAGCTGGCGCCACACCAGGCTGTGTTTTCTTCTGTTGTGCATAGGGTCGCTATGAGTCAGAGATGACTCAATGGCAACTAACAACAACAACAACAAAGCATATTAAACATATTCCAAATTACAATTCATGAACACATTATCACTCTTCATTTATTCGTGTCTTATTTGATATCTTTCATCAGTCTTTTGTAGTTTACAATATAGAAATCCTGCACTACTTTGATTAAACTTATACTTAGGATTTCATTTTATTTAGTTCTCTACTAAATAATATTTATTTTTTACTTTTAATTTCCATTTGTTCATTGTTACTAAATCAAATTCTAATCATTTTTTTTTAGCTGTGGTAGCATAGTGCCTAAGACATTTGACTGCTAACAAGAAGGCTGGCAGTTCAAACCCACCAGCCACTCTTCAGAAGGAAGATTGAGCAATCTACTTCTATAGAGACACTGCGTCAGAAACCCAAGGAAGAGTTGCTATGATTCAAATCAACTTGGCGGCAATGAGTTTTTAGTCTTTTTTAGTCCTTGTTAAACATTTGTTAGTTATAGGATATGAATATACAAATGAAAAGACAAAGACCCTGAAGTTTGGAAAGGATTTTCATTTGTTATCAGGAGAAGTAGAGCAACTCTGAAAGAGAGAGAGAAAGAATGACAATGGGGATTAATCAGGAGAAAGCAGTACTGTCTAGTACTGTTCTAATGCTCACAAACATTCAGCAATTCTTGAAAAGCTCAAAATCTCTTTCATCATGTGACTTGATCGTATATTTATTTCATTCTAATTTTGCTTAATATCTTTAAATTTTACTTCCTCTACTAACACTCTTCTCAAAAATGTCTAGATGCATTTTGAGGGGAGGAAACAGGTTGTAGGAACACATCAAGAATAACATATAAGAAGAAAGCAAAAGGTCGTTGAGAAGACAGGAGAGGAAGAAAATTGATGTGAAAAGAGACTGAAACTTGCACTTGTTAGATAGTAGTTAAAGCTAATGGAAGAAAAGATGAAATAAAACAACTGAAGAAAAGATTTCAAAGGGTGGTTTGAGAAGACAAAGTAAAGTATTAGGGTCAAATATGCAGAGACCTGTAATTAGAAAATGAAAAGGAAAGAACATGCTTAGCATTTCTCAAACTGAAAGAACTGAAGGAAAAAAAAAAAAATCAAGCCTGAAGTTTCAATACTAAAAGTTTCTATGGGGAAAATATTGAACAATGAATGAAGCATCAGAAGAAGATGAAGGGAATACACAGCAACCCACTCAAAAAAACCCAATACTGGTGAGTTGGATCTGATTCATAGCGACCCCTCCTTGGATTTCTGAGGCAGTATCACTACGGAAGTACATTGCCCAACCTTCCTTCCAAGCAGTGGCTGGTGGATTTGAACCACCAGCCTTCTGGTTAGCAGTCATATGTCTTAGGCACTATGCCACCAGAGCTTCCATACACAGAGTACCTGTACAAAAAAAGTTGGTTGGTGTTCACCCATTTCAGAAGGTAGCATGTGATCAAAAAGCAGTGGTATTGAAGGAAGAAGTCCAAGCTGCACTGAAAGAATTAGCAAAAAGCAAGGCTTAAGGGATTGACCAGATACTCACTGAAATGTTTCAACAAATTGATGTGGCCATGGAGACACTTAATCATTTATGCCAAGAAATTTGGCAGAGTGCTCCCTAGCCAACAAACTGGAAGAGATCCATATTTCTGCCCATTCCAAAGAAAAGATGATCCAACAGAATATGGAAATTATCAACTATGTCATTAATCTCACATGGAAGTAATATTTTGCTTAAGATAATTCAAAAATGATTGTAGCAGTATATTTAGAGGGAACCACCAGAAATTCAATCTGGATTCAGAAAAGGGAGTGGAATGAGGGGTATCATTGCTGAAGTTAGATGATCTTGGCTGAAAGCAAACAATGAAAGGTAAATGTTCATCTGTGATTTATTGACTATGCAAAGACATTTGGCTATGTGTATCATAACAAATTATGGATACCATTACAAAGGATGGAAATTCCAGAGCCCTTAATTGTGCTTATGTGGAGCCTGTACATAGACCAAGTATCAGTTGTTCAAACAGAACAAGGGAATACTGCATGGTTCAAAATAAAGAAAAGCGTGCATCAGGATTGTATCTTTTCACCATACTTATTCAATCTGTATGCTGAGCAAATATTACGAGACAGTGGACTAAATGATGAAGAATATGGCATCAGTAATGCAGGAAGATTCATTAACAATCTGAGATATGCAGATTACACAACCTTGCTTGCTGAAAGTAAAGATGAAGATTTACTGATGAAGAGACTACAGAGACTACAGCCTTCAGTATGGATTACATCTTAATGGAAAGTGAAAACAAATCCTCACAACTGGACTAATAAGCCACATCATGATAAATGGAGACAAGATCGAAGTTGTCAGAGATTTCATTTACTTGGATCCACAATCAATGCCCATGGAAGCAGCAGTCAAGAAATCAGACCATGTATAGTTCTGGGCAAATCTTCTGCCAAAGACTGCTTTAATGTCTTTGAAGATTAATGTGAGACTGAACCAAGCCATGATCTTTCAACAGCTTCATATGGATGTGAAAGCTGGATGATGAATGAGGAAGACCAAAGAAAAATTGATGCATTTGAATTGTTGTGTTGGTGAAGAATATGAAAAATACCATGGACTGCCAGAAGAAGGAACAAATCTGTCTTGAAGTGAAGCTCAAATGCTCCTTAGAAGCGAGAGTGGCCAGATTTCATCTCACATGTTTTGGTCATATTTTGAGAAGGGACAAGTCCCTGAAGAAGGATATTGTGCTTGGTAAAGTTGAGGGTCAACGAAAAAGTGGAAGGCTTTTTATGACATAGGTTGACATGTAACTTCAATAATGGGCTCAACCGTAGCAATGATTGGAGGATGGCACAGCACCAAGCAATGTTTTGGTCTGTTGTGCATTGTGCCCCTATGAGTCAGAACTGACTGGACAGCACCTCACAATCACAGAGGGGAAAAGGCTCTTTACTTACCTGTAACAAAGGAGCTTAGAAAAAGAATAATGAAAACTAAAATGGCAGGTAAAATACAATACAGAAAATGGAATGAATAAATCACAGGGTTGTGAATCGAGCTTTTTAGCACCTACAAACATAGGATTTTTGAGCTGAAAAAGATCTTAGAGACTCTACATGCCAACACTTCAAGACTTCCATTATACAGGTGGACAATCAGAGATCTGGGTGTTAAAGGAAGAGGCCAAGATTTCACATTGCATTAATAACAGAGGTGGTATTGGAAACCAAGTCACAGGATTCTCAATTAAAAGCTTCCCCTTCCAGATTCCATTGTCTGTCTCTCAAGGTTTTTAAAATGCAAAATAAATAATGTCTGTAAGCAGCAGCTACCAAGGGAGCCCTATGATTCCTCCTCTACAGTGTTGGTATTTTTCTTACTTCCTAAAATTACATTCAAATAGATTAAACTCTTCAAGCCTCTGCTTTTTCTTCAGGTATTTTAATAAAACTGAGCCCAGTAAATGCACACAGTGGTGTCCCTGCCTTTCCATATACCCAGTCAGCTAAATCAGAATCAGTTCTTTTCTCTGATAAGGCAACAATAGCATAGCTCGGCTGCCTGTTGAAAGACTGTAATGCAAAACACATTATATAAGCTCTCTCCTCATCTTGTCAGATGCTGACACAAAGTTATCATGCTGAAGGATTTTCTCCCTTTCCTTTGCTCCCACTCCTACATTCCTTTCTTGTTATTAAGCTGTATTCTCTTCCAAAATATTATTGGGATTCATTTTTATTCCATTCTTTTCATCTCTTCTGTCACTCAAGAGGAAAACAGGTAAGAAGATTGCTTTTAGAACAAATAAGAAACCTCAGTTTTGAACGCACGTGATGCTTTTCTCTTCCTGATTATTTTGTGCTTGATGGACAGTAATCATATTCTAGAACTCAGTAATGGCATTGAGATTCTTACTGAGACTTTCTCTACTTTATAATTCTGAGTTTCTAAGATTTAACTCTTCTGGACACAAGCTTTTAACCTTTTTATAGTGCTTCCACAATATTATTTCTTAAATACTATTTCACAAAAGCAGTATGAAATTTAGTACATTATAACATTTTGGATAATTTCACCTGGCATTTATTGCGTACTTACTATGACTAAATAGTAGATTCTACTAAATGCTACATATACAGCAGCACAATTAGTCCTCATCATCAATTTCCTTTTATTATCCCTTATTCCAGTTGAGCGCCTTCCAACTTACAGCACTTATCTTCTGCTGTGATTCTTGGGTTTTCATTGACTAATTTTTTATTCCCTGATGACTAAGGTTTACTTGACCTGAGTCATAGTCTTTTTAAGAACCTCATATACAAGTGAAAGCTGGATAAAGGAAAAAGAAGACAGAAGAAAAATCAATGCATTCTAACTGTGGTGACTGCAAGGAATGTTGAATATATATATACTCTAGGCTGCCAAAAGAACAAACAAATCAGTTATAGAAGAAATACAGACTGCTTCTTAGAAGCAAAGATAGTGAAACTTCAGTTTGCTTGTTTTAACCATGTCATCAGGAAAGACCAATTGCTACAAAAAAGACTTCATGGTTGGTAAAATACAGGGTCAGTGAAAGTAAAGGAAACTCTCAATGAGGTAATTGGCAAAAATCCTGCCACAGTGGGTGGATTCAAACAGTCCAACCACCATGAAGATGGTGTATGACTGGACAATTTTTTCCTGTTATCCATAAGGTCATTGTCTTAGTTATCATGTGCTGTTACAACAGAAATACCACAAGTGGGTGACTTTAACAAACAAAAATTTATTCTCTCATAGTTTGGGAGGCTAGAAATCTGAATGATGTTTGCCAGCTCTAGGAGAAAGCTTTCTCTATTGATTCTAGAGGAAGATACTTGTCTCCTTTCAACATCTGTGGGTTTGATATTCCTTGGAGATGTACATGTATTTTGCCATCAATCTTCCCCTGGGGCTAGGAGGTTCTCAGTGCAGGAACCCTGGATCCAAAGAATGTGCTCTGCTCCCAGTTCTTTCTTGGTGGTAGTCAGTTCCCTCTCTGATCATTTCTCTCTCCTTTTATTTCTTATAACATAAAAAATGATGCCAGCCACACTCCAGGGAAACTCCCCTTACATCAGATCAGGGCTATGACCTAAGTAAGGGTATTGCATCCCACTCTAATCCACTTACAACTGATAGGTGATAACATCAGATCACATCATAGGGGACGATTACATCATTACATAACTACCAAATCATTGAGGATCATGGCCCAGCCCAGTTGGCAGTAATTGTGGGGGGACAATTATCATGAGTCAGAGCCAACTCAATGACAACTAACAATAATACTACAGATGAAGAAACTAAAACAAGTATCTAATTACTCACCCAAGGTCTTCCAGTTGATAAGTCATAGGACCAGAACTTGACTCTAGTTAGCTTCATTCTCAATCCTTATACGTGACCACAATATTATCCAGTCTCCCGTAAGCTTCATTTCTCAGGTAGCTTTATAAGTCTCTGAAAAGTCACCCTGAAAATTTACTTTGTTCAGCTTAATGATTTCAGAGAGTAAGTTTCATTCTTTATTAAAAAATAAAAGAAAGAAATAAACAGCAATGATAAAGTATTACAAGAATTGCACACTGGTAATTTTTGTTGATAAATATAATCATAATAAAACTGTACTTTATTTTCCAGGAGGTCAATTTTCTGGATAGTATAGCAATATAAGATCTCAAGCAAAAAGGATTCCTGAAAAGCCCTTTTCTATCAAAAATGTTATATGCCAACTTCTATGCAATTTTAACTAACAAGATCAGATCATTATAAAAAAGTTTATCGACTTTTAATTATTACACAATAGTTACATTTGGCTACCTGGTATTTTCAGCTCAATAGAATGTTTAAAAAACAGCAAATTAGAAAATGTATACAAAAGAAGGAAGATATATAGAATTCAAGAAATCACAGTGGACAGATTAACAACAAGGAGGAGAGAAAAAAAAAAAAAAAAAAACACCAAATCAAAGGAATTATCAAGAAAAAACATTCAACAGAAAGTTAGAAGAAGAAACTTATCTTTAAATCTTAGGAGTCACTGAAGACATCCTATACTACTTTTCAAGACAGAACACAATTTTGATAATGAAGAACCCAAATCACTCCCAAAGAGGATAAAATATATATTTTTTGTATTTTATTTTAATGAGGCATGCGATGATACAGTAAATGCTATTTTTTAAAAATTTACATTTTTTTTGTAGTAGCATTACTTATTTTTCTTTTCATTACTTTTACTTTAATCTTCACATTTTTAATGAGTTTATTGTTTCTTCCACTTTTTTTTTTAAGGTCTTTATCCTCATATTTCATTTTATTCTTGTGCTCTTGGATATCTGCCTTGTTCTCCTATTTTATAAGAAGAATTCCTTAGCTAAATTTTATAATTACTTGACTAATTATTGGAACACAATTTTCATCTGTTCTGTGGCAACATTAACGTGCTGAGTATTTTCATCTTTCATTTGTCATCTCTGTTCATCATTTCATAATTCTTCTTCTTGTGTTTTTACTGGTTCTTTCTGAGGGTAAAGAATAGTCCAGAAAAGCAAGAATTATGTTCATAATCCAAGATTTTGTGTTTGTATTCTTTAAACCCATACTTATCCTTCTCTAAAGGAATGAGGTAGTAATGAGATTGCTCAAAATGAAGTCTCCCTATATCCCTTTGCTGTATAGATGATGGTAAAATGTCTTATCTGTATGATTTACTAATTAGCTCCCCCTCATCTGCTTTTTTATTTCAAGCTATGTCTGTGAAAGCTCCTTTCATCAGCTCATGCACTTTGATTCTTTGATTTCAAATAAGAAAACTGGGTTTTAACAGGAGAGTATGGACCTCACCTTTCAAAAGTATAATTTGAAGGCTCTTTCAGACATTGACAGCCCTGAATATACCCCCTTTATTCTTCCTGTGTTCATGTAGTTCTTCTACCATTTCGTTTTACAGGGTTTAAGCTTTTTCCCAGTTTCACTGAAGAAGAAATTGTGTTTCTGGATTTCCTTTTTGCTTTTAGGTGATTTTGGAGAGCAGAAATGAGAGAGACTGACTTTATGTCATATCTTCAAACTGGAAAAGGTGCTACTAATTTTCTGAAGATCTGGCATTGAAAAGGTTAAAAACAACTAATAACTTGATTATCTTTTAAACTAATTGTATGTTTGCTGATTTGCACAGGTATGAGCTCTATTAGTAGATGAAACCCTCAAGTTTTGGAAATCTGCCTGACCTACAGGATGGAAACTATCCCACTTTATGTAGTATCTCCCAATATTCCCACTCTTACACCTGATTTTTGTTATTATTATTGTTGTTAAGAAGAGATAAATATTAGAAAATTCATTTTTTATTCTTACAGAAGCTAAAATGTAGAGTATTTGGAAAAAAAATCCTCCAAACTACACACACTGAGCAGATCTCCACTACATTCTTACTATGATTTGTTACCTTCATGTACATTATTATAACTCTCAAAGGTGTCTTTCCATATAGAGATCATTTTTCTAAATCTTACAGATGAGTAAGCTGATGCTTCCAAGATAAAAGTCATTTTGCCATGGGTTGTTTAGGTAATAAGTAGTTTCTTGGTGGTTCCAAAATGGAAGCTAATCACATCATCTTCACTTTCAAGTTCTTAAACAAATGAGAACAGATATAGGACACAGATGGGGATATTCATCAGCTCTACTGTGCTGGAGGATGTGTGTTCATCTTCCTACTGGATGGGAGAAAACTCAGTCTCCAGAGCCAAATTTGAGCATACTTACTCAGCCATATACAGGGAGATTTGGAGCTTGCATCATATCCCTTTTGAGAGTAGGCTAGAGAGAGCTGTAAAGTGACACCCCTCAACATTGTGCCCAGAGCATGTTTACTACATGGGAGCAAGAGTAGAGAGAGATTTAGTGCACAAATATGAAAGGAAATAGTCAAGACCTGGTCCTACGCATATGTAACAACTTTTATCCCAACTCCAACAATCATATAGATGGAAGACAAATAGAAAGATTGCCAATACTCCTCTTTTATCATGTTTTCCTAGAGAAATGAAGTCTCCTCCCCATATAGAAACAAGTAGAATGTTTATTGTTTCAACAACTTTGTGAAAAAGACCTGCTGTTCCAAAATCTGTGAGCACTCCACTGCCCTCTAGCAGCCACCCACACCCAGTTAGTAACCAGCTGCTGTCTAGCTGATTTGGACTCATGGATATCCCATGGAGTCCCTAGGTGGTACAAATGTTTATGAACTCAACAGCTAACAGAAAAGCTGAGGGTTCAAGCCCACTTGAGGTGCCTCAGAAGAAAAGCCTGGTAATATACTTCCAAAAAGTCAGCTACTGAAAACCCGATGAAGCACACAGAGGTGTACTCTGACACAAAAGGTCACCACCTAGTCAGTCCAGGAGAGGAAAGTGAAACATTTGGCTTTAATTTCCAGTCTTTTCTCACTGATTAAAAATAGATGACTGGAGGACAGAAAGTCTCACTCTCAGGAAGCAGTTTGACTGGATCTTTCATTCCATTTCCAATTCACATTAGCACCCTCATTATAATGCAGATATCACCACTAGTTCATTACATTAATTTGTTTAAGCTGTATATTCACACTCTGTCTCCTCTTTAGGAGGTCAACAAATTATTATTATTATTATTATTATTATTATTATTATTATTATTATTATTATTTCCTTTTTTCTCTTCTCTAGAACATCCCTAAGGAGCTCTGGTGGTATAGTGGTTAAGACATTAATCCACCAGCTGCTCTGAGAAAGAATGATGATGAAATAAGACCAAATGCAGGTCCCTGCTCAGTGTGCAGTCAGGTCAAAACAGTTCACACACCGAGTGATTAAGAGGAGAGAAAATTATATATTGCAAAGTGACAATGCAAGAAGTAGGGGTACCCACACTCAGATCTGACTCTCCGAAACGCCATTGAATTACAGTTTTGTAAGTTTCAGAAGAGAGGGTTATGCATATTCATAAAAATGTCAGGAATTTGGGCGTGAGATGGTTGACCATTGGGTGAAATTTCCTTCACCTCAGTTTAAAGGGACAATAGTGTTTTGAGCCAGTGCACTTGCATACCAGATGAGTCACACCTGCTTCCTGTCATCAGCTGATTGGGGCTTAGGCAGAGGGTAGAGTGTTAGTTCTTAGTAATTCTGTTCCTCTCTGTCCCACTCAGCATGTCCGGGGTGAGTTAATTTTCAAGTTGTTTTCTGAGGCACGTTAATGTGTTTATTACCTTTGCCTAAGGAAATACAAGGAAAGAATGTGTGTGTGTTTGTTTGTTTTTCCATTCAGTTCTTAAGGAACTGAGCTTATATTTACTCATCTGTCTCCAACTGAGTCCTATGTGTGTGTGTACTCATCTATCTCCAATCAGGGTCCAGGGTGGGGAAATAGTTGAAGGTAATTAAGTTCACTTACCTATTCCCATTGGAGTCCCATCTGTTCTAATTATCTGCCTTAACCAGGGTGGGGGAAATAGTTTTGATTTTAGTCGGTTTCAATGAGGCAGTCTGCTTCCTTAATGATTCACAAACTTGGAAATCCAATATGGGTTTCTATGAGTCAGAATCAACTCAATGGCAATGAGTTTGGTTTAGTTTGGAGAACATCCATGGAATACCTTTTCTCCTTCCTCCCTCACAATTTTTTTAAACCACCTCATTTTTAAACTTCCCAGTTTGATTTTCTTTTCTTTCATTTCTCAATTATTTTCCTCCAAGTGCATTTTCTATTCATGTTGTTGAATTACTGCCTGTCATTTTCTCAAATAAAGTTCAAGTTTCTCACTTAATAATCCATCTACAGAGCACAGTTTATTTACAAAATCTTTTTAATTAGGTCTTCCTTCATCTTTCCCACTCACTCTGGCAGGTGACTCCAAAAACCCAAGCCCACTGCCATCAAGTCTATTCCAACTCATGGTGGATGTACAGGAAAAAGTAAAACTGCCCCCATAGATTCCCAAAGCTATAAATCTTTACGGAAGCAGACTGCCTCATCTTTCTCCAGTGGGATAGCTGGTGAGTTTCAACTGCAAACATTTTGGTTAGAAGCCAAATGCCTTCATCACTATGCCACCAGAGCTCCTTTGGCAAGTGACTAGATTAGCTTAAATCTTCCTCTCCTGGCCCTCCCTTTCTACTTCTTTCACAAATCCCCCAGTTCTTTTTCTTCAAGTTTGCTTTTCTTCCAGTGCCTTTTCTTTAGTTTTTCAGAGAGATTTGCATAGACATCTGTTCTCAGGTCAGCTGTGTGGAACTGTAATTTCCCCAGGCCTCACCACCCCCTGGGTACATATGTAGGAGCACTAATATTAATATCTAATTATTTTGGCTCATTTCCCCAAGCTGCCAATGCATGAATCCCAGCTCCCTGCAAATTCCCTCTTAAGGATGCCTAGAATTTCCAGAGCCATGTGTGATACATGCTACCTTTCCATGGAATCAGTGCCACTCTGCTGGTCACAACCATTTCTTTCTGCTGCTTCACTGGGTTCATTTTTCTCTGCCACAGCTCTTTACAGCATAGACACATGCCAGTTGTCATCAAGTCAATTATGACTCATGACAACCCTATGTGTGTCAGAGTGGGACTGTGCTTCATGTGTTTTCAATGGCTGATATTTCAGATTACATTATCAGACCTTTCTTTTGAGGTACCTCTGGGTGTGTTCAACTTGGAACCTTATAGTTAGTGGCCAATAGTTTAATTATTTGCACCATACAAGGCACAGCTACTCCCTAGAAGTGTCTGCTGCTAGTCAGTGGGTGCAAGAGGCATTGCCACAAAATTGTGCCCCTGCTCCATGAACCAAAGACCTTGCTGATCACATTGTCTCAATTTCTCATGTGGTGGCATCTCTGAATGCTTCAGAAAGTAAATCTGCCTTGTTGTGGGTGGGATGGTGCTTGAACAATCTCTCTCAGAAAGATCAGCACAAGGCCGGTCCCCATGAGACAGAGGTTAAAGATGTCCCAAATGTCCAAACTACTGCACCACTCCAGCATTTCAGACATTAACTCCTCCTCCTTCTCCTCATCCTTCTCCTCCCAGTTATATCCCCTGACTTAGTGTGCTTTATTTTGCTGTAACGTCTCACAGAACTCACAGACACCCAAGGGATCATCTCACGTAGTAGTGGTGGAAGCTGGCAGGTTGGCGTGTCGCAGGTCTGTGAGTGGGTCTGGAGGATCCTCCCAATTCTCGGGGCTTGATGAACCTCGATCAGCAGATCAGATGAGGGCTGTTGTCCCAAATCCAGGGGTGAGATGAGGATGAGCCAAAACACAGAACTGGACAAGAGGAGGACGAACCTTCCCAGGAGATTCATAGGAATCTCAAGGAAGCTAAGGGTGGTGATTTGAATTGTACCCACCAGCAAGGCAGGACTCAAGATACATTCCACCTGTGTTGCTCCAACAGCAATAACCCATGTGGATGGCTTTAACAAACAATCAGCAGATCAAGGCAAATCCCACTACAGAGCCGATTGTCAGTCATTATAGGGAATGATACTACCAGGCGCCCAGCCAAGTTGACACCTGACTGTAACTACCACACCAACCCAAACAGGCATGGATAATAGGATTCACAATACATCACAGAATGGAGGACAATGGCTAGAAAGGCCACATCAAGCAATTCACTGCATTGCACCCTCTGGCTCTTCTAGCCATTAGGCCTTTCATACTTGAAAGATTAATTTCCCCTCCCAATCATATTATCAGTCCCAAGGTCATTAACAATTAGTCTTTCAGTAAGGCAAAGAGTCCTAAGGGTGAGATTACTCAGATACCAGCCATTCAGGTCTGCTATATTTGTCCATGTGATCCAAAAGTTTTTTTTTTTTTTTTTCATTATTATCCTTATGGTATCTGATAATATTTAACTGAGATAATATTATTCCCTCGTTCTGAGTCTATCTTTAGGTATCAGCATAATGTTGGATTTCCCCCACTGCATAACTCATTTATTCATTCCTTTACTTTCAGCTATTATTTCTCCTTCCTTCCACTTGTCATTTATTTTTAACTGGACTTTCCCACCTTGGGAGGGGACATCAAGTTCAGCTGTTGTGCCTATCCAGATTTCTGGTAGCAAGATCAGTCTATCAAATGCTTCCCCCTCAGTCCACTCCCAGTCATGCTGGATATGGTTACACAGGTACAAAACTAATGGGCTATTTCTACCACTGGGCAGGATGGTAGTATTCACTGTTGGCCCTAGTTTGGCCAGATGAGGAGAAGGTACAATCCATCCCATAAGGCCCTTGGGAATTCTGGAATACAGGTTCAGAGATATAGAAACAGGTTATTGTGTAGGGATCACCCCAGCCTCTGGCACCTGCAGCTGCTTCCCAAGTCCCAGGACCATAGCTTCTGGCAGGAAGAAAGCATCATTACGCAATGTGGGGAAAAACTGTACAGTGGCACCAGCATCCTTCCCCACCCCTTCTTCCCTAGATCTCCCAGAAAAGAGTAGGAATCTGTCAAGTGGTGATCCTCTGTTCTCGCCCTTCATGTTGAGTATGAGCACACATTCATGAAGGCATGTGAGCCAGCCCTTTAGGCCTTTATCTCCCCCAGTTTTAGGCAACAAATGTTTCAATTGCCCATTCCAGTTCTTTATCAAACCATTACTTTGAGGATGGTATGCAGCATGGTATGTTCACTTAATATGATGTGTTTTGGTCCATTGCTGCACCCTACGGGATGTAAAGTACATTCCTTGGTCTGAGGAAATATAACTTGATGGCTCAAATCAGTACAGTATCTTTTGTTCCAATCCTTTAATGGTGTTTTTGGCATTTGCATCTGTCATAAGATAAGCAAAGCCCAGTCCAGAGTAAGTATCTATTCCTGTGAATAGATATATAGCCATCTTGAGCCACTGGCATCATTGGTCCTATATAATCAACTTGTCAGCTGTGTGCAGGGCCTTCCCCCCGGGGAATCTGCCCCATAGCCATCTGTAACCTCTGTCTTTCTTGCTGACAGACAGACCAGTTCTTATTGGCATTTTGTGCCCCAGAGGGTGCAAGAGGGATGTGCCTTGATTCAGCCCATCTCTACATTGCTGCAGCACCCCCATGTCCACTCATCTCATCAACCCAATTGGCCACCTCAAGGGAACATACCAACATATCCACTTGCTGATTCCAATCACCTTCTGATCCAGGAAGGGGATTCTTCTGATGGGCATTGACATGGCTTACTCTAAAGCATCCTCTAAACTCCCAGAGTGCTTTCCATAGGTCCTGCTTCACACAGGGGACCCCTTAATAGTTCAATTTTCCATAGCTCATTTGCCTGACCATATAGCCAGGCCATTGGCGACTGCCCATGAATCAGTGAAAATCCAAACATATGGGCTCTCACCATTGCCCAATTCTTCCATGACAGCTAAGAAGACAGTGTGCAGTTCAGCCCATTGGGCTGAACTGTTTTTACCTTTTCAATAAGGGTCTTTCCATCTGCTGGTCTTAATGAAGCAGCTTTCCATGTCAATTACTGTCCATGTACCCTGGAGCTGCCATCTGTGAACCAAGCAACCTTCTGTTGATCCATAGGAAGTTGTTCATAGGGCACTGTCTATGAAGCAATGGGTTCTGGCAACTCCTCAGATGGTTCCAGGGTAGGACTTGTAGGTAAGGAGGCTACCTGCTCATGGATATGATGGGTGCCTCCTACCAGTTGCTTTTTCTTGAATAAACCATTTCCATTTTATTATGGAACTATTTGGGGCACCACTTTCCTTATTAGAGTGTTTCTCTGACATCAACCAAGACATTATGGGTATTTCAGGTCTCATAATAATTTTATGCCCTTCTGTCATTGAAGCAGTCTCAATCAATTCCCAACAGCAGGCAAGCAATTGCCTTTCAAATGGCATGTATCATTCTGCAGTATCTGGAAACTTTCTAGTCCAGAATCCCAGTGGTCATCGTAGGGCATCATTCTCAGGTTTTTGCCATAAGCTCCAGTCTGCATAAGCACCTGTAGCAGACACCTCCAAAATCATGTCTGAATGTGGGTCATAAGGACCTAAAGGCAAGGACAGTGAGACCACTTTCTGTATTTCAGACATAGCCTGCTGTTGCTCCGGCCCCAATTCAAATGTACTTTTCCTTCTAGTGGCTTTATGGATAGGAGCCAGCAGTATACCCAGATGTGGAATAAGTGTTCTCCAGAATCCAAATAAACCAATTAAATGTTGGGCTTCCTGCTTAGTCTTGAGGGTAGGTAGTGATAGCAACTTATTTTTGGTTACCTGTGGAATGTCATGGGTGGCTCCTGCCCAAGTTATTTCCAAGAATTTCACTGTTTAGGCAGAGCCCTGGATTTTTACTGGATTTATTAAGCAGCCTCTATTGGTCATGTGGGCCACCACTGTTTTCAAATCTGCCTTAGTCTGTTCTTCTATGTTTGATGTCAACATAATGTCATCAATGTAATGTATTACTGTACTTGAAATCTGCACCAAGTCTAAGTCTCTCCTAACCAAGCCATGACAGTAAGCTGATGAATTCAAATAACCCTGGGGGAAAACACTGAAAGTATACTGAGAGCCTTCCCCATGTGAAAGCAAATTGTGACTGACCCTTTTCCAAGACTGGTATGGAGAAAAAGGCATTTACAAGATCAATCACTGAGTACTAGTCTCTTTTGGCCTGTTGTACTTTCTGCACCACCGATACCATATCTGGAACAGCTGAAGCCACTGGTGGCACTACTTAATTTAGGCTTCAGTAATGTACTGTCAGTCTCCATGAGCCATCTGCCTTTTTCACAAGCCATATAGGACTGTTATACAGAGAATTTGTTGGCACAAACACTCCAGCCTTCAGCATGTCTTTAATCAAAGCACTAATTTCCTTCTGTCCACCAGGTATCCTATACTGTTTCAAGTTAAAAAATCTGAGTGGGTTCGGGCAATTCGAATGGTTCCCATTTAGCATATCCAATCAATACTGGCCTAAGGGCAGACTTACATGCCTTCAGTTTTACAATGTCAAGTAGAGGGAGATTTCTCCAATTAGACATTATATCCATACCGATAATACATTCAAGTAAAGGAGATGCAACTACTTCATACAAACATCTTCATACAACATCTGTTTAAATCTTCCAATTCTAATCCAAACTTTCACCTTACTCCCATCAGCTGTTACATTCCCATATCCCCCTAGTCTAACCTTAGGCCCCTTCAACATTTCATTGACAAGTTTTGGGATGATGGTACATTGGGCTCCTGTGTCCAGGCCCAAGAAGGTCTCTTCCCCACCCCCAGGCCATTTTACCCACACATATACATATGGCCTCAGGTCCCCTGCTGAGGGCTGGACAAGAAGACCCTGTCTCCCCTGTCAGTCTCTGCCTTCATCAGTTAGCTCAGTCTGTGCTTCAACTGGTCCCAGGTGAGAGTGCCTATTAAATTCCTCCTAAGTGGTGTAAATAGAACAAACTTGTCCAGGCCTACTTAAGGGGGGGGGGGACCATTGATCAACCCAGTCTCCTGTAGTGCTGCATCAACATCCTTGTCTCAACTCCATCAATGTCTGCTATATTCATCCTATTCCTTAACAACCATAGAACAATCTCCAACCTGTTGAGATAAGTTCTTTCCCTATTGCCCCTTTCCATTCTCCTATTAATCACTCTTATGCATCTTACATTTGTAAGACCCATGCAGGGAAGTTATGCTAATAGACTTGACACGGCTTCTCGAATTGTTGCTCTGTTTTGCAACAGCAGAGTTACATGGGGTGCCCATGTAGAAGGGGCTCCCCTGATCACCATATCTGCCATGACCTGAGTAAAGGACATTCTCATTGGGTGAATATCCTGGTCACCATAAAGCCATTCCAGCATGGCTTGGATAAGCAGCACATTAGCTGCTTCTTCTGGAGTGTTCCAGAGGGTATTTTGAGGGGGAAAGGGGCAGTTTCCCTTCTCAGGATACACAAACCTAACTGGAAATTTTATCCATTCTAACAGACTGACTGGCTGCCCCCTCTGAGTTAATCTGCCTTGTAAATGGATCTTGAATCAACATTTGTGCCTGTTCCATAGTGAGTTGTGGGCCTTGCATCAGTCCAAACATACTCTTCCACTCTAGTATTCAAAACTAAAGACTCTGCCCCTAAATTAGTCACTCTCACAATAATTTTAGTAAAGATTCCTTGGGAAGCTGACAATACCAATCTACAAACTGAAGCAACTCTTTCACACTATACCCTCTGCTTTCAATAGTTTCTTGGTTTTGCCTGTTCCCTTCCTGGACTACCTTTTTGGTGACCAGTGGTCATACTGGTACTGCCTGTTGTTCTCACACAATTTTTCCTTTCTGGGTAGGCCCTGAAACTAGGGGTCGTAGCTCTAATTGGACTGGATCTGAGCTTGATTCAGTGCTACAACCCATCTCTATACTCTTTTTCCCTGCCATTGCAGCTATTGCTGATAATAGTAACCAAGGAATTGTAAGTCTCACCTTTTCCTAGTCATACTGTATTTCCATATACATACAACTAGCTAATTTCTCAAGAGTTAGATCCACCTCTCCTAAATCCCATGAATAGCTTTTGTCTTGGGTGACCGATCTCAATGAAAGAGCTGCTTCAATCCATAAGGTAATTTTTATCCCATCCAGAAGCCAAAGGTTTCTTACTTTCCCATTTATCTCCCTTCTCCCAAAACCACATATTCCAGTGAGTCTGGGCCGTTGCAGCGAATCCCATCATTCTGACACCAATTGCTTGAACAATTTCTCTCAGAAAGATCAGCACGAGGCCAGTCCCCATGAGACAGAGGTTAAAGATGTCTCAAATGTCCAAACTACTGTGCCACTCCATCATTTCAGACATCAACTCTTCCTCTTCCTCCTCCCAGTAATTTCCCCCAACTTAGGGTACTGTGTTTCACTGTAATGCCTCACAGAACTCACAGACACCCAAGGGATCATCTCACGTAGTAGTGGTGGAGACTGGCAGGCTGGAGAGTCCCAGGTCTGTGAGTGGGTCTGGAGGATCCTCCCAGTTCTCAGGGTTTGATGAACCTTGATCAACAGATCAGATAACGGCTGCTGTCCCAAATCCAGGGGTGAGATGAGGATGAGGCAAAACACAGAACCAGACAAGAGGAAGACAAACCTTCCCAGGAGATTCCTAGGTATACCCTCAAGGAAGCTAAGGCTAGTGATTTGAATTACACCTTCCAGCAAGGCAGAATTCAAGATACATTCCACCTGTGTTGCTCCAACAGCAATAACCCAAGTGGATGGCTTTAACAATCAGCAGATCAAGGCAAATCCCAGTACAGAGCCAATTGTCAGTCATTATAGAGAAGGATTATTACCAGCTGCCCAGCCAAGTTGACACCTGACCTTACCTATCACACCACCCCAAACAGGCACAGATAATAGGATTTACCATACATCACAGAATGGAAGACAATGGCTAGAAGGGCCACATCAAGCAATTCATCACAGGTAGTTATAGAAAAACACTCCTGCTCTGTTTTGTATTCAGGTAAAGGAGTTCCAGTAGAATGTTGCTGGGTTTCAACAGAATTCAGAGAGCAGAGGAGCAGTTTTTTTCATTTTATTGTTTCTGTCTATGATATAAAAGTTCATCTGAAGCCAAGTGCTGTCAACAGCCTCAACATGTCACTGAGAATTCCTATGCACATCTGAGAGCTAGAGTTGTTTTGTTCCTATGTTGGGCATGATTTCCTTTTCCGAGAGATTCCTCAGGCCCCATATCTCCTGTCTGCCAGTTTGTCACACTCTGGTGGCTTATGTGTTGCTATTATGCTGGAAGCTATACCACTGGTATTTCAACTACTAGCAGGGTGACTCGTAGTGCACAGGTTTCAGTGGAACTTCCAGACTAAGGCAGACCAGGAAGAAAGACCTGAAAAGAGACTTCTGAAAATTATCCAATTAAAACCCTATGGAGGGGGCAAGATGGCGGACTAGGCAGAAGGATTGCACAGACCCTCTTCAACAAAGAAAAGGGAAGCCAATTAACACAGACACAGAAGATAATCTTGGACCCCT
>NW_006921591.1:11434127-11445178 GCF_000298275.1 Orycteropus afer afer
AACACTACATAAAATTGACCAATATAGTGCTGGAAGATGAATCCCCTAAGTTGGAAATTCTCAAAATATGCAGCAGCTGTAACAATGAACACAAGCATAACAATAATTGTGAAGATGGCACAGGACTGGGCATTGTTCCATTCTGTTGTACTGGGGGTCACCATGAGTCAGAGGTGACTGAATGGCAATTAACAATACCACCATCAGATGGCCCGTACCAAACGTCTTACATGGAGCCATCTCTCCAGTTCAGCACACATACCCTGACACAAAGCTGACCCAGTCTAAACTTAAAGTGAATCACTGTGAAAGGTGTTACAGATAGGATGCTCAGTGCAGAGATGAGACTGTATCAAGAGTTCATGAGTGCATCAGCCTGACTTCTTAGCTATGTGACTTTGGGAAACCTGCTTAACTTCTCTGTGCCTTAGTTCCCTTATCTCTGACATTAATTTAACAGTAACAGTGCATACCTTAAAAGATTGTTGTGAGGATTAATTAATACATGTAAAGCACTTAAAACAGAATAAACTATTTAGGAGGCATTCAGTAAATGCTCCTATTATTGTTTATTACTATTACTTCTATTACTGCATTTATTACTGTTATTTAAGTGCCATGGGGAGAAAGGAAAGACTTATTGCAGAATCCCAATACTAGGTATTCAATAAATATATGTGGAACAAACATATTAGTTTATGAATTATTGTAAATAATATATTTATATAATATATATGTTTATTATATTATATTGCATATTATTGTTATTATATTACATCCTATAAAAAAAACCCTCACTGCTGGTGAGTCATTTCTGACTCATAGCAACCCCTCCTTGGGTTCCCAAGACAGTATCTCTATGGAAGTGAAAAGCCTAACCTTCCTTTGCCTAGAGGCTGGTGGGTTTGAACCTCCAGGCTTCTGGTTAGCAGTCAAATGCCTTAGGCACTGTACCACTAGCGCTCCCACTATATCATCTGATATAATATATATATATATATAATGTGTATATATATATAATTATAAATTATTACAGCATTTATTTACATTTCAATTTTAACATGCATTCAGTTCTTTTATAATTAATTTCATTTAATATACCAATGGTGGTGCAGAGTCTACAAGCCCCTCTTTTTTTTCAGTTGTGATTTGAGTGAAAATTTTTAGAGCAAATCCATTTTCCACACAATAGTTCATATGCACTTTGTTTCATGACATTGATTTCAATCCCCATAATGCAATAGCTCTCTTCCCACTTTCTCCTTATGGTTACCTTTTCTCTGTGTTCCTCTGTCCTATGCATTCTTGCCCTCTGAACTATCTCCCTGTGTAAGTACTGCTTTTCTGATCTGCTGTTGTTGATTGTTCTAAGGAGTGTACCTACCTAAAGCAAATGTTCACTCTATACACCTGTCTATTGTTTGGCTGGAAGCCACTGAAGTGAATTCAATTCCAGGCCCAAACAGTGACTAAGGGCCATAGTTTTGGTGTTGTTAATAGTCTCTATCAGACCAGAAGGCCTGGATTTTTTTTTATAATTTTGACTTTTGTTCCACATTTTTCTCCCACTCTATCTAGGATCCCCTACACTGATCCCATTCTGAGTGGTTGACAGTAGTAACCAGCACCATCTAGTCTTCTGGACTTAGGGTCATGTAGGCTGAGGTCCATCCACATGGTCCACTAGTCCCATGGACTAATTGTTTCCATGTGTCTTTGGTTTTCTTCATTCTTCTTTTCTCTGGATAAGGAGAAATAAATTGTTGCATCTTAGATGGCTGCTTGCAGGCTTTTAAAACCCCAGTCACTACTCACCAAAGTAGGATGTAGAAAAATGTTTTTGTGTAGTATGATAACATACTACAGAAAGCAATTGAGGTTGATGTCCCACACACAGGGTCTACAAGTTTTGACTTTCCTTTCCCTTTTTGCATATCCACCTGAATATTTGTGCAGCTATTTACATTACATTCAAATTTCTTTATAGATGGTGTGATCAGACAGTCACTTTTATAGTGCTTTCTAGTGGCTGATAAGAGTGATGTTGTTATTTATTGTCACTTGCTAAGATCAGCAGTTCAGTACTTAAGAATCTGTTTATTTTTCCTATGTACTGTAAGTGAAAATCCAAAACATATGGTGATTTCACATCATCATCATTTAATTTATATTTAAAAACATAAGCTTTGGAGAAATAAAGTCCAGATTTGGTTTTCAATAAAATAGAAAGACTGTGACTTATCTTTTAAGACTGTTGTAAAGAGTAAATGGGAAGCTGTTGGCTAAACACATCATATGCTGTTGTTGTTCTTGTCATTTGCCATCGAGTTGGACCTGACTCATAGCGACCCCTCCTTGGGTTTCCAAGGCAGTATCACTACAGAAGTAGATTGCCCCATCTTCCTTCCGAGGAGTGGCTGGTGGGTTTGAACTGCCAGTCTTCTGGAACACTTCATATAGTGTTTATAAATAGTAAATGCCAAGTACATAGAGAAATTATTACTTATTTATCTTTTTATTTTCTCTTAATTATCTTATGTCTTCTCTGATATCCTCCCCAATGCTAGCCTGGTACTAGACAATGTTCACTTTGAGATATTAGCCATGCTCAGAGTCTCACAACCTCTGTGTTCTGACATTTTGGGCAAAATAATTCTTTGTTGTGTGGTGCTGTCCTGTGCAACTGGAGATGTTTAGCAGCATTCATAGTCTCTACCCACTAGATGCTAGTTGTACCACCACCGACCTCCCAATGTGACAATTACAAAATGTCTCCAGATGTTGCCAAATACCCCATGGGGAATAAAATTGCCTTAAAAGAGGACACTGCCCTAAGTCATAGTGAATCCTTTTTTGAGTCTGCCTCAGCTGCCAACGTTGGCCTGCATAACCTGTTCTTCAATGCACACTAATTGGATCAGGAATGAAAACTGAATTCCAATTTAATAAGACAAATTTTACCTTTTGAGAACATAAAATTGAAACTGAGCGCCTGTTTTCCTGTTTGAGCAGGACTCTTGCCTTAAGAAGATGTATACTATAGGTTATAAGGCAGCATCTTCCACTTCCTTCTGATTATGGAGCAGAGAAACCCAGTCTACTGAAAAAGGGCACAGTCCTTGGAGAATTGGAAAGGAAATATGTTGGGAGAGCCCTGTGTAATATTTCTGACCATTTCCACTTTCAGGTTTCAGACCTTTGAGAGACCTGATGATCCTTCTATCCTGAGTTCAGCAAGCTATTTAAAGAGTAAGACATATAAAATAGTTGTTTGATTGCATTAATAGCCCAATTGAGGTTCACTGTCATAAGTTTAAAGGAACACCAGTCAATAAGCATGTTCAGCACAGATCTCCCTCTGAACTGCGGAATCATATAAAACTGAGTACTGACATTTCTATTTAGTTGTTTAAAAAATAGTCCAAAATTCCACTTTTGATTTTTCTTTCCCAACCTGCTCCATCCATAGACAAGAGGATGCAAACTGGCCCACAGATTGAATCTAACCTGCTGCTTGATTTTGTAAGTTAAGTTTTATTGGAACACAGCCACATCCATTTGTTTCTGTACTATCTATGGATGCTTTCATACTACAATGGCAGAAAGGAGTAGTTGTAATAGAATTCATATAGCCTGCAAAACCTAAAATATTTACTCTCTGGGGTGGGGGGAATTCCTGATTCCTGACATAGATCACATAATTTGGCCCACTCTTTTCAAACAAACAATAATAAAAACAAAAAAACTGACATAAAAAGAAACTTCAGATCTCTCTGCCTGTCTGCATTCCTCCCTTCCTTTTCTTCCTTCCTTTCTTCATTTCTTTCCTACTTCCTTCCTCTTTCACTTCTTTCTTCCTTCCTTCAGTTCTTTCCTCTTTTCCTTCTTTCTGCCTTTAATGATCTCATATAGGTATATCTTTTCCTGTGAAGTCTCCATTTCCTTGTGTTTTTCTGAATTGAGTTTATTACATAGAAGGAGATGACACAAAGGAGGGAAAACATAGGTCAGGTGCATATTTTAAAAGGCATTGAGATGAAACCCAATGGTTAGTTCTTCAGAAAGTTGAGTTCTTTCATATGTTTTCAGCCCACAAAGATTTTCTTCAATAGAACTCAAAGCAAAATGTTAAACAAAACAAGTTGAATAAATATCTTCTTCTTTAAAGGTGAATGTATCTGCAAATAAGCCTTCCTGACTAATGAGCTTTGTCTGGTATGTGTGTGATCAGTTTGGGAGAAAGTAACTTGCCAAAAGAACTAATAGATCTGTCCTGGAGGAAGTGCACCCGAAATGCTCCTTGGAAGTGAGAATGGCCAGACTTCGTCTCACCTATTTTGGTCATGTTGTCAGAAGGGACCATTGCCTGGAGAAGGCTGTCATGCTTGGTAGGGTGGAGGGTTGACAAAAGAGGGGGAGGCCTTCAACAAGATGGATTGACACGGTGGCCGTGATGATGGGATCAACTATAGCAGGGATCATGGAGCTGGCGCAGGATCAGGCAGTGTTTTGTTCTGCTGTGCATGGGGTCATTATGAGTCAGAAATGACTCGACAGCACCTAACAACAACAACAACAACAACTTGGGGTATGTCTCCCAGCTGGATAGGAGGGTATGAATGTGTCTGTTCTATCTGCAGAGAGGTCTAAGATAAACTTGGGAAGATTCTAATAAAGACTCAGATCCAGATGTGAGGAGTGGCAGGTGTCAGACAAAGCAGTGGACAAGGACAACAGGGCATGGAGCAGAAAACTCTTAAAAGGACTGCAAATGGATACTGCCCCAGAATATCACTTGGTAGTGCCCCAGACAACCTGTTCTGTCTCTTATTTGGGTGTTATTTCTATTGTGCCACATGGAATATATAGAAAAGCAAAGGTATAAAGTGAAACATTCAGTCATAAGGAGTTTGAAAATAAATGAATTTTCAATAAATGAAATACAAGAGAGAATGAATGGAGACTATAATTCAGAGCTCAATATAGAAAGGAAGCTAGCATCTCCACTTGCATGTGGCAGAGACTCAAAAGCAGGAAACGCAGTGGGAAAGCTTTATAGTGAAGAAAAATGGAAGACTTCAGTTATGCTTTGAATGGAGGACATTGGAGATGTGAATCTGAAGGCTGCCTAACTAAAAGTGGGGCATTATGTGATTGGTTGCGAAGTATATTTGGCTTGTTATGGTTGGTCTTTAGTTGGAAGTGGATATAAAATAAAATTGGTCATCACTGACAAATCCTAACCTTTCTGTGCCTATTGTTGCAGAGGTCATGGTTTGGCTTCCTGTACTTCCTAGATGAGTCATAATTCTATTATAGCATATGGTCTAACCATTTTGTGTGTATGCCTTCTGTCTCTCAGAAGACAAGAAAGCTATTTGCAAAGAGTTTATTTGAATAAATATATAGGAAAAAGAAAGGAAAAGTCAAGGTTGGAGAGATGATCAAGCCAAACTCATTGACACTGAGTCAATTCCAACTCATAGCAACCTTTTTTATGTTGTTGTTATATGCCATCAAGTCGGACCTGACTCATAATGACCCCTCCTTGGGTTTCCAAGGAAGTATCACTACGGAAGTAGATTGCCCAACCTTCCTTCCGAGGAGTGGCTGGTGAGTTTGAATCGCCAGGCTTCTGGTTAGCAGTCAGATTCCTTAGGCACTATGCTACCAGAGCTCCCATAGCAACCCTTTGTTGTTGTTGTTGTTGTTGTTGTTGTTATGTGCCATGGAGTTGGAACCGACTCATAGCGACCCCTCCTTGGGTTTCTGAGGCAGTATCACTAAGCAACCCTTTAGGGCAGAGTAAAACTGCCTCATAGAGTTTCCAACGTTGTCATCTTTACAGAAGCAGACTGTCACATCTTCCTCCAGTGGAGTGGCTGGTGCTTTTAACGACAGGCCTTTCAGTTAGCAGCCAAGTGCTTAATTACTGCACCTCCAGGGCTCTGTAGATGTAGGAAACCAAAAACCAAACTCACTGCCATTAAGTCAATTTCCCCCACTGGGTTTCCAAGGCTGTAAACAGTTATGGAAGCAGATTGCCTCATCTTTCTTCTGTGGAGGAACTGGTGGGTTGGAAACAACTTTTTCATTAATAACCAAATGCTTTAACCACTACACCCCCAGAGCTACTTTAGGTAAAGGAGGAGGATAATTACAGGTAAAGAAAAGGATTGTTATAAAGCTAATCAGATAATTGACATTATTCACAAGGAAAAGAGGGTAAAACAAATATCTGAAAAATGAATATCACCTGTTTATGTCTTTCGTGTTCCCTTAATAAAGAATAGGAGATCAGTGTTATGTTTGTTCACTCATTTGTTTTTCACTTCTGCAAAGTGAAATAAGACTTTTACTAAGTTATTCCTGCTTCTTCAAACTGGCATTTTGATTGAAAAAACAAGTGTCTTCACATGCACTGTGATGCTGAGGAAAGCCATAAGTGAATAAAAAAGCACCATATTTTTTATTTTTTTAAATAAAATGAAAAAGTACAATTAGATATGTTGATAAAAACTATCTCTTAGCAATGTGTTATATCACCTCCTGGAGCACTTCGCTTCTTGAAGGTCTGCTGACATTTCATTATCCATCTTACAAGATAAGGTTATAACTCAGGCATTCTAATTCTCACTAACTGAAACTTTAGTATACAAAATATTTCAGCTTAAGTGCACTCCGTTCTCTTACTTTTAAAAAGGCAGAACATAAATTGTTTTTCCATTTCTGATTTTTAAATAGAATAGATTTTAGTTGATTTCGACTACTTTTGCTTGCAGCTCAATTGTCAATAATAAATAATGTATGTGAGATACAATTATAGAATCTAAGATAAAGCCAGAATTTAAAATTGGCTAAGTTATATGGTTTCCTACCCATAAAATAGTCTCATTTTAGCAATTGTCTGCTCATGAAAAACCCTTTTAAAAACTCAACTTATCTTTAAAAGAGGACATACAGTTTGTTTATGCTTTTTTCATTAAAATAGTGCTGTGCTTCTAAATGTTTATTGGTATTTCATGAGAAATTTGTCCTTTTTTTTTTCCTAACGTGTTGATGAAAGCAAACCTATTGCAAATTACACATGTGGAATTCCTTATTATCCTTTGTTACCGAAGTGCTAGAAATAAAGACAGAGCGAGCTATTTGCACATTTGAAAATCAAAGATACTGTGTAAATGGCTGTTTGTTGGATAGTCATTGCCCATAAAGGTTTGAATATTTATAAATAGCCATCAAGCCCAGCCCTTCACCTGGCTATAATTCAGAATCACTGTTGTTCTGGGTCTCTAGCTGACATGAGCTCTTCCTTAAACCTTAAATCTCTGTGTGTGAGAAAACAACCATAACAGTACCAATTCCTCCTTTGCTAGCATGAGGAAGCAACTATTGGGAAAATAACCCTGGGCTCAGGATAAGGAGGCCAGCATTCTAGACTTGTCTGTACCACTAACAGACATCTCCAATATTCCTTCTGAGGAGTGGCTGGTGGGTTTGAACTGCCAGCCTTCTGGTTAACAGTCAAATGCCTTAGGCACTACACCCCCAAATCTCCCAACAGACACGCAGTCATTGGCAATTCCTAGCCTTTCTAGACTGCAGTTTGCTCACCTGCTAAATGAGAGATCTATTTTAGATAACCTCAGGGGTCTTATAAGGGCAAAATTCCATGACTGTAAAAAAATATGATTAACTGGCTAGCAGCTGACCTTCTGTTATATAAATGAGCCAAAGATAGCCTCTGTGTATTGGCCCCAAATTGTTTACTTCATAGCAAGCTGAGACTCATTAGCTCCCAAAATCCATCATTGCCAAACTCAAATTTGTACACATCCAAGTGTTCTTATTTAAAAAGTCCAAATAAGCAGATTTTTGGTCACTACTTAGAGTTTCCTTCTTCACATACCCTGAAAAATGGCATCCAATATCTTCTATCACTACATAAGATAAAACCATGTAGTTACAAAGTATAATTGGCCAGTGTGTCTAATGCATAGTCACCACCCATTTGTCAGCAGAGGCTTGTGTGTTGCTATGATGATGAACAGATTTTTTTTTTTTTTAATTGTGATTTGGGTGAAGATTTACAGAGCAAATTCAGTTTCCATATAGCAGTTTACATATACTTTGTCTCATGACATTGACCAGTTTATCACAATGCAACAGCTTGCCTCCCACTTCCTCCCCATAGTTACATCTTCCCAGTGTCCATCCCTCCATGGACTCCTGTCCCCTAAGCTGTCTCTCTGTGCATAGGCAGCCCTTCTTTCTCAATGATTATCCTCTCCAAGGAGTGTATCTACCTCAGGTAAATGGACAAACAGGTTTTGGCAGACTAAGATGAAGGAGGAAGAAAGGCTTGGCAATCTACTTCCTAAAGTCAACCAAGGAAAACTCTATGATCATAAGAAAGTAATTTACAACCAATCATGAGGATAGTGCAGGACCAGGCACCATTTTGTTCCTTTATGTATGGGCTTACCATGAGCTGGGAGTTGACTCAACAGCTAAGAACAAGAAGGTGCTGCTGCCTTAGGAGTTCTCTGGCCCATGACAACCATGTTGCCACAGTAGAGCACCATTTAGGGCTATGGAAGCTCTCTCCCTCTATCCTTTCCCTGGGGATTTTCATGCTTTCTGCCCCTTCTGGTGACTCCCTGTGATGATGGCCTTTGGAAGACTTCCTGCTGTGGCACCAACACTTGCATGCAGTTAACAATGCATCAGCCGTGATAAATAGCTTGCTGTGCAATGTTACTATCTTATGGTCTTATCTTTCTGCTTCATCAGCCCTGAATTCCCCTGAATTCACTACTACTTCCCAAAATGTTATGTTCTTAAGAGTGGAAGTGCCAAGTGTCTGGGCTGTTCTCTGTGGCCTCTTTTCTAAAGAAAAGAATGTATTGTTTAATTTTGTAGTTTTATCATGACTTTTTTACAAGATCATTACAAAGGTATACATATTGTCTTCAAAATGAGTAAATGGTCAAGATCATTGCTTGCAAGACAAGTGCTACAGAAGAGAAAGAAAACAAAATGTGAGGAAGCACATCTGTGTGTAGAATATTCCAGTTTATTCAGCTGATGGAAATTGTCATAGCTGTGGTATGTTGGGGTGAAAATAGGAACAAAGTAATAATCAACTTCTTTCTCACCGTCATTCCTTCATTTATCTACTCATCCATTTATTCACTCATTCAACATTTTTTTTTTTTTTTTTTTGGCATACTATACAGTCTTCACCACTAGTCTGTCAGTTTGTTGTACTGTGGTGGCTTGCCTGTTGCTGTGAGGCTGGAGGCTATGCCACTGGCATTTCACATACCAGCAGAGTCACTCATGGTGGGTGGGTTTCAGCAGACCTGAAGAAGGATGGGACAATCCATTTCTGAGAGAATTGAGTACTGAAAACTTTATGAACAACAGTGAAACAGTGTCTGATATATTACTGGAAAACTTTATGAAGACCTATGAAAGATTATCTGATACAGTGAGGGAAAATGAACTCCTCAGGTATAGCAAAGTACTCAAAATAAGACCATGGAAGAGTCAAAATAGTCAACCTTAATCATATCGATGGAGGAAATCTTTCAGGATGTTCATTTGCTGATGAGGCACAACTCAAAATGGGAAGAAGCAGCTTCAAACATTCATTAATAATCAGAATGTGGAAAGAATGAAGTATGCACCTAGGAAAATTGGAAGTTGTCAAAACTGAAAAGGAACACATAAAGATTGACCTCCTAGGCATTTGTTATGTTGTTGTTATGTGCCGTCGAGTCAGCCCTGACTCAGATTAGAGAGCTGAAATGGATAGATATTGTCCATTTAAAATCAGACAATCATATGGCCTATTCCAGGAATAACAAATTGAAGAGGAATGACATCATGTTCATCCTAAAAAGAACATTTGAAGATCCATCCTGAAGTACCATCAGTGATAGGATAATACCTGTAGGCATGCAAGGAAGAACAGTTAATACAACTATTACTCATATTTCTGCACCAACCACCAAAGGAAAAGATAAGAAAATTTAAGATTTTCACCAACTTCTGCAGTATGAAATTGACAAAACACACAATCAAGATGTATTAATTATTGCTGGTGATTAGAATGCAAAAGTTGGAAAATTAGTATGGGCTTGGTGACAGAAATGATGCTAGAGATCACATGATAGAATTTTGCAAAAACAATAGTTTATTCATTGCAAATATCTTTTTTGCAATAGCATAACATAAAGTGACTATACACTTAAACCTCAACAAGTGGGATGTACTGATATCAAATTGACTACATCTGTGGAAAGAGTAGATAGAGAAGCTTAATATCATCAGTCAAAACAAGGCCAGGAGCTGACTGTGGAACAGATCATCAACTGCTAATATTCAAGTTCAAGTTTAAGCTGGAGAAAATTGAAACAAGTTGATGAGAGCCAAAATATTAACTTGAGTATATCCCACCTGAATTTAGAGACTATCTGAAGAAAAGATTTGATTTATTGAATTATTGAACACCAGTGACAAAAGACTAGATGAGCTGTGGAATGACATCAAGAAATTAATATATGAAGAAAGCAAAAGGCCATTAAAAAGACAGGAAAGGAAGGAAAGACCAAAATGTATGTCAGAAAAGACTCTGAAACTTGATTTTGAATGGAGAGTACCTACAGCAAGTGGAAGAAATGGTGAAATAAAAGAGCTGAAGAGAAGATTTCAAAGGGAAGCTCAAGAAAACAGAGTAAAGTATTATAGTGAAATGTGCAAAGACCTGGAGTTAGGAAACCAAAAGAGATGAACACACTCAGCATTTCTCAAGCTGAAAGAATGGAAGAAAAAATTCAAGCCTTGAGTTGCAATATTGAAGGATACTATGGGCAAACTATTGAATGATTCAGGAAGCATCAAAAGAAAATGGAAGGAATATACAGACACTGAATCAAAAAGTATTGACAGGGGTTCAGTCATTTCAAGAGGTAGCATATGATCAAGAACCAAAGGTATTGAACAAAGAAGTCCAACCTACACTGAAGTAATTAAAAAAAAAAAAA
>NW_006921591.1:11445844-11447334 GCF_000298275.1 Orycteropus afer afer
GACAGTGCTCTCACAGATTCCTGGGGTGGTAGGACTTAAGAATTGACCAAGGGTTCACCCCGCTAGCCGGGGACTGCATGGAGAACTGTGCACGGTGACTGGGAAGAGGCAGAGAAGGAGAAGTGAAGGGTGGGTTGAGCTGTGGACTTTTGCCAGTCCAGAGAGTGATGCCATTTTGAAGGTTTAAAAAGCAGTTTGACTATCTTGGATATTTAAAGAGACAGTGCTCTCGCAGATTGCTGGGGCTTAAGAACACGTTCTGCTTTCCAGCAACCCCAAGGACACTTAGGACCTGCAAGACTGACAAGTTTTTTGAAGGTTATTCGATTGTAATTTGTGTCTGATTGAGTGAGAGATAACAGCCCCCATAAGACACAACTCCACCCACACCTCCTGCAACTTCACTTACTGAGCGACAGCCACTACCTCCTTTTTCAACAACGGGCCAATGATAAAAAACCACCAAGAACAGCCTGAATCACCCTTGGCTGCTCTTCACAAACAGTTAATAGAGATCTAAATACAACAACACCATGATGCCTCGGAGACAACAGACCATCACAGTCCAGACAAAGAAGCAGGATAAAGTGGTAGAAACAAGGGAGCAGGATACAGACCCAGAACACATACCTGAGGAAGAAGCAACATTGGAACTTTCTGATAAGGAATTCAAAAGAATTATCTTTAGGTATCTTCAAAAGATTGAGAAACAGACCAAAGAAAACACAGAAAAAACCTTAGAAGAATTTTGGAAGAAAATACAAGAACAAAATAAAATAAATGAAAAATTAGAAATGATTCTAAATCTACAGATAGAAATCCAAAAGATTAATACTAAATTGTCAGAAATAAATAACATATTGGAAGGGCAAAGGAGTAGAATTGATGCAATGGAAGGCAGAATTAATGAGATTGAAGGCAAATACCTGAATACTTCTTTGGAAAGGGATCAATCAGAAAAAAAATCAAAGCAAAAGGAAGAAAGCCTAAGGTTCATGTGGGATATCATCAAAAGGAATAATTTATGTGTCATTGGAATTCCAGAACAAGAAGAGAAAAACAAAACCACTGAGAAAATTGTCCAAGATTTGCCAGAGAAGAACTTCCCTGATATGATGAAAGATGAGACTACATCCATTCAGGAAGTCCAACAAACCCCAAACAGGATAGACCCCAAAAGAAAACCACCAAGACACATCATCATCAAATTCATCAAAACCAAAGAGAAAGACAGAATCCTGAAAGCATCATGGGAAAACCAAAAAGTTACCTACAAAGGACAGCCAGTAAGGATAAGCTCTGATTTCTCAGCAGAAACCATGCAAGTGAGGAGGCAATGGGAAGGTATATATAAAACATTGAAAGAGAAAAATTTTCAACCAAGAATTACATATCCAGCAAAATTGTCCCTCAAATATGATGGTGAAATTAGGAGATTTCCAGATAAGCAGAAACTAAGGGAATTTGTTAAAACCAGACCAACCTTACAA
>NW_006921591.1:11448349-11454425 GCF_000298275.1 Orycteropus afer afer
CAATATGGCACCATTGAGGATGAGAAAGACATAGAGGCACATGGGAGGTACAGACAACAAATATGAACCCTTTTGCATATACAGTACTGTGTTGTCAGTGAAGGCAAGCATGGGTGTATGGGTGGATAGATGGGTGGACAGGCCAAACTATTAGATATGTCTATGAAATGGGGAGTGTATCCAAGAACATATATAAAGTTGGCAGACAATTGTCCTATAAGTTTATGTGAATGATCAGAATCCCCAGGTGTATAGTAGTGTTGACAAGGGAAATGTTGTGGTCACTGCTTGGTCACAGCCAGCTACCAGAGGGACCGAGTAGTTGAACCTGCGGGCTTGGGACCATAGTTACAGGGGACATCAAGCTCAATTGGCATAACATACTATATAAAAATTGTTCCACCTCCTACTTTGGCAAGTAGCAACTGGGATCTTAAAAGCTAGCAAGCTGCCATCTAGATGCAACAATGGGTCTCTCCTCATCCAGAGCAAAGACGAGTGAAGAAAATCAAAATTCATGGAAACAATTAGTCCTAGCAACTGGTACATTATGCAATACTCAGCCTATATGACTATGAGACCAGAAGAACTAGATGGTGCCCAGCTACCACTGTCATCCACTTGGAAGGGGATCTGTAGCAGATCCTTGATAGAGAGGGAAAACAATGTGGAAGAAAATTCAAAATCATTTGGAGAAAAAAAAAAGTGTGAGGGACCAGGTTTGCTGGTCTGATAGAGCCTGGTAGAACCATTGAGACTATGGCCCCTAGCTGCCCTTCAGGTCTGGAATTGAACCCAAACAGAAGACAGGCATATGAGTTGAACATTTACCTGAGGTAGATACACTCCTTGGAGAGAACAATCATTAAGAAGGGCTGCCTATGCACAGAGAGACAGCTTAGGGGGCAGGAGTCCATGGAGGGATGGACACTGGGAAGAGGTAACTATGGGAAGGAAGTGGGAGGGGAGCTGTTGCATTGTGGTAAACTGTGGTCAATGTCATGAGACAAAGTATATGTAAACTGCTATATGGAAAGTGAATTTGCTGTGTAAATCTTCACCCAAATCACAATAATAAAAATAAATTAAAAAATAAAAACAAAGAAAGATGATTCAAGAGAATGTGGATCATTAACATCACATGCAAGTAAAATTTTGCTGAAGACAATTTAAAAAGTCTTGCAGCAGTATATTGATGGGAACATCCAGAAATAAAAATGAATTCAGAAGAGGATATGGAATGAGGGATGTCTTAGCTGAAATAATAAAAAAAAGAAATACCAGAAAGATGTGTTACCTGTGTTTTATTGACTATACAAAAGCATCTGATTGTGTGGATCATAAGAAATTATGGATAACATGATAAAAAATGGCAATTCCAGAACATTAATTGTGCTCCAGAGGAAAATGTACATAGACCATTTGTTAGAATGGGTTCTCTAGAGAAACAAAACCAGTAAAACTTATATAGAGATAGAAAGAGAAATTTATCTCAGGAAAATGGCTCACACACTTAGAGAAGCTAACAAATCCCAAGTTATTGGATCAAGCGTCAAGCTAGAGGCTTTTCCCACCTCATGCAGCTGCAGGGGCTGACAAGCTCAAGGTTGGCAGGCAGTATACTGGCTGTTGACTCCAATGAATGATGAATCCAAGATCTCCAGGTTGAATGCTGGATTGTTTGCTCACAGACAGTTGTAGGCAGCACAACAGAATCCCGATCCACAGAAGAGTGTGTCTTTTCCCAGGGTGTCCATAAATATACTGGAAGCAGGCCACACCCCTAGGGAAACTCCCTTTCAATGGATTGGCTGCTCAAAATATATACATCTGATCCCATCATTGGAACAAACCACATCACAATTGCTTAAACCACACAGAATTGTGGTCCACCCAAGTTGACACACAGCTCCAAGTATCACAGTCCACCCTTGTCAACTTGGTAGTTGTACACATCTTCTTAACCATATATAATCTCTAAGTAAGGACAATTATAAAGTCATAGTTGCACCTAACAGGACACACTAACACACATACAACCAAAACACATCAACCTTATTGATGTTTCACAGTACATAACAGAAGGAAACAAAAATATACAATGAAGAAATATAACAATCACAGTCCTTGTTTCTGCAACTGGTCACGTGGTCATAGTTGATATTCAGAACTACCTTCTTCCACCACCTATTCTGTATTTCCCTTGCCTTCAGAAAGCACGTCAGCTGGCCATGGTTTTTTTGTCTGGTAGGGTGACCTGAACCTTCATTCCTGAAGGGTCTGGGCCTTTAGCAGTCATATCAGAGTTGGGTTGCTGTAATTTTCCATTGACTTTAATGGGTTTGGTAGTACTAAGACATGTCCTAAAGAACCTCCTGTATTCCAGACATATTCTTCTTTACCTCCAGTATGTAATGGCAATCCAATTTCCCCTTGGTAGTCAGGATCTATCACACCAGATGGTACAGTAATATCCTTCTTTGTCTGTTGATCCAGAGGCATGAGGAAGCCAAAATGAACTGGTGATATTCTTAATTTCCAGTTCAATGTAATCAGTATTGTGTCTCCAGATGGTAGTGTTCCTCCCTTTGGGACTAAGATCTTCAGACCCACAGAGTATAGGTAGCAGGGACAGGAGGCATAACTTTTTTGAGTGGGCCACTGGGGGTAATAGTGAGTGGTAACCCTCCCGTTTCCATACCTTGGTTCCTAGACCTGTGAATCCTGGCTATTGGAGAAACAGTACTGTATATCAGGCACTGGTTTAGAGCATAAACGGCCTCCTGGAGAACATTGCCCCAGCAATTCAAGGTATTGCCACCTAGCTGGTGCTGTAATTGTGTTTTCAGTATGTCATTCCATTGATCTACCAAGCCAGCTCCTACAGGGTGATAGGGAACATGGTAAGACCAGTGAATTCCATGAGTATAGGCCTACTGCTGCACTTAATTTGCTGTGAAGTGAATCCCTTGATCTAAAGCAATGCTGTGTGGGATACCATGACAGTGGATAAGGCACTCTGCAAGTCCATGAATGGTAGTTTTGGCAGAAGCGTTGCATGCACGGAAGGCAAATCCATATCCAGATTAAGTATCTATTCCAGTGAGAACAAAACACTGTCCTTTCCATGATGGAAGTGGTCTGATGTAATCAACTTCCCACCACGTTGCTGGCTGATTGCCCCAAGGAATGGTTCCATATCATGGACTCAGTGTTGGTCTCTGCTGCTGGCAGATTGGGCACTCAGCAGTGGCAGTAGCCAAATCAGGCTTGGTAAGTGGTAGTCCATGTTGCTGAGTCCATGCATAACCTCCATCCCTGCCACCATGACCACTTTGTTCATGAGCCCATTGATCAATGACAGGAGTATCTGGGAAAAAACCTTGGTTGGTTTCCACTGAACTTGTCATCCTATCCACCTGATTATTAAAGTCCTCCTCTGCCAAGGTCACGTTTTGGTGGGCATTCACATGAGCCACAAATATCTTTACTCTTTTGGCCCATTCAGAGAGCTCTATCCACATACTTCTTCCCCATACATCCTTGTCACCAATTTTCTAATCATCTCCTTCCAAGTTCCAGACCATCCAGTCAAGCCATTGGCCACAGCCCATGAATCCATATATAATCACACATATGGTCATTTTTTATTCCATGCAAAGTGAACAGCCATGTCCATGGTTCAAAGTTCTGCCCATTGGGAGGATTTCCCTTCACCACTGTCCTTCAAGGAAGTTCCAGAAAAGGGCTGCAGTACTGCTGCTGTCCTCTTTCGAATGGTGCCTGCATAACGTGCAGAACCATCTGTAAACCAGGCATGAGTTTTCTCTTCCTCAGTCAATTGATCATAAGGAACTCCCTATGAGGCCATTAGGTGCAGACTGGGAGAGGGAAGGTAATGTGACTGGAGTGGAGATCTTAGGCATTTGGGCCACTTCCTCATGCAACTTACTTGTGCCTTCAGGTCCCGCTTGAGCCCGATCTCTGATATACCACTTCCATTTAATGATGGAGTGCTGCTGTGCACATCCAAATTTACCACTCTGTGGGTCAGACAACACCCAGTTCTTGATGGGCAGCTCAGGGCTCATGGTGACTTGCTGGCCCATGGTTAGGCATTCAGTCTCTACTAAAGCCCAATAACAAGCTAAAAGCTGTTTCTCAAAAGGAGAATAGTTATCTGCAGAGGATGGCAGGGCTTTGCTCCAAAATCCCAAGGGTCGCTGTTGCAATTCATTAATAGGGACCTGCCAAGACTCCAAACAGCATCTCTAGCTACTACAGACACTCTAAGCACCATTGGATCAGCTGGATCATATGGCCCAAGTAGCAAAGCAGCCTGCATGGCAGCCTGAACCTGTTGCAGAGCTTTCTGATGTTCTGGGCCCCGCTCAAAATTAGCAGCTTTCTGAGACACTTGGTAAATATGCCACAGCAACACACCCAAATGAGGGATATGTTGCCCCCAAAATCCAAAGAGATCCACCAGATGTCATGTCTCCTTTTGCGTTGTGGGGGAAGCCAGAAACAATAACTTATCCTTCACTTAAGTAGGAATATCTCAACATGCCCCACACTATAGTACCCCTAGACATTTCATTGAGGTGGAAGGTGCCTGAATTTTTGTTGGGGCAATTTCCCAATCTCTAGCACACATATGTCTCACCAATAAGTTTAGAGTCATCAATACTTCTTCCTTCCTAGGTCCATTCAGTATAATTTCATCAATAAAATGGACCAGTGTGATGTCTTATGGAAGGGAAAAGTGATCAAGATCCCTATGGACTAAATTATGACATAGTGCTGGGGAGTTGATATACCCTTGAGGAAACACTGTGAAAGTATACTGTTGGCCTTGCCAGTTGAAGGTAAACTGCTTCTGGTGGTCCTTTGAAATTGGTATGGAGAAAAAGGCATTGGCCAGATCAGTAGCTGCATACCAAGTACCAGAAGATGTACTAATTTGCTCAACCAATGAAACCACATCAGGAACAGCAGCTGCAACTGGAGCCACCACCTGATTAAGTTTAGGATAATCTACTATCATTCTTCAAGATCCATCTGTTTTTTGCACAGCCCAAATAGGTGAATTAATTGGGGATATGGTGGTAATCACAACCCAGGCATCCTTCAAGTCCTGGATGGTGGAAGTAATCTCTGCAAATCCTCCAGGGATGCAGTACTGCTTTTGATTTACCATTTGTGTAGGTAGAGGCAGTTTGAATGGCTTCCACTTGGCTTTTCCTCTTTACTAATGGTGGCAACCAAATAAATAATAACCCTTACTCCAAATCTCAGGGACCCAATATGGGAATTCTGCCAATTGCTCAGTATATCTATTTCAATTATGTATTCTGGAACTGCAGAAGTCACTACAGGATGGGTTCAGGGACCCACTGGACCCATAGGACCCACTGTGAGATGCATTTGAGCTAAGACTCCATCAACAACTTGACCTCCATATGTTCCCACTCTGACTGGTGGGCCACAATGTCACTTTGGGTCCCCTGGAACTAGTGTTGAGTAATCCTGGAAAAGTCTGATTATTTCCTTTTCCCCAGTGAACAGTCATTTTTGTAAAAGGTCTCAGATACCTTTGGGTAAAGCTGGGATAAATATTGATATTACAAATTTTTGGCAACGTAGTGGGATCATTCCTCAAAGGGAACTGGCCTCCCCTTCATTCAAGGGATTGTGGGTCTGAAAGCTGACTCAATTCTGGGAATTAATTGAGAGGCCATGACTCTTTATTCTGTTGATTCAATCTAGGCTGCTGTTTATGTGACCTAGAATTCTTCTGTCTATACAAATCAAGTAAATGTTGTTGTTAAGTGCTGTTGAGTCGTTTCCGACTCATAGCGACCCCATGCACAGCAGAAAAAAACACTGCCCGATCCCACGCCAGCCACACAATTCCTGCTATACTTGAGCCCATCATCGCAGCCACTGTGTCAATCCATCTCGTTGAAGGCCTCCCCCTCTTTTGTCGACCCTCCACCCTACCAAGCATGACATCCTTCTCCAGAGAATGGTTCCTTCTTACAACATGACCAAAATAGGTGAGACGAAGTCTGGC
>NW_006921591.1:11457080-11470531 GCF_000298275.1 Orycteropus afer afer
TGGACGGCCTCTTCCTTCTTCCTAGTCTGTCTCAGTCTATAAGCTGGGCTGTTACCTGTGCACCAGGTGCATATCTCTGGGTTTTAAACACCAGAGGCTCAGGCTCAAAACTCAAGTCTACATGTCACCACAGTAGGACAAACCGACAGACAAGTTTGTCTTGCTGTTGGAGACCTCTCATATCACTGCCACCTGGGTCCCTGTGGCTGACTGTTCCTCTGTCTGGCTTCCTGGCTTTTAAACCCCTTTCTCCTGCCCTTCTGGCCTGCTGCTTTGGGCATCCCTGAGTTGTCCCTGGGGCTGACTGCTCCTCTGTCCAGATTCCTGGCTTTTATTCCCTTTCTCCTGCTCTTCTGGCCTGCTACTCTGGGCGGGCCTGAGTTTCCTCTCCTCACTTAATCCCTTTGGCTGATTGCTTTTCTCTCTGGCTTCCTGGCTTTTAATCCCCTTTCTCCTGCTCTTCCCACCTGCTACTTTGGGCGTCCCTGAATTGTCTCTCCTCACCTGTAACCCTGGGGCTGACTGCTCTTCTGTCCAGGTTCCTGGCTTTTATCCTCTTTCTTCTGCTCTTCTGAATCAAGTAAATATTTAGTATATTTTCCATATATTTCATTACCAGGAACACCATCAGCAAGTAGCCAATGCCATAATTCCACACGAGTCAGGCTGTTCTGATTAGTGTTCCGACTCTGCTGTCCATTATAGTAAGTAGGTCCACCTTGCCTTTGCTGATTAACTGCTTCCACTTGGCCCCTACTACTACAATGTCCAATCAGCCCCATCGTAGTTAAATGTCTTAGTTCAATTAAGGCAGTTCCCACTGTCAAAATCAGGTTTGCATAAAATAACAATCACGGCATTCTTCAAGGATGCTGGAGCTCCCTTCACAAATTTATTCCTCACCACACTAGTGAAAGGTGTGTCTTCTGAGCTCTCCATATCTGGGTCTAGGTGTCTAATCTGATAAATCCATTCTAACAGGTCAATTTCCCTAAGCCTATGGATACCTTCTTCCACATTATACCAAGGCAGGTCTGTACTTCAACTTGACTTATGGTAGGCCACTGCATAACCCATGTTTCAGTAAGCCAACCAAATAAATAATTAGATCCTCTCCTAACCTCTCAAGCTGAAACATTGAATGAAGAATCCACACTTAATGGTCATAAATTGATAAATTCAAACTGATCCAATGTTATGTTCCTTGCACTATTATTCCACAACCTTTGTAGCCATTCCCATACATATTCTCTAGGTTTCTGTCTGAACATATTAGCAAAATCAAGTAGGTCTTTTTGGGTGTAGTGTACCACCTCCTCAGTCACACTTTGTATTTCCCCTTTTGGGACTTGCTTAGACTTAACATTAGTTATAGGTCTAGGAGCAACAATGGGGGTTGCGGAAGTTCCTGAGAACATTAAGCAATGTCTTCCATGGCCTCTGCCTCAGGCAATGACCTAGCAGTAACAATTGGGCTAATCCCATCAAACTGAGGTGGAGGAGATAATGGTTTTAAAGTAATCTCTTAAGATGGCAAGGATTCAACAGAATTTACAGGCTCCATATCCTGATCTTCATGGCTATCTGTCCATAGGTCACCATTCCAGGTTTCAGGATCCAATTTTTTCCCAACCAATGCCCTCATTTTCACTTCAGACACCTTTCTGGGTTGGTAATTTAATTGGCATTGTAATTCAGCCTCCCTTACAGTATGACTCTGTGTTTGGTTTTCAGCAATATCAGCTCTGTTACTAGAAGACATATGGCTTTCTTTCAGAGCACAACTGGAAACAATGAGATCTCCTCCACCTCAGTTTTATGGGATTAGCCCAATTGTTTCTGCTGGGTCATTGCCTGAGGCAGAGGCCATGGAAGACATTGCTTAATGTTCTCAGGAACTTCCGCAACCCCCATTGTTGCTCATAGACCTATAACTAATGTTAAGTTTAAGCAAGTCCCAAAAGGTGAAATACAAAGTGTGACTGAGGAGGTGGTACACTACACCCAAAAAGACCTACTTGATTTTGCTACACATAAATGTGGTGCTTAAGCCATTACTCAGCAGCCCTGGTGTCATCTCACTTTTTTACCCCTTTGTCTTTGTAAGTAGAACCAACCAATGAGCTTCGTTATACTCCTCATGCTGACAAAATTGCAGATAAGTATCAAATATGCAATCACCCAGAGCCTCACTTCTCAAAAGCACTTGATCTATTGGTTGTTCTATTTTGCATATTAATATTGCCACCTTACACCATGGATTAGCACAGATTAGGCCCTCTTTACTAATGGTGGCAGGGTCATCAGGGCCTTTATGATTAACTGAATTGGAGAAACAATTTAGGAAGCCCATCCTTATGATTTTGTCTCTCTAGTACTACTCCCAGTACCAAATGTGTTAGACTGGATTCTCTAGAGAAATAAAACCATTAAAGCTTATATAGAGAAAGAGAAAGTTATCTTAGGAAAATGACTCACACATTTATAGAAGTTGGCAAGTCCAAAGTTCTTGGATCAAATGTCAAGCTGGAGCCTTTTCCCGACTCACACAGCTGTAAGGGCTGACGAGCTCAAGGTTGGCAGGCAGTATACTGGCTGTTGACTCCAATGAATGATGAATCCAAGATCTCCAGGCCAAATGGTGGATTGTTCACTCACAGACAGTTGTAGGCATCACAACAGAATCCCAATCCACAGAAATGTCTCTTTTCCCAGGATGTCCATAGGGACACACCCCTAGGGAAACTCCCTTTCAATGGATTGGTTGCTCAAAATATATCTGATCCTATCATTGAAGCAACCCACATCACAATTGCTTAAACCACACAGAATTGTGGTCCACCCAAGTTGCCACACAGCTCCAATTATCACAGACCAAGATGCTGTTGTTTGAACAGAACAAGGGGATATTGAATGGCTTAAAATCAGGAAGGGTGTGTTTCAAGATTGTATCCTTTCCCACACTTAATCAATCTGTATCCTGAGCAAATAATCTGAGAAGCTGGACTATACGAAGATGAGTTCAGGATCAGGATTGGAGGAAGACTCCTTAACAACCTGCGATATGCAGATGACACAATCTTGCTTATTGAGTAAGAGGGCTTGAAGCACTTACTGATGAAGATCAAAGGCTACAGTCTTCAGTATGGCTTATACCTCAACACAAAGAAAACAGAAATTGTCACAACTGGACCAGTAAACAGAATCATGATAAATGGAGAAAAGATTAAAATTATCAAAAATTTCATTTTATTTGTATCTGCAATCAACACTCATGAAAGCAGAGGTCAAGATATCACACATTGTATTGCACTAGGCAAATCTGCAAAAGACTTCTTTAAAGTGTTGAAGAGCAAAGATGTTATTTTGAAGACTAAGGTGCACCTAATCCAAGCCATGATATTTTCAGTATTTTCAATCACTCCATACATATGTGAAAGCTGGGCAATGAATAAGGAAGACCAAAGAAGAATTTATGCCTATGCATTGTGGTTTTGGCTAAGAATACAGCAAATAACATGGACTTTCAAAACAAACAGATCTGTCATGAAGAAAGTGTAGCCAGAATGCTCCTTGAAAGCGAGAATCACCAGACTTCATCTCACCTACTTTGGTCATGCAGTCAGAAGGGACCATTCCCTAGAGAAGGATATAATACTTAAAGTGGAAGGTCTCTGATGGCTTAGAGCCTAAGGCATTTGATTGCTGACCAGAGAATTGGCAGTTTAAACCCACCAGCCACTCCACCAAAGGAAGATGCAGCAATTTACTTCCATAAAGATTTACCGTGTTGGAAACCCAATGGGAGTCACTATGAATTGGAATCAACTTGATGAGATTTTGGGGGAGTTTAAAGTGGATGGTCATATAAAAGGGGAAAGATCCTCAACAAAATGGACTGACACAGTGGTTGCAGTGATGGGCTCAAACATAGCAAGTATTGTGAGATGGTGCAGGATGGTGTAGTGTTTAATTCTGTTGTATGTAGGGTCCCTGTGCATTGGAATTGACTCAAAAATACCTAAAACAACACACAGTCCTCTAGACATTGAGGACAAATAACACAGGCAAAGCACCTGTATGCATGGAACTTACATTCTAGTAAACTGGCAATGAACAGGTAATCGAAAGAACAAATAAGAAATAATGAATTTTCACAGAATGAGAGCACTATAAAGAATATAAAACATGGGACATAATAAACAACAAAGTGAGCAGATGCTATGAAAGGGCTGTAGATTTCATGACTAGGTAAGAAGAAAGTCATGTAAAGTTCAGGAAGGAGAGGTTTCCAGGCAGAGGTAGCAAAACTGCAAAAGCCCTGAGGCAGGAGAATTGTGGTTTCCAAGAAAAAGCAGAGACTGGAGTCTGGTGGACAGAAAGAAGAATTTTTAGAAGTGAGCGCAGGGAAGAACCATGAAATTTGTCACATCCGAATTTGCAAACAATGGAAAACATACTTTTTAAAAAATTTTCTAGAATTCATTCTATTCTCTGATACTCAAATAAGCTGCTTGTACTCTGTAGAACCCATGAAAGTTAATGGCATCACTGATATAATAATAAATTAGTTCAGTAGACATCCATAACTATACTAAAATCTAACTTGTACTCCCAATACACCAGGCATTGTTAAAATGCTTTCATGTATTAATTTTGGTATTAACTTGTGACACAGCCTATATTATCAGACCCTTTTATAGATAAGGAAGCTGAAGCTTAGACAGGTTCTATATGACTTGTCAAAGCCCATGTAACAAGAAAGTGACAGAGCAAGACTAGAACCCAAGTATCTCATTCTAAAGCCTAATTTAGATTCACTTTAAATGAGACGGGAGCAATGGATGTTAGGAATTGATAATTTGGCTGGAATTAAAATTCTGTGAAGGAAGAGATCTTTGTTGTACTCACTGATGAAGTCAGCAGGACATGGAGAAGTCTTTCACAAAGCACTCAATAAATATTGATTCAATAAATATAAAATTTGCCTCTGTACAGGCTTCAATGCACCCAAAAGGGACTGGAAAGATAATAGATATAATTTTGTGTTACTTTTCCATATGTTCACATTTGTTTGACTCTTCAAAATCTGTTCCTCTTTCTGGTCTAAACAACTTTTTTTCTGTTCTTTTAAAGTCTTGGAACTAATAGCTCCCATTATGAACATCTCTTCCAAAACTCCTCTATTGCCTGTCCCACTGACCCCTTATCTTAAAAAAAGAGAAAGAAAGAAAGAAAGAAAGAAACTCAATGCTGTCAAATCAGTTCCAACTCATAATGACCCTCATGGGATTTCCAAGGCTGTAAATCTTCAAAGATTGCCTCATCTTCCTCCTGCATAGCAGCTGATGTATTTGGAACACAGATCTGCTGGTTAGCAGGCAACTGCCTTACCCACTATGCTACCAAAGCTATTTCTCTAGTCCTCATCAATGTCTCCTTCCATTACTTAGTTTACTCACCCTCTTGAGTAAGGCAACCATTTGTACCCTCTTAATGAAATCTAGGTCCAGTGTCATTGCATCAGGATCTAATTATGAGCACTATGCTCAGTTTACGTGGGCAATACCCATGTCCTCTCACTTTGAGGAGCCTTGGAATAGACAGCTATAGGGCTGATGTTCTTTTACTTCTTGCCAGGGACCAAGGTTACTAAGAATGCATCAAGAAGCAAAGAAGTTGGGAAGACACTGAAGAGGTGAAGGTTAAGGGGGAATATCAGAGGCCAGGTGACAAACAGAATTATAAGGATAGACTTACAGATCAGAGTACACAAGAAAGAGGTCCAAAAAACAGGTGAATAGCCAGGAACTAGATCAGGAAGCATTTCATTCTGTTGTACGTAGGGTCATTATGACTCAGAGCTGACTCTGTGACACTAACAACAACAGCAACCCAGAACTAGAGTACTCATCCAGCTGGAAGTCTCAGAACAGAGTAGATTGTCAAAGACTGGCCAACCCTTAAAGAAACAGGAATTTGACAAAACTGAGTGAGCATGGATAGGTATGCCTAAGGTCAGAAAAAAGCATGGCTACAACAATGATATCACCAGGTAATTGTCTGGTGTGTTCTCCCAGTATTAACTACTCACATGCACTTCTTGTCTGGTGAAAGCCAGTCCTGTGCAAGAACAGCAAATAGGAGGTGATAACTGAAGGGTCAAGTGTCAGAAAAAAATGAACAGAATTCCATGCCAGAGAAGATCCTTGCTTATTCTATGCAACAAATAAACTATCTGCAAGGACCTTGGACAGAATATCTAGAGTAGGGATTAGAGGAAAGGCAAAACAGCTTCACAGAAATCTCTTTCTAACTTTTTCTGTACTCACTGACTCATCAGTTTCATTCTATTTAGGATGGTGTTTTGGGATCAGGTCAAGTTGACATACATGTTAATACTGAAATTAACAGAAATTCTTCTAGGGCTGATCACGTGATTGGTAGCTTTGGAATGCAATTATTAGCAAATCTAAATTCAATTACTTTTCATTAACCTTTAATATGATTGATGTTCAAGGCTTTCCTTGACCAGGGCCCAAACTTCTCCAACTTCACTAGGCAATTTCCTCAGCCACTCCATATTTTCAGGGCTTTGTTTCTGGTTGTTTGATTAATTTCTTCCAACAATTTTGGATCCAGATTCACGGAGATTATGATTGAGATCCCTTTATGCTAAATTACAGGCATTTAGTTAGCTTCATAAAGGGACTTGGGCTACCCTGGAAGGTTAAAAAAAAAAAAAAATGTTATTCCCTCAGCCTCATATGCTTGTTTTCCTAACAATATACTTGTTGTTGTTGTTGTTATGTGGCGTCAAGTCGGACCCGACTCATAGCTACCCCTCCTTGGGTTTCCGAGGCAGTATCGCTACGGAAGTAGATTGGCCCATCTTCCTTCTGAGGAGTGGTTGGTGGGTTTGAACCACCAGCCTTCTGGTTAACAGTCAAGTGCCTTAGGCACTATGATACCAGAGCTCCGTAGGTGATATTATTTATTCTTATACTGTAAAGCCTGGTTAATACCATCTTCTTGAAGACATTCTAAATTGCCCAAGTCAGAATCAAATCACCTCTCTCAACTTCCATCTTGGTTTAGCTGAACCTTTATGAAAACACATTTCTATTCTTATGGTAAGGTGAATATTTAATTGTCAGTCTATTTTAGTAGACAAAAAGCTTTAAGGAAAGATTCATGCCACATTTATCTTTGTGTACACTAGGTAAATTAGTACCTTTTAAATAGTAAATATTCAATAAAGTTTCTATATTCATTTTTATTAGATTTTCCAGATTCTGGAAGATGCCTATCTGGGTCTATCATAGTCATTGTACTTCTCACTCTTTTATGGCCTTTGCCTCTCTTTGGCTTAATATAAATGGATTAACTGTACAATAAACTCTGTTTTACCTGAGTATATCTATCCTATACTCACGGGTCCAATGTTCATTTGGACATAGCACAGGCTCTAGTTTCAGCCTCTAGCCCAGTTCTCTGCCCTTAGTCATTTGGTCCTTTTCTGTATGAACTTCAGTTAGTAGCTTACCTCTCAATATTCATTCAGCATAGAGCTTTGGATGGGGCAATTATGTACCAGAACCTGAACTTGTATTGGGGATCAAATGATGAGCAAGAAGAGACACTGACAGGTCACTTTGCAGCCACACCCTGTAGTTAGTTTTCAGGACTTATGAATGTAGATTTGTTTACTGCTACAGCATCATGGCTCCTGTCACATTCTAATTCAACAGTTATTTTTCTTCACCTGACTCTGCTGAGTACAAGAAAACAATTGTGAGTGCCAACTCCTTGTTATCAATAAAGGACCCTAGAATGTTATGTGACTGCTTTCAGAGTTTGATGTTACATACATTACCAGTTTGAAAACCTTACTTTTTTTTTTTTTTTCCTGCTAGTTTTGCTATTTTTGTTTTGCTGCCATGCATGGACCATCTTGTCCTAAAGCAGAAGGATTGCATATTAAGGTGAGAAATGTTTCCTCTAAATGTGGAATAGTTATGAAGCAATCATAATAATGAAATGGATTGTGGACATAATGTGTCTGTGTCTCCTCATTATGGCATAGTTTACTGTGATGCTCTTGTATTGAACACAACACTTGTTGTATTAAAAATGATATGTGACCATTTAGAATTATTATCATTCTCCTATGACTGGTAGCATAGTGGCTAAAGCACTTGACTGCTAACCAGAAGGCTGGCGGTTCAAACCCACCAGCCACTCCTCGGAAGGAAGGTTGGGCAATCCTACTTCCGTAGTGATACTGCCTCGGAAACCCAAGGAGGGGTCGCTATGAGTCGGGGCCGACTTGACGGCACACAACAACAACAACAACATGACAGTATTGAGGACTTTCTTTTATTAAAAAAGGGTACTATCTTTATCTGTTAAATTTTTAAATGGATTTCTTCAAATTAATGGATAAGTAATAAGGGGTGCTTAATACAGTACTTTCTTTTCTTTTTCTGTTGTTGCTTCTCATCTGCTCTGATGTCTTTGAGATTACCAGTTATACAAAGCTCATTTCTACCTTTCAGTGGATCTGATTAGCTGATGTTATGAAGAGCCTCTGGAAGCTCACACCTCCTTGAGGCAAAGAAGCCTTGATTTTGTCTAACACAGAAGATATAATAAAAAATCTAGCAACTCCCTCAATGTGAAGTAAATGAGTAATCAGAGTATGGTCCAACCAATGCTGTCAAGTTGACTCCATCTCATGGTGATCCCACGTGTGTCAGAATAGAACTGTACCCATAGGGTTTTCAATGGCTGATTTTTCAGAAGTACATTGCCAGGCCTTTCTTCCAGTGTACCTCTGGGTGTACTTGAACTTCTAGTCTTTCATTTAGCAGCTGAGCACATGAACTGTTTGTACTGCCCAGGGGCTCCAGAGAATGTCCAGGTCCCCTTTATTTTTATCCCTCCCTTTTAGCTTCCTTCCACTGAGCTGCACAAAAAATAGTTAACATTTGAGTAATTATTTATTATGACCATTGAGGTTTCTATAGCTTCAATTTCCTGGGATATCTGTGGTTCCAAGACAAACTTTGGGAGTTTACCTGCCTAGAAGTATCATGACTATTGTTTGTATTAATAATGCAATACCAACCTAAACCTAAGTAAAGCACACCAATATACAATGTGCAAGTAAATACAAATACAACAAAATGGCAACATCTGAGCTACAACAGATAATTTCAGCTCACAAAAAAAATGAAAGATAAAATTGTACAAACAAGAGAACAAACTACAGAGCCAGAAAACTTCTCTGAGGAAGAAATGGCATTGGAACTACATGGTAAGTGTTCTGTACCTAGTGCCACTCTGACAGGAATATACCACAAATGGGATGCTTGAACAAACAGGAGTTTATTCCCTTACATTTTGGAAGCTTTAACTCCAAGTTCAAAGTGCCAGGCTCTAGGGGTTGTGTGAAAGCCCCTTGACCTTGGGATTCAGCTCTGCCTCTTGCTCCCAACCCACTGAAGCTACAGGCATCTCTTCACTCAGGCAGCTTACTGGATGCTGAGGCTAACAAGCCCAGGGATCACAAGTAAAAAGGCACAGTCCTGATGTTATCAAATCACACGGCAAACCATTAATTCAAGTCCATTGTAAGTCCCAAGGTTGGCAGAGCATGGCAGGCTGCTGAACAACAACATGGTTACATGCAGGGTCCAAGTGTGCCATAAGCTAAAGACCATTCCCAAGGCTTCTCCTTATATACAGGAAGCAGACCACATCCCAAAGACAGCTACTCAGCTGCTTGTAGTAGATCCCACCATGGAGCTGATTGCCAATCTCATCATGGGGAACAACTACCACCAGCTGCCCAGCCACTCAACCAGGACAAGCCAAGTTGACATACAAATTTAACTACCACAGTAAGGAATTCAAAAGAATTATATTTAGGGACTTTAAATGGATTGAGAAACAGAATAAGAAAAATACTGACAAAAATAAAGGAAAACACAAAGAAAATGCTAGCATAATTCAGGAAAACAATGCAAGAATCAACTGACAAAATAAATGAAATATTAGAATCTACATAAAAACAGTAAATAGAAATCCAAAAATAGGTAACAAGTGGAAAGGGCAAAGGAATAGAATTGAACTAATGGAAGACAGAATTTGCAGGATTGAGGACAATTCTCTCAATACTATTTTGTTAAAGGAACAATTAGATGAAAAAATAGAAAAAGAAAATTAAGAAAGCCTAAGATTTGTCTGGGACACCAAAAAGAGGAATAACTTACGTGTTTGTTGTTGTTGTTGTTATGTGCCGTCGAGTCAAACCTGACTCATAGCGACCCCTCCTTGGGTTCCCGAGGCAGTATCACTATGGAAGTAGGATTGCCCAACCTTCCTTCCAAGGAGTGGCTGGTGGGTTTGAACCGCCAGCAGTCTGGTTAGCAGGCAAGTGTCTTAGCCACTATGCTACCAGAGCTCCCAACTTACGTGTAGTGATCTGAATTTCAAAACAGGAAGAAACCAAAAACAAAACAAAATAAACAAAAAAACAGAAATTATAGAAGATTTGTCAAAAGAGAACATCCCTAACATGATGAAAGATGAGAAAATATGCACTCAAGAAGTTCAGTGAAACTCAAATAAGATAAAACCCAAAAGAAAATTACCAAGAAATATCACAAACAAACTTTTGAAAATAAAAGACAAAAGAATACTGAAAGCAGCTCCAGAAAAATAAGAAATTATCTACAAAGAGCAATAAATAAGACTAAGCTCTGATTTCTCAACAGAAATCATGCAGGCAAGAAGGCAGTGGGATGACATATATAAAACTCTGAAAGAAAAAAAAAATTGCCAATCAAGAATTATATACTTAGCAAAACTGTCACTCAAATATGATGATGAAATTAGGACATTTCTAGGTAAACAGAAATGAAGGAAATTTGTAAAAAAACAAACTAACCTTACAAGATATGCTGAAGGAAGTCCTTTGGACAGAGAACCAGCAACAGCAGACAGTAGCCCGAAATTAATATACATGACAATAGCACCCCAACCCAGATATTCAAGGATGCAAAGTAAAATAAACCTACAAGACTGAAAACAGGGGACAGGGACATCAATCTGTAAATGAGGACAACTGCAAAGCAAAAGAGGGAATAAATAGTGTAGTTATAAGTAGTTCCAAATGGAGAGGAACCCAAGAAAATTTCAAAATAGAACAGACTACTTTAAACTGCAGAAGAAAATAATAAATTAAAAGGTAACCTCAAAGAAAATTTGTAAACCTTCTTATTAAACTAATAAAAGAGGAAATTCATAAATATTTAGCAAACACTGACACAACAGCAATGGGAGAAATAATGAGAAAATTCATAAACAAAATGAATGGAACACAGAAAAGTATATGGTACAAAGAAATCAGCAGCACCACAGAAAACACAGACAATAAAATGAATGCAATAAATTCATACTTGTTGATAATTACACAGAATGTAAATGGATTAAATGCACCAGACTAAGAAACAGAGAATAGCAGAATGGATAAGAAAACATAACCCATAAATATACTATCTACAAGAGATATATCTTACACACAAAGACAAAAAATAGACTAAATATCAAAAGTTGGAAAAAATTATTAAGCAAATGCAATTTAAAAAAAAAGGGTAGAGTAGTATGGTAGTTAAGGTTACATGTCAACTTGGCTGAATCTGGTTTTGAGTCACTGGGCAACTGCATGTAGTTATTACCCACAATAAGACTAGTAATCAACTCCATGGTGGAATCCACTGTGAGTGGCTGAGTAGCTAGCTGCCTTAGGGATGTAGTCTGCTTCCAATATATAACACAAGACTTTGAAAAAATCCTCTAGCTTTTTGGCACATCTGAATCATGCATTTGGTTGAGTCTTCATCTCAGTGGCCTGCCACGTTGTCTGCTGATCTTGAATCTGTTTCTGGACTTGAACTAATGCCCTGCCATGTTGCTTGATATCATGGGACTATGCTACTTTACTTGTCAGCTTTGGGTTTGTCAGCATGAGCAGACAGAAGCTGTCTGAGTTAAGAGAAGCCTCCAGATTCAGTGAGCCAGGAGCTAGACACAGAACTGAAGCCCAAAGTCGAGGAGCTTTTGCCCAGCCCCTAGAGTTGACACTTTGAACTTGGACTTCTAGCCTTCTAAACTGTAAGAGAATAAATCCCTGTTTGTTAAATCCATCCACTTGTAGCATTTCCTTTATAGCAGCACTAGAGAACCAAAACAAATGGCAATATTAATTTCTGTTAAAATATATTTAAGGCAAAAAAAAAAAAAAAAAATTAGAGACAAGGAAGGGCATTATAATATGATTAAAGTGTCAATGCAACAAGATGGCATACCACAATAAATATTTATGCACCCAATGAAAATGACCAGACATACAGACATCAAACTTTAAAAGAATTGAAAAAAGAAATAGACAAGTCCACACTAATAGTTGGAGAATTCAATACACCATTTTTAGTGAAGGATAGAACTAGAAAGAAACTTAACAAGGACACACAGCAACTACACAGCTCAATCAACCAACTCAGCCTAATAGACATATATAGAACACTCTATCCAACAATACCACAATATACATTTTCTTCAAGCACACATGGTACATCCTCCAGAATAGATAATATGTTAGGCCACAAACCAAGCCTCAATAAATTAAAAAATATCTAAATACTGTGAAGCATCTTCTCAGATCATGATGCTATCAAATTAGAAATCAACAGAAGCAATTCAAGGGAAAAAAAAAATCAAATACATGGAACTAAATAATATCCTGCTTAAAAAATAGTGTGCAATAGAAGAATTGAAAAATAAAATAAAATAAAAATTCTTTGAATCAAATGAGAATGATAACATACCAAAGTTTTTGGACACAACAAAAGCAGTGCTCAGAGGGCAATTTATACCAATAAATGAACATATCAAAAAAGAAGAGAGAGTCAAAATCAATACCTTAACCCAACATCTCTAATAATTAGGAAAAGAGCAGCAAAATAAGTCTAGATCATCTCAAGGAAATAAATAATAAAGATTTGAGTAGAAATAAATGAAATAGAAAAACAATAGAAAAAAATCAACAAAATTACAAGTTGCTTCTTTGAAAATATTAAAAAAATTGACAAACTGCTGGCAAATCTAACAAAGGAAAAGAAGGAGAAGATGCCAGTAAACTGAATAGGAAATGAAATGTGCAACATCATAACTGAACCAACTAAAATAAAAGAGAAAATAACAGGATAGTATGAAGAAATGTATTCCAACAAATTTGAAAACCTAGAAGAAATGGATACATTTCTAGAACCACACAACCTACCAAAACTACCACAGACTGAGGCAGAAAATTTGAAGGAGCTCTGGTAGCAAGCATAGTGCCTAAGGCACTTGACTGCTAATCAGAAGGCTGGCAGTTAAAACCC
>NW_006921591.1:11470631-11492339 GCF_000298275.1 Orycteropus afer afer
AAACCCACCAGCCACTCCTCAGAAGGAAGACTGGGCAATCTACTTCCGTAGTGATACTGCCTCGGAAAACCAAGGAGGGGTCGCTATGAGTTGGGGCGACTAGATGGCACACAACAACAACAACATAACAAAAGAAGAAATTAAAAAGGCCATAAAATAGCTACCAATAAAAAAAAAAAAAAGAAAAAAGAAGAGGCCTGGCCCAAATGACTTCAGTAGTAATTCTACTATTCAGACAAGAGTTGACACCAATTCTACTAAAATATCCAGAATATAGATAAAGAGGGAATATAATCAAATTCATTTTATGAAGCAAGAATAACCCTAATACCAAAGAAAACCAAAACCAAACTTATTGCCATTGAGTTGGCTCTGACTCATAATGACCCCTCCTTGTGTTTCCGAGGCACTATCACTACAGTAGTAGATTTCCCAACCTTCCTTTTGAGGAGTGGCCAGTGGTTTTGAACTGCCAGCCTTCTGGTTAGCAGTCAGATGCCTTAGGCTCTATGCCACCAGAGCTCCCAAACCCATTATAAGGATGTAATCCTAGCCAACAGACTTCAACAACTTATCAAGTAAATAAATAAATACTTGACCAAGTGGGATTCATAGCAGGCATGCAAAGATGGTTCAACATTAGAAAAACAATCAAATTCACCACATAAATAAAACAAAAAAAAGAGAACTACATGATCATATAAATCAAGCCAGAAAAAGCATTTGACAAAATCCAATACCCATTACTGAAAAAATTGGAATAGAAGGAAAATATTTCAACATAATTAAGGATATACACAAAACAACAGCCAATATTAGTCTCAATGGAGAGAAACTGAAAGCATACCGCTTGTGAATTAGAACATGAAATATATGCCCTAAAGGACATACATATATCAGCACCCCCATTCAGTACTGGATGAGCAGAGCTGATTATCAGGTCTCTGTCCTGATTAAGATGCTGCTTGCAAACATTCAAAATGGCCATGCTGTGTCAGTCTAGTTGAAAGTTCCATATGTCTCTTGTTAGCTATTTCCACTCAGTTTCTTCTTCTAATTGGTATTTGATTTACTCTTGTCCTTTCCTTTGAAGCTCAGGGTTCCAAGATTATCATCCACATCTGTTTCATTTGGTTTCTTGTGTCTTTGTTATAAAAGATTTGTTTAGCTTGTCTACCTAGTCAACCATTTGGCTGGAAGCTGGACTGGAGCAATATTTGGTTTGTGCAATTATGTGACAGTTTATAAGGCTGGGCTATTCCTCTTTAAACTTGCAGGGTAAGTCAGAGTACACTCTGTAGACTACTACTTGCTAGAAGTGGGCCCATACTTTAAATTAGGGAGCAAAGGGAAATGCTCACTTTGGTCTCAATTCCAAACCAGGCTCTTTCTCATCTACTTACAGCAGAGGCCTAGTTCTTTTTCTTTGTTTTGTTTTGTTTTTTTCCAGACCACTAAGCTTGCTATTTTTTGTGCCTTCAAATTTTGTTCCATATTTGTCTCCCATGCTATCTGAGACCTCCAATTTTGATCTCTTTTTGAATGGTTTTCATTGGTAACTGGGCACCATCTACTTCTTCTGGTCTCAGGGTCATATAGGCTGAGATTCTCATGGTCCACTAGTCCTTTGGACTAACTATTTCCCTGTGTCTTTGATTTCCTTCTGTCTTCTTTGTTCTGGATGAGGAGAGACCAAGAGTTGTATCATAGCCATTCTCAAGCTTTTAAGATCATGGTCACTACTCACCAAAGTAAGATGTAGAAAAATATTTTATTGTATACTATGTTGAGACAATTGAGCTTTATGACCCTCATGGACCTGGTCCCAAGCCTGCAGGCCCAGTGGCTCACTCCCACAAGGTGCTTAGTTGTAGCTAAGATGTTATCCTAATATTCCCCCTGTTAGCTTCAAACTACATCAAAAAGATGAATAATCCAATTAAAAAATGGGCAAAAGATATGAGAAAACTCATCACCAAAGAAGATATGCAGGAAGTCAACAAACACATGAAGATATAATCATGAACCTTAGCCATTACAGCAATGCAAATCAAAACAAAAATGAGATATCATCTCACCCCAGCAATAATAGCAAAATTCAACAAGACAGAAAATAACAAATGCTGGCAAGGGTGTGGAGAGATTAGAACTTTCATACACTGCTGGTGGGACTGCAAAATGGCGCCACCATATGGAAAATGGTGTGGATCTCATCTTAAAAAACTGAAAATAGAAATACCATTTGATCCAGCAATTCCAGTACTAGGACTATATCATAAAAAGGTGAGATCCAGGACACGAATAGACAAATACACAACCACATTCATTGCAGCAGTATTCCAAATAGCAAAGAGATGGAAACAACTGAAAGGTCATCAACAGATGAATGGATAATATTATGAAACTTTAAAAAATAATGAATAATCAGCAAATCACCTCATAAAGCAAACAAACTTGGAGGGCATTTTATTTGTGGCAAAAATCAAGTCAATTCCAACTCCTAGCAACTTTATATATAACAACAACAACAACAACAACAACAAAAACTGCAAGTCTTGCACCATCCTCACAAGCCTTGCCATACATGAGCCCATCATTGCAACCGCTGTGTCAGTCCATTTTGTTGAGGGTCTATTCTGGTTACCCAGTGCCACTCTGATAGGAATATACCACAAATGGGATGCTTGAGCAAACAGGAGTTTATTCTTGCAGTTTGGGAGGCTAGAGATCTGAGTTCCAAGTGCCAGGCCCTGGGAGCTGTGTGAAAGCCCTTTGACCTTGGGCTTTGGCACTGCCTCTGGCTCCCAGCCCACTGAAGCTAGAGGCATCTCTTCACTCAGGCAGCTACTGGATGCTGAGCCTAACAAGCCCAAGGTCGACAAATAAAATGTTACAATTTCTATGTTACCAAACCACATGGCAGGCCATTAATTCAAGTCCGTTGAAAGTCCCAAAGTCAGCAGCGCTTGGCAGACTGCTGAACAACAACACGGCTACATGCAAGGTTCAAGCGTGCCATAAGCTAGAGACAGTTCCCAAAGCTGCTTCTTATATACAGGAAGCAGACCACATACCCAAAGCAGATACTCAGCTGCTTGTGGGAGATCACACCATGGAGTTGATTGCCGGTCTCATCATGGGGAATAACTACCACCAGCTGCCCAGCCACTCAGCCAGGCCCAAACAAGTTGACATACAACTATCACAAGGTCTTCCCCTTTTTTCTGACCTTCCACTTTACCAAGCATAATACCCTTCTCCAGGGACTGATTCCTTCTTACAACTTGAGATGAAGTCAGTGAGACAAAGTCTGGCCACTCTCACATCTAAGGAGATTCCAGCTGCACTTTTTCCAGGACAGATGTTTCATTCTTCTGACAATCCATGGTATTCTCAGTATTCTTTGCCAATACCACAATTCAAAGGCATCAATTCTTCCTCTGTCTTCCTTATTCATTGTCCAGCATTCACACACATATGAGATGATAGAAAATACCATAGCTAGATTAGGCTCACCTTGGTCCTCAAAGTGACATCCTTGCTTTTTAAAATTTTAAAGAGATCTTTTGCAGCAGATTTGCCCAGTGCAATATGTTGTCTAATTTCTTGACTGCTGCTTCCATGGGTATTGATTATGAATCCAAGTAAAAGGAAATCTTTGACAGTTTCAATCTTTTCTCTATTCATCATGATATGGTTTATTGGTTGAGTTGCGAGGATTTTTGTTTTCTTTATCTTGAGGTGTAACTCATATTTTAGTCTTTGATCTTCATCAGTAAGTGCTTTAAGACATCTTCACTTTTTGCAAGTAAGGTTTTATCATCTGCATGTCACAGGCTGTTAGTGACTCTTCCTCTGGTCCTGAAGATGCATGTTTCTTCATATACTTCAGATACACAGATTATTTTCTCAGCATACAGATTGAATAAATATGCTAAAAAGATACAACCCTGATGCACACCCTTTCTGATTTTAAATCATGTAGTATTCCCCTATTCTGTTTGAATGACTGCCTCTTTTTCTATGTGCAGGTTCCCCATGAGCAAAATTCCTCATGACCTGGAATTCCTATTCCTCACAATGTTATCCATAATTTGTAATGATCCTCACAGTGGAATGCTTTTGCATAGTCAATAAAACACAAGTAAATATCTTTCTGGTATTCTTTGCTTTCAGCTAAGGTCCATCTAACATCACCAATGATTTCTCTCATTCAATTCAATTCAGAATCCAGATTGAATTTCTGAAAGTTCATTATCAATATATTGCTACAACCATTTTATAACTATCTTCAGCAAAATCTTATTTGTGTGTGATATTAATTATATTGTTCAATAATTTCCACATTGTTTTTGATCACCTTTCTTTTGAATGGGCACAAATAAAGATCTCTTCCAGTTTGTTGGCCAGGGTAGCTGTCCTCCAAATTTCTTGGGATAAATGAGTAAGCACCTCCAGCAAAGTGGAGGACATTATGCTGAATGAAATAAGTCAATCACAGAAGGACAAATGTTATATGAGTCATTTATTACAAAATTCAAGAAAAGATTACACAGGGTAGGAAATTTTCTTTGTTGGGTACCAGGGATGGGAAGGAAAGGAAAGGGAGGAAAAATAGATGGGTAGTTAAGAGACAGGTTTGATATGGACAAAAAGAAAATAATATAAAAAAACATGTAACTAGCACAATATCACTAAGGAAAAGAAAGACTTGAAGAGTCCAAAAGAAGTATAGACAATAAAGGCAAATACTATTGCAACACAATAATGCATTATCAGTAATAGCAAGCACTGATCTACATTGTTAAACAGGCAAGATCAGGTATGGATAGGTGAATGGGAATATACTCATAACCATACCTAGGTTTGGCAGATGATATGCCTACATATATATTTGTATGTGCTAAAAAAATGTTCATATGCAGTTCTTGCTCCTTAGGGACAACTTGGACCCAAATAGAATTAACACTTGAGTCCCCTCTGGATCTCTTTTTGTCTGTTGTTTAGAAGCTTAAATGGCAGAAAATTGTGCCATAATGCAGTTTACACTCATGTTCCCCAAACCCAACAAACTTCAACAAATCATGACAATTAAATGGGACTCCCTAAGTGAAACAATTAGCATAGCCAACAAGAGTCCTGATTGGCACAAAAGATTAAGTGCTCAACTACGAACTGAAAGATTGGCAGTTTGAATCCACCCAGAGACACCTTGAAGAAAGACCTGGCAAAGCAATCTGTTTCTGAAAGGTCATGGCCTTGAAAACCCTGTGGAGCACAGTTCTACTCTGCACACATGGGGTCATCATGAGTCAGAATCAACTCACTGGCAACTGCTTTGTTTTGTCTTTCCTCTCTATAATAGGCATTCTTTATGGCTGTGTGTATTTTTTCATCTTGAAGCGTATTTTCATATCTTATCCTTTTATAAAATATTTTGTGTATGTGTCTCTGGGTGGTACAAGTAGTTAAGCTCTCAACTACTAGCCTCAACCACTTGTTGGTGGTTTAAACTCACCCAGACTCACTTCCAAAAGACTGATAGTCTATTTCTGAAAGGTCACAGCCTTGAAAACTCTGTGGAGCAGTTCAACAACTCTGCACATATGGGGTCACCAGGGGTTAGAATCTACTCAATGGCAACTAAAAGTGACAACAAACTACATAGCAACATTTTGGGGACATGGAAAGTTTTAATAAAGTTTTTGTTATTTTTTAGGTTAATTATACGATAACACAGCTCCACAGCCTTTGCTACACCTGAGCCCATCATTGCAGCCACTGTGTCAATTCATCTTGTTGAGGGCCTTCTCTTCTCCCGTCAACTCTCTACCTTACCATGCATGACATCCTTCTCCAGGGAATGGTCCCTTCTGACAACATGACTAAAGTAGGGGAGATGAAGTCTGGCCATTTTCACTTCCAAGGAGCATTCCGGCTGCACTTCTTCTAGGACAGATTTGTTAGTTCTTTTAGCAGTCCATGGTACTTTTAGCATTCTTCGTCAACACCATAACTTAAAAGCATTGACTCTTCTTCAGTCTTCCTTATTCACTGCCCAGCTCTCACATGCATATGAGGTAATTGAAAATACCATGGCTTGTGTCAGGCCCACCTTAGTCCTCAAGGAGACAACTTTGTTCTTCAGCACTTGATGAAGGTCTTTTGCAGTGGACCTGCCCAATGCAATAAGTCATCTGATATCATGATTGCTGCTTCCACTGGTGTTGATTGTAGAACCAAGCAATATGAAGTCTTTGACAACTTCAATCTTCTCTGCATTTATCATGATGCTGCTTAGTGGTCTAGTTGCAAGGATTTTTGTTTTCTTTATATTGTGGTGCAATCCATACTGCAGACTGTAGTCTTCAATCTTCATCAGTAAGTGCTTCAAGTCATCCTCACATTCAGCAAACAAAGTTATGTCATCAGTGTATCACAGGTTGTTAATGACTCTTCCTCCAATCTTGATGCTGTGTTCTTCATATACTCCAGCTTCTTGGATTATTTTCTCAGCATACAGATTGAATAAGTATGGTGAAAGGATACAACCCTGGCACACTCCTTTCATGATTTTAAGCCATGCAGTGACCCCTAGTTCTGTTCGAACTACTGCCTCTAGTACAGGTTTCTCATGAGTACAATCAAGTGTTCTGGAATTCCCATTCTTCTCAATGTTATAAATAATTTGTTATGATCCACACAATTGAATGTTTTTGCATAGTGAATTAAAAAAAAAAAAAAAAGTAAACATCTTTCTATATTCTTTGCTTTGAGCCAAGATCCATCTGACATCAGCCATGAAATCCCTCATTTCATAATCTCTTCTGAATCCAGCTTGCATTTCTGGAAGTTCTCTGGCAATATATTGTTGCAACTGCTTTTGAATTCTCTTCAGTAAGATTTTACTTGCATGTGATATTAATGATATTGTTTAATAATTTCCACATTCTGTGGGATCAGCTTTCTTTGGAATGGGTACAAATGCAGATCTCATCCAGTCAGTTAGACAGGTAGCTATCTTCCAAATTTCTTGGCATAGCTGAGTGAATGCCTCCAGCGAGGCAACCGTTTGTTGAAATATCTGTCAATTCCTGGAGCCTTGTTTTTCACCATTTCCTTCAGTGCTGCTTCGATTTCTTCCTTCAGTACCATTGGTTCTTGATCATATGCTACCTCCTGAAATGGATGAACATTCTACATTTTTGGGGGGTATAGTGACTCTATGTATTCCTTCCATCTTCTTTTGATTTTTCCTGCATCATTCAATATATTTCCTGTAGAATCTTTCAATATTGCAAGTCAAGGCTTATATTTTTTCTTCAGTTCTTTCAGCTTGAGAAATGCCAAGCATGTTCTTACCTTTTGGATTTCCAACTCCATCTCTTTGCACATTTCATTATAATAATTAACTTTGTCTTTTCGAGCTGCCCTTGGAAATCTTCTGTTCAGTTCTTTTAATCTTGTCATTTTTTTCATTTGCTTTAGCTACTCTCCATTCAAGGGCAAGTTTCAGAGTCTCTTCTGACATCCATTTTGGTTTTTTCTTCTTTTCCTGTCTTTTTAATTTCCTTTTTCTTTCTTTGTAGATGATGTTCTTGATGTCATCCCACAATTATTCTGGTTTTCGGTTGTTGATGTTCAATGCATCAAATTTATTCTTTAGATGGTCTCTCAATTCAGGAGGGATGTATTCAAGGTCACATTTTGGCTCTTGTGGATTTGTTTTAATTGTCTTCAACTTCATCTTGAACTAGCATAAGAGCAGTTGAAGGTCTTTTCCACAATTAGCTCCTGGCCTTGTTTAGGCTGAAGATATTGAGCTTTTCCATTACCTCTTGCCACAGGTGTAGTCAATCCGATTCCTGTGTACTCCATGTGGTGTAGCCACCATTTGAGTTGTTGAAAAAAAGTATTTGCAATGAATAAGTCATTGGTCTTGCAAAATTCTACCATGCAATCTCCAGCATCATTTCTATCACCAAGGCCAAATATTCTAACTACCAGTGATGATTCATTGTTTCCAACTTTTACATTCCAATCACCAGTGATAATCAGCATGTTGATTGCATGTTTGGTCAATTTCAGACTGCAGAAGTTGGTAAAAATCTTCAATTTCATCATCTTTGGTTTTGGTGGTTGGTGCATAAATTTGAATAATAGTAGTATTAACTGGCCTTCCTTGCAGACATATGGATATTATCCTATCACTGACAGCATTGTACTTTCAGATAGGTCTTGAAACATTTTTTGTGATGGTGAATACTATGCCATTCCTTTTCAATTTGTCATTCCCAGCAGAGGAGATCTTATGGTTGTCTGAATCAAAAAGGCCCAAACTGGTCCATTTCAGCTCACTAATGCCTAGGATATCTATCTTTATGAGTTCCATTTCATTTCTGATGAGTTACAATTTTCCTATATTCATACTTTGTACATTTCATGTTCCAATTATTAATAGATGTTTGCAGCTGTTTCTTCTCATTTTGAATTATGCCACATCAGCAAATGGAGGTCTTGAAATCTCTACTTTACCTGTATCATTAAGGTCAGCTCTACTCTGATGAGGGAGCTCTTTCCCAGTAGTATCTTGAATGCCTTCAGACTTGAGAGGCTCATCTTCTGGCACTATATGGGACAATGTTTCAGAGCTATTCATAAAGTTTTCTAGTAATATATCAGACAGTGTTTCACTGCTATTCATCAGATTTTCACTGGCCAGTGCTTTGAGAAGTGGATGGTCTCTTCTTTCTTCTGAGTCTGTTTCAGTTTGGAGGCTCTACTGAAACCTGTTCACCATGGGCAACCCTGCTGGTGTTTGAAACACTGATGGCACAGCATCCAGCATCACAACAACATGCAAGCCACCACAGTATGACAAACTGATGGACAAGTTCATCTCCCTTAGGTTCCTGCTTGTGAACTCTCCCTCTTTCCTGTTCCAGACATCAGCCAGCTGCTCCTTCCTGCCTGGGGTCTCTCTCCTGCTTACTTGTTCCGGCCATCGGCCCTTGCTGCCACTTCTTTATCATAGCTTTTTTTTTATTTTTTTGCTGTGACTTTTATGTTGTTTAATGGTGTGATTTTACCTTTATGAGTACTCTAATGGAAAATATTTTGTAAATATGTGGCTCAATTTATCTCTGTTGTCCAATATGATAGATTTCAGTCCAAATCAATACTTCTCATACTAGTATATGCATATTATGTATATATGGCATTTGCACAAACATATATGTATATTTTCCTTTTTCATCATTTAAAAAAATTGTCAGTATGTTAGCAGACATTGTCCTTTTACATTAGCTCTGCTTTTAAAATTATACACACTTCCCATCTATAGACTTAATATCTTTTCCAACTTTCCTAAATGTTCTTCAGTGTATTTTTCATTGATATGTCTGTTTCATTTATTCCTGCTTCTTCTTTGGGAACACTTGAATTTTCAGGTTGTTGTTTTTGCCATTTACATCTATAATATATTTGATCTTATTGTATGTTTTTCTTCATTTTTCTTCTAAATAATTTTTCTTCAAAAATAAACCAAATAGGTATCACAGATGAAAAAAAAAAAAAAATGAAACTCAGAGCTTAAATTTTTGGCTGGATGTCTTGCTTGTAGTAAGTGGATAGACACCATTTAAACTCAAATTTTTATTTTACATTTAATCATCAGGGTTTATCCATCAGATGATATGATCTTATCAGTACAATTATTTAACTTTCATAAAGTTTATCCTGGATTTATCATCAAATTTTAGATGTGTGATAATAGAAAAGCTCAGCATTATTTATTTTTTTAATAATATATTATATTTATGGTAGCATAGTGCCTAAGGCACTTGGCTGCTAACCAGAAGGCTGGTGGTTCAAACCCACCAGCCACTCCTCGGAAGGAAGGTTGAGCAATCTACTTCTGTTGTGATACTGCTTCGGAAACCCAAGGAAGGGTCACTATGAGTTGAGTCCGACTCGAGGGCACACAACAACAACAACAACAACAAAGTTGGCCAGTTTATGAAAGTAATGAATCCTAGTTATGAATTTTGGATGAAAGATATCTCTTTCTATATAGATAGACAGAGATAGAGATATGTCTTTATTTTTCAAAATAAGTTTCAAAACATTAGATTTTAACCTTTCCCTGTCGGCTTACTGATGACAAATGTGTATTTCAAAGATAGAATTGTCTTTTGTTTCTTGTATCCAACTTTCTATTGATATTACTAGCATTTAGATAGAATATTAAATGTAATAACTGTTTCCTCATATTTCTCATGGAATTCTCTCTGCTTATTACTGTAATGAGGAAATCAAGTCTAAGAAAAATTAACACATTTGCTCATAATCAGAAAGTAAGTAGCTTAGTAGATATTTGAAACTAGGTCTTCTATCTCTAAATTCTTGCTGATTTTTTTTCTGTTGTTTTAATCTTGGTTTGATTCTAAGGACCAATTTGAAATATGTGAATAGGATGCCTCCCTTTTTCTTGTCAAAGAAATTTTTGTTGTTTTTGTTTCCTTTTATTCACAATAAATGCTTACTTCTGGTTTAAGATACATATTACACACACACACACACACGCATGTATTTTTATACAGTTTTCTGCATCTTGTTAATTATTTTTCAAAAAATGCCATGTTGATCTTTTTCTTTCCTTTCTTACTTCCTTCTTCCCTTCCTTCTCTCCCTCCTTCCTTCCCTCTCTCCCTCCCTCCCTCCTTCCTTCCTTCCTTCCTTTCTTTCTTTCCTCTCTCTCTCTCTGTCTCTTTCTTCCTTTCATTATTGCCAAAATTTGTCTCTAAATGCTCTACCTCACCTCAATTAATGAGGATATTATACACAATGAGTTTTTTCATGATGATGAAGACCATGTAGGACACCAAGGTCTTAAAAATGCAACTTCAGAAACATCACAGAGCCACAGACCCTATTCTAATTAACTTCATTCTTTGCCTGGATATTTAGAAAGAGACACTAGCTTGGGTGGATGAATAGCTATGTGCCACAGTCATCACTGAATTTCTTTAAGACTGTTCTAGAGGTAAACAAAATAGCCTAGAGATTATTTGGTCTAGCATGTTGCAGGATTTGAGTCAGTTAATTGGACAACAGATTTTATGAGCTTATTTTTGTCCAGTAGACAGACTTGAAGGAACCCTACTAGCACAGTGGTTAAGTATTTGACTGCTAATCATAAATCAGCAGTTTGAACCCACCAGGTTCTCCTCATGAGAAAGATATGGCATGATGTTACTGTAAAGATTTACTGCCTTGGAAATCTGATGGGGGCAGTTTTGTTCTGTTTATAAGATTCTATAAGTGAAAATTGATGCAATGGGTTTGTTTTTATGTTGTTTTTCTTTGTTTTTTGGTTTAGAGGGACTGGGAAAATTACATTTGAGGTTTTTCTATTTAGACACAGAATTATTTCAGTGATTTACTCGAAAACTTGTAAGTCTTATTATTTGAATATGGACCTAGGAATTAATTCCATTTGAAATTATTAAAACTACTTGAATGAAAGTGTTGCTAAAAGTACAGAATGTTGAGTTGTTTTTACCTGGTCTGTCTGTTTTCAGGTCAAACAGTCACTGATTTCTAATAGATGCAAAATGGTAACTTGTAAGGAGAAGCGTAATCTTGATTTTTAGAGATTCCTAATGAATAACGTGTGCTTTTCTGAGGACACTGCTGAAGACTTGTGCTTTGTATCATCTCTTCAGTAGTCAATTTGCATTCAATTTGCCAGTTTGTATATTTGTTTGGAAATTTACAGTCTCTAAGATGCCTGCTGATTTACTTCTTCTCCTGAAATTACAAATTTCCTGAATTGGTTGTAAGAATTCATTGGTCTTGACCTCAATTACTCATTTCTTCCTCTATACTCTTCTGGGGCTCATTAAGAGAATTTATCTTAAAAATCAAAAAGTGCTGCCAAAACCCATGTAAACTTTTCTCAGTGGGGTCATTTATTTATTTACTCAACAAATAATATGTAGGCACCTCTTATGTTCCAGGTGCTCTGCAAAATCCTGGTGATTCACTGATGAATAAACAAAGCATGATCTTTCACCATTCATTGATTACTCATGCCTCCTCATGGAGCATCCAATTTCTCAGAGATCAACACCTAAATAAATTTAAATAAGCCAAATGAAAATAAAAACCCTAAAGTATAAGTTGCTGTGAATTTGCATAGATGCTAAGGACTGCAGCTCAAGTTTTACACTGTTTGGGGTGGGGAACCACCAGGAAAGGTGTAAAAAAAAAAAAAACTGCTGGCTTTGAGTCAATTTCAACTCATGGTAACATGTATATCAGAGTATAACTGTGCTCCACAGGGTTTTCAATGGTTAAGATTTTTGGAATTAGGTCAACTGTCCTTTTTTTGCAGACATATATGGATGAGTCAAACCTCCAACCTTTTGGTTAGCAGCCACGCTTGTGCACCACTTGCACCACCTAAGTAATCTAGAAGAGGTGTAGGTGGGAGAAAGTAGGAACTGACAGGCAAGATCAAAGAAAAACAGAGAGGCAAGGAACAGAAAACTATACACAAAGAAAAAAAGAGGCATATTAAGAAGCAAGTTGAATGACCAAGAGCAAAATGATACTTAACAGTGATGAAAAGAAAATGATGAGACACAGGGGATAATGGATTGGGAGGGCAGAGTGGAACCCTTGTTTTTGCCTCCACAGAATCCTTTGCCCCTCTTCTGCACGGTATAATTCTTATTTGCCTTTAGAAAACCATTGCTTTCTTAGGCCACAGGGTTTCAGGGGGATTGAACCTATGTCTTGTGTGGGGTCAGGGTTGAAAACATGCTCCTGGACTGGCAGACTCACAGGACTCACTTTAATATGGAATCTCAAACCAAGCCAGTGAAAATCATCCCAGGGATTTGTGTTGTAACCATTAAATTACAGTTCCATGTTATGAACAAAGAATCTATAGAAGAATCCTGATTTATAAAAAAGGTGAGGCTTAACAAAATTTTAAATTCTCACTGTGGTACAGTGAATTATTTAATATGGTCCCCTTAGCCACAGTCTTGTAATACTCTCACCAAAACATTGGGTTGTTGTTGTTAGGTGTTGTAGAGTCACTTCCAACTCATAGAGACCCTATGCACAACAGAATGAAACAATTTCTGGTCCTGTGCCATTCTCACTATCTTTGCTATACTTGAACCCATCATTGTAGCAATTGTGTTAAACCTTCTTATTGAGAGTCTTCTCCTCTTTACCTGACCATCTACTTTACCAAGCATGATATCCTTCTCTAGGGACTACTGGTCAGAAGCATGAAATACTTCTCCAGGACTTTTGGTTACAACATGACCAAAGTATGTGAGATAAAGTCTAGCCATACTCGCTTCTAATTAGCATTCCAGCTATACTTCTTCCAAGACAGATTCGTTCATTCTTCTGGCAGTCTATGGTATTTTCAGTGTTCTTTGTCAACCACACAATTCAAATGCATCAATTTTTGTCTTCCTTATTCATTGCCTAGCTTTCACCTGCATTGGGTGGGACTATGCAAATAAGGTTCTTTGGCCCACCAAGAGGGTTGGATAGGTTGGTAATAATATAAATAAAGTGTATGATCTCTTTGTGTGGGTGGAACTATGGAAATTAGGTGTATGGAACCCTAACAAGATGATTGGTCAGTTTTGCCATCTTAATCTCTTAAGAAAGTAAATTTCAAAATACAGAAGGACTTCATGACCACCAAAAAAGAACAGCTAGGAGTGTAGTGCACACTTTGAGATGAGGGTCCCTGGGATGGGGCCTCCTAGACCACAGAGAAAGAGAAAGAGAGCTTTAATACCAGAGAGACTGTGAGAAGTGATGGCAGAGAGATGGCAGCATCAGAGGCAACAGAATCAAGAGACCATCAGGAGCAAGAAAGTTCAGTCCCTTCAGGCAGAAGTTTTGCTGGTGGTGTAGGAGCCTCCAGGCACTTGTTAGTGGAGCTAAGATTGTGAATCCATGAGTTAGACCTGATAGACCTTTGGGCCAAGACTACTGGTGAAGCAGGGTGCCTCAGTCACTTACCTGCAGAGCTAAAAGAGGTTTGTAACACTTGTCCAAGAAGGGCAAAGGCTGGGCCAGTTCAAGAGACCCCTTAAGGGGACAGGGGAGTGAGGACCAGAGAGCAGTCTGCCTATAGCATGGCTGGGAGGGGACTGTCCAGATTGAAAGATTGTATCCTGAGTTGTTTCTGATTTTGACTTGTAACTTGTTACTTCCCTAATAAAATCCATAGTTATGAATATTTTCTGTGAGTTCTGTGTGGCCATTGTAACAAATTATTGAACCCAGCAGAGTTGTCTCCAACTCATAGCAACCCTATGCACAGCAGAACAAAACACCGCCCAGTCCCATGCCAGCTCCACAATCCTTGCTATACTTGAGCCACAGCCACTGTGCCAATCCATCTCATTGAAGACCTTCCTTCTTTCATCAACCCTCCCTCTTACCAAGGATAACATCCTTCTCCAGGGAATGGTCCTTTCTTATAACATGACCAAAGTAAGTGAGACAAAGTCTGGCCATTCTCTCTTCCAAGAAGCATTCCAGCTGCACTTCCTCCAGGACAGATTTTTCAGTTCTTTTAGCAGTCCATGCTACTTTCAGCATTCTTTGCCAACACCACAATTCAAAGGCATCAATTCTTCCTCAGTCTTCCTTATTCACTGTCCAGCTCTCACATGCATATGAGGTGATTAAAAATACCCTGGCTTGTGTCAGGCACACCTCAGTCCTCAAGGAGACATCTTTGCTCTTCAGTACTTGAAAGAGATTATTTGCAGCCAATTTGCCCAATGCTCTATGTTGTCTGATGTCCTGACTGCTGCTTCCTTTGGTGTCAATTGTAGAACCAAGCAATGTGAAGTCTTTGACAACTTCATTCTTCTCTTCATTTATCATGATGCTGCTTATAGGTCTAGTTGTGAGGATTTTTGTTTTCTTTAAATTGAGATGTAATCCATACTGCAGACTGTATTCTTCAGTCTTCATCAGTAAGTGCTTCAAATCACCCTCACTTTCAGTAAGTAAAGTTGTGTCATCAGTGTATAGCAGGTTGTTAATGATTTTTCCTCCAATCCTGATGCTATGTTCTTCTTCATATACTCTAGCTTCTCAGATTATTTTTTCAGCATATAGATTGAATAAGTATGGTGAAAGGATACAACCCTTATGCATTCCTTTCTTGATTTTAAACCATTCAATGTTCCCTTGTTCTGTTTGAATGACAGCCTCCTGGTCTATGTACTTTCTTTATGAGTACAATTAAGTGCTCTGGAATTCCCATTCTCTCAATGTTATCCACAATTTATTATGATCCCCATAATCAAATGCTTTTGTATAGCCAATAAAATACAAATAAACATCTTTCTGATATTCTTTTATTTTAGTCAAGGTCCATGTGATATCAGCAATGATATCCCTCATTCCACATCTTCTTCTGAAGCCAGCTTGCAATTTCTGGAAGTTCTCTGGCAATATACTGCTGCAACCATTTTTTAATTCTCTTCAGTAAGATTTTACTTGCATGCGATATTAATGATATTGTTCGATAATTTCCAAATTTGGTGGGATCAGCTTTCTTTGGAATGGGTACAAATATGGATCTCTTCCAGTCAGTTGACCAGGTAGCTGTCTTCCAAATCTTTCGGCATAAGCGAGTGAGTGCTCCAGTGAGGCATCCGTTTGTTGAAACATATCAATGGGTATTCTGTCAATTCCAGTAGACTTGTTCTTTGCCAGTTCCTTCAGAGCAGCTTCAACTTCTTCCTTCAGTACCATTAGTTCTTGAAAGTTTATGCTAACGATGATGAAATAATTTGAAGAAGGTTATCGAAAAAGGTGGCACAACTGTAAGAATACAACCAATGTCACTGATTTGTGCATGTAGAAATTGTTGAGTTGGTGTATGTTTTGTTGTGGATATTTAAACCAATTAAAAAAATAAGAGTTCTAATCTTTCAGTAGGAGCCTTGGCAGTGTAATGGTTAGGTGCTTGACTGCTAACCAAAAGGTTATTGGTTTGAACGTACTAATGGATCCCCAGGAGATAAGACCTGGTAATCTGCTCCTGTAAAGATTACTGCTTAGGAAACTCTATGAGGCAATCTATTTTGTTGTACAAGGCTGCTATGAGACAGAATTGACTCAAGAGCACACAACAACAATTTATCACTGGGGTGTTAAGTTGATACTGTAAACTTAGAGTTGCTGGTATCCATTCTTGATTTTACTTGAAAGAGCTTACTGAACAATAACTCCCACCCAGTGGAAGGTATAGTCAACATAAGAAACATATTACAGGTAGTATTGTTTGAGACCATACATCCAGCCATAACTAACCTACTCAGGGATATCTGACTTTAGCTAGCCTTGATTTGGGTTTCTCTGACATCTAACATCAAGAATCCTGACTTTATGTGACTTAAGGTAGTTGTAGTTTGGGGTGTTAGAGAGGGATGAGGAGGAGGAAAGATGGTGCAGTTAGATTTGTTTTGTCTGGAAAGATGTCAATTTTCTGAAAGTGCATTCTCCCACTGGGCATTGTGCAAGTCTGGAATAGGTCTGGCTCAACTTAAGGCCTGTAGACTATACACATTAAAGTATGTTAAGGAGTAAAGGCTCACTCTCGGTAAGGGGACCTGAGGAAAGTCTCCTTGATCCTTGATACAAAATTGGAGAGTACAATCTAAAGTTAATCCATTTAACCACAATAGAGTTTGTGAGACAGAGATTCTACCTCAGTATGGTCACTTTTCTGCAGGCATGAGAAGTAGAAGTAGTAAAAATTGGATGGCACCAGTGATGGCAAATAGGATGGGGTAGTGTATGGAGGATTTCAAAGGCTTCACTAATGATTTACTCCATGTCTACTGTGTCTCATTTTCATGTCAGGCTGTCTTTAGGGTTTTGAGGGAATATTTCCACTGAAATATTTGTAGAAGAACTTAACAGCTAGAGATCAGTTCAAGACAACATCTCTTCAAGTATATTTTATTATAAGGAAAAGAAATCAAACTATCACAAGAAATTTACTGAGGGATGTGGATAAAAATAACAACAAAAATATCAATAATTGTAGCCAGTATTTTCAAGTGTTTAATATGTGTTGCACACTGTGCTGAGCACTTTATTTATATCTGCCTTTATTCTTAATAACCAAGTTATGATGTATGCTCTGGATATCCCATTCTCTAGCAAAAAAAAAAAAAAAAAAAAAAAGACAACAAAACCGAAGACCAATAATTAAGTAGCTTGCTTAAAAGTTTACACAGGCAGGGATAGGTACAGTTAGGATTCAAGCTCAGTTTGTTTGATGCCAGTGCTACATCCAAAGGCAGAATGGGCAGCCAGGGTTTACAGAATCTGAAGTATCAACAGGAAAACCAGAATCTGGGAATATTTCTCAATATTACTCACATCAATTTCATTTCTCAGGTTCCTTAATACATAATGTTAGCATAATAAAGTTTCTGATTTTTTTTTTCCTCACAAATGTTTTCTATCTCTTATCTATTTCTCAATTTCATCTTGCTCTTAGTCAAGTTTAGCTGAGCCAATGTTGAGTCTATAAGAATTTTCATCCAAAATCCTTGTTAGTGGTTGACTTTAATGTTATCCTTCCTGTCCAACTATCTTGGAAATAAATTTGATTAGCATTTTCACTAGTTAGGGCAGCCCTTTCACCATGGACTGTGGACAGGAATAATTCTCCAATGAGGCGTGATTTCACAAGTATCCCAAATAAGCTACAACAATTTCTAAGCTCTGTGACCCAAAGAATAGGCTCAATAGGAAATCAGAGAAGTGAGGTAATAGTGAAAAATTCCTGGAAGATATTTAGCCTGAACTAGTCTTTAGAAGCTGAGAAGATCTTATCTGGCAGATACAGTATTGAAGCACTCCAGACAGGGGAATAATATGAAAGGTGTCAGGGAAGAAGTGGTGAGTAGAGTGGGTACCAGAGTGAGTGAAGTGGCTGTTCTGTTTATGGAGGAATGCATTAGAAAGTGAAATAGTATACAATTTCCCCCTTCTTCTTAGGACTTGTCTCTTTTTTTTTTTTTTATTCACAACAATATGCTGTTTGATATTTTGGGATTCATAGAATCCCTTCCCTTTTGAGACAACAAGATGTGGCAGAAAATGTAAGTAGGATGGGAGCTGGTTTCAAAGCACTGACCTGCAGGCATCTAAATAAAGTTAGTAACTTCACATTCCTTTGCATCACTTTTTGTGTCTCTCAAATCCTTGCCTACTTTACTGGGTCATTATGAAGTCTAAATTGAGTTCTTTATCACTAAAACATAGCCATTTATTTGAATTATTTAAACTGTGAATCTCACAAATGTCTTTTCCTCATAGCCTCTTCTTCCAAGGCTGTGTTAAGGCAAACAAGTCAGATTAAAAGTCCAGCTTTTAATCATAACCAAGGCTTCCAGATTATTCCATAGTCCACATTTTCCTTTCACTGAGGTTATAAAATGCCAGGTTAACCAGTTTCAGATGTTGATGATAAGATTGAAACTATCATCTTCATTATTCACCACCACATCTCCTATTGCCCATTCATTTTTAAGAAGCTTTGCTCAATATATTTGATTTTGATAAATAGATGTAAAATAATTTATCATTCTAGTGCCATTAATTTTGTTAATTAAATAATGTATTTTGAAATATAGAATGGCAATTATTTCTAAGGGAATTATTTTTATATCCCCATCTTCTCTCTGATAATGTATATTTAAAATTTATGTTCACAAATGGAAAATGACTTAATGGGTACTACTTGGAAATTTAAAAGGCATTTACATTTTTCCTTTCAATCTTAAAAGTCTGGAATATTTTATACAAAAAGTAGTTATGATATATTAGTGAATATATGTATGCATTTATGGTATGTATTAAATACATACATAGAGAATTACAAAAAGGAAAAAGAACACTAAATCTGGACTTACCTAGAGTCCTCAAATAACATTTTTTGAAATATTTTAAATTGGCTTTTAGGAAAAAAGTTAATTAATAAAAAATAAACATCTATCAAGAAGCTTTTGAACAAGAAGTAAAAGCACTACCATGCCCTTCATTTTTTATAGATTCTATGTTGTTGTTGTTGTTATGTGCCGTCGAGTCAAACCCAACTCATAGAGACCCCTCCTTGGGTTTCCGAGGCAGTATCACTACGGAAGTAGGATTGCCCAACCTTCCTTCCGAGTAGTGGCTGGTGGGTTTGAACTGCCAGCCATCTGGTTAGCAGACTCTATAGTGATCTCAAAATTAGTAATTATGACTTCAAGTTGGCCAAGATTAATCATCCTAGTTTTCTAGTGCTAATGTAACAAATTAACCTAAATTCAGTTTCTTAGAATACAAATGCATACTATTATAGTTCTAGAGGTCAGAAGTCCAAAGTGGGTCTTATGGGCTAAAATCAAAGTGTCAGCAGAGTTTCATTCCTGCGATAGGCTCTAGGGACAATTTGCTACTCATCTTTTCAAACTTCTGGAGGTTATATATAGGAGTCCTGGTGGGTGTAGAAGGTAGGCCTCACTGCTAACCAAAAGGCCAGTGGTTGAAACCCACCAGCTGTTCCATGGGAAAAAGATGTGGCATTCTTCTTCTGTAAATATTACAGCCTTGGAAACTATGGAAGCAGTTCTACTCTGTCCTATAGGGTGGCAATGAGTCAAAATCGACTTGACAGCAATCAGTTTGGTTTTAATGGGTTTAGAGATTTCCTTTTCTCTGGCTCAAGGCCATTCCTCCATCTTCAATGCCAACAGCCTAACGGCTTTAAATCTCTATCCTCTCTACCCTCACTTTCCGTGATCACATCTCCCTCTCACTGACTCTGATCCTTCTGCCTCTCTCTAAGAAGGAACACTGTGATTAGATTTGACCCCATGTAAATAATCTCTTCATCTCAATATTCTTTACTTAATCACATCTGCAAAGTTCTATTTGCCATATAAGATAGTATATGCATAAATTCTGGGGATTAGTACAGGGTCATCTTTTGGGAGCCATTATTCTGTCTATCATGATTACCAATTTTACTCAACTCAATAAATAATTATTGAGTTTTTACATTTTCAAACAAACGAATGGAGTATCATTGGGTTACGGTTCCTATCATCAAGGATTTTACTAGCTAGATCAATAAAGAACCAAGAGAAACACAAAGCCAGATGAGTGAGGACACACTGGCTGTTCCAACATGAGTGGGACAGGCTCTTGGCAGGGATGCATCAGAGGTAGTTCAAGGTTGTGATGGGTGGTTAGATTAGATGACCTTTTGAGTCTATTACATTCCTCCCCCCCCCCCCATGAATGGATTCTTAACAACAAATTGAATTTAAGACTTGTACCTTGGCAATTTCCTAAAGGACTTGTGGAAGTTTATAGATTAGAACACAATTTAGGACAAGACATTCAAGAATGAAATAGAGCTGTGTCCATCTGACAGAAATGAGACTTTTTAGCTTCAGAATTGAGTATGTTTTGGAACTCTTGAACTGTAAGTGTGTCTTTAGTCTTTTGATTATTATGGCAAAAACATTATCAACAATGTATAGTTATACAATTCTTTTTAAAGGGAGAGGGAGAATAAGAAAGCAAATGTAAGCAAAAATTTACTGCCCAGATCCTTGAATAAAGGACACCCAATGACATAATACAGCAAATGACATCAGTTCTCTTTTTATAAAGGACACAAAAACTCCCCAGAAAGAAAACACTAATGAAAATTAACTGGCCCAGAATATCTTATTCTTCACTATTTTTCACTCAAAGATCCTTGTGTAGAGCTTTACTACACCTATAATATTCCAAAGATTATCTCTCTTAAAATGACTTTTTTGTGACAACTCATCCATTTGCACTAATGCTTTAGTGTTATATTGAGCAAGTTCAAATTATTAAGACCTTAGGGAAAAGTCCAAATTTTTGGTCATTTCTAAGACTCTGATTTAGTGTTATGATTACCAAGCAATTAGAAGTGTTAGCATGTGGGGATCTGATTAATCACATCTGCCAGCAGGAAACCTGGATGGTGTTTTGGAAATGGGGTACCAAAAAAGTGATTGGAGGCCTTCTGCTTCTACTTCTGAGAAGCATCAATAAGCATCCAGCCCCACTAGTTCTGGCTGTATTCCTTTGCTGTGAATGCTGTCAATGCTCTGGAAAAGCTGCAGACCCTTACTGGGCTGGAGAACAGGGTGTTCTCCTAGAAAAATCATTATCATCTATTATGCTTTTTGATGTCAAGGTGGTAGTTGCATAGAAAATCTCTGTGATAGTTAAGGTTGTATGTCAACTAAGCTGAATCATGATTCTAAGTGATTTAAGCAGTTGTGGTGTGGTCATTCCCATGATTAGTTTTGATGTATATGCTTTGAGCAGCCAATAAATTGAAAACAAGTTTCCTAAGGGGTGTGTGACCTGCTTCCAATATGTATATGGACTTCCTGGGAAAATTCAAGAACTTTCTGTTGGATCTGGATCCTGTCATGCTGCCTGCCAATCTTGGACTTATCAAGCTCTACAGCTGCATGAGTCAGGAACAGCCCCTAGCTTGACATTTGGGCCATGAACTTGGGACTTGCAAGCCTCGGTAACTGTGTGAGCCATTTTCCTGAGATAAATTTATATATATATATATATATATATATA
>NW_006921591.1:11492529-11497268 GCF_000298275.1 Orycteropus afer afer
TTGAACTGCCAGCCTTCTGGTTAGTAGTCAAGTGCCTTAGGCACTACACCAACAGAGCTCCTATAGGACAATAAATTAGAGTACATGATTTCTCTATCTGAGATTTCTCTATCTGAGATTTTTGTACTTTATTCACATCAAAAAGAACTTACTTCTCGTGCACATTTAATCCTGAAAGTTTAATGGGGCATGTAAAATATGCCCTATACTTTGCCCTTTATTAATCTTAAGCTAGCTGAAAATAAGAGCCGTCTAACCATTTGGATTCTTAAAAATAACATCCTGTCCTTCGATAACTTAACATTTTTTTAACTTGACTAAACTAGTGCCTAAGGCATTTGACTGCTAACCAGAAGGTTGGCGGTTCACACTCACCAGCCACTCCTCGGAAGGAAGGTTGGGGCATTCTACTTCCGTACTGATACTGCCTCAGAAACCCAAGGAGGGGTCACTATGAGTCAGGTCCTACTCGATGGCACATAACAACTAACAACAAACTCAAGAGGTTCTAAGAATTGTGTCCTTGGTAGTACTGGGGTATTCTCAGGGCAGATTTCCCTAGGCCCTAGTAGGAGCTGCAAAGGTTTGATGGAGTGATACTGCCTGAACCTTCTTCTGGTGTATGGGGAGGGTTTGCACCACCTATCAGCCAGGGGTGGGATGGAGTCAGAGGACACAAAGAAGTTGGAGGCTGCGAGTAAGCTCTACCTGGGTTAAGACACCAGCCTGGCACTCTCATTGTATGGCCTTACCTAAGTTAACCTTTCACTCTCAATGCCTTCATTTGCAGGACAGAATTATACATATTTTGGGCAGTGAGGAGACAGACAACTAATATAGGTAAACTGGCTATGACATGGTAAGTTCTTAAATTGAAGTAGTGATGTTATCAGGTAGAAGTTGTAGAAGTAGGTTTTTCCCTTCTTCTTCTTCTTTTTTTTTTTTTTTAATAATTAGTGTTAATAGAATATCTTTGATCCAAATAGCAGCATTCTAGGTCACAAAATTTAGTGGGTATAATCTAAATTCTTTAAAGTGTAAAATGCAGAAAAATGAACTCTGAAAACCTCAGGAAAAAGGTCAGCAGTATGTTTCAAATGGAAAGATAGATGAATCAGTTAGAAAAGAGTAGATAAGAAATCTTTAGTATGGGGATGTAACTATGAGAATAAAGAGAAAGTGGTCCTGAGTCATTCAGGAAAATGTATAGGAAATACTCAAAGTTGACTTTTGTTGGTTTCACAGAAGACATTACAACAAATTAATTCCCAAAGTGGTGCCATGTATCCAGGATCATTTCCATCTCAATAAGAGACTCCAGAAAACAAAATATTTTGAAATCCAAATTAATGATTCACAAGAGACTCTTTGACAATATTATTTGTTCTGTTGTGCATAAGGTCACTATGAGTTGGACATGACTCGACAGCACCTAACAACAACAACAACACATGAGAGGGAGTACTTTTACACTGTTCCTCTGGTCACATAAAGTAGACATCTCTCAATTCTATCTATAAGTGAAGTCCCTTGCGTTCATGGTTTCTTGATCTTTTTGTTTGGCTCCTGGTCCTGCACAGTTCTATGTTTATTTAACATATTATGCTTTACTTTCTCTTACGATTTCTGGCTTCTGTCACTTAGTTTAATGTGTTATAGCTAAATGTTGATGAAACTCAAATTACAGATATCTTCAGGCTTTGGCCTTAGGACACTTAGGTTTTCTCTGTTCTTTGACTTCCAGCTGATATTCCAATGCTCTTGCATTTCATTTGCTGCTGAGTCTGTAATAATTCTGTTTCCAGACACAGATTTTATATTAATAATTGAGTCATAGTGAACCAAACTTTAAAGGGGAAATTCAAGTTTACACAAAATGTTGGCTTTTCTTTTTTCTTTCTCTCTTTATTTCTACCCTTTGTAGAGATAATATTACATGTTTACCAGTTCAATTCTTTTTATTTCTGAAAAGAGTAAACTTATATTCCCCATTCTCTTTGTCTCTATGTGGGGCCACATGATGAGTTCTGGCCAATGAAATGTACGGGGAGTGATGTATTCCTTCCTTGGGTTAACCCCATGGGGGGGATCTTTTGTATGTGATAAGCCCTCTCTTGCCTTCTGTAATGACTTTAGTGCAACAGGTAAAGATGACAGTGTTCTAGGGTGGAAAGAATCTGATCCTTGAGTAATACTTAGAGGATTTCCTCCCAGCAGAGTAACACAACCAGACATTTGCATTGGAATTTGTGTGAATGAGAAAGTTTTATTGTACACTATTGAAATTTTACTGTACACTATTTGAAAAATTGAAATGTAACACATAAAGTTCAATATCCTAGGCAATAGTGGGCTGAAATAGACAGCTTTGGCTATTTTGAATTAGTCAATCATATGATCTACTATGTGGGGAATGACAAATTGAAGAGGAATGGTGTCACATTCATCATCACAAAGAATGTTTCAACATGTATTCTGAAGTACAGTGCTGTCAGTGATAGGATGATATCTATATGCCCACAAGGAAGACAAGTTAATACTACTATTAATCAAATTCACACACCAACCACCCAAGCAAAAGATGAACAAATTGAAGATGTTTACCAACTTCTACAGTCTGAAATTGACCAAACATGCAATCCAGATATATTGATAATTAGTGATGATTGGAATGCAAAAGTTGGAAACAAAGAAGAATCATCAGTAGTTGGAAAATATGGCCTTGATGATAGAAATAACACTGGAGATCACATGATAGAATTTTTCAAGACCAATGGCTTATTCATTGCAAATGCATTTTTCAAACAACATAAACAGCAGCTATACATGTGGACCTCACCAGATAGAATACACAGGAATAAGATGAACTACGTATGTGGCAAGAGGCTATGGAGAAGCTCAAATATCTTCAGCCAAAAGAAGGCCAGGAGCTGACTGTGGAATAGAACATCAATTGCTCATGTGCAAGTTCAAGTTGAAGCTAAAGACAATTAAAATAAGTCCACAAGAGCCTAAATATGACCTTGATTATATAGCTCCTGAATTTAGAGACCATCTGAAGAATAGATTTGATGCATTGAACACCAATGACCAAAAACCAGATACATTGTGGAATGACATCAAGAACATCATACATAGAGAAAGCAAAAGGTCATTAAAAGGACAAGAAAGGAAGAAAAGACCACAATGGATGTCAGAAGAGGCTCTAAAACTTGCCTTTGAACAGAAAATAGCTAAAGTAAATGGAAGAAAAAACGAAGGAAAAATTCAAGGCTTCAATTGCAATATTGAAAGTTTCTATGGGCAAAATATTGAATTATGGAGGAAGCATCAAATAAAAGTGGAAGATATTTAGCCCAGAGTAACTGCCCAAAAAAGAATTGGCCAATAGTATTGATGGAAGAAGTCGAAACTGCACTGAAGGAATTGCCAAAAAACAAGACTCCAGGAATTGACAGAATTCCCATTGACATGTTTCAACAAATGGATGTCACATTGGAGGTACTTACTCATCTATGACAAGAAATTTGGAAGACAGCTACTTGACTGGAAGAGATCCATATTTGTACTCATATCAGAGAAAGGTGATCCAACAGAATGTGGAACTTAAAAAACAATATCATTATTTTCACATGCAAGCAAAATTTTGCTGACAATTATTCAAAAATGATTACAGCAGAATATTGACAGGGAACTTCCAGAAATGCAAGCAGGATTCAGAAGAGGATGTGGAATGAGGGATATCATTGCTGATATCAGTGGATCTTGGCTGAAAGCAAATACCAGAAAGAGGTTTACCTGTGATTTATTGATTTGATTTGATTGTGTAGATCATACAAATTATGGATAACAATGAGAAGAGTGGTGGTGGTTATGGTTATTTGTCAAAGGGTTTGGCCCTGATTTTGAGTGGCTGGGCAGCTGCAAGTAGTTATTCCTCATGATGAGACTGGTAATCAATTTCATGGTGGAATATATAGGAGACGTTGAGGAGCTGATTTAGGGGTGTGATCTGTTTCTAGTATGTAAGGAGAAGATTTGTGAATGATCTTGAGTTTTTGACATGCTTGGAAAATACATTTAGCCAAGTCTTCCTCTAGCAGGGTGCCATGCTGGCCCTTCCAATCTTGAGACTGTCTCTGGACTTGAACTAGTGGCACACCATGTTGTTTGATAATATTGGGACTATGCCATTGTACTTGTGAGCCATGGGTTTGTGAACCTCAGCAGGCAACAGCAGCCTGAGTTAAGAGAAACCACCAGCTTTGGGCTGGTGGGCTGGTAGCAAGAGGCAGAGCTGAAGCCAAGGTTGAGGGGCTTTCACCCAGCCCCTAGTCACAACACCTTGAAATTGAACTTCAAGCTTCCTAAGCCATAAGAGAATAAATCTCCTGTTGGTTCAAGCCACCTATTTGTGGTATTTCTGTTAAAGCAGCACTAGAGGATGAAAACAAATTGGAATTACAGAACATTTAATTGTTCTCATGAGGAATCTGTACATAGAAAAGGAGGTTGTCAATCAAACAGAGCAAGGGTGTACCGTGTGGTTCAAAATCAGGAAGAGTGTGAGTAAGGGTTATTGCCTTTCACCATACTTATTTACTTATTAAATATGTTTGGTGAGGAAGTCAAGACAATTGTGAGATAGAATGGACTGTCCTAAACTTGGGAATAAAATTATAAATCACAAGGTAACATAGAAAAAGTGATAAACCTTCACATCAAAATAAAAAAGAAGA
>NW_006921591.1:11497649-11500273 GCF_000298275.1 Orycteropus afer afer
GCCCAACCTTCCTTCCGAGGAGTGGCTGGTGGGTTTGAACCGCCAGCCTTCTGGTTAGCAGTCAAGTGCTTTAGCCACTATGCTACCAGAGCTCCTTAATGAACATTAGTAATATTAAAACAATTCATAAACAAAATGAGCTCAGCTCAGAAAATTATATGGAACAAATAAATCAGAAACACCATGAAAAAATGCATAATAAAATGAGAGTCATAAATTTATACTTGTCAATAATTACACAGAATGTCAATAGATTAAAAGCACCACTCAAGAGACAAAGAGTTGAAAACTGGATAAGGAAATATAACCCATCAATATACTGTCTACAATAAACACACCTTAGAGACAAAGACAAAAATAGACTAAAAATAAAAGGTTGGAAAAAGATATAATGAGCAAATGAAGGTCAAAAAAAGGACAGGATGGGCAATATTAATTTCTGATAAAATTGACTTTAATGTAAAAACCACCATAAAAGACAAAGATGGACATTATATAGTGATTAAAAGATTGATTGAACAAGGGGACATAACCATAATAAATATCTAGGAACCCAATGAAAGAGCCACAAAACACATAAATCAGACTATAACAGAATTGAATAGACAAATAGATGACTCCACAGTCTTAGTAGAAGACTTTAATACACCACTTTCAATCAGATAAAACAACAGAAAAGAAAGTCAACAAAGATGCAGGAGAGCTAAATGATACAATCCAACAACTTAAGCTGATAGACATCTGCAGAGCACTTCACCCAATAACATGAAAATGTGCAACCTTTTCCAGTGCACATGGAACATTCTCCATGATAGACCATATGTTAGGCCACAAAGCAAATCTCAATAAATTTAAAAACATTGAAACACTGCAAAGCAGTTTCTCAGATCACAATGCTAGAAAATTAGAAATCAACACTAGAAAGATTAATGCAAAAAGAGCAAATGCATGGAAACTGAACAATATCCTCCTTAAAAACATGTGGGTATTATAAGAAATAAAAAATAAAATTAAAATATTCCTTGAATCTAATGAGAATGAAAATACAGCATACCAAAATCTTTGGGACACAGCAAAAGTAGTGATCAGAGGCCCATTAATAGCAATAAATGCACACATAAAAAAGAATAAAGAGCCAAAACCAACACCTTAACCCACTAATCCAACAATTATAAAAAGAGCAGCCAAAAACAGCCTACAGGCACCAGAAGAAAAGAAATAATAAAGATTCATGCAGAAGTAAATGAAATGTAAAATAGAAAGACAATAGAAAAAAATCTGCTTTTTTGAAGAGATCAATAAAATTGACAAACCACTGACAAATTTAATGAAGGAAAAAAGAGAGAAAATACAAATATCATGAATAAGAAAGTAAGTGGGTAACTTCCCAACAGAACCAACTGAAATAAAAGAATAAAGTCAGAATAGTATGAAGAACTGAACTTGAACAAATTTGAAAATCTAAAAATAATGGACAGATTTCTGAAACATACTACTTACATAAATTAACACAGACAGAGCTGGAAATTTTGAATATATTATAACAAAAGAAGAAATTGAATGGGTCATTGAAAAATCATCAACAAAGAGTTCTGGTAAGATGATGGAAAAGACAGAAAAACTATGCAGACCTTCTTCAACAAAGAAGAAAAATACAAAGAAAAGGGAAACCAATTAACACAGATAGAAAACATAATCCTGGCGCCTTGAGCTTTGAAAAGAAGGATACAGAAGTGGACTAAACTCCACCTAGAGAAGAACCTGCATGAGAACACTGAAAAAGGAAACACGAAGCTGCAGTCTGTCAGCGATCCTGATGGCATGTACAGCTTGGATATTGCCAAGTGGTGTTAGGACCTAAGAATTAACCTAAAAATCAGCCCTGTTATCCAGGGGCTGCAGGAGGACTGATGATGAATAAAAGGGGAAGCAGCAGAGAGGGGACTTTTGGCTGTCCAGAGGGTGCAGCCATTTTGAATGTTTACAGGCAGTTCAACCATTTTGGTTGTTTAAAGTGACAGAGTTCTCCCAGATTCCAGGGACCTAAGAATAGAATTTGCCAGGGAGTGCAAGGATATTCTGGACACAAATGACTGGAAAGGTATGCTATTCCTCTTATTGCTTTTATACCTCACAGCCTCTTGGTGAATAGAGGTGCGGCCATCTTCACTCCCACCCACCTTCTAGGTGGCAGAAATTCCATCCCAGTCTGTGTGCTCTGACAGAGCCTGAGTGCTCTGCCTTGCCCTGCCCAGATTTTTTTTTTCCTTTTTTTATTTGCTTTTGTCTGTTTTAAAACTTTTCTTTTCTTTAACATCCCTTTCAATATTATTCTTTAATCTTCCTTTCACAGGTTCTAGTTTTCAGCTTTTTCTCTCTTCATTGTTCCTGGTATCCATTTTTTTTTTTTTTTTTCCTTTTTATGTTTGTCCCCATTCCTTGTTTTTCTTTTTGTATTTTTCCCATTTTTTTCTTCATTATTCTCCCACTCTACCTCTTTTCTCTTATTGCTCCTCCCAAGACACTACAGGTTTCTTTTCCCCCCTTTTTCTATGCATATTTCTTTTGGCTTTTTAAAGTATTTCATTAAATATTTTCTCTCATTTATTGCCTTTCCTCTCTTC
>NW_006921591.1:11500430-11502816 GCF_000298275.1 Orycteropus afer afer
TTTTACTTTTTTAATAGTTTTTCCATTGTTGTTTTTGTCTAACTGAATGAGAGATAGCAACCATGGCCATATGACACAGCCACACCTGCACCTCCTGAAACTTCACTTCCTGTGTGAGGGCCATCACTTACTTATCCAGCAACTGGCCAATGATAAATGACCACCAAGAACAGCCTGACTCACCCTTAACTGCTGTCACAAGCAGTTAACAGAGATCTGTGCAGCCACTCTCATTTGCTATCACAACCACCAGGAGACAGGTAGTGAGTGCATAAGTGCTGCCAACTAACAAATAGTGGAGCACAGTACCCTGCTTACTCAGGTATATCCAAAAAAAATAGAAAACAAAAATCTTGGGCAAATCATACCAACATATAATCACCAATTAAATATAAATAATACAAAGCCACAATAACTTGTAGACAACAGACCATCACAAACCACACGAAGAAGCAAGATAAAGTGGAACAAGGGAGCAGGATACAGACCCAGAACACATTCCTGAGGACAAAGCAGCATTGAAACTACCTGATAAGGAATTCAAAAGAAATATACTTAGGTACCTTCAAAGGATTGAGAGACAGATAAAGGAAAACACTGACAAAATTAAGGAAAACAAAGACAAAACCCTAGAACAATTTCAGAAAAAAATATAAGAACAAATGACAAAACAAATGAAAATTTAGAAATGATACAAAATCTATAGATAGAAATACAGAAGATTAATACTAAATTTTCAGAAACAGATAACATATTGAAAGAACAAAAGACTAGAATTTAATCAATGGAAAACAGAATTAATAAGATTGAAGACAAATACCCAAATACTTTTTTGGAATGGGATCAATCAGAAAAAAGTTCAAAACAAAATGAAGAAGATTTATGTGGGATACCATGAAAAGAAATAACCTACATATAATTGGAAATCCAGAACAGGAAGAGAAAAGGAAAGCACAGAGAAGGTTGTCCAAGATTTGTTGTAGGAGAACTTCTTTGATACAATGAAAGATGAGAATATATCCATTCAGGAAGTCCAACAAACCCCAACAGGAAAGACCCCAAGAGAAAATGACCAAGACATATCATCATCAAATTCATCAAAACCAAAGACAAAGAACGAATCCTGAAAGCAGCATGATAAAAATGAAAAGTTACCTACAAATAGCAACCAATAAGACTAAGCTCTGATTTCTCAGCAGAAACCATGCAGGTGAGAAGGCAATGGGATGGTATATATAAAACCTCAAAACATAAAAATTTCCAACCAAGAAGTATATATCTAGCAAAACTGTTCCTCAAATATGATAGTGAAATTAGGAAATTTCCAGATAAGCAGAAATAAAGGAAATTTGTTAAAACCAGACCAACATTATAAGAGATACTAAAGAGAGTTCTTTGATGAGAGAATCAAAAAATAGCAAACAAAAAGCAACCATTAATAAACAAGATGCCATAACCCAGAAAACCACACACCTATGGAAGTATCCAGAGTAAAATAAGCTTGCAAGGTTGTAAACAAGGAACCAGAGACATCAATTGGCAAATGAGGACAACTACAAACCAAACAAGAGGGGAAAAATAGTGTAATTTTAAGACTTCTGTATGGTGAGGAAGTCAAGAGAGTTGCAAGATAGAATGGACTGTTCTAAACTCAGGGAGAAAATTATAAATCATGGGGTAACCTCAAAAGAAAACGATAAAAATTTCACATCACAATAAAAAACAGGAAAAGCACAAATATTTAGCAAATAGTAAAACACTAGCAACAAAGGAAATAATAACACAATTCATAAACATAATGAGCTCAACACAGAAAATTATAAGGAACAAAGAAACCAGGAACACCACGAAAAAACACATAACAAAATGACAGCAACCAATTCATATTTGTCGATAATTACACTGAAGGTCAATGGATTAAATGTACCACTCAAGAAATGGAGTTACAGACTGGATAAGAAAACATAACCCATCAATATGCTGTCTACAAAAGACACATCTTAAAGACAAAGACAAAAATAGGCTAAAAATTAAAGGTTAGAAAAAGATATATCAAGCTAATGGCAATCACAAAAGAGAAGGAGTGGCAATATTAATTTGACTCTGAGACATAAAACATCATAAGAGACAAGGAAAGACATCATACAATGATTAAAGGATCAATTGAACAAAAAGATATAACCATAATAAATATCCATAATAAATCAAACCTTAACAGAATGGAAAGGACAAATACATGAGTCCACAGTTGTAGTGTTGTTGTTGTTGTTGTTATGTGTCATCGAGTCAGACCTGACTCATAGCGACACCTCCTTGGGTTTCCAAGGCAGTATCACTACGGAAGTAGATTGCCCCATCTTCCTTCCGAGGAGTGGCTGGTGGGTTT
>NW_006921591.1:11503381-11507363 GCF_000298275.1 Orycteropus afer afer
AAAAAAAAAAAAAAAACCACCAAGAAAAGCCTATAGTCACCAGAAGAAAGGAAATAATAAAGATTCAAGCAGAAATCAATGAAGCAGAAAATAGAAAGAAATAGGAAAAATCAACAAGACTAGAAGTTGTTTTTTTGAAAAATTAATGAAAATGGCAAACCACTGCCAAATCTAACAAAGGAAATGAGGGAGAAAATACAAATAACATGAATAAGAAATGCAATGGGCAACATCACAACAGAATCAACTGAAATAAAAAGGATAATATCAGAATACTATGAAGAACTGTACTCCAGCAAATAAGAAAATCTAGAAGAAATGGACAGATTTATGGAAACACATTATTTACCTAAACTAACACATCCAGAGGTAAAAAATTGAACACACCTATAACAAAAGAAGAAATTGAAAATGTTCTAAAAAAATTACCAACAAAAAAAGTCCTGGCCCAGACAATTTCACCAGAGAATTTTACAAAATATTCAGAGAAGAATTGACACCAAAGCTACTCAAACTATTAGTAAACATAGAAAAGGATGGAATCATCCCAAATTCATTTTATAAAGCAACCATAACCTTAACACAAAAAAAACCAGGCAAAGACATCACTAAAAAGAAAACTACAGAGTAGTATCCCTCGTGAATATAGAAGCAAAAAACTTCAACAAAATTCTATCCAATAGATTCCAACAACACATCAAAAAAAATAATTAATTGTGACCAAGTGGGGTTCTTATCAGGTATGCAAGAATTGTTCAACATTAGAAAAACAATCAATGTCATCCATCACATAAATAAAGCAAAAGAAAAGAACCACATGATCATTATCAATCAATGCAGGAAAAGCATTTGATAAAATCCAACACCCATTCCTGATCAAAACTCCCAGAAAAATAGGAATAGAAGTAACATTCCTCAAGATAGTAAATATCATATATGCAAAACCAAGAGCCAACATTATTCTCAATGGAGAGACACTGAAACCTTACAAACAGGAACCATCCATGGACGACCTCTATCACCACTTCTATTCAATATTGTATTGGAAGTCCTAGCAAGGGCAAGAAGGCAAAAAAGGGAAATCAAAGGCATCCAAATCGGTAAGGAAGAAGTCATACTATCCCTTTTTGCTGATGATTTGATCCTATAGCTGGAAACTCAAGAGACTCAGTAAAAAACTACTGGTACTAAATGAGAGATTTAGCATAGTGGCAGGATACAAGATCACCATCCAAAATTCCATTGGATTCCTCCACACCAGGAGATATTGCTGAAAAAGAAATTAAGAAATCAACACTATTTACAATAACCAAAAAATAAAAAATAAAACTCACTACTGTTGGATTAGAGCCAACTTATAGTGACCTCTCCTTGGGTTTCCAAGGTGGTATCACTACCGAAGTAAATTTCCCAACCTTCCTTCGGAGGAGTGGCTGGTGGGTTGGAGCCACCAGGATTCTGGTTAGGAGTTAAATGTCAAATAAATGAAATACTTGGGAATAAATCTTACTAAGGACACAAAAGACCTGTACAAAGAAAACTACAGAAGACTACTTCAAGAAACCATAATACCCACTACCATCGAGTTGGAGCCAACTCATAGTGACCCCTCCTTGGGTTTCTGAGGCAGTATCACTACAGTAGATTGCCCAATCTTCCTTCCAAGGAGTGGCTGGTGGGTTTGAACCACCAGCCTTCTGGTTTGCAGTCTAATGCCTTAGGCACTACACTACCAGAGTGCCCCAAGAAACTATACTATCCATGAGTATGATATTTTCCTCCATTTACAGAGAACTATTACAAGAAACCATACTAGTTCTACATAAATGGAAGAACATATCATGTTCATGGATAGGAAGATTGAACATTGTGAAAATGTCAATTTTACCCAAAGCAATCTATACATTCAATGCAATCACAACCCAAATCCCATTAACATTCTTAAAGGACATGGAAAAAACAATCACTAACTTTATATGGAAAGGAAAGAAACCTCAGATAAGCAGTGCACTATTGGAGAAGAACAATAAAGTCGGAGGTCTCACACTGCCAGATCTCAAAACCTCCTATACAGCCACAGTAATCAAAACTGCCTGTTATTGGTACAATGACAGACACATTGAAATAGAATTGAAAACCCAGAAATAGATTCATCGACCTCTGGTCAGCTGATCTTTGACAAAGTGCTGAAACCCATTAAATGGGGAAGAAATTGTCTGCTTAACAAAATAGTGCTATCAAAACTGGATATCCATTTGGAGAAAAATGAAACAAGATCTGAACCTCACACCGTATACAAAAACTACCTCCAGATGGGTCAAAGACTTAAATGTGAAATCAAGAATTATAAAGTTCCTCAAGGAAAAACTAGGGGCAAATTTAGGGGCCCTCGTATATGGCATAAATAAACTATCAAGAGTAACTTAAAATGCACAGACAGCAGAAGATAAATAAGATGAGTGGGACCTGCTAAAAATTAATTTTTTATGTGCTTCTAAAAACTTCTCCAAAAGTAAAAAGAGAACCTACAGTTTGGGAAAAAGTATTCAGCAATGACATATCTGACAAGGGACTTATCTCTAGGATTTATAGAAAACTCCCAACACCTCAACAACAAAAACACAAATAATCCAATTTAAAAAGGGGCAGAAGACATGAATACATACTTCACCAAAGAGGATATTCAAGCAGGCAATGAACATATGAAAAAATGCTCATGATCATTGTTGTTGTTATGTGCCGTGGAGTCAGACTTGACTCATAGTGACCCTTCTTTGGGTTTGTGAGGCAGTATCACACGGAAGTAGGTTGCCCAACCTTTCTACCGATGAGTGGCTGGTGGGTTTGAACTGCCAGCCTCTGGTTAGCATTAGCAATTAAAAAAAAAAAAAATGCACTGCCATCAAGTCAGATCCAAATAGTAGTGACCCCTCCTTGGGTTTTTGAGGTGGTATCACTGAGAAGTAGATCGCCTAATCTTTCTTCTGAGAAGCGGCTGGTGGGCTTGAACCACCAGCCTTCTGGTTAGCAGTCTAATGCCTTAGGCACTATGCCACCAGGAGCTCTGCTAAGGCACAGCTAAGCCTAAGGTATTTGACTTAGAATAACATAGAATAAAACACTGTATAATGTGGATGAACTTGGAGGACATTATGCTGAATGAAATAAGTCGATCACAGAAGGATAAATATTGTATTGGTCCATTATGGTAAATAGTCAAGGAAAGGTTTATATATGGAAGGAAACTTTGTTGGTTAACAGGCGTGGGAGGTGAGGGGAGGGAACACGGGCATAGGTAGAGACAAGTATTGATTTGGGTGAAGAGAAGGGCAATATATCAAATGTGAGTGATCAAAATGGTGTCCTTGAAGAAAAGGAAGACATAGAAAGGTGAATGGGAGGTAAAGACAACAAAGATGAAACCTTTTGCACATACAGTACTGCATTATCAGTGAAGGCAAACATAGACCTACAGGTGGAAAGATGGTTAGACAGGCCTAATTATTATGTATGTCTATGCAGGGGGGAGTGTGCCCATGACCATGTATAGGGTTGGCAGACAATGTTTCTATAAGTTATTTGTGTGTGCTGTAAGAATTTTCAGGTATATAGTAGAGCTGACAAAGCACAAGGTTGTAGTCATTTCTTGGCCACAACCAGCTACCCAGAGGGAATGAATAGTTGGACCTTTGGGCTTGGGACGATAATCACAGGGACCATTAAGCTCAACTGGCATAACATACTACACAAAAACATTGTTCCACATCCTACTTTGGCGACTAACAACTGGCATCTTAAAAGCTTGCAAGCAGGAGGCGGGGCAAGATGGCGGACTAGGCAGAAGGATTGCACAGACCCTCTTCAACAAAGAAAAGGGAAACCAATAAATACAGACACAGAAGATAATCTTGGACCCCTGAGCCTTGAAGGAAAGGATGCAGATTTGGACTAAACCCCAACTAGCAGAAGAATTTGCGTGAAA
>NW_006921591.1:11515298-11530750 GCF_000298275.1 Orycteropus afer afer
AAAAAAAAAAAAAAGCTTGCAAGCAGCCATCTAGATGCAATGATGGGTATCTTAGGGGAACCCATCAGATTAGGGGTATCTCCTAATCCAGAGCAAAGAACAATGAAGAAAACCAAAGATGCCTGGAAACAATCCAAGGGACTGGTACATCATGTGGTCCTCTGCCTATAGGACTATGAGACCAGAAGAACTAGATGGCCACTGTCAACCACTCAGAAGGGGATCTAAGTAGGAGATCCTGAATAGAGTGGGAGAACAATGTGGAACAAAACTCATAATCATTAAAAAAAAAAAAAAAAAAAGGATGAGGGGGAACCAGATTGACTGGTCTGAAAGAACCTGATGAAACTATTGAAACTATGGTCCCAGATGCCCTTCAGGTCTGGAACTGAACCCTCTCCTGTGCCTTCCAGCCAAACAAAAGACAAGCATATGAGCTGATATTTACATTAAGTAGATACACTCCTTGGAGAGATCAATCATGGCAGAATAGAAGGGCTGTGCATGCACAGGGAGACCATTTGCCACTTGGGGGGCAGGGCTGCATGGGAAGGCACAGGGAAGAGGTAACTATGGGGAGGAATTGTGAGGGAAGTTGTTGCATTGTGGAAAACCACAGTCAATGTCATGAGACAAAATGTATGTGAGCTGCTGTATGGAAAGTGAATTTGTTATATAAACTTTCACCCAAATCACAAAAAAAATTATATATATATATATAAAAGCCCTGGCCCAGATGGTTTCAGTGTGGAATTCTACCTTTCAGAGAAAAATTGACCTCAATCTTACTCAAACTATTCCAGAGCATAGAAAAGGATGGAATCCTTCCAAATTTGTTTTATGAAACAAGCATAATCTTGATACCAAAACCAGGCAATGACATCACTAAAAAGGGAAAGTAAAGGCCAATACTCTCATTGTTCTGGTTACCTAGTGCCACTCTGATGAGAAATATACCACAAATGGGATGTGCTTAACAAACAGGAGTTTGTTCCTTCACAGTTCAGGAGGTTAGAAGTCCATATTCAAAGTGCCAAGCTCTAAGGGCCAGGTGAAAGCCCCTCAGCCTTGGGTTTCAACTCTGACTCCAGCTCCCAGCCCACTGAAGCTAGAGGCTTTTCTTCACTCAGACAGCTGCTGGCTGCTGAGACTGAGAAGCCCAAGGTTGACAAATAAAATGGCACAGTCCCGACATTACCAAATCACACAGCATGCCATTAATTCAAGTCCATTGTAAGTCCCAAGGTTGGCGGAACAGAGCATGCCAGGCTGCTGAACAATGACATGGCTACATGCAGGATTCAAGGGGTCATAAGCTAGAGACCATTCCCTAAAGCTTCTGCTTATCTGCTTATATACAGGAAGCAGTCCACATTCCCTAAGGCAGCTACTTAGCTGCTCCTAGTAGATTCCACCATGGAGTTGATTGCTAGTCTTATCGTAGGGAATACTACATCCAGCTGCCCAGCCACTCAAGCAGGCCCAGCCAAGTTGACACACCAGCTGAACTACCACACTCTTGAATATAGATGGAAAAATCTTCAACAAAATCCTAGCCAATAGATTCCAACAACATTTCAAAAAATAATACATTATGACCAAGTGGGTTTCATACCAGGTATGCAAGGATGGTTCAACATTATAAAACCAACCAACATCATTCATCACATAAGTAAAATAAACAGAAAAAACTACATGATCATATCAATCCATGCAGAAATGGCATTTGAAAAAATTCAACACTCATTCCAGATAAAGACTCTCAGAAAAATATGAATTGAAGGGAAATTCCTCAACATAATAAAGGGCTCATGTACACAACCAACAGTCAGCAATATTCTCAGTAGAGATAGACCAAAACCATTCCTCTTGCAAACAGGAACCAGACAAGGATGTCCTCTATCACCACTTCTATTCAACATTGTATTGGAAGTCCTAGCCAGGGCAATAAAGCAAGAAAGGGAAATCAAAAGCATCCAAATTGGTAAGAAAGAAGTCAAACTATCCCTATTTGCTGGTGATATGATCCTATACCTAGAAAACCCAAAAATTCAGCAAGAAAACTACTGGAAGTAATTGAGAGATTTAGCATAGTGGCAGGATACAGGATCAATATACAAAAATCTGTTGGATTCCTCTACATCTTCAAAGAGATTGCTGAAAAGGAAAGAAGTAAAAAAAATACCTTTTATAATAGCTACTTAGGAGCTCTGGTAGCATAGTGCCTAAGGCACTTGACTGCTAACCAGAAGACTGGTAGTTCAAACCCACCAGCCACTCCTCGGAAGGAAGGTTGGGCATTCCTATTTCCGTAGTGATACTGCCTTTGAAACCCAAGGAGGGGTTGCTATGAGTCGGGGCGACTCGATGGCAAACAACAACAACAACAATAACAATAGCTACTGGGAGCTCTGGTAGCATAGTGCCTAAGGCAACTGACTACTAACCAGACGGCTGGCGGTTCAAACCTACCAGCCACTCCTCGGAAAGAAGACTGGGCAATCTACTTCCATAGTGATACCGCCTTGGAAACCCAAGAAGGGGTTGCTATGAGTTGGGTCTGACTCGACGGCACATAACAACAACAACAACATAAATAGCTACCAAAAAATAAAATAAAATACTTGGGAATAAATCTTACCAGGGACACAAAAGACCTGTACAAAGAAAATTACAAAATTCTACTTCAGGAAACCAAAGAGATCTACATAAATGGAAGAACATACCATGCTTGTGGATAGGGAAATTGAACATTGTGAAAATATCAATACTACCCAAAGCAATCTATAAATTCAATGAAATCCCAATTCAGATCCCATCAACATTATTTAATGATATGAAGAAAATAATCACTAATTTTATATGAAAAGGAAAAAGACCTCAGATAAGCAGAGGACTATTGAGGAAGAAGAACAAAGTAAGAGGTCTCACACTCCTGGATTTTAAAACCTGCTATACTGCCATTGTAGTCAAAACAGCCTGGTATTGGTACAAAGACAGACACACAGACAAGTGGAACAGAATTGAGAACTCAGAAATAGATTCATCAACCTAAGTTTAGCTGATCTTTGACAAAGGGCCAAAATCCATTCAAAGGGGAAAAGATAGTCTCTTGAACAAATGGTGCTGGCAAACTTGGTTATCCATTTGCAGAAAAAATGAAACAAGATCATACCTCACACCATATACAAAAACTAACTCCAGATGGATCAAAGACTTAAATGTGACCTTAAACTATAAAGTTCCTCAAGGAAGAAATAGGGTCAAATTTAAGGCCCTAACTTATGGCAGAAACAGTCTATAAGCATCTCCAAAAATGCACAAACAATAGATGACAAATTAGATGATTGGGACCTTTTGAAAATTAAATATTCATGTGCTTCAAAAAACTTCTTCAAAAGCATAAAAAGACAAACTACAGATTGGGAAAAAATATTCAGTAACAACATACCTGACAAAGGACAAATGTCTAAAATTTGTAGAAAACTCTAATTCCTCAACAACAAAAAGACAAACAATCCAATTAGAAAATGGGCAGAAGACATGAATAAACACTTCACCAAAGAAGACATTCAGGCAGCCAACAAACACATGAAGAAATCTTCACGATCATTAGCTTTTGTTGTTATGTGCCATTGAGTCAACCCAACTCATAGTGACCCCTCCTTGGGTTTCCAAGGAGGTATAACTACAGAAGTAGATTCTCCAACCTTCCTTCCAAGGAGTGGCTGGTGGGTCTGAACCACCAGCCTTCTGGTTAGCAGTCCAATACCTTAGGCACTATGCTACCAGAACTCTCCATTAGCCATTAGATCAATGCAAATCAAAACAAAAATGAGATATCATGTTACCCTAACACTAATAGCAAAGTTCAACAAGACAGAAGGTAACAGATATTGGCAAGTATTTGGAAAGATTTGAACTCTCATACACTGCTGGTAGGACTAAAATGATACAACCACTATAAAAATCAGTACAGTGATTCCTTCAAAGGATGGAATTAGAAATACCATTTAATCCAACAATCCCATTACTAGGTATATATCCTAAAGAAGTGAGAAACAGGACAAGAACAGATACATGCACATCCATGTTCACTTCAGCATTATTCATAATAGCAAAGAGATGGAAACAACCTAAACGCCCATCAGCAGAAGAATGGATAACCACACTATGGTACATACACACAATGGAATACTATGAAACACTAAAAAACAATGTAGAATCTGCAAAGCATATAATGTGGATGAACTTGAAGGACTTAATAATAAGTGAAATAAGTCAATCACAGAATAACCAGTATTGTAGTAGTTCACTATTGTAAAAAGTCAAGGAAAGGGGTAGTATATATTTGGAAGTAAATTTTCTGTTGGTTACCAGAGATGGAAGGGGAGGGGAGGGAACACTGTTAGACAGATAGAGACATGTAGTCATTAGGGTGAAGGGAAGGGTAATGTATCAAAACTGAGTGATCAACATGATGGCACTGTGGAAGAAGAAGATACAGGAGGCACACAGGAGATACAGCCAATAAAGACAAGCTCTTTTGCATATACCGTGCTGTGTTGTCAGTGATAACAAGCATTTATCTACAGGTGGATAGGTGGGTGGACAGGCTGAATGATCAGGTAGATTTAGTCAGGGAGAACGTGCCCATGACCATGTATAGGGTTGGCAGATGATGTTTCTACATGCATATTTTTATGTGCTGTTCCAAGGAGTTCTGGTAGCATAGTGCCTAAGGCACTTGACTGCTAACCAGAAGGCGGCAGTTCAAACCCACCAGCCACTCCTCGGAAGGAAGGTTGGGCAATCTACTTCTGTAGTGATACCGCCTTGGAAACCCAAGGAGGTGTCGCTATGAGTCGGATCCGACTCAAAGGCATATAACAACAACAACAACAACAACAAGAATGTCCAAGTGTATAGTAGAGTTGACAGAAGGCAAGGTTGTGGTGGCTCCTTGTCCACAGCCATGTTCCCTGAGGTAGTGAGTAGTTGGACCTCTGGCCTTGGTCACAGACATCAAGCTCATTGTGAGAATGGTGCTTGAATGAACAGTGTTTCATTCTGTAGCACAGAGGGTCACTATGAATCAGTGCCAACTGAAAGACACCTAAAAATAAAAACAATAATTAAGACTTTTAGCATTGTTGAATATAACAGCTAGTGGTTCTTATCCTAAGTAATACAACAGCCTAAAAAACTGTGACTTAACTTTTAGCCAAACAATAGAAAGGGCTACCAGGTGAACAATTACACCAGGGAAGAGCACCCCTTAAAATATTCAACCATGGGAGATCAGAAGGGCAGCACTAATGCAGGGAGAAATCTCAGAAAGTAGGAATGCATAGGAAAAAAGGTCACAGGGAAAAGGCAAACACACGGAGGAAGTGGGAAGAGAGTAGTTACATTGTGGAGATGAAAATCAGTGTTACAAAAGAAAATGTGTATGAACTGTTGAATGGAAAACAAATTTGTTTTGTAAAATCTCACCCAGATCATAATAAAAAGTTAAATAAATATAATTACTACAAAAGGAAAAAAAAAAAGTAATTCCTATAGTAATATGATGGCTCTAAAAGATTGAGAAGGAGCTCTGGTAGCATAGTGCCTAAGGCACTTGACTGCTAACCAGAAGGCTGATGTTCAAATCCACCAGCCACTCCTCATAAAGAAGGTTGGGCAATCTACTTCTGTAGTGATACTGCCTCGGAAACCCAAGGAGGGGTCACTATGAGTTGAGGCCAACTCAACAGCACATAACAACAACAACAAAAGGTTGAGTGCTTGTGAAGGAGAGAACATACTCTAAAGATGATTTCAATTACATAGTAGCTTAATGAATACTAAATTGAATCAATCTTGTAAATCCTTTTAAATCCAAGCCTTTTCTTATCTTGTCTTCTTTAACCTCCAAATCCAGTCAGAAGTAGAGAAGATATTTCTGGTTAATCTCATGTACCTGCCAAAACAATGACTGAGAATCAGAGTGTTGCAGTAATACCTTTGGTCTGAGAGCTAAGAGACTGGGAGTCCCAGCTGTGCAATTGACTAAATATGAAACCAGGTAAGTTATTTCCTTCTTTATATTATCTTGTAAACACAAAGATACTTTCCATATCAAAGATGTGAACTAGATGATCTCTAAAGTCCATTTTACAGGTAGCAGTGTGTGACTTGAATTCTCAAATCCATAGCTCAAAACCTAGTAGCCTATAAGTGTACAGATGTATTTTGCTTTCACTGTATTATGTCTTAAAAATAAGAACATTTCACGTATTAACTCAAGTTTCACCTTCATTGGCAGCATTTGTTTTCTTATACTGAAACAAAAAGTTTAAGTTGAGTAGCAGCTACCTCAATCAAGAAGCCTCCTGTACACTTCCTGCTTGGGGAAGAAGACACTCACAAGCATAGTAACCGGTCATGAGCATGAGTCAGATTTGGAAAACTCTAATAATTTAGGATACTCTCCTCTATGTCACTCCAGCAGTGTTTTCTGCTTTCATTGGAACAGAAACATTAAATTAAAGGTGTTTTCACACCAATACTCCCATTTTATCCTCAAAGACCTCCAGAAACTAGAGTAGGTAATATTAGTCACACTTCACAGATGAGAAAATCTTTGTTTGTGAACAAAGAGACCTGTCTAAGACTACAAAAAATTATCAGCAGAAGTAATGCTCAGGGACTTGAATTAGGCTGGTATCTTTTTACTATACTAGGAAACATCCTGGGCTCTTTTTTTATTCTGTGCAGTTTTAATATGGTCTAGGGTCTGAAGTTCATATGAGGGTGAACAACAGGCAGCTAGATATATTAGATAGAATATAGGCCTCAGTGTTACAAAGACCTGAGTCTTTAATTCTTGGGTAAATGACCAGAGGCAAATTTCTTGGCAGTTCTGAGGCTCAGATCTCTCATTTGTAAAATAAGGACACCAATATCTACCTTCTAGATTGTTATGAGACTTTAGAAAACGATGTATGTAAAGTGTTCTGCATAATTCCTTCCCTTTTCACCACCTCCCAATGACACGGTCATTTCTTCAAGTAGGTTGGCTTCTAGAAACAGAGTTTAGGCATGTAGTCACAGATCTGCAAGAAAATAGAAAATGCCAAAACAAAGAATGAAATGAATATTCTTGAGTAACTGCTTCAGCATCAGACACACAGTCAGGTGGGAATTTCTCTGACTTATTTTGATGAACTCTCATCAGCCATCACTCCCCATCAAAAGCAAAGTCTTTGTTCCAAAACAATATATTGCTAATGCTCATTGAACAAAATTATCTCTCATTTTAGATAGAATATGGTTACTGGGATGAATTATAGGAGTGAATGTGTGAGAAATAGTCAAAGTCCACATCATAAAGTGCTTTGAATGTAATATCAATGTTCCTGAATTTTATTAGACAATGAAACAAAGAGGGAATAAACAGTGTCAGAAGACAAATGATCCACTTAGTTTAAAATTATATGGTCCTGGTCATTAAAGAAACTGATTATCTCCAGCATCTTAGCATATACTATGAAAGAACCTACAGATACTTGATCTCCCCAATTCAATTTTGAGATCCAAGAGAACAAAACACTGAAGAAGCTACTCATTCTTGTTATGATAACATAAACAGAAAGATTAATAATATAAGCTGTCCTTGAATGGCCACTATACAGGCCCTTGAATGAATTATATCATTACATTGTCAGTGGTCAATACTGAGCAGGAACTTAAGAGTTTTATTTTTATGATGATGAAGATGTAGCTTTAATCCAAGACCAGGTCATACACAATCCTTGCTACATCAAGGAAAAACCCAAGGACGGGTTGCTGTGAGTCAGATTCGACTCGCCGACAGTGAGCTTGGAGCTAAAGATCTTAAACTAAGGGTTGGGGGGAATAGTTTTGCCATTTGTTCTTCAGGAACCTGCACTTATATTAAGCAAAAATCTAGATTGTTCTCCAGTTGAGCAGGGAGGCTCTAGGCCTCATTAAAAAACAAACAAACAAACAAACAAAAAAATCCAGTTGCCATTGCCATTGAGTTAATGTAGAATTGTACTCCGTAGGGTTTCAAAGGCTGATTTTTCAGAAATAGATTGATCTTTCTTCCAAAGCACCTCTAGGTGGACTCTTCAGGTTAGCAGCCACACATGTTAAACATTTGCACCACTCACGGACACCCCTTTCATTATAGGACTTTTTATTATTTACTTTAATTGTGATAATTGAATGTCTTGAATCATTGAAATATTGTCCTGGCCTCTTCTGGGAAGAAGGACGCACATTTTCAAATTAAATGACAGACATGATTTTTCCCACGTGAGGTTGGCAGGTTCATGTGGAACTGAACCGTCCACATATTTTGTTCTAGTTTGCCCTCTGTTTTAGGAGCCCTGGCAGCTCAGTGTGTAAGCATTCAGCCATTAAACAACAAAAAGTTTGTAGTTCAAACCCACTCAGTAGCTCCACAATAGAAAGATGTGGCAATCTGCTTCCATAAAGATTACACTCTTAGAAACACTGTGAGGCAGTTCTGCTCTGCCTATAGGGCCAGTGAGTTAGAATTGACTTCACAGCAATGGGTTTGGAATTTGTTTGGCTTTGTTTTGTTTTTTAGCAAATCAGTTAGTGCTTCATGGAAGCACTTCAGATTTCCACGAAAATCTGCCTTCTCCCTTTATTCATCCAATAATCTCCTTCCCATACTCCAACCTAGAATTGCTATCTACCTCTTTCAACCCTTAAGGAGCTCTGATGGCATAGTGGGTGAGACATTTGGCTGCTAACCAGAAGGTCAGCAGTTCAAAACCACCAGCTGTTCCAAAGGAGGGAGATGAGTGAATCTACTTCTATGAAAATGTGCAGCCTTGGAAACCCAATTGTGATCACTCTGAGCTGGAATTGACTCTATGACACTGAATTTTTTTTCCTGGTCTTTCAACCCTAACTACCAGATTTTGAAGATAAGTGAGCTTATAAATACAGTACCACTTAATGGTGAGGACTTGAGTGCAACACCACCCACTAACATAGAAAGTCAAAAATAAAATTACTTAGCCCTGGAAAGAGAAAAGTGAAGGATATATTTAGAACACTAGTTAAAATAAATAAATAAATAAAACTCGCTGTCATAGAGTTGATTCAGCTCATAGCCACCCCATTGAGTTTCCAAGGCTGTAAATCTTTATGGAAGCAGACTGCCTTATCTTTCTTCTGCAGAGTGGCAGGTTGGTTTGAACCACCAACCTTTTGGTTAGCAGCCAAATGCCTAAAGCACAACACCACCAGAGCTTCTATTTTTAGGACAGTTGTCTTTAAGTTTGTCAAAGGTAGATTTTCTGAGGTGATTGGTAACTGTTTCAATGTCCAAGACTAGACCAAAAGGAAGTAACTTTTTAACTCTGGTAAGAGGGATTTGAGATAGATTTATTAAATAGACTATATGTGAGGGGTTGTTATAATCCCTTTACTTGTGCTTTTATTTAGTCCTTCCAATAACCTCATAAGGTAATATTGCTAATATTCTCCATTTCATAGAAAAAGAAATGAGGCTTAGAATGATTAAACATTTTGCCTAAAACCACCAACCAGCAAGCAATAGAGGCAGAAGCAGACCATAAACCTAGGCAGCTGGGCCCAGAGACACACTCTGCAGGCCTCCGGCCTGAAAGAGCTGTCAAATGTCAACCATGTTTTACTGTTTTCTCTGGTGTCTGGTGGTCTTTGAGCCCAGTGTTGAAGCTGTGGTTTCTGTCTGAATTCAATGTTCTTTGTTATCTTCAGAATTAGACTCAGCTTTGTAATGGGTGACAATGACACATTGGAGGGAAAATGACTACAACAATCTAGTATGTCTCCTGCCTACTATCCCCAGGGTTAGCATAAGCATTTCCTAAGTTAAATTGCACTATGGACTTTTCTCCCATTTCTGACAGCAGGATAGATAGCTCCAATGTGAGCTTAATTACTTCTGCAGTTATGAGGACAAAATTTTGCTGCAAATCATCTTGGACCAATAAGCCAAAGTCTGTCTTCATGCCAAAGGATAATAAAATCTTCTGGAAGAGGAACAGTTTTCTCTTTATAAATAGAATCAGGCTTTCATTGGTTGCTACAAGCCATTTACTTTAGAGGGGGGGAAATGTACAATGAAGAATCATGAACAATCTTAGAGCAGGTACACTTTAGGCAGCATATTTATCTTAAAGTCATTGGAAGCAAACATTTTCATCTGGAATGTGAAGTGACAGAAAAACAGCAGAAAGTGCATGGGAAGCCAGTTGAAAATGTATTGCTCTTCACTGGGTTTTTAAAAAATAACAGTGGGTGAAGAGAAAAGTTTGCAGCAGAGCCATACCTCAAAAAACAATTCTGTAAGTTGTATTCTTATATAAGGTAAAAGACTTGTAAGGAGAGCCATAGTTTGATAATCCAGAAGCACTTGATGGCATATAATCACTTCCCTCTGGTAAGATGCCTCTGTGAAGATGAAAGATTAAAAAAAAATAAATAAAAATAGAAAAAAGGAATCACAGTGCTGCTCCCTATTTTAGTTCCCAAGGACAGAGTATTTATGGAATCAGTTGAAGGGCAAAGCTGGAATTGAAGCTTCTTTTCTTCATGGATTTGGAAAAAAAAAGTAATTACAAGGGTACTTCTTCCTAGATATTATACCTAAAAGGTCATTATTTTACATTTCCTTCATCTAAAATTATGATTCATCCTAACAAAATATTTATAGTTTATAATACTGCAGATCATCAGAATCATTGAACTGTTTTTCATTATCTGACAACTTTTATCTTTGTTTGACATAAAGACTTAATCATCTTGTGTTTCATTTTTACACAGGTTATGGGTGAGAATTTTGAACAGGATAAGACCAAAAGCAGAGTCTTGTGTCCTACATGTAGCAATTCCAGGCATTTTCAAGGCAATTAATTAACCAATGAGCTTTAAGGACAGTTTTTCTACCTCCACATCTCTTTCTAATGGACTGTCAGGCACCCTCCTCATTTCCCTTTTATGTCTTTACAAACATTGCAAGAGGTGTCATTACATGCCTTGCTGAATTTAAACAGATGCTCACAGTTTAATGTCACTGCTGTGCCATCTACTGTATTACCAAATAGGTAGTGAATTCCATCTTACTTGACTAAGAATATGAGTTCTCAGGAATCATGTCTTAACATAGTCCCTAAGGCATTTGACTGATAACCAGAAGGCTAGCAGTTCAAACCCACCAGCCACTCCTCAGAAGGAAGGTTGGGCAATCTACTTATGTAGTGATACTGCCTAAGAAACTCAAGGAGGGGTCGCTATAAGTCAGATCCAACTTGATGGCAGTGAGTAATGTGGTGTCTTAATAATTAGTACTTTCTTTCCTAAACACTCACATATCCAAAAACCCAAGCTCACTGCTGTTGCATCAATTTGACTCATAGCAACCATATGAGAATTATACCCTACAGAGTAGATCTTTACAGAAACAGACTGTCACATCTTTTTCCTGTAGAGCAAAAGGTGGGTTCATACTGCCAACCTTTCCTTTAGCAGCTGAGCACTTAACAACTGTGCTACCAACCAAAAACCAAAACCAAACCCACTTTCATTGAGTTGATTCTGACCAATAGCAACCTTATAAGATGGAGTAGAACCACCTGATAGAGTTTCCAATGCTGTAAATCTTTATGTAAGCAGACTGCCTTATCTTTCTCTCAAGGAGTAGCTGGTGACCTCAAACCACTGATCTTTTGGACAGTAGCCTAATGCTTTAACAACAGGGTCACCAGTGTTTCTTGTTATGACACCAAAAGCACTAAACCAAATTCACTGCCATCAAGTCAATTCTAACTCATACCAACCCCCACTGGGTTTCCAAGGCTATAAATATTTATGGATGTTGATTGCCTCATTTTCCTCCCACAAAGCAGTTGGTGAGTTTGAACCACTGAAATTCTGGTTAGCAGCCAAATGCCTTACCCACTATGCCACCAGGGCTCCTTATTGTGACACCAGCAATACTGAAAATAATCACATACCACCTGTTTACCAGTCTGCTTAAGAATGTTGAAGAAAAACCATGTCAAAAATAAATTTTTGTCTACATATGTTGAATGTTCACCATTTGGTGGGTATTACACTTGCTTGAAGGAGCTCTGGTAGCATAGTACCTGAGGCACTTGACTGCTAACCAGAAGGCTGGTGGTTCAAACCCACCAGCCACTCCTCAAAAGGAAGGTTGGGCAATCTACTTCCTTAGTGATACTGCCTCGGCAAGCCAAGGAGGGGTCACTATGAGTTGGGGCCAACTCGATGGCACATAACAACAACAACACACTTGCTTGACAATGTTAATTAACTTAATGCTTACATTAACCAATAAGAGACAACTGTTATCAAGTACCACCATCTGTGTGTTAGTTTGTCATAATGTGATGGCTTATGTGTTGCTATGCCACTGGAAGCTATGCCACTGGTATTTCAAATACCAGCAAAACCACCCATGCAAGACAGGCATCAGTGGAGTCCCTAGAGGGACTAGGAAAAAAGGCCTGGTGATATACTTCTAAAAATTATCCAATGAAAACCTTATGGACAGAAAACAACAAAAACTGTTGAGGTGGTGGAGATATGGAAACCCTTATTCACTGCTAGTAGTAATGTAAAATGGTACAACCACTAGGGAAAATAGTATAGGACTTCCTTAAAAAGCTACAAATAGAAATACCATAAGATCTAGACATTTCACTCCTAGCTCTATAACCTAGAGCTCTAATAGTAGAAAATAGACATATGCACACCTATGTTTATTGTCATAACAGGAAAAAGTGGAAACAACTTAAGTTCCCAGTAATGGTTGAACAAATAAAGAAAATGTGGTATGATGGAATACTACACAGCTATAAAGAATAATGTAATTCTACAAAACATCTTAACATGAACAAATCTGTAGGACATTATTCTGAATGAAATAAGTTAAGCCAAAAATACAAATATTGTAGGATCTCATATTTATAAAATGACAAATACAGGTATACACATAGAAATCAGTGTTCTTTTGTAGTTACTAGGGATGGGAGAGAGAAGGAAGGGGAAATCACTCACTAGACAGTAGACACTTGCTGGTTTTTTGTGATGAGAAAGGCAATATCAAATGTCAGTGAAGGGAGGACAACCTAACCAAAGTAAAGGATAACACTAAGAAATAGACAAGAATAAGTGACACTGTTGGTAAATGCTATGTTGTTGTTGTTGTTATGTGCTGTCAAGTCAGACCCGACTCATAGTGACCTCTCCTTGGGTTTCTGAGGAAGTATCGCTACGGAAGTAGATTGCCCCATCTTCCTTCTGAGGAGTGGCTGGTGGGTTTGAACCGCCAGCCTTCTGGTTAGCAGTCAAGTGCCTTAGGCACTTTGGCAACAATAGCAGTAACAACCAAAAAATATATGAATGGGAACATAGATATGTGTGCATACACATGTATGAAAAAGTTTGTGTGTATATATGTGAATATATACATATATGTGTATCTATAAGCATATCTAAATATGTAATTGTGAGTGCTACACATGCATTCACTATTGAGTCATTTCCGACTCTTAGCGACCACTCCCTGGGTTTCTGAAGCAGTATCTCTATGAAAGTAGATTGCCTAACCTTCCTTCTGAGAAGTGGCTGATGGGTTTGAACCACTAGCCTTTGGTTAGCAGTCAAATGCCTTAGGCAGTACACCACCAGAGCTTCCATACACATATTCACATACATATAATAAAGCACATATGGTATACAATCAGGGATACCACCCAGACATAACCAAACATTTCTCAGAATTGAATTACTGGGTTTGATGGCTTAGAACCACACAGTCTCATGGGACATACTGGTCAATTAGCGCAACATAATCTATAAAGTTAATGTTCTACATTTTAGTTTGGTAAGTAGTTTCTGGGATCTTAAAAGCTTGCAACTGACGATCTAAAATACAACTACTGGCCTCTACAAAAAGAGAAAGAAGGAGACCAAAGACTCAAAGAAGAAACTAGTTACAGGATCAATTGCCTATATGAACTATGGCCTCACCTATCCAGAGATTAGCAGTAGTAGATGGTGTCCACCTATCACTACCTATTGTTCTGACTGGGGCCAAACAGATGGTCCCAGATAGAATAGGAGAAAATTATAGAAAAAAAACTCAAAATATTAAAAAAAAAAATTTAAAAAGGCTAGACTTACTAGCGCTGGATTGGGCAGTGTTTCGTTCTGCTGTGCATGGGGTCGCTATGAGTCGGAAAAGACTCGACGGCACTTAACAACAACAACAACAGACTTACTAGACTTGTGGAGACTTGGGGAACCCTCAAGACTATCGCTCAGAGATACCTTTTAAAATTTGAGCTGAAGCTACTAGCAGAGCTCACCTTTCAACTAAAGAACAGATTGGCTCATAAAATAAACAATATCATCCATAAATACTGTGCTCCTTTTATATAAATAAACAAATATTCATTTTAAAAGAATCATCTGTTTGAGATCAAATGGTTAATGTTTACTCTGAAACAAAGACAAGAAAGTCAGGGAAGCAGAAGCAATGGAAATGGGATAACAAGAATGGAAATAGAAAGAATATTGACACAATGTGGAAAACATAACCAGTGTCACTGAACAACATGTGTACAAATTGTTAAATGAGAAACTAATTCTTGTTTAATTGTAAACAATATAATATATATATATAATTGTATAAACTTTCACTAACAACTCAATGAATTTTTTTTTTTTTTTTTTTTTTAAGAAAAGAAGAAAGAAAACCTTACGGATTACAACAGAACTTTGTTCAACACACTTGCTTTGGACACATCATCAGGAGCGGCCAATTGCTGGAGGAGAACATCATGTTTGGTGAAGTAGAAGGCTAGCAAAGGCAAGAAGACCCTCAGTGAGATGGACTGGCAATAGCTGCAACAATGGACTTGATCATGCCAGTAATTGTGAGGACGATGCAATAACTGGCAATATTTCACTCTACTGTAGATGAGGTCACCATGAATCAGAGTTAATTCAAAGGTAGTTATTTATCATCTATCTCTCTATCTTTCTATATTTACATACCACCTAAGGCACTTGACTGCTAACCAGAAGACTTGTAGTTCAAACCCACCAGCCACTCTTCAGAAGGAAGATTTGGCAATCTACTTCTGTAGTGATGTTGTTGTTAAGTGCCGTCGAGTTGTTTCCGACTCATAGTGACCCCATACACAGCAGAACGAAACACTGCCCGATCCCGCGCCAGCCCTGCTATACTTGAGCCCATCATCGCAGCCACCATGTCAATCCATCTCGTTGAAGGCCTCCACCTCTTTCATCGACCCTCCACCCTACCAAGCATGACATCCTTCTCCAGGGAATGGTCCCTTCTTACAACATGACCAAAATAGGTGAGACGA
>NW_006921591.1:11533904-11538615 GCF_000298275.1 Orycteropus afer afer
CCCCCACCTGGGACCCTGTGGCTGACTGTTCCTCTGTCTGGCTTCCTGACTTTTAATCCCCTTTCTCCTGCTCTTCTGGCCTGCTGCTTTGGGCGTCCCTGAGTTGTCCCTGGGGCTGACAGTGTGATACCGCCTTGGAATCCCAAGGAGGGGTTGCTATGAGTCAGATCTGACTCGACGCAACATAACAACAAAAACAACATGCCAATATTACAACTAGGAAGCACAGAGGTGTCACTTGCTTAATGCCAGACACCTGGAAAGTTGTAAAACGAGGGTACAAACCAAGGCAAGCTGGCATCAGAACACATCATCCTGACCACTACCTTTCTCTTCCTCTAGAGGTGTTCCAGCCTGTAGCTACTGAAGATCACTTCTCCACATTTCCTATATCTTCCAGCCCTTTTCCAATTTCTCTTATCTCTCATATTTGATAATTGCTCAGCAATAACTTAAAATAAGTATAATCCCATACGCATACTCAAAAAACAGAATATGTATGGATTAGTGAATGGAAAACCAATTTGCTCTGTAAACTTTCAACCAAAAAATAATTAAAAAGGTGCATAAATAAGAACCTCAGGCATTCCAGTTCTTCACTTGTTCATAGTTCATTTCTTCAACTTGCTAGTAATTCCTAAGTTTTGCAAATTTCTTATTTTTGTTTCGTTTTTTACAAATCAAAAATTTATTCATTTTAAGTATATGACTCATTGTTTTTTAGTGTATTTACAGGGTTATCAACACAAACTAATTTTAGAACATTTCCATCATACCTGAAAGAAATTGCATGCCCATTTGCAATCACTGCCAATTTCCCCACCCTCCATTGCCCAGCTATAGCGAACCACTAATTTAATTTCAGTCTCTATAAATTTGCCTATTCGGATATTTCTTTCTTTCTTTCTTTCTTTTTTATTTGTGATTTGGGTGAAAATTTACAGAGCAAATTTACTTTCCATACAACAGTTCACACACACTTTGTCTCATGACATTGACTACAACTTACCCCAATGCAACAGCTCTTCTCCCACTTCCTCCCGATAGTTACCTCTTCCCTGTGTCCATGTCTCTATGCACTCCTGCCCTCTGACCTGCGCCCCTGTGCATAAACATGCCTTCTTTCTCCCATGATTGATCTCTCCCAAAAGTGTATCTACCTCAGGTACATGTTCAACTCATATGCCTGTCTTGTTTGGCTGGAAGCCACAGGTGTGGGTTAATTCCAGACCTGATAGGAAGCTAGGGGTCATAGTTGCAGGAGTTCCACCAGACTCTATCAGACCAGCAAACCTGGTCCCCTTTCTTTATTTATCCAAATGATGTTGAGTTTTGTTCCACATTGTTCTACTCTATCTAGGACCTCCTACATAGATCCCCCTCCGAATCTAGTTCTTCTGGTCTCATAGTCATATAGGCTGCAGATCACATGGTGTATCAGTCACTAAGACTAATTGTTTCTGTGAATCTTTGGTTTCCTTCATTCTTCTTTGCTCTGGATGGGAAGAGACCCATTGTTGCATCTAGATGGCTGCTTACAGTCTTTTAAGATCACAGTCGTTACTCCTCAAAGTAGAAGGTGAAACAATGTTTTTTGTAATATGTTATGCCAATTGAGCTTGATGTACCCTATGACTATGGTCCCAAGCCCACCAGTTCAACTACTCAGTCCCTCTGGGTAGCTGGCTGTGACCAAGAAGTGACTACAACCTTGCTCCTTGTCAGCTCTATTATACTATATATGTTTTCCTCTTCCTCAATGCCACCACGTTTATCACTTATGTTTGTTATATTGCCCTTCTCTTCACCCAAATCAATACTTATCTCTACCTGTCTAACAGTATTCCCTCACCTCCCCTCCCCTCCCTGGTAACCAACAAAGAAAATTTCCTTCCACAGATAAACCTTTCCTTGACTTTTACAATAATGGACTAAAACAATCTTTGTCTTTCTGTGATTGACTTATTTCACTCAGCATAATCTCCTACAAGTTCATCCATGTTTTGTGGTGTTTTGCAGATTCTATGTTATTCTTTAGGGTTGCATATTGTGTGTATGTACCATAGTTCGGTTATCCATTCCTCAGTTGATGGACACCTAGGTTGTTTCTATCTTTTGGCTATTATAAATAGTGTTGCGATGAACATGGGTGTGCATATATCTGTTCTTGTTACGGCTCTCACTTCTTTAGGGTATATACCTAGTAATAGAATAGCTGGGTCAAATGGTATTTCTAATTCCAAATTTTGGAGGAATTTACATACTGCTTTTCACAATGGTTGTACCATTTTACAGTCCCACCAGCAGTGTAAGAGTCCCAGTCTCTCCACAACCTCGCCAGCATTTGTTATTTTCTGTCCTGTTGAACTTTGCTATTAGTGTTGGAGCAAGATGGTATCTCATTGTTGTTTTGATTTGTGTCTCTCTAATAGCTAATGATCATGAACATTTCTTCATATGTTAGTTGGCCGCTTGAATATCCTCCTTGGTAAAGAATCTATTCATGTCTTCTGCCCTTTTCTAATTGGATTGTTTGTCTTTTTGTTATTGAGGTGTTGGAGTATTCTATAAATTCTAGAGATAAGTCCCTTGTCAGATATATTATTACCAAATATATTTTCCCAATCTGTATGTTCTCTTTTGACTCTTTTGGAGAAGTCTTTGGAGGCACATATAAATTTATTTTTTAGACGGTTCCAATCATCTGGTTTCTCTTCTGCTGTTTGTGCATTTTGAGGTATGCTTGATAGTCTATTTATGCCATATATTGTTGTTGTTGTTGTTGTTGTTGTTATTGTTGTTGCTATGTGCCATCAAGTTGGACCTGACTCAGAGCGACCCCTCCTTGGCCATATATTAGGGCCCTTAAATTTGCCCCTAGTTTTTCCTTGAGGAACTTTATAGATTCAGGTGTAGCATTGAAGATTTTGATCCATCTGGAGTTCGTTTTTGTGTATGGTGTGAGGTACAGATCTTGTTTCATTTTTCTGCAAATGGATCTCCATTTTGCCAGCACCATTTATTAAACAAACATTCTCTTCCCCATTTAATGGATTTAGGGCCTTTGTCAAAGATCAGCTGACTATAGGTTGATTTGATTTGCATCTCCCTAGAAGGAAGATGGGGCAATCTACTTCCGTAGTGATACTGCCTTGGAAACCCAAGGAGGGGTCGTTATGAGTAAGGTCTGACTCGACGGCACATAACAACAACAACTAAAACAAGGGCTAATGATGGTCAGTATTTCTTCATGTTTGTTGGCTGCCTCAATATCCTCCTTGGTGAAGTCTATTCATTTCTTCTGCCCATTTTCTTATTGGATTATTTGTCTTTTTGTTACTGAGGTGTTGGAGTTTTCTATAAATTCTAGAGATAAGTCCCTTGTCAGAAATATCATTGCCAATTTTTTTTTCCCCAATCTGTAGGGAAAGATTGACAAAAGTCTTCGATTCCAAAGACTTCTCCATAAGAGTCGAAAGATTGACAAAAGTCTCCATAGACTTCTCCATAAGAGTCAAAAGATTGACAAAAGTCAATCTTTTGACTCCTCTTATGGAGAAGTCTTTGGAAGCACATAAAAGTTTAATTTTTAGAAGGTCCCATTCATCTAGTTTCTCTTCTGCTGTTTGTACATTTTGGGTTATGCATGGTAGTCTATTTATGTCATATATTAGGACCCTTAAATTTGCCCCTAGTTTTTCCTTGAGGAACTTTATAGATTCAGGTTTAGCATTGAAGATTTTGATCCATCTGGAGTTCATTTTTGTGTATGGTGTGAGGTACAGATCTTGTTTTATTTTTCTGCAAATGGATCTCCAGTTTTGCCAGCACCATTTATTAAGCCAACATTCTCTTCCCCATTTAATGGATTTTGGCCCTTTGTCAAAGATCAGCTGACCATAGGTCGATGGATCTATTTCTGAGTTCTCAATTCTATTCCATTGGTCTATGTGTCTGTCATTGTACCAGTACCAGGCAGTTTTGATTACTATGGCTGTATAGTAGGTTTTGAGATCAGGCAGTGTGAGACCTCCTATTTCGTTATTCTTCAATAGTGCTTTGCTTATCCGAGGTCTCTTTCCTTTCCATATAAAGTTAGTGGTTGGTTTTTCCATATCTTTAAAAAATGTTGATGGGATCTGGATTGGGATTGCATTGAATATATAGATTGCTTTGGGTAAAACTGACATGTTCACAATGTTCAATCTTCCTATCCACGAGCATGGGATGTTCTTCCATTTATGTAGATCTCTTATGGCTTCTTGAAATAGTTTTTTATAGTTTTCTTTGTACAGGTTTTTGTGTCGCTGGTAAGATTTATTCCCAGGTATTTTATTTTTTTTTGGTAGCTATTGAGAATGGTATTGATTTCCTTATTTCTTTTTCAGCAATTTCTTTCCTGGTGTAGTGGAATCCAACTGAGTTAGATTTGGATGTTGATCTTGTATCTTGCCATGATGCTAAATCTCTCAATTAGTTCCAGGAGATTTTTGACTGAGTCTCTTGGTTTTTCTGGGTATAGGATCATATCATCAGCAAATAGGGATAGTTTGACTTCTTCCTTACCAATTTGGATGCCTTTGATTTCCCTTTCTTGCCTTTTGGCTCTTGCTAGGACTTCCAGTACAGTGTTGAATAGAACTGGTGACAGAGGGCATCCTTGTCTGCTTCCTGTTCACAAGAGGAAAGGTTTCCGTCTCTCTCCGTTGAG
>NW_006921591.1:11538855-11541038 GCF_000298275.1 Orycteropus afer afer
AATGCTTTTCTTGATATATTGTTGCAGTCTATTGGCTAGGATTTTGTTGAAGATTTTTGCATCTATATTCATGAGGGATATTGGTCTGTAGTTTTTCTTTTGAGTGATGTTTTTGCCTGGTTTTGGTATCAAGGTTATGCTTGCTTCATAAAATGAGTTACGGAGGATTCCATCTTTTTCTATGTTTTGGAATAGTTTGAGTAGGACTGGTGTCAGTTCTTCTCTGAATGTTTAGTAAATTCTCCAGTGAAACTGTCTGGGCTAGAATTTTTGCTGTTGTTGTTGTTAATTTTTTGATGACCTGTTCAATTTCTTCTTTTGCTATGGATCTGTTCAACTTTCTCACATCAGTCTGTGTTAGTTTAAGTAAGTAGTGTGTTTCTAGAAATCTGTCCATTTCTCCCAGATTTTCAAATATACTGGAGTACACTACTTCATGTTTCTTCATTCTTCATAGTATCCTGATATTATTCTTTTTATTTCAGTTGGTTCTGTTGTGATGTCATCCTTTTCATTTCTTATTCATGTTATTTGTATTCACTCCCTCTTTTCCTTTGTTAAATTTGCCAGTAGTTTGTCAATTTTATTAATGTTTTAAAAAATCCAACTTCTGGTCTTTTTGATTTTTTCCATTGCCCTTCTATTTTCTGTTACATTGATTTCTGCTTGAATATTTATTATTTCCTTCCTTCTGGTGACTGTAGGCTTTTCTTGCTGTTCTTTTTCTAATTGTTGGAGATGTTGGCTTAAATTGTTGATTTTGACTCTTTCTTCTTTTGTGATGTGTGCATTTATTGCTATGATCACTGCTTTTGCTGTGCCCCAAAGATTTCAGTATGTTGTGTTTTCATTCTCGTTTGATTCAAGGAATTATTGAATTTCAATTTTTATTTCTTATTTTACCCAGTCTTTCTCAAGGAGGGTGTTGTTCAGTTTCTATATGTTTACACTTTTTCCATTGATCTTCCTATTGTTGATTTCTAATTTGATATCATTATGATCTGAAAAGATGCTTTGCAGAGTTTCAATATTTTTAAATTTAGTAAGACTTGCTTTATGGCCTAATATATGGTCTACCTTGGAAAATGTTCCATGTACTGGAAAGAATGTGTATTGTGCCGTTGTTGGGTGAAGTGCTCTGTATATGTCTATAAGGTCAAGTTGGTGGATTGTATTGTTTACCTCTTCTGCATCTTTGTTGAGTTTCTTTCCAGTTGTTCTATGTTTCATTGAAAGTAGTGTATTAAAGTTTCCCACTATGACTGTGGAGTCATCTATTTGGCTTTTCAACTCTTTTAAAGTCTGATTTATGTATTTTAGGACTCTTTCCTTGGGTCCATAGATACTTATTATGGTTATATTTTCTTGTTCAATTGATCCTTTAATCATTATATAATGTCCTTCATTGTTGTGTATGGTGGTTTTCATCTTAAAGTCAATTTGATCAGAAATTAATATTGTCACTCCTGCTCTTTTACTGTTGCCATTTGCTTGATATATCTTTTTCCAACCTTTGATTTTTAGTCTATTTTTGTCTTTGTCTCTAAGGTGTGTCTCTTGTAGACAGCATATATTTGGGTTTTGTTTTCTTATCCAATCTGCAACTCTCCATCTCTTGAGTGGTGCATTTAATCCATTAACATTTAATGTAATTATCAACAAGTATAATTTAGTTGCTGTTATTTTGTTATGTGTGTTTTCATGGTATCCCTGGTTTCTTTGTTCCATATTATTTTCTGTGCTGAGCTAATTATGTTTATGAATCATGTTATCATCCTTTGTTGCTGTTGTTTTAGTATTTGCTGAATATTTGAGCTTGTCCTCTTTTTTATTGTGATGTGAAAGTTTATCAATTTTCTTGAGGTTACCCTGTGCTTTATAATTTCTCCCCAAGCTGGAATACTCCATTCCATCTTGCAACTCTCTTGACTTCCTCACCATTTTGTAGTTCTGTTACTACACAGTAGTTTCCCTCTTTTTGGTTTGTAGTTGTCTTCATTTGCTAATTGATTTCTCTGGTTCCCTGTTTACAATCTTATAAGCTTATTTCACTTTGGATATGTCCATAGGTGTGGTTTTTGGGTTATGTCATCTTTCATAATAATGGTCAGTGTTATTTGCTATTTTTGGTTCTCTGCTCAAAGGACTCCCTTTAGCATGTCTTGTAAGGTTGGTCTGGTTTT
>NW_006921591.1:11558917-11580554 GCF_000298275.1 Orycteropus afer afer
AAAAAAAAAAAAAAAAAGGAAAGAGAAAAAGAAAAAAATGCACTATTTGGGGAGAGTACAATAAGGGAAAAAAGGTAAAGAATGAGAATAGTGAAGAATAAATGTGAGAAAAATGCAAAAAGACAAACAAGGAATGGGGTTAACCATGAGAAAGAAAAATAAAATTGCAACCAGGGACAGGGAAAAGAGAAAAAGCTGAAAACTAGAACCTGGGAGAGGAAGAATAAAGAATAATAGTAGTAAGGACAAAAGTAATAATAATAATAATAGTTTTAAAACAGACAAATACAAACAAACTAAAAGATAGAAAAAAGAAAAATAAAAATCAAGACAGGACATCCAGGCTCTGTCTGAGCACACAGATGGATGGAATTCCTGCCGGCCCAGAAGGTGGGTGAGAGTGAGGGATGGCCACACTTCTGTTCACCGAGAGGGTATGGGGTATAAGAGTAACAAGGGGAATGTTACACCTTTCCAGTCATCCATAGCCAGAATTTCCTTGCAGTTCCTGGAAAGTGGAGACTATTTATAGGTTCCTGGAATGTGGTAGAACGTGGTTGCTTTAAATACCCAAAATGGTCAAACCACTTGTAATCACTCAAATTGGCTGCATCCTCCAGACAGGCAAAAATCCAGAGCTCAGTCCACCTTCCTATCCTCTCCCTTTTATTCCCCAGCCACCAGAGCAGTCTTCCATTGCAGTCCCTGGCTAGCAGGGCTGATTTCTAGGTTAATTCTTAGGTCCTACCTCCACTTGGCAATATCCAAGCTGTCTGTGCCATCAGGATCATTGCCAGACCACAGCTCTGTATGTCTCCTTTTTTGGTCTTTTCATGAAAATTCTTCTATTTGAAGTTTAGTCTGCTTCTATATCCTTCCCTTCAAGGCTCAGTGACCCAGGATTATCTTCTGTATCTGTGTTAATTGGTTCCTCTTTTCTTTGTTGAAGAGGGTCTGTGGAGTCTTTCTGCCTATTCTGCCATCTTCTTGCAAACTTCTTTAAAATTGCCCCCAAATCATCATCTCCATTTTCTTAGGCCTTTGTCTTGTAATATATTTATAATCTCACAATGTATAACAAAATTATCTCCTTATACTGAGAACCAAAATACTGAAGCTCAGAAAAATTGATAAAGATGGCAAAATGGGTTTTGCTTAAGCTTTCTTCAGAGAAAAAATATGGATATGGGTAAGACTGGCCTGTTGCTTAGGGAGAATAATGTTATATTAGGAATGACAAAAAGAAAATATGCTCAATCCCTCAAGTATTATTTTCTCATCTTTCTTCCTTTCCTTTTTTTTTTTTTTTTTTGTATTTAAATGCTGGGATTTAAACGCCCACAAAAAAGCAGATACCCAAGAACATTGTTAAGAGGGTAAGAAGCACTGAGCTACATTAGACAATAAAGACTCTAGATTAAAATCTGTGAAATCACACACACCAGCTACCTAGAGGGAGCAAGTAGTTGGACCTGTGGGCTCAAGACCATAGTCACGGGGAACATTAAGCTCAATTGGCATAATGTACTACACAAAAACATTATTCCACATCCTACTTTGGTGAGTAGTGACTAGGATCTTAAAAGTTTGCAAGCAGCCATCTAGACTCATCAATTGGTCTTTCCTAACCCAAAGTAAAAAAGAATAAAGAAAACCAAAGACACCTGGAAACAATTAGTCCAAAGGACTGGTACACAATGTGATCCTCAACCTACATGACTATGAGACCAGAAGAACTATATGGTGCCTGGCTACCACTGTCAAACACTTGGAGGGGGATCTATGTAGGAGATCCTGGATAGAGTAGGAGAACAATGTGGAATAAAACTCAAAATCAGAAAAATAAGGGGCGGGAGGTGACCTGGTTTGCTGGTGTGATAGAGGCTGGTGGAACCCCTGAGACTATGGCCCCTAGCTGACTTTAGAGTCTGGAATTCAACCCACTCTGGTGACTTCCAGCCAGACAAAAGACAGGCATATTTGCTGAACATTTATGTTAGGTAGATATACTCCTTGGCGAGATAAATCATAAGAGAATACAAGGGCCATGTATCCACAGGGAGACAGCTCGGTGGGCAGGAGTACATGTGAGGGAAGGACATAGGGAAGAGGTGGCTGTGGAGAGGAAGTGGGATGAGAGTTGTTGCAATGTGGGAGATGGCAGTCAATGGCATGAGACAGAGTATATGTGAACTGCTGCATGGAAGATGAATTTTCTCTGTGAACTTTCACTCAAATCACAATAAACATTAAAAAAAAGAAAAAGATTCAATCAAATGTCATCATGCATATGAAAGAATTTGGAAAGTTCTCAAGTGAAGAAATAAGTGAAAGATCATATTACTGCTTCCACTTCTGAATAGACGTAAAATTCTTATTGCTATAGGCAATTGTTAAATAGTACATATTTTACCTTATTTCTCAAATACACTGAAAATTCATAATGGGTATGTTGTTGTTGTTGTTATATGCCATTGAGTTGGACCTGACTCATAGTGACACCTCCTTGGGTTTCTGAGGCAGTATCACTACAGAAGTAGATTGCCCCATCTTCCTTCCGAGGTATAGGCCAATTGAATTCAAACTCTCTCATGCTCACTAAAGTACTCAGAACAAAGTAAGTGTACATTATTTATTCATTTAATGAATAGATCTTAGTTAAATTTTATATCCAGGAAATTTTAACTGGAAATAATTGAACTGAATTAAGCAGTGCTCTAACGCTGCATAAAACTATACTATTCTAAATCTATCCTACTGTAAGATAATAATATCACAATTTTGGCCTCTTCCATAATTTGATAAATAAGTAATATTTACTAGAACAATTGAGAAAAATTTTTTCAGCAGTTTCTCACTTTGTTCTCCACTTTTTCTCTCCAAAGTAGCCATAATGATTTTTAACTACGTGTGAAATATGGAAGAACTGAATATATAGACAGTCTTGATAGCATATAGAGAAGCTTGTCAACAGGAAGTGAATAACAACTAAGTCTGGCAAAAGAAATAGAAGCATTCAGAAATTTAGGATCAGTTAGTGAAAAAGTAACAGACCTGCACATACAACAATAGTTTCTATATGTACCTTAACACATTAGTTCTTCCATTACAAGTGAAGTTGATCTTGAGTTATCAAGATCATCTCATCTATTTCAAAACTTCTGTATTTTCAAGCATATGAGTTGAACATTTACCTCAAGTAGATACACTCCTTGGAGAGAACAATCATGGGAGAAAGAAGGGCTGATTATGCACAGGGAGACAGCTCAGGGGGCAGGAGTGCATGGAGGGATGGACAATGGGAAAAGGTAACTATGGGGAGGAAGTGGGAGGGGAGCTGTTGCATTGGGGTAAACTGTGGTTCAATGTCATGAGACAAAGTATATGTGAACTGATGTATGGAAAGTGAATTTGCTCTGTAAATCTTCACCCAAATCACAATTAAAAAAAAAAAAATCTGTATTTTCAGTATTTAAAGAATTCCACCAGTCCCTGGGTGGTGCAAATGCTAAAGTTCTTACCTGCCAACCAAAAGATTGACTGTTCAAGCCCACCCAGAGGAGACTTAGAAGAAAGACCTGCAATATGCTTCTGAAAAATCAACCATTGAAAACACTATGGAACACAGTTCCACTCTGACACACATGGGGTCCCCATGAGTCAAAGTCCAGTTGAGATTAACTAATTTTTAAAGCAATTATAAAGAGTCCCATGCAAGATATTAAAAAAAAATCGTTATTAAACAAACAAAAAAGTTTAAGATTCTAAGATGTGATCTGTCATTATGTAGAAACATTGCTTATGGAAGGCCAAGTCCTACTGTCTGCTGTTACTGAGTAAGTGAGATGGTATTGCACAGAGTAATGATCAAATACAAGCTGGCAAAGTTTCAAAGAAGTTTGAGCAGAAAATAAAAGTAATTTTAATCAACATCATTCTGTACACTAATATTTTATTCATAGATTTAAAGATATGTGGCAGATGATTTTGATTTAAATCAAGTTGATTTAAACCACTAGTCAGGAAGAGCCACAGTAAACAAATTCTTTCATCAGAAAATTGTATTTTTGTTCTTTGACATAGCCTTAATATGCATTCTTCACAGCTCAGATGGGGTGGGGAGGTCATTCCTACAAATATACAGTGTACATTTAAAAGAGGTGAGTTAAATGATATCATTTTTGATCAAAAATAGTATCAAATAAGACAAAAAAATTGAATGATTTTTTTTTTTTTAGTCAAATATAAATGATCCAGATATTGGCAAAGCCATTAGAAGAGGAACCTCTAATTCAACTGGTTAATTTAATAATGTTTGCTAATGTTACCAAAAAACTAAGACTTTAACGTGCTTTGTTCAAATGAATAAGAAAGTGAAGCACTTGTAGCCTGGCTACCTTTCTTAAACAGAAATATAATGATTTTTAAAAAATCAATTGACATTTCATGGCATTTTGCTCTAAGCACATTCATGTATGTTAGCATACATATTTATATTTTATATGCAAACCTATCATGATATGCCTTATCATATCTATTTACTATCACCTTGCTGAGAGGTGAGACAATTAAAATTTATCTTGGTTATTTCAACTAGGTCATTATGAGATATTTAATAAATTGAATTATTCATGCCTAGTTTAACCTTCTCTGTGTTAATTCAGAGGCTGAAAAAGAAGGCAATATTTCCTGTGCATTCTTTCAGTCTTCAGTTTTTCAATTTGGAGAATATTAGACCAAAGGGGAAAACTTTCAATCTACACCTGGAATAAAAAAGCAAAGTTCTGAATATCAGATCATCTTCATTTATCTGGGTAAAGGATCAAAATTGGGTGCTTGCCATGCACCAGAAATTCTGTGTCAACTATTTTGATTAACCCCACAGCAGGGCAATGTAGCAGCACTGTAATCCAAATTCTGCAGTTAACTGAGGCTCCAAGGGGCCAAATGGATGCACATGACCTCACAGCAGGTAAATTGCAGACCTGAGATTCTTAAAGATGTGTGCCTAACTCAAGAGTCTGTGCTCTTCCAACAAGTTATATAAAGTGAAACAAAAATAACCTCTGTGTTTTGGCCCCATTTTGTTCACTTCTATAGCAAGCTGAAGGAGCTCTGGTAGTGTTCTGGTTACCTAGTGCTGCTCTGACAAGAAATATACCACAAATGGGATGGCCTTAACAAACAGGAATTTATTCTTACAAGCTGGAGGCTTTAAGTCCAAGTTAAGAGTGCCAGGCTCGAGGGGCTGGGTGAAAGCCCCTCAGCCTTGGGGTATAGCTCTGCCTCCCACTCCCAGCTCACTGGAGCTAGAAGCATTTCTTCACTCAGACAGCTGTTGGCTGCTGAGGCTGTGAAGCCCCAATGTTGACAAGTAAAAAGGCACAGTCTCGATGTTACCAATCCACAAGGCAGGCCATTAACTTAAGTCCACTGTAAGTCCCAAGGTCAGCAGAGCATAGCAGGCTGCTGAGCAATGACACGGCTACATGCAGGATCCAAGCGTGCCAAAGGCTAAAGACCATACCCAAAGTCTTCTCCTTATATACAGGAAGCAGACCACATACTCAAAGGCAGCTATCCAGCTGCTTGTGCTAGATCCCACCACAGAGTTTATTGTCAGTCTCCTCATGGGGATTAACTACCACCAGCTGCCCAGCCACTCAACTAGGCCCAGCCAAGTTGACACACAAACTGAACTACCACAGGTAGCATAGTGCCTAAGGCACTTGACTGCTAACTAGAAGCCTAGAGGTTCAAACCCACCAGCCAGTCCTTGGAAGGAAGATGGGGCAATCTACTTCCGTAGTGATACTGCCTCAGAAACCCAAGGAGGGATCACTGTGAGTCGGGTCCGACTCAATGGCAAACAATAGCAACATAGCAAGCTGAAATCTATTAGCCAAAAAAAAGCCTGCCAGCATCCAACTCAAGTTTGTACATATACAATTGTTTTAACAAATAGCCCAAATAAGCAGCTTTTTAACCAAGTAGAGCCTAACTTCTTTACATATACTGATAAACTGAGCCCACCATCTGCTGCTGTTGCTGTTAGGTAACATCAAGTTGACTCCCACCCATAATGACACTATATACAACAAAACAAAACTACCCTGTCCAGCACCATCCTCACAATTCATCTATGCTTGAGACAATCCTTGCAGGCATTGTGTCAATCCATCTCATTAAGGGTCTTCCACTTTTTTCGCTGACCCTCTACTTTACAAAGCATGAAATCCTTCTTCAGGGACTGATCCCTTCTGACAACATGACCAAAGTAGGGGAGACAAAGTCTGGTCACACTCACCTCCAAGGAACATTCTGGATGCACTTGTTCTAAAACAGATTAGTTTGTTCTTCTGGCAGCCATGGTATTTATGGTATTCTTTGCCAATACCACAATTCAAAGGCATCAACTCTTCTTTGATCTACCTTATTCATTATCAAGCTTTCACATGCATGTAAGGTGATTGAAAATACCATGGCTTGGGTTACGCACACCTTAGTCTTCAAAGTGACATCTTTGCTCTTTTACACTTTGAAGAGGTCCCTTACAGCAGATTTGCTCAGTGCAGATTTCTGGACTGCAACTTCCATGGGTGGTGATTGTGGATTCAAGTAAAATGAAAACCCTGACAATTTAAATCTTTTCTCCACTTGTCATAATGTTGCTTATTGGTCCAGTTGTGTGGACTTTTGCTTTCTTTATGTTGACATGTAATCCATCCCACAGACTGTAGTCTTCGATCTTCATCAATAATTGCTTCCAGTCATCTTCACTTTCAGCAAGCAAGGCTATGTCATATAGAAGGCTGTTAATGAGTCTTCCTCCAATCCGGATGTTGCATTCTTTTTCATATAGTCCAGCTTATCAGATTATTTGCTCAGCATACAGATAAAAAAAGTGTGGTGAAATGATTCAACCCTGATACACACCCTTCGTGATTTTAAACCATGCAGTTTCCCTTTGTTCTGTCTGAATGTCTGTCATTTGGTTTATGTACAGGATACTTATGAGCACAATTAAGTGTCCTGGGATTCCCATTCTTCACAATGTTATCCATAATTTGTTATGACCCACATAGTCGAATGCCTTTGCATAGTCAACAAAACACAGGTAAACATCTTTCTGGTATTCTGTGTTTTCAGCCAAGATCCATCAGCCATCAACAATAATATTGTCATTCCACGTCCTCTTTTGAATGGTGCTTGAATTTCTGGAAGTTCTCTGCTGCAACCATTTTTAATTATCTTCAGCAAAATTTTTCTTGTGTGTGATATTAATGATATTTTTTCTATTAATTTCCACATTATATTGTATCACTTTTCTTTGTAATAGGCACAAATATGGCTCTCTTCCAGTCAGTGACCAGGTAGCTGTCTTCCAATTTTATTAGCATAAAAGAGTAAGTACCTCCAGCGCCGCATCCATTTATTTGAAACATCTCAATGGGTATTCCATCAATTCCCAGAGCCTTGTTTTTCACCATTCCCTCAGTGCAGCTTGGACTTCTTCCTTCAGTGCCATTGGTTCTTGATCATATGCTATCTCTTGAAATTGTTGAACATTAACCAATTCTTTTTGGTACTGTGACTCTGTGTAATCCTTGTATCTATTTTTGATGCTTCCTGCATCATTCAATATTTTGCCATTAGAACCCTTCAGTATTGCAATTCAATTTTTTCTTTGGTTCTTTCAGCTTGGGAAGTGCCAAGTGTGTTCTTTTCTTTTGGTATTCTAATTCCAGGTCTTTGTGCATTTCATTATAATACTTTGTCTTCTCAAGACACTCTATGAAATCTTTTCATCAGATCTTTTACTTAATTTCTTCCCTCAGTTTAGCTACTCCATGTTCAAGAGCAAGTTTCAGATTCTCTTCTGACATCCACTTTGGTCTTTCCTTCCTTTTTATTATTATTATTTTTTAAAGACCTTTTGTTTTTTTCATGTATAATATTCTAGATGTCATCCCACAACTCATCTGGCCTTCAGTTATTACTGTTTGATAGGATGCAATTATAGTCATATTTTGGCTTTTGTGGACTTGTTCTAATTTTCTTCACCTTCAACTTTAACTTGCATATGAATAATTGATGGTTTGTTCCACAGTCAGCTCCTGGCCTTGTTTTGACTGATGATATTGAGCTGCTCTATCATCTCTTTCCACAGATGTGGTTGATCTCATTTCAATGTATTCCATCTGATGAGTTTCACATGTATAGCCACCATTTATGTTGTTGAAATAGGTATTTATAATGAATAAGTCATTGGTCTTGCAAAATTCTATCATGCAATCTCCTGAATCATTTCTCTCATTAAGGCCCTATTTTCCAAACACATGATTCTTCTTTGTTTCCAAATTTTGCATTCCACTCACCAGTAATAATCAATATATTTTATTTTTTTAAATTGTTATTTGGATGAAAGTATACAGAGCAAATTCATTTTCCATACAGCAGTTTATACACATTTTGTCTCATGACATTGACTGTAATTCCCCACAAGGTAACAGCTCTCTTTCTTCTTCCTCCCTGTAGTTACCCCTTCCCTGAGTCCTTCCATCTCAAACAATCGCACCCCCCATACTTTTTCCCTGTGCAAACATTGCCCTTCTGTTCTCCTATGATTGATCAAGCCAAGGAGTGTAGCCCCCTCATGTCAATATTCACCCCATATGCCCTTCTATTGTTTGGTTGGAAGCCACAGGAATGAGTTCAATTCCAGACCTGAAAGGTGGCTAGAGGCCATAATCTCAGTGATCTCACCAGATTCAATCAGACCAGCAAACCTGGTCTTTTTTTTATAATGTGAAGTTTTGTTCCACATTGCTCTCCCACTCTATCCAGGATCCCCTGCACCAATCCCCCTCTGAGTAGCCAAGCACCGTCTAATTCTTCTGGTCTAATGGCCATATCAGCTGAGAATCACATGGTCCATTGGACTAATTGTTTCCATGTGTCTTTGGTTTTCTTCATTCTTCTATGCTCTGAATGAGGAGAGACCCACTGTTGCACCTGGATGGCCATTCGAAAGCTTTTAAAATCCCAGTCACTACTCACCAAAGTATATAGAACAATGTTTTTGAGTAGTATGTTATGCCAATTGAGCTTGATGTCCCCTGTGGTCCTGAGCCCACAGGTCCAACTACTTACTCCCTCAGGGTAGCTGGCTGTGGCCACAAAACCACCACAACCTTCCCCCTTGTCAGCTCTACTATACACTTTGCAAATTCATACAGCACAGACAAATAATCATGAAAAAGCATAATCTACTAATCCTGTACATTCTCATGGACACACTTCACACTGCCTAGACATATCTGATTGTTCAGCCTGTCCACCCATCTACCCACCTGCAGGTCAATGCTTACCATCACTGACAATGCAGTACTATACATGCAAAAATATACATACATACCTCCTATGTATCTCTCTATGTCTTCCTGTTGCTTAATGCCACCATGTTGATCACTCACATTTGGTACATTGCCCTTCCCTTCACCCAAATCAATACTTGCCTCTACCTATCTAGCCGTGTTCCTTCCCCTCCCTTGCCACCCCTGGTAACCAACAAAGAAAGTTCCCTTCCATATATAAACCTTTTGTTGAAAACCAGTGGTTTTCTTGCTGAGTCTCTTGGGTTTTCTATGTATAGGGTCATATCATCAGCATTGAGGAATAGTTTTACTTCTTCCCTACCAATTTGAATGCCTTTGATTTCCGTTTCTCGTCTTATTGCCCTGACTAAGAATTCCAACACAATGTTGAATAGAAGTGGTGATAGAGAGCATCCTTGTCTGGTTCCTGTCTGCAAGGGGATTGGTTTTATTGTCTCTCAATTGAGATTAATGTTGGCTGTTGGTTTTGCATATATGTCCTTTATTGTGTTGAGTAATATCACTTCTACTTCTATTTTTCTGAGAGTTTTTGTCGGGAATGGGTATTGGATTTTATCAAATGTCTTTTCTGCATTGATTGATATGACCATGTGAATCTTTTCCTTTATTTTGCTTATGTGATGGATTATGTTCATTGCTTTTCTAATGTTGAACCATGTTTGCATGCCTGATATGGACCCCACTTGAATGCCTTGCATAATGTATTTTTTTTTTCTGATATGTTGTTGGTGTCTATTGGCTAGGATTTTGTTGACTTCTTTTGTGTCTGTATTTTGTAAAGAATATTGCTCTGTAATTTTCCTTTTTAAAGATGTATTTGTCTGGTTTTGGTATCAAGGTTATGCTTATTTCATAAAGTGAATTTGGGAGGATTCCATCCTTTTCTATGTTCTAAAATAGAGTAGGTTTGGTGTCAATTCTTCTCTGAATGTTTGGTAGAATTCTCCATTAAAACCATCTGGGCCAGGACTTTTTTGGGTTGCTGGTAATTTTTTTATGACCTGTTCAATTTCCTCTTTTGCTATTGGTCTATTCAACTTTTCCACCTCAGTCTGTGTTAGTTTAGGTAAGTAGTATGTTTCTATAAATCTGTCCATTTCCTTTGGATTTTCAAATTTGTTGGAGTACAGTTCTACATAGAATCTTGATATTATCCTTTTTATTTCAGTTGCTTCTGTTGTAATATTGCCCAATTCATTTATTATTCATGTTTTTTTGTATTCTCTCCCTCTTTTCCTTTGTTAAATTTGCCAGTGCTTTGTCAGTTTTATTAATCTTTTCAAAAAACCATCTTCTAGTCTTGTTGGTTTCTTGTATTGTCTTTCTATGTTCTGTTTATTTCTGCTTGAATCTTTATTGCTTCTTTTCTTCTGTTGACTACTCTTTTTCTAATTTTTGTAGATGATGGGTTAAGGTGTTGATTTTGTCTCACTCTTCTTTTTGATAATGTGCAATTTTTGCTATAAATTGACCTCTAATCACTGCTTTTGCTGTGTCTCAAATATTTTGGTATGTCATGTTTTCATTCTCATTTGATTCAAGGAATTTTTTAATTTCATTTTTTATTTCTTCTATTACCCAGCTGTTCTTAAGGAGTGTGTTGTGCAGTTTCCATTGGTTTATACTCCTTTTCCATTGATCCTCCTATTGTTGATTTCTAACTTTATACCATTGTGATCTGAGGAGATGCTTTGCAGTGTTTCAATGTTTTCAAATTTATTGAGGCTTGCTTTGGGGCCTAACCTATGGTCTATCATGGAAAATGTTCCATGTGCACTGGAAAAGATATATTGTGCTCTTGTTGGGTGAAGTGCTCTGTAGATGTCTATAAGGTCAAGTTGGTGGGTTGTATTCTTTAGTCCTTCTGTGTCCTTGTTGAATTTCTTTCCAGTTGTTCTATCTTTCATTGAATGTCATGTATTAAAGTCTCCTATTATGACTGTGGAGCATTCTATTTGTCTTTTCAATTATGTTAAAGTCTGATTTATGTATTCTGGGGCTCTTTCATTGGGTCCATGATGTTTATTGTGGTTATGTCCTCTTGTTCAACTGAAACTTTTATCATTATATGATGTTCTTCCTTGTCTTTTACTGTGCTTTTTGTCTTAAAGTCAATTTTATCAGAAATTAATACTGCCACTCCTGCCCTTTTTTGATTGCCATTTGTTTGATATATCTTTTTCCACCTTTGATTTTCAGTCTATTTGTGTCTTTGTCTCTAAAGTGTGTCTCTTGTAGACAGCATATTGATGGGTTATGTTTGCTTATCCAATCTAAAACTCTCCATCTCTTGAGTGGTGTATTTAATCCATTGACATTTAGTGTAGTTATCAACAAGTATGAATTTGTTGCTGTCATTTTGTTATGTGTTTTTATGTGGTGTTGCTGATTTCTTGTTCCCATATAACTTTCTGTGCTGAGCTCATTTTGTTTATGAATCATGTTATCACTTCATTTGTTGCTATTGTTTTAGTATTTGCTAAATATTTATGCTTGTCTTTTTTTTTAAAATTTTGATGTGAAATGTATCATTTTTCTTTGAGATTACCCTATGATTTTAATTTCCTTCCCAAGTTTAGAATAGCCCATTCTATCTTGCAATTGTCTTGTCTTCCTCACCATTTAGAATTTCTATAGCTACACTATTTTTTTCCTTGATTTGCTAATTGATGTCTCTGGTTCCTTGTTTACCATCTTGTAAGCTTATTTTACCTTGGCTACTTCTATAACTGGTTTGGTTTCTGGGTCATATCATCATGTGTGTTAATGCTCTTTTATTGTTTGTTGGTTCTCTGTCCCAAGGATTCCCTTTACCATCTCTTGTAAGGTTGGTCTGGTTTTAACAAATTCCCTTACTTTCTGGTTCTCTGGAAATCTCGTAATTTCACCATCATATTTGAGGGACAATTTTGCTGGGTATATAATTCTTGGTTGGAAATTTTTTTCTTTCAGGGTTTTATATATACATTCCCATTACCTTCTCACCTTCATGGTTTCTGCTGAGAAATTAGAGCTTGGACTTATTGGTTGCCCTTTGTAGGTAACTTTTCATTTTCCCCATGCTGCTCTCCAGATTCATTTTTTGTCTTTGGTTTTTGCTAAGGTTGATGATGATATGTCTTGGTGATCTTCTTTTGAGGTCTATCCTGTTTCGATTGCTTGAGTGGATATATTCTCATCTTTCATCATATTAGAGAAATTCTCTTTCAACAAAGTTTTGACAATTTTCTCAGTAGTTTATTTGTCTCTTCCTGCTGTGAAATTCTGATCACATGTATGTTATTCTTCTTGATTGTATTCCATATAAATCTTAGACTTTCTTCATTTATTTTTGGTCTTTTTTCCTGAATGATCCCATTCCAAAGAAGTATTGAGGTATGTGTCTTCAATCTCCTAATTGTATCTTCCATTGATTCAGTTCTACACTTCTGCCCTTTCAATGTGTTATCTATTTCTGAAAATTTAGTATTAATCTTTTGGATATCTACCTATAGACTTTTTTTTAATCATTTCTAATTTTTCATTTTGTTCCTGCACGTTTTTCTAAAATTGTTCTGGGGTTTTGTCTGTGCTTTCCTTAATTGTGTCAGTGTTTTCCTTGATCTGTCTCTCAATCTGTTGAAGGTAACTAAATATAATTCTTTTGAATTCCTTATCACAGAGTTCCAATGTTGCTTCTTCCTCAGGCATGTGTTCTGGGTCTGTATCCTGGTCCTTTGTTTCTACCACTTTATCTTGCTTCTTTGTGTGGATACTGATGGTCTATTGTTTCTGAGACATTATAATGTTGTTGCATTTATATTTAATTGGTGATTGTATTTCATAGTGACTCACCCTAGATTTTCATTTTCTTTTCTTTTCTTTTTTTTTTTTTAAATGTGTCTGAGTAAGCAGGGTCCTGTGCACTTTTATTCACTAGTTGGCAGCACTTATGCACCACCTGTCTCCTTTATAGTCCTTAGCCTCCGGTATGTCCATGCTGTCCTCAGCAAATGGAGCCTATTCATAGGTCGCTGGAATCTGAATGAGAACACTGTTGGTTTAATTATTCAAAAAGACCATCACTTTTAAACATTCAAAATGGCTGCACCCTCCAGACAGCCAAGAGTCCACAGCTCTGTTTGTCTCCTTTTTTGTTGTTTCTCTCTTTATTCATCAGCCACCAGTGCAGTCATCCACACAACCCTTAGTAAGCAGGGATGATTTTTAGGATAATTTTTAGGTCCTAACACCACTTAGACATATTCAAACTGTCTGTTGCATCAGGATAGCTAACAATCTACAGCTCCGTTTGTCTCCTTACTCACTATTTTCACTCAGGTTCTACTAGTTGGTATTTAACCCACTTCTGTATCCTTCTTTTCAAAGCTCAGGATTCCATGATTATCTTCTGTATCTGTGTCAATTGGTTTCTCTTTTCTTTGTTGAAGAGAGTCTGTGTAGTTTGTCTGTCTATTCACCATTTTACCAGAAGATGTGTGGTCAATTTCAGACTGTGGAAGTTGATAAAAAGCCTTTAATTTCTTCATCTTTGGCTTTAGTGGTTGGCATATATTTGAATAATAGTACTATTAACTGATTTTCCTTGTAGGCATATGGATATTATCCAATCATTGATAGCATTGTTCTTCAAGGTAGATCTTGAAATTTTCTTTTTAATGATGAATTCAATGTCATTCCTCTTCAATTTGTCATTTTCAGTATAGTAGACCACATGCTTCTCTGATTCAAAGTGGGCAATACCAGTCCACTTCAGCTCACTAATGCCTAGGATATTGATCTTTATGTATTCTATTTCATTTTTGACAACTTCCAGTTTCCCTAGATTCATACTTCATACATTCTGTGTTCCAATTTTAATGAATATATGCAGCTGTTTCTTCCCATTTTGAGTCATTCACATCAGCAAATGAAGGTTCCAAAAGCTTTACTCCATCCACATCATTAAGGTTGACTCTGCTTTGGAGGTGCAGATCTTCACCAGTCATATTTTGGGTGCCTTCCAACTTGAAGGGCTCATCTTCTGGTATTATATCAGACAATGCTTCACTGGTATTCATAAAGGTTTCCAGTAATATATTAAACAGTATCTCACTGCTATTCATAAGGTTTTCAGTAGCCATTTTTTTCAGAAGGGGATGCCTATGTCCTTTTTCCAAGTCTCTCTTAGTCTTGAAGCTCCACTGAAATTTCTCCTAATCCTGCTGGTATTTGAAATTCTGGTCACATAGCCTATAACCTCACAATAATATGCAAGCCACTACAGTGTGTCAAACTGACATACAAATGGTGGTATCCCTAGTTATCTAGCCCTAGATCAAATAAAACTGTAAGTATAAAAACCTTATGGCATAGTCACCAAGACATTTGACTGCTAACTAGAAATCTGGTGGTTCAAATCTACCAGCCCCTCCTCAGAAAGAAGACTGGGCAATCTATTTCTAGAGAGATACCACCTCAGAAACCCATGGAAGGGTTGATATGAGTTGGAACTGACTAGACTGAAGTGAGTTTTTGTTTTTGTTTTAAGACACTGCTGTCCTTTGTCATTCTCTGACACAGAGAGTCCCCACCTTGCTGCAGGAGAATTTTATGAAGGTGTGTATAAATCCATACTTCCTTCTTCTCTTCCTAGGTGGGGTGGTTGCTTCATGCTCTCTTCTCTTTCTGGTGGCTCCATGTTCTCCTTGCCTCTGATAGACTTAAGACTGTTGGGGACCTCCTCCTTGCAATACTGCCAATGGAGTGGGGGTTGCAGGGACAATAAATATCTTGCTGTGCAACACTGCTATCTCATGGTCATATTTTTTTCTTGATCAGCTTTGAACTCCCTCAACTCACTACACCATGTTATGGTGATAGATGTCCTTCTAGATTTATAAACCTTTCTTTTTTAAGGTAAATATGTGCTTGGTAACAAATTGTATATATTAGAAATTATTCCTGTGTTGTAAATATATTATGGAGTTTTAATTTAAATATGTTAAATCCAAGATACTAATTGAGAACCTTTTCTGAGCAAGCATTTGTATACATACAAAAAAAAAAAAAAGCATAAGATATAATAAAAAAAAAAACTTGACAATGTGAATGATAGACACAAGAGAAACTGTAAAGTAGGTGTTGGAGTCAATGCTATGATAGAGATATAAACAAAGTTGTAAATATATAAAGAAAAAAACTTCTTTCATTTAGATTTATAATTTGGAAAAGCACTTAGGTTAAAAATAAATAATTAAAAAAATATATGTAAATGAAAATTTAGATTTTATAAACTGAGTGGCTCTTATGGCTATACCTTGAGGATCTAATTCAGCCTATAAAGAAATTCTGAGGAATTTCTTCAGACATATGATAATCAATAGGAAGTTTATGTCTGTTGAGGATGGGTAAGCACATACTTATTTTAACTGCTGTAAGGAATATTTGATAGACAAGAAGAAGGTCTTTCTGATATTTGTAATAACTTTGTAATGGTAAAGGTAATTATTCTTATAATAATAACCAAGTGCTTTTCATTTTGTTAAGTTCTTTCATATACATTATTTTCTCACTAACTTTTTCTTACAATATTGTCTGGTAAGTATGGCAGGTCCTATATCTTTTTTTAGATAAGTTAATTAAGGATCAGTCATCAAGAATAAGTTAATCGATGGATAAGTTATTCAGTGATGAAGTTAAGGCTTATATCTAGGTTATCTTACTTTAATGTTTGTAATTTTTTAAATTATTATTATTGACTCCAGATACAATTTAAATGTAGTTCTGCTCAGAGAAAGAAGTTAGTGCTGGAATTTACAAATCATCTTTGTTGTTGTTGTTGTTATGTGCCATCAAGTTGGACTGACTCACAGTGACCCATCCTTGGGTTTCTGAGGAGTATCACTACAGAAGTAGATTGCCCAACCTTCCTTCTGAGGAGTAGCTGGTGGGTTTGAACTGCCAGCCTTCTGTTTAGCAGTCCCTAAATCATCTTTAGGAGTTGAAACGTAATTCTTTCCAGGGCCAGGCAGGCTGCAAATATATGGAAGGATCTGTTGGCAGACACTAGCTAAAGAGGATGCACACATTCTATGAAGCAGTCAGGACAGTGTAGGTTATACTGCAATAACAAAAAACTCCAAACTTTCATGATTGAAAACGTGATATACTCATTGTAGATGAGCATGAGTTGTTCTATGCCTTCTTCCTCCAAGAAGAAGTTTGATGGAGCAGAGAAGAGAAATTGTGGCGAATTACACACTAGTTTTGAAGACATCTCCTTAGACATGACACATATACCAATTCCACTCATATTTCATAAGTCAAGGCAATTTTCATAGTCATATCTAATTTTAAGGAGTAGAGTGGAAGTGCTATCCTACCATGCACCAGAGGGTAAAGAATCAGAAATCCAGAAATATTTGGTGGTTAATGCTTATGTCCACTCACTGTCTCACAAAATGTTTAGTTTACTCTCCATTATACACATAAAATAAATTCACCTCTGGTTCAAGGAGGGAACTGAAGAATCCCTCTGTTCACAATATCAAGCTACAGGTGATATGTGGAGTCTCTCTACTTTATGCCCAGTGTCCAATAACATGTTCACCCACTATTTCCTTTTTTTCTTTTTTCCTTTTAAAAAGGAAAAAAAATTTCCTTTTAAAACATCACCAGAAGCATATTTAATATCCTTATTTCCAGCAACATTCTGTTCATTATGATAGATACTTTACCCAAAGCTTCCCTCCATTTTTTTCTGAGCCCACATCAGAATCACTCATATTACCCATAATTCTCTGGAGCCTTTTCATGGGAATCTAGGCTGTTAGTACCAAGCACCTCAAAACTCTCCCATTCCATGCCCATTACTCAACTCCAAGGCCATTTCTACATACTTAAGTATTTGTTAGAGTACACCCCCACTCTCTGTTCCTAAATTCTGTGTTAGTTTTCTGGGGCTGCTATCACAAAACACCACAAAGTGGTAGGGCTAAAGAACAGAAATACTTTTTCTTGTAGTTGTTCAGGGTAGAAGTCTAAATCATGCTACTAGCTCTGGCAATTCCTTTCGAAGTCTTTGTGAAAGAAATGTGTCCATGCCTCTTTCCTAGTTTCTGGTTGTTGTCAGCAATCCTTGCCAGTCCTTTATCAGTTATAGACACAACTATGTTCTTTGTTATGTGGCATCTGTCTTTCCTGAGTGTGTGACCCTGTCTTCTGTCCCTTATTTTTATAAAATGCCATTCAGAAAGGATTAGTATTAGGACCCACTCTATTACAATATGACTTCATTAATTTCACTGATAATATCTGCAAGGAAAACCCTTATTTTCCTAATCAGGGTCACATTCAACAATTTAGGGGTTAGGACTTCAACATAAATTTGGGGAGGACACATTCAATCCACAATAGTGTTGTTGTTGTTATGTGGAATTCACTTCTAAGAACTAATCTCCATAGTATTCAGGGTAAACTACTTTATGCTGTTACAACAAACAATCTTCATAATTTTAAAAAACTTACAGTAATTTAGGTTTATTTCCTGATAATACTACATGTTTGTTGTGCATTGGCTGTGGGCTTTATTCCATATCTCTCACTCCTGTTCTCAAGCTAAAGAAGAAGCCACCATATCAAACAATGCCTCTTGCTATGGTAGAAGTCAGACAAGAAGGTGGCAGATTGGGCACTGGATCTCAAACCTTCATCATATGTATAATTGGCCAACATAACTTAGACACCTATACATAAATCCAAAGTTGAGATGTGCAATTTAACTATAAGCTAGAAGCGATCTAACTAGAATTGTTGTTGTTGTTATGTGCCGTTGAGTCGGACCAACTCATAGCGACCCCTCCTTGGGTTTCCGAGGCAGTATCACTATGAAAGTAGATTGCCCTATTTTCCTTCCAAGGAGTGGCTGGTAAGTTTGAACTGCCAACCTTCTGGTTAGCAGTCAAGTGCCTTAGGCACTAATAATATGACTACCACATCTATCCTAAAGGTATTCAAATTTAGTACACACACACACACACACTCAATCTGGGTGTATTTTTTTTTCTTCCCCCATTTTTATTGTGGTAATAACATACATAATGAGACAATCACCAACATGAAACTTCTACATTTACAGCTCAGGAACATTGGTTACATATTTCGTGTTTTATCATGATTATTGCTATCCACTACCATTAGCATAAACCCAATGTCCAGCAAACAAAGGCTTCCCCTTTCCCCCTCCCTGGTACCGCTGGTAACCACTAATGATCTTTAGTATATATATAAGCTCTGGTGGCACAGTGCCTAAGGTATGTGACTACTAACCAGAAGGCTGGTGGTTCAAACCCACCAGCCACTCCGCAGAAAGAAGGTTGGGCAATCTGCTTCCGTAGTGATGCCACCTTGGAAACCCAAGGAGGGGTCATTATGAGTTGGATCCGACTCCATGGCAGTCATTTCTGACTCGTAGCAACCTCTCCACGGGTTTCTGAGGTGGTATCTCTATGGAAATAGATTGCCCAGTCTTCTTTCTGAGGAGTGGCTGGTAGATTTGAACCACCAAGCTTCTAGTTAGCAGTCAAATGGCTTAGGCACTATGCCATAAGGTTTTTATAATTATACAGTTTCATTTTATCTAAGGCTAGATGTATATATATATATATATATATATATACACACACACACACACACACACACACACTATCTAGGAATTATGCCCCCCTCCCCTCCCATCACTGGTAACAAACAAAGAAAGTTTCCTTCCATGTATAAACCTTTCCTTGACTTTTTACTACAGTGGACTACCACAATATTGGTTCTTCTGTGATTGACTTATTTCACTGAGTATAATGTCCTCCAAGTTCATCCATGCTGTGCTGTGTTTGGCAGATTCGACATTACTGTTTAAAGTTGCATAGTATTCCATTGTGTGTATGTACCACAGTTTGTTTAACCATTCCTCAATTTATGAGCACTTAGATTGTTTCCATCTCTTTGCTATTGTAAATAGTGCTGTGATGAACATGGGTGTGCATATATCTATTCTTGTCCTGCCTTTCACTTCTTTAATATATATACCTAGTAATGGGATTGCTGGATCAAATGATATTTCTATTTTCAAACTTTTAAGGAATTGCCATACTGATTTCCACAGTGGTTGTATTATTTTACAGTCCCACCAGCAGTGTATGAGAGTCCCAATCTCTCCACACCCTTGCCAGCATTTGTTATTTTCTGTCTTGTTGAATGAACTTTGCTATTAATGCTGGGATGAGATGGCGTCTCATGGTTGTTTTGATTTGCATCTCTCTCATGGCTATTGTTCACAAACATTCCTTCAAGTGTTTGTTGGTTGCCTGAAAATCTTCCTTGGTGAAGTGCCTGTCTTCTGTTCATTTTATAATTGTGTGTCTTTTTGATGTTGAGATGTTGGAGTTTTCTATAAATTTTAGAGGTTAGTCCTTTGTCCAATATGTCATTGTTGAATATTTTTTCCCATTCTGTAGGTTCCCTGTTTATAATTTTGAAGAAGCCCCTTGGTGTACATAAGAATTTAATTTTTAGAAGGTCCCTACCATCTAGTTTATCTTCTGCTGTTTGTGGATCTAGGGTTATGCTTGATAGTCTATTTATGCCATAGATTATGGTCTCTTTGTTTTTCTCTGTATTTTCTTTCATGAAACTTTATAGTTTAAGGTTTCACATTTAAGTCTTTAATCCATTTTGAGTTCGTTTTTGTGTTTGGTGTGAGGTATGGATCTTGTTTCATTTTTCTGCAAATGGATATCCAGTTTTGCCAGCACCATTTTTGAAAGAGACCCTCTCTTCCCCATTTAATAAATTTCAGCCCTTTGCCAAAGATCAGCTGACCATAGGATAGTGGATCTATTTCTAGGTTCTCAATTCTATTCCACTGGTCTATGTGTCTGTCATTGTACCAATACCAGGCTGTTTTGACAACCGTGGCTGTATAGTAGGTTTTGAGATCTAGGAGTGTGATATCTCTTACTTTGTTCTTCTTCAATAGTGCTTTGCTTATCTGAGGTCTATTTCCTTTACATATAAAATTAGTCATTGATTTTTCCATCTCTTTAAAGAATTCAACATAGGGTTTTCAAATAAAACTTGTCTTCATGTTGAATGTGGTCTGAGATTATCAGCTTCTAACCCTTTATTCAGACACACCTTGTATTTTCACAGATAGTATAAAACAAATCTCTAAGAATTTTTATAAAGAAACTCAACAAATACTAGGATCTAGTTCTTACTAAATTCATAGAGCGCTATGTTATAGTACAAAGACCAGGCTTTGGTTTCATTGAGAACTGGGTTCAAGGTTCCACTACACAACTATGTTTCTGAGGCTATGTGATCAAATTAGTTCACCTCTCTGATGTATTTGAATCATGGTGTTGGCAAAGAATGTAGAATTTGCCATGACTTGTCAGAAGAACACACAAATCTGTCTTGGAAGAAGTGTAGCCAAAATGTTCCTTAGAAGTGGGGATGATAAGACTTTGTCTCATGTACTTTGGACATGTTATCAGGAGGAACAAGTCCTTGGAGAAAGATATTATGCTTGGTAAAGTAGAGGGTCACTGAAAGTGAAGGAGCTCTTCAGTGAGATGGATTGACAAGAGTGGCTGAAAAAATGAACTCAAGTATAGCAGGAATTGTGACAATAGCATAGGACTAGGCAGTGTTTCATTCTGTTGTGCATAGCATTGCTATGAGTTGGAAACAACTCAACAGTACCTAACAACAAAAATTGAATTTCACAATCTGTAATTACTAAATAGAAATAATATTAAAATTTCTTTCCTCTAAGGGTTACCATCCCTTTCTCCTGCTCTTCCGTCCTGCTACTCTGGTGTCCCTGCGTTGTCTCTCTTCACCTGTAACCCTGGGGCTAACTAATCTTCTATCCGAGTTCAAGGCTTTTATCCCCTTTCTCCTGCTCTTCTGGCCTGCTACTCTGGCGTCCCTGCATTGTCTCTCCTCACTTGTAACCCTGGGGCTGACCCAGGGATGCAGGTGAGGAGACACAACTTAGGGATGCCCAGAGAGGCAGGCCAGAAGAGCAGGAGAAAGGGGATTAAAAGACAGGAAGCAAGACAGAGGAACAGTCAGCCAGGTGGGGGTGATACGAGAGGTCTCCAACAACAGGACAAACTTGTCTGTCGGTTTGTCCTACTGTGGTGACATGTAGACGTGAGTTTTGAGCCTGAGCCTCTGGTGTTTAAAACCCAGAGAGA
>NW_006921591.1:11583499-11587326 GCF_000298275.1 Orycteropus afer afer
AAAAAAAAAGTGCTAAAAGGGCTGTACAATTTCTTAAACAATTCTATTTTTAGGATGAAGTTTATTGCTCAAAGTGTGTAATTTTGGAAAACACAGTCTTACCTTCCTAGTGTAGCTTATATTTAAAAGGACTCCTAAGGAAAAGGTATTTGTCCTTATTGTGTGTGTATCTCAGAAGTCTCACTCTTTCTGAAGTACCAGACTGTGTGATATAAGTGAGACACAATTAGGCAGCAAAGTAACAAAGCAGAGATTTTTGTGATCAACCACAAAAGCTCAATGTGAAGTCAGATATTTGCTGGAGGAGAGAAATAAGAGAACAAAATATCACTTGGAGCTATGTCCATTATTTTGGCTTCGCTCGAGGATCTCTGAAAGCAAATTTTCCAAGACCACCCTTCAGTCTGCCTGAAGAATGAAGAATTTGAAGACTATCCTAATTCTCAAAGGAGAATATTGAACTTATGGAATTAGATGGGTGGGAGTCAAATAAAATGACTCTGCTCTTCATTCTGATCCTTCCTGAGAAATCTATCTAAACTTTTTAATTGTCACATGTGAGTATGTTTTTTTTTCTGAATTAATTGTATGATTGAAGCTCAGGCCGTGCTTCTCGAACTTTTAACCCAAAGAATAACTTAAGCAGCATGTAAAAACATTACAGTTTAAAATTTCAACCCCAAGAAATTTTGACTCAGTGGATTTGAGATAGAGCTTAGAAATTTGCATGCAGGTGGAGTGTAAATTGAAAAATCCCAATTCCTACCTTCCTACTTCAACTGCAAATTAGAATCACCTAAAAAATTAATTAAATAGGCCTGTACCTGGCCTCCATTGCAGACCAAATTTTGGGGAACCTTTAAGGTAAGGATGGAGGCTCAAGAACAAGTATTTTTGAAAATCATCCAAGTGATTCTAAAAAGAGTTCTAGTAGTGTAGTGGATAAGGCATTTGTCTAGTAACAAAAAGGTTGGTGGTTCAAACCCACCAGGTGCTCCATGGAAAAAAGATGAAGCAGTCTGCTTCTGTAAGATTTACAGTCTTGGAAACCCAATGGAGTAAGTACAGGTTGGAATTGACTCAATGACAGGGAGTTTTGTTTGGGTTTTGGAGATGATTAATGTGTAACCAGGACCGAGAACCTTGTATCTAGTCTAAAGAGATGTTTGTCAGCATAAAGGAAATTGTGACAATGGCCTTAAAAGATAGGTAGAGATAGATAGTTGCTATAGATTTGACATCAACTCATAACAACCCTATATACAACAGAAAAAAATATTGCCCTGTCCTGCATCATCTGCATGACAGCAGGCATGTTTGATGCTCTCATTGTGGCTGCTGGGCCAATCCATCTCACCAAGGGTCTCCCTCATCCTCATTAGCCCTCTACTTCATCAGATACAGTGTCCTCTTCTAGCTATTGATCCTTACTGATGACAAGTTCATTGAAAATGAGTTGGACAATGCTCTGTTGTGATCCAGAAAGTTTTGACTGGCTAATTTTTGGAAGTACATTGTCAGGCCTTTCTTTTTAGGCTTTCTTAGTCTGGAAGCACCATTAAAACCTGTCCACCATGGGTGAACCTGCTGGTATTTGGAATACCAATGGCATAAGTTCCAGTACCACAGCAACACCAAACTGCCATGGTATGAAAAAGTGATAGATGGGTGATGCTATGGCTGCCTAGGTGTCTCTATTTATAGTGTCACAGGATATTAGAGTTCAAGGTATTTAATAAGGCCATTGTTTTATAAATTAAAATGTATTGGTTGTTCTAACAGTATAAACAATTCAAGAAAACAAATCTCTTGTCCAGACTCAGGAACAAAGTGGTGTACAGCCAGAACCTCCTCTCAGTCAGAGCTGTGGGAATCCTCCCACTTCTCCTGGACTACTATAGTCCTACCCTATATTCTACACTTCACCTCCATTCTCCTGGTTCTCCAAATTTATCATTCTTTGTACAATATCCTGCACCTACTAGACTTCTGCAAGTTCATCCTTATACAACTTAGTGCCTTCTCCACAGACCATTGTTCCTTTGGCACAACCAACTCTTCCACCATGTCTGTACAAAGATTGTTTAATTGCAAATTGACCTCCTGAGAGTCTGTGCCTTTTTTATAGACGTTTGTATTGCTTCTTATCCAAACTACAATTTGAATTTTTCTTAGCCACAATATTTTCATATCTAGAAAAAAAAAAGCCACTTCTCCTGTTTTCTTCTTTCAAGTTAGAGTTCACACACTTATTGCTCTCTACTACAGCATTTGGATAATTAATACAAGTGCTCTCATTTCTCAGTTAATTTTATGATTTAAATTTCACATCAGAAGGTTTTAAGATTGTTTCCATCATGCCAATAATATATTCTACAGTTATTCTCCTCCTTAAAACTTTATTTTTATATTGACATTTATTGAACATCCTTAAAATGCTGTATACTATGATTATTGTTGTCAGCTACCATCAAGTCAACTCTGATTCTTAGTGACCTCATGTACAACACCACAAAATTTTGCACAGTCTTACATCATTCTCATAATTCCCAGCATGTTCAGCTCCATCGTTGCAGCCATTTTATCAATCCATTTCACTGAAGGTCTCTCTTACTGTAATTGACCTTCTACTTCACCAAACATGATGTCTTCCTCCAGCAATGATCCCTCCTGATGGTATGACCAAAGCAAGCAAGTCAGACAATTTTGTGTTCTGATCCAGAAAGTTTTTATTTGCTAATTTTCAGAAATAGATTGTCAGGTCTTTCTTCTTATTCTGTCCTAATCTGCTGAAACCTATCCAACATAAGTGATACTGTTCGTATTTGAAATGCACATGGCATAGCTTCCAGCATCATTTGCAACATACAAACTACCATAATATGACAAACTGACAGACAGGTGGTGGAAATACCATCACAGGCACTTTAACTAAGTGCCTAACAATAAGATTTATAATCTCATAAGTAAAGTGAGGTGTGATGATACATCATGTAAGTGAGAAAGAAACAAGATTATGAACTCAGATCTATTTGACTGAAAAGCATAAGCTCTGTGTTGCTATTCATTCATTCATTCATTTTGTATTAAGTGTTATAAAAACACACAAATGAGTAACATATAATATAATGACCTCATGAATACTGACCACTTTGCTTAAGAAATAGAATATTAAAAGTAAGGATGAAACCCTACAGATAGCAATCTGATTGTATTCACATAATTTTTCTTCTTCAATCCTTTAAGTTAGCCACTATTATGAGTTTTGTGCCTATATAATACCCATGAGTTTTCAATATTTTTACTATAGAAGCAAATTTCAAATTTATACAGTGAAACCTGTGAAAGCCAGAACTGAACAGGACTGCCTTGTTTTTCTGGGACTTGCAAGTTTTCCTTCTTTGCAGGGTGTAATGTTACATCTTTTCTCGCACACTCTGTTAAAGGAAATTATTTGAGTTTTCCGTCTCTGACAGGTTTCCTCCTTTCACAGTTCTGATTTTCATGAGTTTTACTTTATCTGGTATTGTTTGGCAGTCTCTGTGTAGTACATACAGTTACCATACTAGGCTGCTACCAGAGAGGTTAGAGATTCAAGTTCACTCAGAGGTATCTTGGAAGGCCTGCTATACTTCTAAAAAATCAGTGTGATAGTTGAAGATGTGTCAACTTGGCTGGACTCCAGTTGTGAGTGGTGGTTCCCATGATGGATCACATGACTGCGTTCTAAGCGGCCGGTTGGCCTAGGGGGAGTTTCCCCAGGGGTGTGGCCTACCTGCAATACTATCCCAGGGACAAACTGGAAGAACGGCATTCCGGACTATATA
>NW_006921591.1:11605927-11606710 GCF_000298275.1 Orycteropus afer afer
CACAAAAGGACAAATATTGTATTAGTCCATTATTGTGAAAGTTAAGGAAAGGTTTATCTATAGAAGGAAATTTTCTTTGTTGGTTACCAGGGGTGTGAGCGGAGGGGAGGGAGCACTGTTAGAGAGATAGAGATAAGTATTGATTTGGATGAAGAGAAGGGCAATGTACCAAATGTGAGTGACCAATATGGCAGCATTGAGGATAAGAAAGACATAGACAGGTACATGGGAAGTACAGACAACTAATATGAACTCTTTTGCACATACAGGACTGCATTGTCAGTGAAGGCAAACATGGGTATATGGGTGGATAGATGGGTGGACAGGCTGAACTATTAGATATGTTTATGAAATGAGGAGTGTATCCAAGAACATATATTGGGTTGGCAGACAATGGTCCTATAAGTTCATGTGAACGATCAGAATTCCCAGGCGTATAGTAGAGCTGACAAGGGGCAAGGTTGCGATCACTGCTTGGTCACAGCCAGCTACCCAGAGGACAGAGTAGTTGAACCTGCGGGCTTAGGACCATAGTCTCAAGGGACATCAAGCTCAATTGGCATAACATACTATATAAAACATTGTTCCACTTCCTACTTTGGTGAGTAGTGACTGGGATCTTAACAGCTAGCAAGCTGCCATCTAGATGCAATGACAGGTCTCTCCTCATCCAGAGAAAAGAAGAACAAAGAAAACCAAAGATTCATAGAAACAATTAGTCCTCGTCACTGGTACACCATGCAATCTTCTGCCTATACGACTATGAGACCAGAAGAACTAGAT
>NW_006921591.1:11607400-11613064 GCF_000298275.1 Orycteropus afer afer
TATATATATATAGTCTCAACACCAGCTGGTTAACTGGTTAAAATTGTATATTGCATATTATATTGTGTATTGTATACTGTATTACATATTCTTCAACATACGTTTATTACTCTACATTGTTTCTATGATTTACCAAAAAAACTAACTCATTGCCATCAAGTAAAATCCAACTTATAGCGACCCCCTTTGGGTTTCTGGGGATGTAAATCTTTACAGAAGTAGACTACCCAATCTTCTTTCTGCAAAGTGGCTGTCGGGTTTGAACCACCAACCTTCTGGTTAGCAGTCAAAAGCACTATACCACCAGAGCTCCTTTTAAGATTTCTCACTCACTGCTGTTGAGTCGAATCAAGCTCATAGCAACTCCTTGTTGCATTTCTGAGGTGGTATCACTACAGAAGTAGATTCCCCAATCTTCCTTCCAAGGACTGATAGGTGAGTTTGAACCACCCAGCCTTCTAATTAGCAGTCAAATGCGTTAGGCACTACACCACCAAAGCTCCTAAGATTAAAGAGTTAGCCATATTTAAACATATCTCTCATGTATTAGTCAATTTTGTTGTGGTAATAAATCATTTCTTTCTCATTTAGATATAGGCAGCAAATCCATTGCAATTTTACTTTGGACTCTTCATTGTGACTCTGCTCTAAGTGTCTTCTCATTCCAGGATTCAGCCTGAAGGAGCAGCTTCTATGTGGATCATTCCACTTTGTAACAGATGGAGAAATTCAGAGAGCTGTCAGGAACCTCTCATTCTTTAATCTGAAAATATTTCTATTTTGCACTTGTTCTCAAATTTTATCAGGGCACAAAATTCTAGTTTGGCAATTAACTGTTCTCAATACCTGAAGATTTTATTTCATTGTCTCTTACCTTTCATTCATGCCTTTGAATATTTTGCTAAAATCTTCATTATTATTTTATTATAGGCAATCTGTCTTTTCCATCTGACTCTTATTAAGAGTTCCTTTTTGTCTGTGGTATTCTGGAGTTCTGCCACATAAATATACTGAATATTTAAGATAGTTTCTAAATCTGATGATTCATTTCCACCTTTAGTTGTGAAAATTTCTCAGCCATTTAATCATATTTCTATCATGTTTGTACTTCTCATGTTATCCTCCAACTCTCTTAATTATTTTCCATATTTCCCATTGTTTGACTTGTTATGCTATTTCCTCAAAAATGTGACATGTTTTATTTTGTTACTTTCTTCTTTAGATATTATAATCCAATACATTAGGTTTTAATTTCAATGATTAAATTCTCATTTCTTCATGTTCTATGTCATTTTCCTTCAAATTAGCTTAAAGTATTTTTTAGAATGTATTTTTCTTTCAAATGTTTTCTATTATGCTCTTTATTTCTTGAACACACTTATTTAATATGTTGTATTTGATAATTCAGTTATCTCACATTCCTCTGGATCTCATTCTATTTTTGGTTTTATGTGCTGATTCTCATTTAATATAATTTTTTTTTATCATGTGATTTAATATATAGTAAAGTGACTCATTTCATAGTGTACTGTAAAATATTGAATTGTGAGGTAATTTTAGGTGAGCTGTATGTGAAAAGGGGTAGGAGGCAAGGCTAGACCCCAAACCCCTTAGGGCCAGAAAAGGGAGGAAGCAGGAGATGCCAGGGAACTCTGGAGCAGCAGGAAATCCAGGTAAAGGGGAGGTAGGCAAGTTTAGGCACCAAGTCCCCTAGAGCCAGGAAAGGGAGGGAGCAGCCAGGGACCACAAAATGACAGGTTCCAAGTAGGAATTAAGTAAGGGGAGGGCACAGAGGTTTCCAACAGCCAAAGGAGACAAACTTGTCAGTCAATTTGTCATCCTGTGGGGCATGTACATTGCTGTGAGGCTTGAGGCTGTGCCACGGGTGTTTCAGACACCAGCAGAGTTACACACGGTACACAGGTTTCAACGCAGCTTACAAACTAAGACAGACTAGGAAGGAGGAGAAGGCCATCCACTTCTCAAAAATTGGCCAGGGAAAACTTCATTAATAGTAGAGAAACATTGTCTGATACATTACTGCGCAACTTTATGAATAGCTTGGAAACATTGTCTGACACAGTGCAGGAAGACTAGCCCCTTGGGTCAGAAGGCATTCAAAATAGGACTGTGAAAGAGCTGGCTCATCAGAGTAGAACTAACTTTAATGATATGGATAAAGTAAATCTTTCAGGACCTCCATGTGCTAACATAGCATTACTCAAATTGAGGAGAAACAGCTACAAATAGTCATGGAATGTATGAAGTATGAATTTAGGAAAATTGGAAGTTGTCAAAAATGAAATGGAATGGATAAAGATTGATGTCCTAGGCATTAGGCAGCTGAAATGGAGCAGTTTTGGCCATTTTGAATCAAACAACCTTATGATCTACTATGCTGGGAATGACAAATTTAAGAGGCATGGTGTGGCATTCATCATCACAAAGGATGTTTCAAGATCTGTCCTGAAGTACAATGCTGTCAGTAATAGGATAATATCCATATGCCTACAAGGAAGACCGTTAATACTACTGTTATTCAAATTTATGCACCAACCACCAAAGCCAAAGATGAGGAAATTAAAGATTTTAATCAACATCTGCAGTCTGAAATGGACCAAACATGCAATCAAGATCTGTTGCTTATCACTGGTGATTGGAATGCAAAAGTTGGAAACAAAGAAGAGTCCCCAGTTGTTGGAAAATTTGACCTTGGTGAAGAAATAAAGCTGGAAATCGCATGATAGAATTTTGCAAGACCAAGGACTTATTCATTGCAGATACTTTCTTTCAACAACACAAACTGCAGCTATACACGTGGTCTTCACCAGATGGAGTACACAGGAATCAGATTGACTACATCTGTGGCAAGAGCCGATGGAAAAGCTAAATATCTTCAGCCAAAAGAAGGCCAGGAGCTAATTGTGTTAAAGACCATCGACTGTTCATATGCAAGTTCAAATTGAAGTTGAAGACAATTAAAACAAGTCCACAAGAGCCAAAATATGACCTTGAATATATCCCTCCTGAATTTAGAGACCATCTAAAGAATAGATTTCATGCAATGAATACCAATGAGTGAAAACCAGAAGAATTGTGGAATGACATCAAGAACATCATCCATGAAGAAAGCAAGAGGTCATGAAAAATATGAGAAAGAAAGAAAAGACCAAAATGGATGTCAGAAGAGACTCTGAAACTTGCCCTTGAGTGAAGAGTAGCTAAAGCAAATGGAAGAAATGACAAGATAAATGAGCTGAAAGAAGATTTCAAAGAGCAGCTCAAGCAGACATAGCCAATTACTATGATGAAATGTGCAAAGACCTGGAGTTAGAAAACCAAAAGAGAAGAACACACTCAGCATTTCTCAAGCTGAAAGAATTGAGGAAAATATTTAAGCCTCAAGTTGCAATATTGAAAGACTCTATAAGCAAAATATTGAATGATGCTGGAAACATCAAAAGCAGATGGAAGGAATGCACAGACTCACTGTACCAAAAAGAACTGATTGATCTTCATCCATTTCAGGAGGTGGCATGTGTTCAAGAACCAATGGTATTGAAGGAAGAAACCAAGGCTGCACTGGAGGAATTGGAGAAGAACAAAGCTCCAGGAATTGATGGAATATCCATTGAGATGTTTCAATAAATGGATGTCCCGCTGGAGGCACTGACTTAGTTATGCCAAAAGATTTGGAAAGCAACTACCAGGCCAATTGACTGTAAGAGATCCATATTTGTACCCTTCCCAAAGAAAGTTGTCCCACAAATGTGGAAATTATCGAACAGTATCACCAATATTGCACACAAGTATAATTTTACTGAAGATAATTCAAAAATGGTTGCAGCAGTATATTGACAGAAAACTTCCAAAATTGCAAGCTGGATTCAGAAGAGGATGTGGAATGAGGGCTATCATTGCTGATATCAGATGGATCTTGGCTCAAAACAAAGAATACCAGAAGGATATTGTTTGTGTTTTATTGACTATGCAAAGGCATTTGATTGTGTGGATTATAACAAATTGTGGATGACATTGAGAAAAATGGGAATTCCAGAACACTTAATTGTACTCATGCAACCTGTACATAGATCAGAAAAAGGGAACACTACAGTGTTTAAAATCAAGAAGGGAATGCATCAGGGTTGTATCCTGTCACCATACTTATTCAATTTGTATGCAGATCAAATAATCTGAGAAGCTGAACTATATGAAGAAGAACATGGCATTTGAATTGGTGGAAGAATAGTTAATAACCTGCGATACACTGATGACACAATTTTGCTTGCTGAAAGTGAGGATGACTTGAAGTACTTACTGAAGATTGAAGAATACAGTCTGCAGTATGGATTACATCTCAATACAAAGAAAAAAAAAATCTTCACAACTGGTCCTATAAGCAACATTACAACAAATGGAGAAAAGATTGAAATTTTCAACCATTGCTTGGTTCTATAATTGATGCCAATGGAAGCAGCAATCTAGACATCAGATGACATATAGCACTGGGCAAATCAGCTGCAAAGGACTTCTTTCAAGCTCTGAAGAGCAAAGATATCTCCTCGAGGACTGAGGTGTGCCTGAACAAGCCATGGTATTTTCAATCGCCTCATATGCATGTGAGAGCTGGACAATGAATAAGGAAGACTGAAGAAGAAATGATGTTCTTGAGTTGTGGTGTTGGCAAAGAATGCTGAAAGTACTGTGGACTGCTAATAGAACTAATAGGACTGTCCTGGAGGAGGGGCAGTCAGAATGCTCCTTGGAGGTGAGAATGGCCAGACTTATACTTTGGTCATGTTGTCAGTAGGGACCATTCCCTGGAGAAGGATGTCATGCTTGGTAAGGTGGAGGGTCAACGAAAGAGGGAAGGCCCTCAATGAGATGGATTGACATGGTGGCAGTGGCGATGGGCTCAGGTATAGCAAGAATCGTGAAGCTGGCTCAGGACTGGGTAGTGTTTTGTTCTGCTTTGCATAGTGTCACTATGTGTTGAAGACAACTAGACAGCATCTAACAACAACTAACGACAACAACTTGTGTGAACTTTGGTTGCATAGTTAAGGATATGCAAATTTTTAATGAAATTTTCCAAAACACATAGAGAAGGTAAATTTTAGCTCTAAAATCTGCATGAAGGTGTTTCCCTATTTGCTAAACTTTGGGGGAGCTATTTCATTTCCACTCATGAATATTCCCTTCCTCTGTCCCTATTCCAATAGATGGATTTTCCTTCAAGAGGGTTCTATTTGTATAGCAGTCTCTATTCCATCTTGAATGGTCCCGATTTTATTTGACCTTCATCAGCTTCCTGATATAAATGTTTTTCCTTACTCCTTATTCTCATAGTTACTCTCCACGAAAGTATTTACAGTAGTGCTTTTGGACCCATTGAATTCACCTTGACAATGCAAATTATGAACAACCTATACCATCTTCTCTATCTACTTCTGACCTAGAGCTGCTAAGAGTTTATGGAAAGGGTTACCGTATTCCATTAACTTGGATTTCTTCAAATTAACTTCTCTGTCTTAAGTATGTTTGCCCAATACACTTTTTTTTTATTTATTTTTATTTTTTTATTAGGATTTGGGTGAAGATTTACAGAGTAAATTCACTTTTCATACAGCAGTTCACATATACTTTGTCTCATGTCATTGACCA
>NW_006921591.1:11614344-11660561 GCF_000298275.1 Orycteropus afer afer
TACCTAGTAATGGGATGGCTGGGTCAAATGGTATTTGTATTTCCAACTTTTGAAGGAATCGCCATACTGCTTTCCACAATGGTTGTATGCCCTATATACTTTTATACATATCTGCACTGATGTTCCAAATGGTTTTAATTATACTTTGCTCTGCTCTTATTTGAGTAGCGAATTTTTTCCTGCTTAATTTTTGGTTTGGGTAAGATACAGTACTGTTAGCTAGTACTTGTGAAGGAGACAACTCAGACTCCAAGAGACTATCTTCGTGTACTGGGCTGAGTCATGGAGATATATTTCCTTCTATATCCCTTCATTAAATGGACCAAGAGATATATAACCTGTGTTGATAGTTAGATAGATACCTATGTTAGAATAAGGGCTTTTGAAGGAGGATGAATTAGAAAAAAAGATAATAAGATCTCTGATGAAAATCTTGAGTCAAGATGTTCAACAGAGTGGGCTAGTGTGAGTTGCAGGAACTGAAGATAAAGTAGCTGGTAGCTCTATTAGATATGACGTGAATTGTCTATCGGATTCTCTTTTGGCTCAAAATCCCTCCCCAAAACCCTGTCCCAGAATGCCTGTGTGTCATGAAAAGAAGAAATAATTGTTTGAAAATAATCTTTTCATAGGTGGACAGGCTAAACAATTAGGTATGTCTAAATGGGGAGTGTATCCAAGATCATATATAGGGTGGGCAGACAATGGTCCTGTAAGTTTATGTGAATGATCAGAATTCCCAGGTGTATAGTAGAGCTGACAAGGGGCAAGGTTATTGTCATTGCTTGGTCACAGCCAGCTACCCAGAGCAACTGAGTAGTTGATCCTGCGGGCTTGGGACCATAGTCGCTGGGGACATCAAGCTCAATTGGCATAACATACTATACAAAACATTGTTCCACCTCCTACTTTGGTGAGTAGCGACTGGGATCTTAAAAGCTAGCAAGCTGCCATCTAGATGCAACGATGGGTCTCTCCTCGTCAAGAAGAAAGAAGAAAAGCAAAATTAATGGAAACAATCAGTCCTAGTGACTGGTACACCATCCGATCTGCAACCTATACAACTATGAGACCAGAAGAACTAGATGGTGCCCGGCTACCACTGTCATCCACTTGGAAGGGATGTAGGAGATCCTGCATAGAGAGGGAGAACAATGTGGAACAAAACTCAAAATCATTTGGAGGCAAAAAAAAAAAAGAAGGTGGGGACCAGGTTTGCTGGTCCAATAGAGCCTAATGGAACCACTGAGACTATGTCCCCTAGCTGCCCTTCAGGTCTGGAATTGAACCCACAACTGTGGTTTCCAGCCAAACAAAGTACAGGCATGTGAGTTAAACATTTACATCAAGTAAACACACACCCTGGAGAGAACAATCATGGGAGAAGGAAGGGCTGCACAGGGAGACAGCTCAGGGCGCAGAAGAGTATGGAGGGATGAACACTGGGAAGAGGTAACTATGGGGAGGAAGTGGGAGGGGAGCTGTTGCATTGTAAATTTTGGTCAATGACATGAGATAAAGTATATGTGAACTGCTGTATGAAAAGTGAATTTACTCTGTAAATTTTCACCCAAATCAAAATAAAATTTAAAAAAAAAGAAAATAATCTTTTCAAAGATGTCCACTCACTTGCCATGGTTTAGAGCTGGCTATGAGAAGCTGAAGCACAGTAAAGAGGGAGGAGATTCGGGAGATGAGTGGTCTGGATGAAGCTAGTGGTGGGTTCAGTCTAGTCTTTATTCAAATGACAGCATACCCTTGTCCTTTACCCTTGTCCATATCATGGACTTGCTTGACTGTTTCCAGAGGCTTTTAGAAGCAGTAAATGGTCATTGCAGGAAAACATTTTACTTCTTGCTAACCAAACAGTTGGGAATTCATGCATTCAGATTTTGTGGAGCATTTTACTCACAATTGGATGAACCTAGGAACATACTGATAAAGATGTCAAGTGTTGTCCAGGATTATTCTGAATTGTACTGCACAACCCATATATATCAAATCAGTAATCATTGGCTCTAGAGGAGACAAATATCAGTCAGAGTATATGCTATCTATTGTGTTCCTCTCTAACTTATAATTTCTCTGAATCCTCATATATGGTTATCTTCCATTCTCTTGTTAGATGAGAAATTGATTTCTTCTTTTCAGGACTATTTTGCAGGCTTACTTCATCATGCGCATTTAATTTTGCCCTTCTTTTCTGGCAATTTCCTTCTGCTAACAAACATGTTTGCAACTCTTTATCTTATTTTATTTAAATAAAATACCAAAACTTCACCATCCCACACAGACTCCTCAGATCCTTTGATATTGGTAGCCACTGTGATAGCCATTCTCCTTACGGTTTCCCTTCTTGAAAGAACTTAGGAGAGAATCCATCCAAGCAATAATCTGGGGAGTGGTATGGTGTCAGTATCTTCATGTTTTTTATCCACAGTTGTAGTATAAAGCAGAGTCACCAAAGCCAAGAAAGGCTTGATCTAGAAAATAAGTCAAGTGAAACCTGGAAGGAAATCCAATACACAGGTTCCCAAATGTGAGATGTGGTCAGTGGTATCACTATGGAAGTAGATTGCCCAACCTTACTTCCAAGGAGTGGCTAATGGTTTTGAACCATTCACTATGCTACAAAGCATATCCTGGCACCAAGATTAAAATACTTTAAATATCTCCCAAAATAAATACTTTTGTTCATTTTTCAGATTAAAACAAACATATCTAGCAATAACATCCAAATTCTATTCTGTGCAACTTCTTTCCTAGGTGTAATTTTAGTTTTCAAGGCTAATACAATTTTGGAAAAACAACTACCTATCTCCTCTTTTGTTGTATTTTCAAAAGATACACTCTATTTTTCCCTAGTCAAATTTTTCAACAAGCTACTATTCTTCTAAACATATTTATCTGCCAGCAGTGAGCTTTGATTCCTGTGGTGTTGATCTTCAGCTCAAATACAGCCTTATTTTTTAAAAAAACAAAAGTACATGCTACTGCAGCTTGGCTGCCAGGGTGTCCACTCATTTTCTATGAAAGTACAGATTCACTCACCTCCCCTGACTTGGCATGAGCATCACTCTCAGCAGGCCTTATTATTCAAAAATGCATATTTTCTTCCTGTATTACCAGAAACCTGTTTGGAGAAAAACAAGACATCTTTAACTCGCTCGTTCCCTCACAATCCCATGCAGTCTTCTCCATTGCTGGTACCTGAACTTGCTGGGGCTCCATGAGTCCTGAGCTGGCCTGGGTCTTGGTTGAAGCATCTTCTCTGTGGACCTGCTTCCAGGTGTGCTCATCGCTCCTTTGTGCACCGGGCTAATAATAGCAGTTTCTGAATAGTTTTTCTTCTTTTAAAAGAGGCCAAGAGTACCTCAGAGATTCATGTTGTCTCACAAAAGTTAGCAATATGAGACAGTTGAGTCATAAAACCAGAGTGTATCAAGGGGAAATTGTGAGTGTGTAACCAGGCATAGAGAAGAACTGTCAAAAACGTTAGGAAGATTTCTCTCTCTGTCTGTCTCTCTCTCACACTCTCTCATGCCCTTGCTCTCTCACTCTCTTGCTCTTGTTCTCCTCCATACATGGACCTCTTCACACTTTACATCACTTTTTTCTCTAAAATTTACTTCTCTATACTGATGGGGCTGTCAAAGATGGATGATGCCCAACTAAAAATTGTTTAACCTTCCATCTTCTCAGCAAAGGAGTCTCTGGGTGATGTAAACTGTTAAGCACTGGGCTACTAACCAAAAGGTTGCCGGTTTGAATCCATCCCAAGGCTTCTTGGAAGAAAGGCCTAACAATCTACTTCCAAAAGGTCACCACTTTCGAAAATCCTAAGGACCACAGTTCTCTGACACACTTAGGATCACCATGATGAGTTCGAATCAATTTAACAGTAACTGGTTTGTTTGTTTGTTTCCTCTCAGCAAGAGATAAAAAGGTTAATTTTTTTTACATGGATTTGCCTTTTGTCCCTCTTGGACCCTGACCCACTAATTAGGGCAACTCCTCCCCTCATTTATTCATTTTGTCTACCTAAGATTTCTGATTCTTATCATTGACCAAATTACTTCATTCATGATCAAACCAAATTAAAACCTTTACAGATCCTAACTTCATGTAAGGCTGTGAGAGCATGTGTGTTTGTGGATTGTGAGGATTTATAAGTAAATAGGAAAATCTCTGCTCTTAGATTCTTTCTGAGTTTCTTCAAGATCTATTATATGAACCAATCTGTATTTAAGTACTATGAGAGAAATACTATTACCATGAGTAATTTGAGGTTCAAGTATTTGAAGAGATGTATAGCTAAAAATTAATCAGGGTCATAATTTGAATTCAGGTTCACAGATATCAAAACTTTTACTTTTTCCAATTCACCATACTGACTTCAAGAGATAGGCACCCAAAGTTAAGTAACAGAGCAAATTGAAAATCATGGGTCAAAGAAATGGTGGCTATCACAAGATTTCTTCTGCACACATAAGTGACAAGACTTGGCACAGGCAGTGGTCTGTGCACTTCAAACTTGACATCAGCCGCTGCAATAAAGGGAGAAAAGGAATAAATATTAAAGCTGGGGAGAAAGGAGTCATACATGACTAAAGAATGCCTAGGAACGTTTTTCTCAGACAAGACTTAACTAAGAAGTTAGCCATTTTTCTGTGAAATATTCAATAAGTTAAATCTGAAAATCTGACAGCACAGAGAATGAGTCAGTAGAAAGCAGAGAAAGTTTACATTAGAGAGAAGTAGAGCTCTAACTTTTCAATGATATCCTGGTACACATTATTTTTTCAAGTAGTACTCAAAATAAGAAACAGAGCTATATAAATAACACTTGATGGAATCCCTACTTTTACCATTGTGTACTCAAGAACCTGATAACATTTTCCAACTAGTGTAATTTTCTGATAACTGGAATTGAACTTACCACTGGTCAAAGTTCAGGAGCAGAACAATGAATGATGCATCATCAGAAGCAATGCAGGAAGGAAGTTGTAAGGTGCTTTGTACAGTCTGGGAATAAACAGTTAACTTTTTTGAAACAATTTTCAGGTAAGTTGAGTCAAATTCTTTTTTTTTATTAAATTATTTAATCCCCACATGATCCAGGCTCTGTGCTCTGCTTGGATGTTCTAGCAGTCAACCAGACAGATATTATGGTAGGCCAAATAAAGATCCCCCAAGGTGTCCCCACACTAATCCCTACAACATGTGAATATGTTACATTATATGGCAAAAAAAGACTTTGCATATGTTTTTAAAGTTACAGATCTTGAGATGGGAAGGTTATCCTGAATTATCCCTGTGGGCTAATCCCATGAGCCCTTCATTAAGAATTAAGAATCTTTTGCAGCTAATGTCAGAGAAATGTGGTAGAAAAAAAGAGGTAGAAGAGATTTGGTATGTGAGAAGGACTTGACCCACTGTTGCTGGCTTTGAAGATGAAGAGCCCTACAAACCAGAGAATGTTATGGCCTCTAGAAGCTGAGCCCAAAACAGTCAAAACAAACTCATTGCCTATGAGTTGATTCCAACTCATAGTGACCCCTCCTTGAGTTTCCGAGGCAGTCTCTACAGAAGTAGATTTCCCAGTCTTCCTTCCGAGGAGGGGCAGATGTGTTTGAACCGCTAGCCTTCTGGTTAACAATCAAATGCCTGAGATACTACACCACCAGAGCTCCCAGAAGCTGACCCAAGCTGACAACAAATAAATGGAATCTCTGTCCTACAATCACTTAGAGCTGAATTCTACCAATAACCTGAATGAGCCTAGAAGTAGAGTCTCCCCCAGACCTTCTAGAAAGGAATAAAATATATCGTACTTGCTGATACCTTGATTCTGGCCTTTTGAAACTCAGAGCAGAAGAACCACTGTATTTCTGCCTTACAGAACTTTGAGATCATAAATTTATATTGTTAAAAGCTGCAAAGTTTGTGGCAACTTATTATGACAGAAATAGAAGACTAATACAGATCTGACCTTATATTCTTGTGGGGCAGATAACAATAAAAAACAAAGTGACAAATGAACAAAAATAATTGCTAAGTATAATAAGTACTAGGAGCTCTGGTAGCATAATGCCTAAGGCACTTGACTGCTAACCAGAAGGCTGGTGGTTCAAACCCATCAGCCACTCCTCAGAAGGAAGGTTGGGCAATCTACTTCTGTAGTGATACCACCTCAGAAACCCAAGGAGGGATCACTATGAGTCGGGGTCACCTCGATGGCACATAACAACAGCAACATAATAAGTACTATGTGCAAAATAAACAGATGGAATAGAGAATTACATAGGGGACCTATGTATGAAGAGGTACAGGTGATATTTAAGCTTAGTCTTGAAGAGAAGGATATAGGCTTTCAAAGAAACCGAACAAGAGCACCTCATGGAAAGGGAACAGGAGGGGCAAAGTTCTTGAGGTGGGAAAGAGCTCAAGAAACCAAAAGATGACAAGTAAGATTGAAGCATAGCAAAGGGCAAACTTTAGGAAGATGAAGTTATAGAAATAGCCTGAGCAGAAAGCATTTGGTATTTTATGGAATGTGATTACAATTATGGATTTTACTCTAAGCATAGTAGTACATCCTCATAAACTTTAAAGCAGAAAAGTCCAAAGAGATTCTAAAACAGAAAAGTGACTTTGGTGGAGAAACTAAAGTAAAATCCTTATTTGAGGTAACAGTTTCATACTGGTTTAATTTCTTAGTTTGGTAATTGTACCATGGTTGGTTTGTTTATTTAATATAGCAAAAGCATATGTTTTCTTTAATTAATTAAGAAACTAGGTTGTAGATATATTGTTTATCAATTATTGTATAAAAATAATATGTTTGCATTAAGGTGAATTTCCATTTTGTATCCTAAATGGAAATTTTTTCCAAATAAATTTATATTTACTCCATTTGATTCAGATATTAGAAGGAAGCATGACCTTTTCAACATGGGCTCCCCACTTTTTACTTAAATCTGTTAACAAAAGTAAGGTCAAGGAATGTTAGACTACAAACCCAACTCCTAACTCTCAGCTCTAAGAGTTTTTCCCTAACATTTCCAGTACTCCCTTGTTATGGATGGATCATTAGGGTCCATTGTGAGAGAGCTGGTGAAGTTTGCATTTTCCAGTTCTCTCTATTTGTTATTGCTGTGGCTCTCCCTTTCAGACTATACCCCCATTTCCCCTGTGCATGGTCTACATTGTCCAGTGGAGTGTCAATTCTAGTCATCCACAACTCCAGGCATCAAGTCCTTTACTATTGACCTTAGCAGCACGACAGATAATAATGTCCAGGCACAGTCTGCCTTTCACAAGGCAGTTATTTCAGTATAGCAGTCCAAATGAAAAAAAAAAAAAAAAAAGAAGAAGAAATAGCAAAAGCTCTTTATTATTTAGGTAGGCAATGGCACTACCCACTGAGCCCATTGAGAAGAACTCCAAATCAAGTTGACCTTCAAGGAAAGAGCGAAGATATCCCATGAAGCAGTTGTTAAAAACCACATAGTGGAACTCCATTCTTTAAGGGGATCACCTGGTGGTTGACATCACTTCCTTGCTTAAAAGCACTACCTTTTTCTGTGTTTTAGCTTGGTTATCTTTTTGTAGGCTGAACCCCCTGCTGAACTCTTCACACATACACTACTCACCCCGGCACTCCCTCCCTGGCAGTGGGTAAATGGCAAATAAAAAGGTTCTCTCCTTGTCGGTTGACAAGGGCAGGTGGCAGGGTACCCAATGATGCTTTTGCTCTACATGCTGTTTAATGTCTTCAAGATCAAATACAAAGATCATGGGAGGAACAGATGATCAGCGGGGTAACAATAGATTACTGTATCAGGTTCTGGATGAGTTGTACGACTGAGACAAAATGGATGGCCCCATTTAAAATAACTTCAGAAGTATCAAAAGAGGTCTCTGTAGTCACTGTACGTGACTTCAGACTCAAACATTATTTTCAAGCCCTGCTGGTGCTACTATCACAGAGTGGGAAGTAAATGTGAAAAAAAATTTCTCGTCATTCGAATTTCTTCCCCTGTATGCTATTGCCAAAGAGAAAATGCAAACTTTGTATGTAAGTTATGGAATGTGCCTGACACATTCACAAAAGTTTGTGAGACACACACAAAAAAATAGGCATGTGATGCTCAGAAAGTTTATATATATATATAAAACAAAAAAAACTCACTGCCGTGGAGTTGGATCTAACTCATAGTGACCTCTCCTTGGGTTTCTGAGGCAGTATCACTATGGAAGTAGATTACCCAATCTTCTTTCCAAGTAGTGGTTAGTGGGTTTAAACCACCAGGCTTCTAGTTAGTAGTTTAATGCCTTAGACACTACACCACCAGAGGTTTTTTATATATATATACACAGACACGCACACACACACACATATACATATAGATACACATATGTACATATATGTGTATGTGTATATATGTATATATATCAAATTGTTTTGCCATTGCTCATCAGGGACCTCATGCCCACCAAATATGTGGTAATCATGAGAGGAATTACTCAGTTGTTATATTTTTTCACCCAAGTCTAACTTTCCATACTGGGATTGCGTATCAATTTTTTATTTTATTCTGCAACAGAATAAAGACAGATTTGCACCCATACACCCAACTTTAATCATTGTAAAAATAAAGCCAAATCTAATACAAGAGACATGAATAGGCATATGCACAGCTATCTCCATTGCAGCACTATTCAAAACAGCCAAAAGATAGAAACAATCTAATAGCTCATCAGTGGATGAATGAATAAACAAAATATGGTACATACATACAAACAAATGCTATAAAGTGATAAAGAATGATGAGTTCCAAAAACATCTTGGAGCATGGATGAACCTAGGGGATATTATGCTTAGAAAAGTAAGTCAATCACAAAAGGACAAGTATTGTGTGATCTCACTTTTATAAAATGACAAGTGCATATATATATACAGATACTTATTTTTATTGGTGCTTACCACAGGAAGTGGGGTGGTGCATACATATGTATTCTATAACCTGTAGTCACTTTTTATTAATGGTTATGTAAAAGGGAGCACTGAATATGGGAGAAGTGTGTACAGCTTAAGCAAGGTAACTGATGCCACAAGCTTGGGTGCACACACACACACACACACACAAAGGGGATGTTTAGATGAATGCTGTTATAGAGAATTTTACAACAACCAAAATATGTGTGAGTTTATATGCATATATGTTTTGTATATGTATTTATGTCTGTGTGCATGTGTGAAACAAATAAGGATCACAGAAACACATACTTCTTAGATATAACCAATCATCTCACAGGATTGGTTTTCTTGGTTTAAAGACTTATTGTCATAGTTTTGTAGAAGAACTCAGTCAATTGGCATAATATAGTTTATAGAGAGTATGTTCTACATTCCAGACTGGTGAGTAACACCTGGGCTCTCAAAATTTATGAGTGGCTATCTCAGCTTTAATTATCAGTCTCTACTTATCTTGAGAAAAGGAGAAGGAAGAAAACCTAAGATTTAGAGAAGAAACCAGTCTATGGAAGTAAATAGTCTGCATGAAACATGTCTTCCTCTACTCTGAGATTAGAAGAACTAGATTGTGTCCAGCCACTGATACTAAACGCTCTGATCAGGAACTCAATAGATGAGTTCTGATGGAATGAGAAAAAAACATAAAACAGAACTTCAAATTTTCAAAACTTTCAGACTTACTGAACCCACTGAGATAAGAGAAATCCCTGAGATTGTTACCCAAGGATATTCTTAAACCTTGAACCAAAACTATCCCCTCAAGTCAGCTAAATAGCAGATTATCTGTAAACAAATGAATATCCCCCTCTAGCACTCTTTAAGGGAGCTCTGGTAGCATAGTGGCTAAGACACTTGCCTGCTAACCAGACGGCTGGCGGTTCAAACCCACCAGCCACTCCTCGGAAGGAAGGTTGGGCAATCCTACTTCCGTAGTGATAACTGCCTCGGAAACCCAAGGAGGGGTCGCTATGAGTCGGGGCCGACTCGACGGCACATAACAACAACAACAACAGCACTCTTTAAAAAAAAACCTATATGACAACAACTGGACAGCAAATACTCTAAAACATAGATGAGAAGCTTGGGAACTCTGAGGCTAGGTTAATGGGAATGGAACTAGAACAGAAATGATGAGAATGTTGATACGATGTATGTAACTAATATCACCGAACAATATGTGCAGAAGTTGTTGTTTTGCTGTGCATACATCCACTGAAAATACAATAAAATATTATTTACAAATAATTAAATAAAGCCAAAATTTCCCCTAACAGAGTATGATAAACATGCTCTTCCTTTTTGTTTGCTTTTAAAATACTGGTGTTTTAAATGAATAAGAAACAGTACACAAAAACTTAAAAAATCCAAAAATTAATAATAATAAATATATGACTATTATAATGAAATTTTTCTTCTATATTTTCTGATTTTGGTCTATAGGCAAAATATTAATTTTGAATATTAATATATAATCTAATACAATACTAAACTCTATTGTTGCTGCTGACAACTTTTAGTTCATTTTACTGAATTCTCAAATACTGTATCTTTATGCAAATATCACACTCCTGCCTTCTATATTTATTTGCCAACTATGCCCTCCCCTGCAAGGTATTTTCATAAGCACTATGCTAATTTTTTTACATATTTCTATTTAAAAACTTGGTATAGCATGCTTATGAAAACTGGAGGGAGGAAGCAGTTTCACAATAAACATAGAAGTTGGGTTATTTGAGTAAAAACATGATATGCAAGTATATCATATATTTGTAAATAACCATAATATTGTATCTATCTCTTATAATTTCACACTTCTTTTCCTCTCTTGTTTAATTGCATCAGCTAAGTAAGTAAAATATTAAGATTTTGTTGTTAAGCAAGTTCTTATTTTTGGTTTGAGATATATATGAGGAATTAGCCATAGCCACCTATTACTGTAAAGATTTGATTTGGAGTTTTAAGAGTTTTGTGAGCAACACCTGCTAAATTTTATCAAATACCTTATTGTAGACTTTAATCTCTATTAACAGTAAATTTTGTTAGTAGATTTACTAAAACCAAACACTCTTTTATTCTTGACGTATTTCCACTTAATTGTGGTATGGTATTTCACATGTTGCTGAATTCCGTTTTCTAATGTAATATTTATTTTTATATTAATATTTATAAGTGAGATTGATTTTTAGTTTCACAGTTTAATATTTTCAATGCAATATTGGCCTCAGGAGAAAAAATTGGAATTTCTCTTTCTCTCTCAATATTCTGGCATAATTTACACAATGTTGTTGTTGTTGTTATGTGCCGTTGAGTCAGACCTGACTCATAGTGACCCCTCCTTGGGTTTCCAGGGCAGTATCACTACGGAAGTAGATTGCCCCATCTTCCTTCCGAGGAGTGACTGGTGTGTTTGAACCACCAGCCTTCTGGTTAGCAGTCAAGTGCCTTAGGCACTATGCTACCAGAGCTCCTAATTTACACAATATTTTAGTGAATTCATTTTTGAAAATTAGTGAAATTGATCTGTGAAATTGGGCTTCATAATTTGGGGGAGTGTAGTTTGTTGGGGGGCAGAATTGTTGGCATCTTCTAATATATGTTTTAGGGAGCTCTGGTAGCATAGTGGCTAAGGCACTTGACTGCCAACCAGAAGGCTGGCAGTTCAAACCCACCAGCCACTCCTCAGAAGAAAGGTTGGGCAATCCTACTACTGTAGTAATACTGCCTCGGAAACCCAAGGAGGGGTCGCTATGAGTCAGGGCTGACTTGACAGCACATAACAACAACAACAACAAATATATGTTTTATTTCTTCTCAAATACTCCATTTGAATCATTCCTTCTATTTTAATTTTAATTTTAATGTATTTCATATTTTTCCCAGTTATGAAATGGAATAGACACTTGAGAACATAATGACACTATGAAAACATTTTGATGGGCTATTTTAAAAAATGAGCATGTATCCACAAACACCTTTGTGTTTATCTGAAGTGACTTTCTGGCTTCCTAGACATCAATAATGGACAGAATCAGGATAGCAAAGAATAATTGTGTCTGTGTATTCATGCATGTGTGTGTGTGTGCATCTGGTTGTATGTCTTATATGTGTCTAAGGGCATTTCTGACTGAAAGTACTATCTTATTAAATTTCAATTCACTATATTTAGGAGCTTTGGTGGTGTAATGCCTAAGGCATTTGACAGCTAACCAGAAAGCTGGTGGTTCAAACCCACCAACCACTCCTCGGAAGGAAGATCGGGCAATCTACTTCCGTAGAGACACTGCTTCGGAAACCCAAGGAAGGGTCGGTATGAGTCAGAATCAACTCGAGGGCAGTGAGTTTGGTTTTATTGGTTTATTTATATTTATCTGAAATCTGAAAGTTAGAATGTACATGAAATTGTTTATTACAAGCACATTACTTTAGTTGAAGAAACTGAAACTCTGAAAGGTAGATAATTTGAACAAGTTACTGAAGGTCAGAAGTGATTCTGACAGATTGATGGAGGAAGTTGAATTTAGGACAGGAGTCATCCTTAAATGGAACAGATGTTGGTAGGAATTTTGGAATTTGACAAAAAAGTTTGACTTTCAAAGAAGCATGTGTACACATCGATGTCAAAATGACACTTAAATGATGTAAGAATATTTTTTTCTCTTACGTTATTTAGAATTTTAAGCAACATCGGCATTAGAAAGTTCCATTTGTATGATTGTGTTCAACTAAATGGGATACAAGACACTGTACTTGAACAGAAATAGACAGTTAAAGTATGTGTTTTAGCAATCAGAACCACACCTGTTTTAGACATTAAGGCCAATTATGAGAAGTGTGGTTGCATTGAGTAATTCAATACATAGCATTGACCAGAAAAATCTTAAGTGATTTTGAAGGTATAGAGATTTCAGAAGTCCATGGGAATTTAATAGTAAGGCACTCAAGCCACAAAAAGCTCAGAAGGCCTCGTCTGTGTAAAGAAAAAGTGGCTATATTATCTTGAGGGTCACATGACTTCCTTGCTGAATACCTCCTGAAACTCATGAGGTGTCCCTTTAATTTATGTCTCTTCAGGGTTTGGGATCTTTCAGTGAAAGACAAGTTTCATTTAGGAAGAAAGTGAGGAAGAATAGTCATTCTAGATAAGGAATTCATCATTCTCAAATGACCTGTGGATCTAGATGCACCCAACATTGCAGGATGGAGGAAGAATATTCATTATTTTGAATGCAGTCCAAAATATTTGTCAACAATTTCATAGTTGTGTTCTTTGAAGATAGAAAGCAATTTATTTCCATTGTAGTGTCTCATTTCATTATAGGCCAAATACTGAGTCTAGATTCCAGTCACACCTGCCTGAGTTTGTAAATTTTTCTTGACTTTCTCTCTAAATGTTTACATGTAAGTGTGTATGACAGGGAAAAAAAGTACACACACACACACACATACACACATATGTATGTATATCCTGATAGTTTCTATTCCTAAAGGAGCTCTGGTAGCACAATGTGTAAGGCACCTAACTGCTAACCAGAAGGTTGGTGGTTCAAACCCTCCAGCCACTCTATGGAAGCAAGACTGGGCAATCTACTCCTGTAAAGATTTACCCCCTCAGAAACCCAATGGGGGTTGTTATGAGTCAGAATCAACTCGATGGTACTGGGTTTGGTTTTTGGTTTTCTGTTCCTAAATATTAAACATCCCCCCCCCTTCTGAAATTTAAAATCAAACACTAGTTATGGATTCATTCTCATAAAAAGAAATTAAGTAAAAATGTCCACTCCTGGAGTAGTGTCTAAGGCATTTGACTGCTAACCAAAATATTGGTGGTTCAAACCCATCAGCTGCTCCACAGAAGGAAAATCTATTTCCATAAAGATTTATCTCCTTAGAAACCCAATGGGGACTGTTATGAATCAGAATCAACTCAACTCAATGGCAGTAAGTTTGGTTTCTGAGTTTTTGGAGGAAAAAAAAAGGTGTATTTTTATATTATAATATTACTAACTGTGAATGCACAGAGTTTGTTCTTTTTTTTTTTTTTTTTTCTTTCTTTCTTTTTTGTAGTATTCACTGCTATGCATTACCTAGTTAGGCAGTGAATGCTAGTGGCAGAGAAATACAGAAAAGATGTTGATATTCATGATGCTGCAGGAAATAGAGACATAAAATGGAGTTTCATTATTTCCTACTGGGAGCTATAAGTAAAACTGTGTACAAGGAAAGGACAGCTTGTTCATGAACATGAACACAGTAGCAAGTTGTGTGTAAAGGCAAACCTCCCAAGATTTTATGATTCTTAACTGTTCCAGACCTCAAGTGGCACTATCTATGACCTGTCCCTCAGTGATGAAAGCCTGCCTTACATTTGTCAGATATTTATTGGGAGTGCTGGAAGGCACATTGCCTACCACCCACTGCCATGATGATTGGGAAATCTCTAGGATATCATGCCAGGCAGGCCAATACTGGTGATGAAATTAGAATTATTGCCAATTGCTAGGATAAAATTGTTGTTTGAATCACATTTCAAAGTCTGCATTTAATAAGGTGGAAGCCATCTAACTGTTCATACCAAGAAGTGATGAGGACATTCTGATGAGAAGACTGTATGGAGCCTGTCAATAAAAAGTGACAAGCCATCAAATCACAGAAAGTATTTTTCAATAATTAGAAGTGTTTATAAACTAGGTACATGGTGAAGGTCATGTGCAAATAAAACCATGGTAAAAATATTCCCAAATTAATCTCCATAACAAGTGAGACAAAGGGCTAAATCGGTGACTTCATTTTGTAAAAAGAAGTCAGTAATCATGCTAAAAATGCTCTTTGATGCCATTAAATATGTGTGAATTTTTAAACACATAGTAAGATCACTCCTGCTTTCTTTTTTTCTGGTAGGGATTGTAATAGTGTATTTTACTTAGAAAACATCAAAGATTGAAAAGCCCTAAAAATGTGGAGAAAGAGAACATTTGAAAACAAAGTAGCATTCTGGTAGGAGACCTGGAACTGCTCATTGATACCAATGATGACCAAATTAATGTCATTGAATTGTATGGAAAAAAATGTTGAAATGATAACTGATTTCCAAATACATACACCAATTGAGTTGATTCCAACTCATGGCAATCCCATGGGTGTGCAAAGTAGAACTGTGTTCTATATGGTTTCCAGTGGCTGTGATATTTCTAGAAATAGATCACCAGGCAGTTCTTCTGAGGTTCCTCTAAAAAGATTTGAATCACTAACCCTTTAGTTAGTAGCTGAACATTCAACTGTCTGTATTATTTGTCATTAGGTGCCACAGAGTCAGTTCCAACTCATGTCACCATATTTACAATAAGAAGAGTGAAGATACTCAAAGACACATGGAAACAATTAGTCCAATGGACTAGTGGACCACATGAACCTCAGCCTACATGACCCTGAGACCAGAAGAACTAGATGGCAGCTACCACTGCCAACCACTCTGAAAGTGATCACATTAGGAGATCCTGGATAGAGTGGAAGAAAAATGTGGAACAAAACAAATCATAAAAAAAAAAGACTAGGCCTACTGGACAGACAAAGACTACTGGAACCCCCAAGACTATGGTCCTTAGTCACTTTCAAGCCTGGTACTGAACTCACTCATGGCACTCAACTTTCAGTTAGACAATGGACAGAACTGTGAGGTAAACAATAACCCCAAGGAGATACATACTCCTTAGAATCATAAAAGATAAAAAGGGCAGCATTTGCTCAAAGATAAAGCTCAGAAGACAAGCATGGTAGGAAAGAAAGACAAAGGGAAATTGTAACTACAGGAAGGAAGTGGCAAGGGTGCTGTTACATTGTGGGGATTGCAATGAATGTCACACACACACACAAAAAATGTGCATGAACTGTTGAATGGAAGGTGAATTTTCTCTGTAAACTTTCACCAAAATCACAATAAAAGTTGTTTTTTTTTTTTTTTTTTTTAATTGACTTGGGTTATAATTTACAGAGCACATTCACTTTCCATACAGCAGCTCACATACACTTTATCTCATGACATAGACTACAATTTACCACAAAGCAACGACTCTCTTCCCACTTCCTTCCTATAGTTACCTCTTCCCTGGGTCCTTCCCTCCATGCACTCCTGCTCTGTAAGCTCTCTTCTTGTGTATACACAGCCCTTCTATTCTCCCATGATTGTTCTCTCTAAGGAGTGTATCTACCTAATGTGAATATTCACCTTATATGCTTGTCTTTTGTTTGGCTGGAAGCCACAGGAGTGAATTCAATTCCAGACCTGAGGAGCAGCTAGGAGCCATAGTCTCAGGGGTTACATCAGGCTCAATCAGACCAGCAAACCTGGCCCTTTTTTTTTTTTTTTTCAATGATTTTGAGTTTTGTTCCACATTGTTCTTCCACTCTATCCAGAGTCTTCTACATAGATTCACCCACCCTGAGTGGTTGACAGTGGTAGTCAGGCACCATCTAGTTCTTCTGATCTCATAGTCGTATAGGCTGAGGATCACATGGTGTACCAGTGGCTGGGTTAATTGTTTCCATGAATCTTTGGTTTTCTTCATTCTTCTTTGCTCTGGACAAAGAGAGACACATCGTTGCATCTTAATGGCTGCTTGCGAGTTTTTAAGATCCCAGTCACTACTCACCAAAGTAGGATATGGAATAATGTTTTGTGTAGCAGCTTATATCAACTGAGCTTGATGTCCCTGATGATTATGGTCCCAAGCCCACAGGTCCAACTACTCCCTCCCTCTGGGTAGCTGGCTGTGCCCAAAAGTTACTACAACCTTGTCTCTTGTCAGCTCTACTATACATCTGTGAATTCTTACAGAACATAACAATACACTTGTAGAAAATTGTCTGCCAACCCTATAGATGATCTTGGCACACTGCCACCTGCATAGACATACCTAATCACTCAGCCTGTCCAGCCATCTAGCTACCCACATATCCATGTTTGCCTTCACTGGTAATGCAGCATTGTATGTGTAAAAGGGTTTATCTTTGTTGTCTGTGCCTCCATGTACCTCTCTATGCCTTCCTCTTCCTCTATGCCACCATGTTAATCACTCACATTGGGTACATTGCCATTCTCTTCACCCAAATGAATACTTGTCTCTACCTATCTAACAGGGTTCCCTCCCCTCCACTCCTACACCGGTAACCAACAAAGAAAATTTCATTCCGTGTAGAAACCTTTCCTTGACTTTTTACAATAATGGACTAAGACAATATTTATCCTTCTGTGTAAATCACAAAAAAAGTTTTTGTTTTTTTTTTAAAAAAAAAGTATTGGCAATGAATAATTTGTTGGTCTTGCAAAATTCTATCATGTGATCTCTGGCATTTTTTCTATCACCAAGGTCATATTTTCCAACTATGAATCCTTCTTTGTTCCCAACTTCTGCATTTCAATCACCAGTAATTATCAAGAAATAAAACTTTGGGCCATAGCAATAAATAAATAAATAAAGGTAGTCTATGCATGCCTGTTTAAAAGTGACAAACACAGTGATTCATCTAAGAATCCAGAGACAAGAGTCCTACGTAGATTTGGCACCATGAGTTGTGATACTTGGCAGTCTATGAAACCATGAGATAGAGTTCTCATTCTCTAAGGAATAGGCACAATAATCCCAGTACCACTTACCTCACAGGTGGTTGGGAAAAATAACAGAAAGTGATTACTGTCAAAATGTTTTGATTAAAATATGGCAGAATAAATATAATGCTAAATAGTCATTCATTTATTCAACAGTGCCTGCTCTGTGATGGACAGTATTTCAGGTGTAAGAAATTCAGTGGTCATTCAAACATCTTAGTGGAGGAGATAAAAATTAATTAATTAACAACAACAAAAACATATCTCAGGTGATGACAAATGCTAAGAAAAACAATATAGCAGGGGAAAGAAACAGAAAGTGACTGTCTTTGTGTACAGAAACAATTCTGAATATCAGTGGAGATTTTCCTGAGAAGGTGGTTATTTGCCTGAAAATTGTAATTAGTGGAAAGTTGAGCCATGTGAAAACATAGGGATGAATGAGAAAGGATGAAGGAGTAGCAAGTGCAAAGAACTGAGGCATGAACATAATTGATGTATTTGTACAACAATAAGAAAGTGAGGCTGCAGCAGAGTGAACAAAAGAGGAAGAATAGTAATAAAGGACATTGGGAAGTCAACTTGAGCAGGTCATGTGCAGGGCCAACATAGTGACTTAGCATGTTATTTACTGGGAGGAGAGATTGTGAAGAGTGAAGGTCCTTGCCTTGATTTCTCTTTTAAAAGAGATATTTGGCCTGCCATGACATGACAGGCAAAAATGAAAACAGAGGCCTTTGCAATAGTCTGGCCCATAGATGATGATAGCTTGGGCTAAGGTAAGTGCAGGGGAGCTGATAGATTTGGAATATGTTCTAAAGATAGAACCTAATGCATTGTGAGAGAAATGCCTTATATATTAGTGGGATAGACCCTAGAATATTATTGTAACTGCTCTTCTAGTTTAAAAATATGAAGGGCAGTAAGCCTTCATTTTTCTGGACTCCTCTGATCTGATCCTCAATCCATGAAGGTTGTAGTGGTAGGTTATATATTATGTGTGTATTTCAGTGATGTTGACTTTGTTCTGAGCATTTTATGAACTATTCTTCTGGGTCTTCCTTTAAAGATTTTTTTTTTTTGAATATTTTTGAAATGATGCTGAATCATATATTTAAAGGAAGATTCATCTTTTGGAGACAGATTAAGACAGTTTGGAGCTGAGGTTGGTAGGTGATGATTTTAAGATATTGAATCATGAATAAGGAATGATTTTAATAAAGACATAGGCTAGGTAACATGTGAAGGCTGTAAAACAACTTGGAAGACAATTCCCAAAAACAAATAATGTTTTGAGCTGAGGTCCCACCATTGGACAAAACACCTAACCATCAAGTTGTTGATTTTGCAATAGAAAGCTCTCCTATAGAAGTATGCTTCCTGATACAAAAGGAGCAAAAACTAAGAATCCGAGAATATCTGATGTTAAACATTCAGTTTCTCTATTTCACAGTCCATAGTGATACAGCTGTACTATCTTTCGAGCATGTTATCTTTCAACAAACCTAAAAGAATTGATATCCGGAATGAGGTCATGGTATAATTTCAGAATTATCTGTGGTCTGCCTTGTGAAATGCCAAAAGTAGTAGAGAAAGGGCTATGCGATAGCAACATCAGTCCAGGTCCTTTCTCCCACATAATAAATGCATTTCAAAGATGTCACCTTCACCTTGTTGCCGGTTCATTCTATGACTGTCTGTTCTTGAAAATGCAGAGGCTCAAAGAATGGCCACTGTGTTCATATAGATAGCAGGAACACTGGTTTCGTTAGTGATCAAAGCCTGCACCACAAGTGTCCTGATGTTATTTTTAACATCTCAAGCTCCTTTACCCATATTCTCAATAAAGCCATTAACCACAATGTTGTTAGAAGTTGATTTGATAAAAGTTTGGCCTCAGAACATCAGGTGTTCTTGCTCTTTGCTCTTCTGTGGGTCAGGAGGCAATGCCACCTCACATCTCATCTCATGTCCAATTTTATATCAGGTAGGGGAGTGCTGTCCTCTTCAGATTCTCTGCTCCAGCCAAACTCTTTTTAAAAGGAATAAAAATGTTTCAAGTATGTTATGCCTACCAGAAGTGTGACAAACCTCTTTTTAATATAAAAATGGTACATATTTTTCTCAAGAGAGGCTTTTCTCAACAATGTTTTAACTGTGTTTATTTGTTTTAATCCTGCTAAGAATCTTTTTTTTTTTTTTTTTTTTTATGTCACTGGGAATAGTTTAAAGCTCTGGAGACAGAATTTAAATAAATAAATAAATAATCTAAAAAAATAATGTTTGCTTATTTTTATTGGGGCATTGGAAGAACATAGCCCAGACTTAAACTAGCAATGCTAGTTATCATTGATCAAGAAGGAAGACCCTAAAAATAGAGATTAGATTGAAAGAATAGTTTTCCAGTGTCCAAGGATCTATTTTCTAGGTGTGATAGGAGTAGTAATAGTAAGAACAGCAACAATGAGAATGTGCATCTATTTAGATTTACTCTGTGCTAGTTTACATCTAGGAGCTCTGGTGGCTTAGTGCCTAATAAGTTGACTGTTAAGCAGAAGGCTGGCAGTTCAAACCCAACAGCTATTCCTTGGAGGGAAGATTGGGCAATCTATTTCTGTAGAGATATCACTTCAGAAACTCAAGGAAGGGTTGCTATGAGTTGAATCAACTCGAAGGCTGTGAGTTTGGGATTTTTTTGGGGGGAGTTTACATCTAAGGTGGCATGGTGGGTAAGGTACTTGGTTGCCAACCAGAAGGTCAGCGGTTCAAATCCATCAGTTTCCTCATGGGAGGAAGATGAGTTAATCTACTTCTGTAAAGATTTATATCCTTGGAAACCTAATGGGAGTCAGTATGAGTCATAATCCACTCAATGAAAGTGGGTGGGTAGTTTACATGTATTTTCTTATTTGGATCTCAAAATATCACTATGTGACAGGACCAGTAATATTGTTTTACAGATGAGAAAAGCAGAGCACTTAGAAGCTAAGTGACTCCTCAATATAACATTTAGAATGGAGTAGAACTGGGAGTTTTTGTGTTTTTGTTTTTGTTTTGGAGTCCTTAGGTGACAAAAATGGTTAACCAGTAGGTTACTAACCACAAGTCCGGTGGTTCTAGTTGTACACTGAAGAAAACTCTGGTGATCTACTTCTGAAAAACATTGCCCTTGAAAAGCCTATGAAGCTCCATTCTACTCTGAAATTGATGGTATTGTCACAAGTCGGAATCAACTTGGTGGCAACTGGTGTGTTTTTTAGAGTTGAGATTTGAACTCAATCCTTCTGACTCCAAAGCCTCCATGCTTTCTGCTCTGTTTCTCAAATTTGCCTAATTAGTGTGTATGATTTTGAGATGCAAACCTAACTTCATATAATTGATTATAAGGATGGGAGACAGATAGCAATAGAGTGATATGAGAAAATTAAGTTTAAAATTCTATACCTGAAAGATTCCTCATCCAATAAAGGCTAGATCAACTGGTGTTTGTTTCCTTATCACAGCCCCCAATTCTGTATTTTAACTTCCTGTGTATTTGAGTTTCCCCTCTAGTAGATTCTAAGTTCTTCAAAAATAAAGACTGTTTTGCTTAAACCTAAGTCTACAATTTACAGCAAAATAACTAGAACATAATACCAAAAACTAAAATTGTTGCTATTGAGTTGATTCCAACCCACAGAAACACTCCCACCCCACCCCATATTACAGAGTAGAACTGCTTCAATGGGTTTTCAATGATTAAGCACTCAGCTGCTATGTGAAAGACGGGTGGTTTGAACTCACCAGTGACTCTGCAGGAGATAAGACCTAACATTCTGTCCCCATAAAGATTTTTGAGCCTAGGAAATCCTATGAAGCAGTTCTTCTCTGTCCTACAGGATCACTATGAGTCAGAACCAAATCAATAGCCTCAATAGCATATAGCTACAGCCTTTAGCAAGGTAGGACACCAAGACTTTCTTCTCTGGTGCCACTAAGTGGGTTAAAACTGCCAATCTTTAGGTTAGTACCTGAGACACAAACCATTTGTACCACCTAGGAACCTTAACCAGAACATAATAGACACTTGGATAATATTTGTGGAGTTAAGGTATGACCACAAGTAAAATAAGCACATGCGGTACGTGTTGTTGTCATTAGGTGCAGTTAAGTTGGTTTCAATTAATAGTGATCTTTTGTACAACAGAATGAAATACTGTCCAGTCCTGCATGGTCCTCAAAATCTTTGCTACGCTGAGTGCATCATTGTAGCCACTAAGTCAATCCATGTTGAGAGTGTTCCCCCTTCTTCACTAACCCTCCACTTTACCAAGCATGATATCCTTCTCCACAGACTGGTTTCTTTTGAAAAAATGACCAAATTACATGAGATGAAGTCTGGTCATTCTTAGTTCTAAAGAGCATTCTGACTATACTTCTGCCATGCCAGATTTGATCACTCTCCAGGCAGTCCATGGTATTTTCAGTATTCTTCCCCAATACCACAATACGAATATATCAATTTTTCTTCATTCTTCCTTATTTATTGTCCAGGTTTCACATGCAGATGAGGCTATTGAAAAGACCAAGCCTTGGGTCAGGTGCACCTTAGTCTTCAAAGTAACATCTTTGTTCCTCAATACTTTAAAGAGGTCTTTTGTGGCAGGTGTGCTCTGTAAAATACGTCTTCTGATATCTTGACTGCTGTATCTAAGCATTGATTATGGATCCAAGTAAAATGAAATCCTTGACAATGTCAATCTTTTCTTCATTTATTTTGATATTGTTCACTGGTCCATTTGTGAGGATTTTAGTTTTCTTTATGTTGAAGTGTAATCCATACTGAAGGCTGTTGTCTTTGATCTTTATCAGTAAGTGCCTCAAATCATCTTTACTTTCAGCAAGTACATAAGTAAATTATTAAATGTAATTTTCTAGGATGCTGTCAGAGAGACAGAGTTTCCAGCTTCCTTTTTCTAAGCAAGAGCTATAGTTCTTGCCTTTCTGCTCTTGTCCATAGGCAAACAGGACTGTAAGCAGGAACAGTACTCTTAATTTTTTTACAGTGTATACAGAGGCTGATGGACTCAACACTTAAAAAAATTGATGTGCTTTTGCTCTGCAAATGCTCATGCTATGGTAATACCAGTTAAGAAAACAGTGAGTCCCTTGGTTATAAATGACCATGAACACCTCTTGCCACTTGTTGTGCTTCTCCCATTCCTGGGAATCTTCCGGTTTGAGCCCACCTGCCAATTCCTTTGATTACTTGTTTTGTCTTCACCTTGAATATTCTGTATTTGCCTTCCTGCCTCATGTCCAACTCACTTAATATCCTGAGCCCAGCTATATTTCAGTTAGCCTAAATGTTATGTCACAGTACATTCCTGTACACATCTTGGTTACTTCTAGCTAATTGATCTCACCAAGCCCACCAACACTAAGTGTGTGCTGGTGCCTGGCTGTGCTCTATCTTTATATCAGTGGTGATATTGCTGTATCCTGGTGTAACCCTGCTCTCCTGTGCTAAGTTTCTATACAGATATTCCATTATTTTTGTTAGAAAACTTCATCTTTCTTGCCTCTTTTGATTCCTTATACTTAAAAGTCAACTTTTTCCCACTTGGAATTCCTTCCTTCTTTATTCCTTACCTCATGCATAGGCAGATCCAGTCTCAAACTGAGATTGTGTCCCTGAACTCATAATAACCCCATGTGAGAGAGTAGAACTGACCCCCAAAGGATTTTCTTGGCTATAATATTTAATGAAGTAGATCACCAGGTCTTCTTCCCACAGAATTACTGAGTGTCTCAGTTTCACTTTTGTTAACTGCCTAGTACTCAACGATTGCACCACCACAGCTCCTGGTGTTAGAAATGCAATTTTTCATATCTCACATCCAGTCTATTAAATTAGATATTCTGAAGATGGGGCCTGGGAATTAATGATTTATCAAGCCTTCCAGGTGATTATAGGGATGCTCAAGTACAAGGACTATTGACCTGGAGTATGTTTCCTATGCCTTGGCCTACTTGCCTGTTCCTCTTGTCCTCTTAAGGTGTTTGCACCTCAGGGGCTGAGCCAGGTAAGTGAGTAGGGAAGGGGAGACCAGCAAATGAGCAGAGCAATTGGAACAGCTAAGGGAAACAAACTTGTCTGTCAGTTTGCTGTACTGTGGTGGCTTGAGTGTTTCTGTGAGGGTGGAACCTATGTCACTGGTGTTTCAAATGCCAGCAGGGTGGCATGTATCAGTAGAGCTTCCAGACTAAGACAGGCTCAAAAGAAGGAAGAAGTCATTCACTTCTCAATGAATTGGCCAATAAAAACCTTATGAATAGCAGTGAAAAACTATCTGATATATTACTGGAAAGCATTATGAATAGCTCTGAAACATTGTGTGATACAGTGCTGGAAGATGAGCCCATCACGTCAGAAGGCACTCAAAATATGACTGGAGAAGAGCTGCCTCCTCAGAGTAGAGCTGACCTTAATGATGTGGATAGAGTAAAGCTTTAAGGACCCCCATTTGCTGATGTAGCACATCTCAAGATGAGAAGAGACAGCTGCAAACATTGATCAATAATTGGAGCATGGAATGCATGAAGCTAGGAAAATTGGAAGTTGTCAAAAATGAAATGGAACACATAAATATTGATATCCTAGGCATTAGTGAGCTGAAATTGACTGGTTTTGGCCACTTTGGATTAGACAACCATTATGATCTACTATGCCAGGTATGGCAATTTGAAGAGGAACGGTGTGACATTCATCATCATAAAGAATATATCAAGATCTATCCTAAAGTACAATGCTGCCAATGATGGTATAATATTCATATGTCTACAAGGAACACCAGTTACTACTACTATTGTTCAAATTTATGCACTAACCACCAAAACCAAAGATAAGGAAATTGGAGATTTTTACCAACTTCTTCAGTCTGAAATTGACCAAATATGCAATCAAGATGTGTTGATTATTACTGATGATTGGAATGTAAAAGTTGAAAACAAAGAAAAAACACTGGTAGTTGGAAAATATGGCCATGGTGATGGAAATGACACTGGAGATCACGTGATGGAATTTTGCAAGACCAACAACTTACTCATTGCAAATGCCTTTTTTTTAATAATACAAATAGTTGCTATACATGTGAACTTCTCCAGACAGAGTTCACAGGAGTAAGATTGACTACATCTGTGGCAAGATGTGGTGGAGCAGCTCAACAACTTCAGCCAAGACAAGACCAAGAGCTGACTTTGGAACAGACCATCAACTGTTCATATACAAGTTCAAGCTGAAGCTGAAAACAATTAAAAGAAGTCCTTGAGAGCCAAAATATGATCTTAATTATATCCTCCTGAATTTAGAGACCATCTAAAGAGTAGGTTTGATGCATTGAATATCAATGACCAAAAACCAGAGAAATTGTGGGATGACATCAAGAACAACCATCCATGAAGAATACTAAAGGTCATTAAAAAGACAGGAAAGGAAGAAAAGACCAAAATGGATGTCAGAAGAGACTCTGAAACTTTCCCTTGAATGGAAAGTAGCTAAAGCAAATGTGAGAATCAACAGGATAAAAGAGTTGAATGTATGATTTCAAAGAGCAGCTTGAGAAAAAAAAGTTAATTACTATAATGAAATGTGAAAAGACCTGGAGTTAGAAAACCAAAAGGGAAGAACACGCTCAGCATTTCTCAAGCTGAGAGAACTGAGGAAAAAGCTTAAGCATCAAATTGTAATATTGAAAGATTCCATGGACAGTATGTTGAATGATGCAGGAAATATCCAAAGAAGATGGTTGGAATACACAGAGTCACTATACCAAACAGAATCAGTAGATGATCATCTATTTCAGGAGGTGACATATGATCAAGAACCAATGGTATTGAAGGAAGAAAAAGTAGCTGCACTGAAGGAAGGGGCAAAAAACAAGGCTCCAGGAATTGAGGGAATATTCATTGAGATGTTCAACAAATGGGTGCTGAGCTGAAGGCACTCACTTGGCTATGCCAAGAGATTTGGAAGACACCTACCTGGCCAACTGACTGGAAGAGATCCATATTTGTACCCATTCCAAAGAAAGGTGATCCCACACAATGTGGAAATTATTGAACAATATCATTGATATCACACACAAGTAAAATCTTACTGAAAATAATTCAAAAACAGTCGTAGCAATATATTAACAGAGAACTTTCAGAAATTCAAGCAAGCTGGATTCAGAAGGGGACATAGTATGAGGGAGATCAAAGCTGACATTAGATGGATCTCAGCTCAGAGCAGAGAATACCAGAAAGATATTTACTTGTGTTTTATTGACTATGCAAAGGCATTCAATTGTGTGGATCATAACAAATTGTGGATAACATTGAGAAGAATGGGAATTCCAGAACACTTAATTGTACTCAAATGAAGGAACATGTACATAGATCCAGAAACTGTCATTCAAACAGAACAAGGGGATATTTCATGGTTTAAAGTCAGGACGAGAGTGCATCTGGGTTGTATCCTTTCAGTGTACTTATTCAATCTGTGTGCTGAGCAAATAATCTGAGAAGCTGGACTATATGAAGAAGAACACAGCATCAGCATTGGAGGAAAGATGATTGACAACCTGAGATACGCAGATGACACAATTTGCTTGCTGAAAGTGAGGATGACTTGGAGCACTTACTGATGAAAATTAGACTACACTCTGCAGTATGGATTACATCTCAGTATAAAGAAAACAAAATCCTCACAACTCGACCAATAAGCAGCATGATGATAGATGGAGAATAGATTGAAGTTGTCAAAAAGACTACATATTACTTGTTTCTACAATCAACACCAATGGAAGCAGCAGTCAAGATATCAGATGACATATTGCATTGGGCAAATCTGTTACAAAAGAACTCTTTCAAGTGCCAAAAAGCAAAGATATCTCCTTGAAGACTAAGATGTGCCTAACTCAGACCATGATATTTTCAGTCACCTCATATGCATGTGAGAGCTGGACAATGAATAAGGAAGATTGAAGAAGAGTTAATGCTTTTGAGTTGTAGTGTTGGCAAAGAATGCTGAAAGTACAATGGACTGCTGAAAGAACTAACAAATCTGTGCTGGAAGAAGTGCAGCAATAATGTTCCTTGGAAGCTAGAAAGGCCAGACTTCATCTCACCTACTTTGGTTATGTTGTCAGAAGGGACCATTCTCTGGAGAAGGATGTTATGTTTGGTAAAGTGGAGGGCCAATGAAGGAACAGAAGGCTCTCATCAAGATGGATTGACACAGTGGCTGCAGTGATGGGCTCAGGCATAGTAGAGATCATGAGGCTGGCACAGCACTAGGCAGTGTTTCATTCTGTTGTCCATAAGGTCGCTAGGAGTCAGAGACTACTTGACAGCACATAACAACAGCAAACTTGTCATCTCTCAAGCTTGGGATAGACAAGTTTCTTCTATGTGCTGTCCCATTTCTGACTCCCTGCTTCTCTGTTCTCTTTTAATAACCTGGACTTCACATTGCTAACTTATCCATTGACAAAATATTTCTGCTTGGTCAAATTCAGCTTGCCACTGTACATCATATCCTACTGAAATTGCCGTGTTAACAGTATACAAGTCACATTCCTCCAAGCAACAACTATGCTGCATGAGTTCTGTGACATCAAGAATATCTGAGTAAAGTCACCCTGAGATGCAGAAGTTGACAGTACATGGAAATTCTTCATATGTATATATATATCTCCATAGAAAAAATATACACCAATTAGAGTTTCTTCATGTACAATTCTGACATTGATTATATTCTTTGAGTTGTACAGCCATGCTCACCCTTCTTTTCTCAGTTGTCCCTCCTCCATTAACATAAACTCACTGCTCTCTATGGTTCTAAACTAACCTTCCTAGTTGCTATTGTCCTTTTTTTTTCCCCTATCTTCCTTTCCCCTCTCACTCCTGGCAACCATCAAAGAACATTTATTTTGTGTGAAATGTTTTTCTTGACTTTTTACAATAGTGGTCTTATATAATACTTGTTTGTTTGTGATTAACCAGTTTTTACTTAATGTAATGTCCTCTAGGTTCATCCATGCTGAGATGTTTTGCAGATTTAATGTTGCATAGCATTACATTGTGTGTATGTACCATAATTTACTGACCTATTCCTCCATTGATAGGCATCTAGGTTGTTTCTATCTTCTTGCCATTGTGAATAGTGCTGTGATGAACATTGGTGTGTGTGTGTGTGTGTGTGTGTGTGTATGTTTGTGTCATGGCTCTTATTTCTCTAGCGTATGTACATAGTGAGATTGTTGGATCATATGATATGAGATATAGATAGATAGATAGATAGATTTTTTTTTTCCCCTAATCATGCCAATTAATCTCTTTAATATACCCTGGAAAAATATATTTATTTTGGGAAAAATGGGGTTTCATTAGTTTATCATAAATTTAGAAAGTTTACTGCATCCCGCACCCCCTAAAACAAACAAACAAACAGAAGGTAATGTTAGAAGTTTGTCCACAAACTAGAGCATCAGAGTTGGAGTTCTTCGTGTCCACAGCTGTGACGCAGTGCCCTATCCCCTGTCAACTACTGTGAAATTAGAAAGCAGGTGGGGAGGTGACCTTCAAGACATGAGAGGTGGGAAAGAAGATTGAAAATGTCCCATCCTCCACTCTAAAAACTTATCAGGCCACAATTTGGTGGGCAGTGAAGATACAGAGATAGTGGAACGTTGCCTTGCTCCTAGAAGCTCTTTGGTTGAGTAAGGCGTTCTGCTCGCCCCGTGGGCTGGGGACCCAAACCTTGCTGACTCGAGTCCCTGATGTGTGGGCTGGGTCAGCTGTGGAACTCACTGTGCTGCGACCGCCCTGCCCTGGCCTCTCCCCTCCCTCTGGTGCAGGCTTGAGAGAGCCCCCCAAAAAATAAAAACAAAGTCTTGCCATCCAGCCTATTCCACTCATAGCAACCCCTCCTTGGGTTTCCCAGATGGTATCTCTATGGAAGTAGTCTGTCCAATCTTCCTTCTAAGGAGTGGCTGGTGGGTTTGTACTGCCAGCCTTCTGGTTAGCAGTCAAATGCCTTAAGCACTAGAGGGCCAGAGCCCAGTGCCCCAGAAAAGCTATGCAAAATGCTGGGCCACTTCAGCTGCTGTGCACCCACGACATGCCCCAGGGGACCATATGCTATTTCTATTTCCAGCTTTGTAATAAAGTGCCATACCATTTTCTGCACTGGTTGCACATTCCCACCACCAGTGTTTGAACGTTCTGCCTCACCACACCCTCACACCCTTGTAAACATTTGTTGTTGTTGTTTTGTTTTGTGCTATGAATTAGAGCCCCTAAATTTGTCCCCCCCTTTTTTTTTTTTTCTTTGATGGTCTTTATGGTTTAAGTTTTATATTCAGGTCTTTGATCTAACTTGAGTTCATTTTTGTATGTGATGTGAGATACGGATCCTGTTTAATTTTTCTCCAAATGGATATCCAGTTTTCCCAGCACCATTTACTAAAGGCACTATCTCTTTCCCATTTAATGAGCTTTGACCCTTTGTCAAAACTCAGCTGTCCATTGGTGTATGAATTTACTTCTGGGTTAAAAATTCTGTTCCATTGGCCTATACATCTGTTGCTGTACTAATACCAGGCTGTCTTGACTACTGTGGTTGTATGGTAAGTTTTTGAGATGGGGATATGAGCCTTCCTATTTTGTTCTTCTTTAGTAGTGCATTACTTATCCAAAGTTCCTTTCCTTTCCATATATTCTATCACTTTAAAGAAAGATGATGGACACTGGATCCGGATTGCATTATAACTGTAGATTGCTTTGGGTAGTGTTTACATCTTCACAATGTTTAGTCTTGCTATCCATGAGCATGGTATATTCTTCCATTTATGTAAATCTCTTTTGGTTTCTTTTAATAATGCTTTGTACCTTTCTTTGTTTAGGTCTTTTGTATCTCTGGTTAGATTTATTACTTAGTACTTCATCTTTTGGGTAATTAGTGTAAATGATATTGCTTTCCTGATTTCCTTTTCAGAGTTCTTTTTATTAGTGTAAAGGAATCCAACTGATTTTTGTATTTTGATCTTGTACCCTGCCACTTTGCTGAAACTTTCTATTGTTGTTTGTTGCTATATTCCCTGGAGTTGGACCGGACTCATAACCCTCCGTGGGTTTCTAAGGTGGTATCACTATGGAAGTAGATTGTCCAACCTTCCTTCTGAGGAATGGCTGGTGGGTTTGAACCACCAGCCTTCTGGTTAGCAGTCAAGTGCCTTAGGCACTATGATACCAGGGCTCCCGAAACTTTCAATTAGTTCCAGTAATTTTCTGGTATGAATTCCATTTGGTCATGATATATTATTTTTGGTTATATTATTGGAGTCTGCTAGCTAGGATTTTGTTAAGAATTTTTGTTTCTATGTTCAAGAAGATCTGTAATTTGTTCTTTTTAGTGATGTCTTTCCCTGACTTTGGTATAATGGTTATGCTTGCTTCATAAAATGAATTAGGATATATTTTCCTTTTTCCTATATTCTTCAATTGTTTTAGTAGGATTTGTGTCAGCTCTTCTCTGCACGTTTGGTAGAATTCTCCAGGTAAGCCATCTGGGGTAGGACTATTTTTTGTTAGAAGTTGTCAATGTTCTGTTCTACTTCTTCCTGTGTTTTGGGTCTGTTCAAGATTTCCACCTCAGTGTATGTTAGTTTAGGTAGGTAATGTGTTTCTTGGGATCAGTCTATTTCTTCCAGGTTTCAAATTGTGTTAGATACAGTTCTTTGTTAAAGAAAAAAAAAAAAAAAAAAAAAACCTCACTGCCCTTGAGTCAATTCTAACTCACAGAGACCACCATTGGATTTCTGAGGCAGTAAATCTTTACAGAAGTAGATTGCCCAGTCTTCCTTCTGCGGAGTGGCTGGTGAGTTTGAACCATCAATCTTCTGGTTTGCAGTCAAATGCTTAGGGCACTAGGCCACCAGAACTCCTTACAATTCTTAATTGAAAAAAAACAAAAAAACAAAAAAAAACACCTCACTGCCATTAAGTTGATCTGAATCATAGCAACCCCTCCTTGAGTTCCTGGGGTGTTATCTCTACAGAAGTAGATTGCCCAATCTTCCCTCCGAGGAGTGGTTAGTGGTTCCACCAGGCTTCTGGTTAGCAGTCAAATGCCTTAGGCACTATACCACCAGAGCTCCTAATATTACCCTTTTTATTTTGTTTGTTTCTGTTGTGACTTTGCCTGCTTCATTTCTCATTCATATTATTTGCATTTCCTACTTCTTTCCCTTTGTTAAATTTACCAGTGGTTTGCAAATTGTATTCACGTTTTCAAAGAACCAACCTCTAGCCTTATTTCTATTGTTTTTCTGTTTATTTTATCTCTGCTCAAATCTTTATTGTTTCTTTTCTTCTTGTGACTACCGTCTTATTTTGCTGCTCTTTTTCTAATTGTTGATGAAGTTGGGTTAATGTGTTGATTTTGGCTCTTTCTTCTTTTTTCATGTCTGCATTTATTGCTATAAATCACCCTCTGAGTGCCTAAGGCATGTGACTGCTAACCAGAAGGCTGGCAGTTCAAACCCGCCAGCCACTCCTTAGAAGAAAGGTTAGGCAATCTACTTTCATAGTGATACTGCCTCAGAAACGCAAGGAGGGAACACTATGAGTAGGATATGACTCCATGGCAGTGAGTTTGTTTTTTTGTTTTTTTTTTTTTCAGATGTTTTAGTATGTTGTATTTTCATTCTCATTTGATTCTAGGAGGTTTTTCTTTTCTTTTTTAATTTTATTTGTTATTTCTTCTATTAGCCAGTAATTTTTAAGCAAGGTATTATTTAGTTTCCATGTGCTTGCTTTTTGTTTTTTCTTCATCTTCCTAATGTTAATTTCTAATTTTATGGCATTGTGATTGAGAAGATGCTTTGCAGTATTTCAGTGTTTTCAAATGTATTGAGGCTTGTTTTGGGGCCTAACAAATGATCTATTCTGAAGAATGTTCCACATGCACTGGAATATAATGTATATTGTGGTGGTGTTTGGTGTAGAGTTCTATATATGTCTCTAAGATGACGGTGGTTAATATTTATTACGGTTACATTTTCTTGTTCTATTGAAACTGTAATCATTACATAATGTCATTCTTTATCTTTGTATTATTTTTACCTTAAAGTTCATTGTATCAGAAGTTAATATTGACACTTTTGCTCTTTTTTGATTGTCATTTGCTTGATATGTGTTTTAACCTTCTATTTTTAGTCTACTTTTGTCTTTGTTTCTAAGATGTGTCTCTTATAGACAGCATATTGATAAGCCATGTTTCCTTATCAATTCTGCAATTGTCTGTCTCTTTATTAGTAAATGTAATCCATTTACATTCAGTGTAATTATTAACAGGTACAAATTTATTGCTGTCATTTTATTATGTTTTCTTTTGTAGTGCTGCTGATTTCTTTGTTCCATACAATTTTTTGTGCTGATCTCATTTTGTTTATGAATCCCTATCATTTCCTTTGTCAAATGCCTTAGGCACTACACCACCTGAGCTCCCATTATTGTTTTAGTATTAGCTAAATATGTGAGTCAATCTGAAGCCAGAGTTCTAGTAGCCTCCAGGAAAATCTTTAACCAGAAACCTTTTAGTGTCAGCAATACTAACAGGACTTTTGGAATTCTAAACACTCCTTAGGGCCTTCATCTGCCCTCCAGTCTCAGCAGGTATCAAGGAACTTCCTCCAAACTCAACACACATCACAAAAGCCATCGGGATTCAGCACGTATCGGAGATTTGCTCGGCTCCTGAAAGTCTTCCACATACCTGAGCCTTGCATCCTCCCTGGATAATATTTTCCTAAATGGACTTTGAAGCCGGGGGGTTTCTTTACGTCCCCCAACATCTTAGATCACTGCCCTAAATTCCTTAGCAACAACCAATCATCTGTATCCTCTCGCCCTGGTGCTGCTCCACCCCATAATTTTCCATAAATTTGTGAATATACTGGGGCACGGGGTCTTTTGCTCAAGCCACCGATCTGGTAAGGGCAAAGACCCTAACTTAAGTTAGCTAATAAACTTTCCTGTTGCTTTTGCATTGTCATGTGTTGGCATATTCCTAGCCGAGCAACTCCTTCATAACCTGGGCACAACAAATATTTATGACTTTTGTCTTTTTATTATTATTATTTTGATAAGGTCTATTAATTTATTTTTAGTTTACTCTGTGACTTATTATTTACTTCCCAAGTTTAAAATAGGTCTTTCTATATCAAAGTCACCTTGATTTCCTCTCCCTATGGAAGTTCTGTTTCTACACTATTTATTCCCTCTTTTTGCATTGCATTTGTCCTCATCTACAAATTGATGTGTCTGGTTTCCTGTCTCTAGTCTTGTAGGTTTACTTTACTTTGTTGCTGTTGTTGTTATGTGCCATTGAGTCGAATCCAACTCATAGTGACCTCTTCTTGGGTTTCCAAGGCACTATTACTATGGAAGTAGATTGCCCCACCTTCCTTCCAAGGAGTGGCTGGTGGGTTTGAACTGCCAGCTTTCTGGTTAGCAGTCAAGTGCCTTAGGCACTATGCTGCCAGAGCTCCTTGGTTGGCTTCTGGGGCATGTTATTATGTGTATTAATCACAGGTTGTTGTCTGCTTTTGCTAATTCTCTGTTAAAAGGACTCCCTTTAGCATCTTTTGTAAGTTTTGCCTATTTTTTACATGTTGACTTAATTTCTGTTTATTTGGACTTGGCAATTCTTGTCTTGAGTCAGAGAGATGGTGTCCAGGAGGATAGATATTTAGGAAGTACAGGGGTGGGTGAAGACCTCTGCTTTAGGCAACTGTAATTATTGATACTTTCCCCAAAATGTGTTCTAGGTAATAGAGAACAATTTTCAGAAAAAATAAGATCTTCAGGTAAAAGCAATGCTAACGAAGTTTTGAGTCCTGGTGCCCTGTTGACTGTAAACTAATTAATCATACTGGTGGTAGAGGCTTAGTACAAGTGAGTGAGAGCTATATCAAACCTAATAGGTCCACTGACATAAGCAGATAATATAATTACACTCATTTTACATTTATTATTTGTCCTGTATTTGAAAGACCAAATGAAACTGTGTTCTAGCATCTAAAGGAAATATTTGTAGATAACACAGAACAAATAATAATCACGTGGATTATATATAAGGTTAATTCCAGTCACTGGGGAAATTTTTCTTTGGAAGTGAATGTTAACAATCAGTTTTGATTAAATATATATGTTGTTGTTGTTGTTATGTGCCGTAGAGTCAAACCTGACTCATAGCGACCCCTCCTTGGGTTTCCGAGGCAGTATCACTACGGAAGTAGGATTGCCCAACCTTCCTTCCGAGGAGTGGCTGGTGGTTATATATATATATATATATATATATATATATATATATATATATATATATATATATATATATACCATAGATCAATGTGTATTTATATGTATTTGTTTTTCTCAATGTTTCTTCCAACTAGCCTCATTTCCCCTTAGTGCATCTTCATTCTGGTTAGCCAAACAGAGCTTATTAATATGGAGTTTCATAAAACATGAGTTTGAGAAATGCTTGAGACAATGTTATCAGTGGCTGATTTGTCCCTCTATGGTAATCCCTCTACGGATAAGGGATAATGAGCTTATCCCTCTATGGACAAGGCTGACTTGAGAATGTGTTATGAAGTACCTGCTCAGGATGCTGTTAGATGCATGCACTTTCATGGTATTGCATAATCAGGACAAGGAAAGATTAGTGTTTGCAGAATGCATTGGTGCAGCAGCAGAGAAAAAGAGATGGTATTTTGACTAGGTGAAGTCTCATGAAACTAAGAGAAAAACACACTTAACATATATCAAACTGAAAGAACTAAAAAAAAAGTCAAGTCTAAGTTGCAGTATTGAATTATTCTATGGGGAACATATTCAACAATGTAGAAATCATCAAAAGAAGGTGGAAAAAATATGGAATAACTGTACCAAAAAGAATAGGTTGATGCCCAACCATTTCAGGAGGTAGGATATATGATCAAGAACCAGTGGTATGGAAGGAAGAAGTCTAAGCTGCACTGAAGAAGTTGGTGAAACACAAGGATCCAGAAATTTATAAAATATCAATTGAGATGTTTCAATATACAGGTGCAATTCTGGATGCATTTACTTGTTTTTGCCAAGAAATTTGGATGATAGCTACCAGGTCAACAGATTGGAAGAGATTACATTTAGGCCCATTCCAAAAAAAGTGATCTAAAAGAATGCAGAGATTATCACACAGTATCATTAATATCACACACAAATAAAGTTTTTCTGAAAATAATTTAAAAATGGTTACATCAGTTTGAACAGAACAAGTGATATTGTATGGTTAAAATCAGGAAAAGTATGCATCAGGGTTGTATCACTTCACCATACTTATTCGGTATGTATGCTGAGCAAATAATCCAAGAAGTTGGACTATATGAAGAAGAACGTAGCATCAAGATTGTAATAAGAACCATTGAGAACCTGCCAATGACACAACCTTGCTTGCTGAAAGTTAAGAGAACTTGAAGCTCTTAGAGATGAAGATAAAAGGCTACAGCCTTCAGTATGGATTGGACCTCAACATAACAAAAATAAAATTCCTCACAACTAGACCAATAATCAACTTCATGATAATAAGAGAAAAGATTAAATTTGTCAAGTACTTCATTTTACTTGGATACATAATTAATACCCATAGAATCATCAATCAAGAAATCAAACAATGTATTGTGTTAGGCAAATAAGCTACAAAAGACCTCTTTACAGTGTTAAAGAGCAAAAGAGCAAAGATGTCACGTTGAAGATTAAGGTGCACCTGACTCAAACCATGGTATTTTCAATTGAAAGATGGACAATGAATAAGGAAGACCTAAGGAGAATTGATGCATTTGAATTATGGTGTTGGTGAACAATACTGAATATCGCATGGACTGCCACAAGAACAAACAAATGTGTCTTGGATAAAGCACAGCAAGAATACTCCTTAGAAGTTGGTTGCTGAGACTTTGCTTCTAGTACTTTGGTCATATTCTCTGGTAAAGAATGTCATGATTTGTAAAGTAGATGGTCAGTGAAAAAGAGGAAGACCTTCAATGAGATAGATTAATACAGTGGCTGCAACAATAGGCTCAAGCATGGCAACAGCTATGAGGATGATTCAGGATTAGGCATTGTTTCATTCTGTTGTAGATAGGGTCACAATAAATCAGAACTAATTTGACAAGACCTAAGAACAAAAACTCATCCAAAGTTTCCCAAATGTAAACACTGCACCTTCAATTCTGCATGGGTACTCATAAGCACACAACTAAGCTCAAGCATATTCTCTGCAAACACCTGTATCTGAACACATATCTAAAGAACAGATTTGATGCATTGAACACCAGTGACCGAAAACCAAAGGAATTTGGGGATGACATCAAGAACATCATCCATAAAGAAAGCAAAAAGTCATTGAAAAGACAAGAAAGGAAGTAAAGACCAAAATGGATGTCAGAAAGGACTCTGAAACTTGCCCTTGAACAGAGTAACTACAGCAAATTGAAGAATCTACATGATAGAAGAGCTGAACAGAAGATTTCAAAGAGCGGCTCGAAAACAAAGTCAATTATTATAATGAAATGTGCAAAGACCTGGAGTTAGAAAACCAAAAGGGAAGAACACACTCCACATTTCTCAAGCTGAAACCAAAAACCCAAAGAATGAGGAAAAAAATTAAGGATCGTATTGCAATATTGAAAGATTCCATGGGCAATATGTTGAATGATTAAGGAAACATCCAAAGAAGATGGATGGAATACACAGCGTAACTATACCAAAAAGAATGGTAGGTGATCATCCATTTCAGGAGGTGGCATAGGATCAAGAACCAATGGTATTGAAGGAAGAAGGTGAAGCTGAACTGAAGGAAGCGGTGAAAACAAGGTTCTGGGAATTGATAGAATACCCATTGAGATGTTTCAATGATGCTGAGTTGAGATGGTAACTTGGCTATGCCAAGAGATATGGAAGACAGCTACCTGGCCAAGTGACTGGAAGGGATCCATATTTTTACCTATTCCAAAGAAAGTTGATCCCACACAATGTGGAAATTATCTAACAATATCATTGATATCACACACAAGTAAAATCTTACTGAAGATAATTCAAAAACAGTTGCAGCAGTATATTGACAGAGAACTTCCAGAAATGCAATTCAGAAGGAGACATGGAGTGAGGCATATCATAGCTGATGTCAGACAGATCTTGGCTGAAAGCAAAGAATACCAGAAAGATGTTTACTTGTGTTTTATTGACTATACAAAGGCATTCAATTGTGTGGATCATAACAATTGTGAACATTGAGAAGAATAGGAATTCCAGAACACTTAATTGCACTCATGAGGAGCCCATAAGTAAATCAGGAGGCTGTCATTTGAACAGAACAAGGAGATACTGCATGGTTTAAAATAAAAAAGAATTGTATCCTTTCATCATATTTATTCAATCTGTATGCTGAGCAAATAATCCAAGAAGCTGGACTAAATGAAGAAGAACATAGCATCAGGATTGGAGAAAGACTCACGAACAACCTGAGATACACAGATGACACAACTTTGCTTGCTGAAAGCGAGGATGACTTGAAGTACTTACTGATAAAAATTAAAGACTACATTCTGCACTTCAATATAAACAAAACAAAAATCCACACAATTGGACCAATAAGAAACATCATGATGAATGAAGAAAATATTGAAGTTGTCAAAGACATCATATAACTTGGTTCTATAATCAACACCAATGGAAGCAGCAGTCAAGACATCAAAAGAAGTATTAAATTGGGCAAATCTGTTACAAAAGATCTCTTTCAAGTGCTGAAGGGCAAATATATCTCCTGGAAGGTTAAGATGTGGCTAACCTAAGCAATGGTATTTTCAATCTTCTCATATGCATGTGAGAGCTGGGCAATGAATAAGGAAGATCAAAGAAGAATTGAAGCTTTTGAGTGATGGTGTTCGTGAAGAATGCTGAAAGTACTATGGACTGCTAAAAGAACTAAGAAATCTGTCCTAGAAGAAGTGCAGCTGGAATGCTCCTTGGAAGCAAGAATCACCAGACTTCATGAACTATTTTGGTCATGTGGTCAGAAGGGACTATCTTCTGGAGAAGGATGTCATGCTTGGTAAAGTAGTGGGTCAATGAAAGAGGGGAAGGCCCTCAACCAGATGGATTGGCATGGTGGCTGCAGCGATGGGCTAGGTTGTAGTAGGGATCATGAGGCTGGTACAGGACCAAGCAGTGTTTCTCTTTATCATACACAGGGTCACTATGAGCCAGACAACAAAACAACAAAAAGAGCATATTTCACAGAGCAGGTTACCAGAAGTCAACTTGCACAAGAGTTGTTGGGGATTTGCCCTGAGGATTCTGGAAAATGGAAGCCAGGTACTTTTTATCTAAGATATGGCACTTGAACTTGGTCTAGATCACATATCTTAGCCATAAGGAGAGAAACTGAAAATCCTATTTTCATAGTCACTGAATAAAAACATAGGTCACAGAGGAGAAGAAGGTTCAGTGAGTAGAGAAAGAGAAAAATTCAGTGAGTGTCCACTTCTGTGAGTGGCTTTGACTTGGCAAGGACTCTAATACCTGCATAGCTCAATGCAGCACTGGAAGAGTACCTATGTCAGGGCACAAGTGTTGTTATGGTGGCCCTAGAAGCAATGGAAATAGTTAGATGTTGCCCTTCCAGCAAAGAGAGAGAGAGAGTTAATCACCATGGATCTAGGAGATACATAGAAATATTACAGAGGAATTATTTTCTGGGGAAGTGTACCAGAAGATTTGGAATATTAGTCTTATTTGACCCCATATTTACCCAAAAACTGGCAAAACTTGAGTTATACAAGAAATCTCAGGTCTATGATATTTATTATGAAGTCAGTCTATCTTCTCATTTCTCATATCATATCTTAGCTCCAAAACTTCTGGAAACTCCACTCGCACAGTGTAAACTCTAAATTCTCTCATCTTGACATTGCAGATAAATAACAGACTGTCCCATCCAGCACCATGATCTTCTCACTCCACTCTCTAAACTACACTTTGGCCACATACAGATATACATGGTGTCCTATGGTGTGTCTTCCCTCTGTCACTCTGCACATTCCTAACTTGTCAAGGCCCAGATCAAACCCTGCCTTTTCTTTGAAGTTTTTTTTTTTCTGATTGCCTCAGCCCTCAGTGATCTTTCAAATGCTTTCTATCTCTGATTTCCTTCCTATATTCTTCATTTCATTTTTAATATACCAAACCAAACCCACTGCCGTTGAGTTGAGTCCAACTTATTAACAATTTTACAGGACAGAGTAGAACTGTCTCATAGGGTTTCCAAGCCTATAAATCTTTACAGAAGCAGACTGCCACATCTTTCTTCCATGGTCTGGCTGATGGGTTCAAACTGCTGACCGTTTGGTTAGCAGCTAAGCACTTTAATCACTTTGCCACCAGGGCACCTCTAGCTTTTTTGTATGTATCACCTTATCACTTAGTCATCTTTTCATGTTTATATTTTCTTCCTCACCCCATTTGCATTACATGCTAATTTACTCCTCTTCAACCTCTTATGGAGTCTGGTCCATTGTTGAGCATATAAAGTGGATAAGGATTGTTACACAATTGTGTTACTGATGATCTGACATTGGTATCTTGGTGTGATTATCTCATGCTTAATTTTGGTTGCAATATAGGAGAACAGAAGGTCCCAGCAAATGACTTCTCAGTACATGACCATATTCATCAGGACGTGTGCTCTCACTGAGCCTTGACCCTCTGGTACCATCCTGTTGACTAGGTTTCAGACTATTGTAAGAAGTGAGTGGTTTGAGCTACCTGCTGACTTTGTAATTGGTAATGTGATATCCTGGGGGCAAGAATTAAAGCATCAGGCTCATTTTTATTTTTAAGCATGAATTCCCTGAAGTCTGGATTTATTTTCTTGGAATAAATTCATATAATCATAGAATATCAGAAGAAAATCATGTTTCATCATTGTTTTGTTTATCTAGTGCTGCTCTAACAGAAATATACCATAAATGGTATGGTTTTAACAAACAAGAGTTTACTCTTTCACAATTTTGGAAGGCTGAAGTCTAAGTTCAATGTGCCGGGTTCTAGGGGCTGGGTGAAAGCCCCTCAACCTTGGGCTTCAGCTCTGCCTCTTGCTCCCAGCCCACCGAAGCTAGAGACTTTTCTTTACTCAGGCAGCTCCTGGCTGCTGAGGCTGACAAACCCAAGGTCAAAAAGTAACAAATCACAGTCCTAATGTTACCAAACAACATGGCAGGGCACTAATTCAAGTCCGGAAGAGGTCCCAAGATCGACAGGGCATGGCAGGCTGTTGAACAGTGACTTGGCTACATGCAGGGTTCAAGCATGCCATAAGCTAGAGACCTTCCTCAAAGTTACTTCTTATATACTGGAAGCAGACCATATCCCTAAAGCAGCTACTCAACTGGTCCAGTAAATTCCACCATGGAGTGAATTACCAATTTCACCATGGGGAATAACTACATCCAGTTTTCCAGCTACTCAACCAGGCCCAGCCAAGTTGACACAATATTTAACTACTACAATTCCACTTCTTGTCATCTTGGCATCTGTACAGATCTCTTTCACTGGCTGACTACAGTCCCCTAGTTCCTATGAGTGGCAAGCTCACCCTCTTGGCCCCATTCCTTTACCTCTTGGGCATGGCAGCCCTGCCCCATCACTCTCAGGTAGCGGCTATGGCTCCATCTCAATGGCTCACATGAATGAGCAACCCCATACTCCAGAACCAAGTTGATGAAAGTCTGGCTCTTTGAAACCTAGAAGGGTATAAGCATGTCTGGCCTCCACCTCACAACAGCCAACCTTGGGCTGTTGATGTTGTTCTGGATCCTCCTTCCCTCTAGTGAAATTGGAGGAGGTTGGATGCTACCTCTATGCCCTTTTTGCACAGACTAATTAGGTAAAACTTTGAAGCTAGACTCAATACCCCAAACTACATGACTGCTACACCGATATGAGGATTTAAACACAACGTCCAGAACAAGACCTCAGTCAAAACAAACAAAACAGTGGGGCTTTATTCATATATTATTTCCTTTTATCAATAATCCTTACCACATTTCAGTTTCATGATATTTTTAGTAGACTTGTTATGTCATAATGCTAAAATTTATTACCTCTCAGGTGCCACTGACTTGACTATGACTCATGGCGACTCCCTGTGTGTCAGCATGGAACTACTCCACAGGGTGTTCATTGCCTGTTGTTTTGGAAAGAGATCACCAGGCCATTTTTCCAAGGTACCTCTAGGTAGACTCAACCCTCCAAATTTTCAGTTAGCAGCCAAGCATGTTAATAATCTGTACCATCCAAGGACCCAACCACTAAAATTATAATGTATAAATTATATAAATCCCCTAGTAAAAACCTGGGTGTGTCAGTTACAGAAAAGATGGGCAGGGATTGTTGGCCCTACTGGTCTACTAGCTAAAGGAAGTCTTTTGTTATTGTTTTTAGTTGCTTTCCTAAGCATCTCGGTATTTCAGTACCTTGAATACAAGTAGGCCAGCCCTTATATATCCAGTCACAAGTAGTAAGAATTAATTTTCACAGAAATGAGTACATCTTAAAGAGTAGGTAAGAGTCTATGGGTGGCACAAATGGTTAAGTGTTCAAATAAAAGCCCAAACATTGGCAGCTTCAATCAAACCAGAGGTACCTCTGAAGACAGGCTTGGCAATTTGCCTTCTAAATGGTCACAGCCTTGAAATCCCATAGCAAAGTTCTACTCTGCACAGAGTCAGAATTGACTGAAAAACAACTAACAACCACAAAGAATAAATATAATTTTAACAGGCAAAATAACTGACAAGACTTTCCTAGGCAAAGGTAATATAGTAAGCACAGATAAAGAAGCATTAATTATGCATATATATTTAGAATATTATTATAGGGTCACTACGAGTGAGAGCCCACTCAATGGCACCTAACAACAATAATTTATAAAATTAGTGCAGGGTCAGACAATGTTTCATTCTTTTATACATAAAGCCACAATGAGACAAAGCCAACTTTATGGCAACTAACAACATCATTTCTGAAATGGTGAGTGCTCTGAGACTGTGAAAATATTAGATTTATGGGATGCGGGTAAAGAGAGTAGTGGTGAGATATGAATCTGAAAATAAAATCTGAAGTCTATACTGGTCAATTTTAGTTATTGAATTAGTTACTTATTTCTTAGATACTAATTGGCTGATTTATGCAAGAAAGAGTGTGGGGTAAAAAGGGGAGAAGAGTTTCAATGAATAAGGAGTAGCTCATATAATCTCTTAAAAATCTGGAAAGAGGGGAAAAAAACAGAAGTTAAGCAGTCAAACTCTCAACCAAAATCAATCCTAAAATGAGTTCTGGGATGATGCCCATGTTCCCACTGTTGCACCAGAGCTCCTGCCAGAGACACCACTAATACTGGACACTGGTTCCATCATGAGCATCTCTATCTTTACTGGTCCTGAAGCTGATTATTCTTGCTACTGCTCCACGGCCAGCATAAATCTTTCACTGTCCCTGCATCATTGAGTCATGTGCTTCCAATTCAAAGTCAAAGACAGGAAATCTGATATTTTAACACAGGTTATGTGCCTGAGACAAGGGAGGCTGATAAATCCAGGATCATTCCCTCATAGAAACTCATATAGTGGAGAATTTCCAAAACTTAGGAAGCATTTTTAATTAATTCTTTAGGGCAAGGAAAATGTTACTGCTTATGGCAAAAATGAGGATAAGGATGATAGCAATAGTGACAGTTGCCATTTAATTAATAGTTTGTTCTTAGCCTCACAATAACTAGTTGAAAGGAATTAATATTCCCATCTTATAGTTAAGAGAGCTGTGTTAAAGAGGTTAACTGTTAAAATATTTAAAGATGGAGTGGGATAAAAACTATGTTCTAGAAAGATCCATTTCAGTCGTATGGAGAACAATCAAGAGTGCAGAGATTGTAGTCCAGGAGATCCAAGAGAGGAGGAGAGCCTGAATAAGGAAGAAAGGATGGATTAGAGTGGTTGTTTCAAAATTTCAATGCATCAGAATCACCTGGAGGGCTAGTCGATACACAGACTGATAGCCCCAAGCCCAGAGTGCCTAGTTTGGCAGCTTGGGACTAGGACTCAGAGACTGCATTTCTAGCAAGTGTCATGATAACAATGCTGCTATTGGTTCTAGAACCACATTTTGAAAGATATCTCTCAAAACTCAGGACATATATGCTTTCAATAAAACACATGATGAGGCCATGAACATCTCTCCTCTATTTTTATTGTACTATTACTTAAATATATACAGATATAAAATTAGATATAAATTGCTTATCTTTATAGTTCATATGCAATGACAAAACCTAACTTATATTTAGATTAAATATAAGCAAACTATTAAACTAATAAAATTCAAATTAACATCAATTTTAATGTGACAGATAACATTGTTTTGCTTAAATTAAATTGCCATTGTTACATTTAATGAAAAAAATTATACAGCTTCAAAATCAATTTTATTTTTAATCTGCTTTTGTAATAGCTGTGTAAAAAATTATTATTTGCATAAGTTGTTGTTGTTGTTGTCAAGTGCCATCAAGTCGTTTCTGACTCATAGCGACCCCATGCACAGCAGAACAAAACACTGCCTGATCCCATGCCAGCCCCACAATCCCTGCTATACTTGAGCCCATCATCACAACCACCGTATCAATCCATCTCGTTGAAGGCCTCCCCCTCTTTCATCGACCCTCCACCCTACCAAGCATGACATCCTTCTCCAGGGAATGGTCCCTTCTTACAACATGACCAAAATAGGTGAGACGAAGTCTGGCCATTCTTGCTTCCAAGGAGCATTCTGGCTGCACTTCATATTCTACAAAATAGTATTAATAACTTCCAGGCTCTGTCCCTAACCCTATATATATCATCAAAATTCTGCCAGAGAACACGTCCAGAATGATGATTTTAATAAGACATTTCCTTGTATCACTATAAATCTAGGTTTTGGTGAATTCTAAGAAAATTGTGACAATATTGTGAAATCTAGATTAAACAGTTGCCTGGTCCAGTTGTTGCTCAAGATCATGTATTTACTGCTAAAGATCCATTATATGTTTGTATGTACCGTGACTGGATCTATGCAATTCCTTAACTCACACCATAGATACGATGCTGAATAGCATGGCACATGTGAATTTCTGTACTACTATGTGCCACATTTTTCTTCTCAAACTATTGCAAAACTTCTATTTCTACAGCACCTGACTTAGTTAGTTCCCCCCACCCCCCAAGTACAGTCTCTAAGACAAGAATTTTCGTGGATGCAATTCATTAAGAAGTGTACTCTGGAAGGAGTCCCTGAGTGACACAAATGATTAATATGCTCAACTGCTAACCAAAAAGTGAGAGTTTCAAATCCATCCAGAGGCACTTTTGAAGAAAGGCCCAGTGATCTACTTCATGGGCTCACCACGAATCCAAAACAACTTGATAATAACTGCTTTTGGTTGTTGTTATTGTTGTTGTTTGGACTGATGGTTTCCAGGAAAACCTAATATGAGAATAGACAAAGGGTACAGGGCAGGATAGGAAGCCAAATGAAGGTATGATGTGTGGAAAAATTTTACAGTGGGTAACTTTGGCTTAATTTTACAATGGGTAACTTTGGCTTAATTCTTCAAAAGAGCTCTGAAGACAAGTTAGGTCACACTCCAGAGTTGTCCTGAACAGGGACAAAGGAGGTCAAATATTTATACTCCTGTATCCATCAGTATCAGGAGCAAGGATCTCTCGTTGAGGACTAAGGTGCACCTGACACAAGCCATGATATTTCCAATCACCTGATATGCATGTGAGAGCTGGATAATGAATAAGGAAGACCAAAGAAGAGTTGATGCTTTTGAGTTGTGGTGCTGGTGGAGAATGCTGAAAGTACCATGGACTGCTAAAAGAACTAACAGATCTGTCCTGGAGGAAGTGCAGCCAGAATGTAGCTTGGAAGCAAGAATGGCCAGACTTTATCTCACCTATTTTGGTCACGTTATAAGAAGGGACCATTCTCTGGAGAAGGATGTCATGCTTGGTAGTGTGGAGGGTCAATGAAAGAGGGGGAGGCCTTCAACGAGATGGATTGGTACGGTGGCTGCGATGATGGGCTCAAGTATAGCAGGGATTGTGGGGCTGGCGTGGGATCGGGCAGTGTTTTGTTCTGCTGTGCAGGGGGTCGCTATGAGTCAGAAACGACTTGACAGCACTTAACAACAACAACAACAACAACCACATCTTATCCTTTAGCATTTTCTTTTACTCCTTTTGATAGTTAACCACCTTTTAGCATTTAACAATTCTTTATATAAGTATTTCCTCTTCAAATTACTGATATGATTTTGTCTTCTGATTGGGTCCTGATGGATAACAATGTACATTGAAATTGTGTGATATTTTTAAATTTGTATTGAAGTATTATCTGTTTTTGTAGCTCATCATCAGAATTAAAAAAAAAAAAAAAAAAGTGGATCTCCAAGGATACAGAAAACAATGCTTTAAGAAAAAACATTGATATGGTGGCTGCAATGATGGGCTCAAGTATAGCAGGGATTGTGGGGCTGGCACGGGATCGGCCAGTGTTTCATTCTGCTGTGCATGGGGTCGCTATGAGTCGGAAACGACTCGACGGCACTTAACAACAACAACAACATCCATCAGTCATTGGATAAGAGGTGTCCTTGAAAAGATATGATTTCCCAGACAATTTGGGGAAGCAGCTTGAGAGCAATTCCCTGACAAAAATACACAGCTGATAGCTGTTGGGTGTAAAATAAGTCAATGGGCATGAAAATTGTGAAGGAATTAGAGGAGATCCAGGTGGAGCACTGATAATATCTAATATGAAATTCCATTACACCATTATTTGTGAGTGTAATGATTTATTGTCTCTCAACACCAATCTACCCTACTGTGTCCTTTTTATGACATTGAAGCTAGACCCTGTGCAGTTTCTCTGTTAGTAGCTAGAACCGTGTTATGTTTTGTTGATAGAAGCCAATGCAGAAAAACTGCAAGTATAACAAGAAGAAAGCACTTTTTCTACTGAGTCCTAGGTGCCTTTTGGGGAAAACTAACAGTAGATCATGTGTGAGAGATCTAGCAATACTTACCTCAACAGACCTTATGGACAAGGTGTGGTCTCCACTGTCCAGCATGTGTCTACAGCTAGTTCGGGGACCATTCCTATGAATCAGCAAGTTTACCTGCATGTTTATGTAGCAACCACACTATCTGCAATGAGGTCTCAGCCTCATCTGTGAGTGAGTTTGACTAAGTACATGTTTTTTTTCTTGTTTGTTTCCTTCAGCACCATAGGCAGCAGCTTATTTTTTACATGTACCACTGGACCAATGAGCAGCATCACAATAAATGGAGAGAAGATTGAGGTTGTCAAGGAATTCACGTTGCTTGGTTCTACAATCGATGCCAACAG
>NW_006921591.1:11661246-11670280 GCF_000298275.1 Orycteropus afer afer
TCTTCTGATTGGGTCCTGATGGATAACAATGTACATTGAAATTGTGTGATATTTTTAAATTTGTATTGAAGTATTATCTGTTTTTGTAGCTCATCATCAGAATAAAAAAAAAAAAAAAAAAGTGGATCTCCAAGGATACAGAAAACAATGCTTTAAGAAAAAACTGGTTTGGAAAGACTTTTTTTTTTTTTTTTAATGGCAAAAATAATAGAAATTAATTGAATTTTAATTGAATGCTAATTGAATTTTAGCATTCAAGGAGAGAACATAATCAAAGAATAAAATGGTTTGCCTTGGAAAACTTAGTAATTGGAGATTGTGTTAGGTGGATCCTCCATGCCAAAATGGAGTTACAGATTCATGAGATTTTTTTTGAGTGACAAGGAAGAGGAAGAGATAGGGAAAGGTTTAAGGCCATAATGCAGGTCCAACATCTGTGAAAGGAGATAGGGAAGGAAGGAAGACATAGTAGGAAGAGCCTCAGACCTCAGTCCACTTCTGAGAAAACTTTGGCCTTTCAAACAAGGAGCACTTGATGTGACAATAGTCTGCAAAGGAAGAATCCCTCTGCTTAAAATCCACCCATGTTTTCTCACCTAATGTAAAAAGGAAAAAAAAAAAAAATCTAAGTCTTTACTATGACCTACAAAGCCTACAAATGGACCCCTTCCTCTCTCTGGTATCATATAATGTACTCCCCTTCTGTGGTAGTTATAGTTATGTGTTAACTTGACTACACCTGATTTTGAGTGGCAAGGCACCTGGATATGGTTATTCCCCATGATGAAATTAGTAATCATCTTCATGGTGGAATGTACTAGAGTAGCTACTCGGGGATGTATTCTGCTTCCAGTTTATAAACAGAAGCTTTGAGAATGATCTGCTGCTTTTAGCATACTTGAATCCTGCTTGTAGCCAAGTCTTTGCTCAATAGTCTGCCATGTTGTCTGATGATCTTAAGACTCTTAATGGACTTGAATCAGTGGCCTGCCTTGTGGTTCAATAATATTGGGACTGTGACTTTTTACTTGTTGGTGTTGGGTTTGTCAGCCTCAGCTCAGCAGCCAGCAGTTGTCTGAGTGAAGAAAGCCTCCAGCTTCAGTGGACCAGGAGCAAGAGGCAGAGCTGAAACCCAAGATCGAAGGGCTTTCACCCAGACTCAAGAGCTGGCACTTCAAACTTGAGCTTCTAGCCTCCAAAACTGTGAGAGAATAAAGCCCTGTTTGTTCAAGCCATCTTATTTATGATATTTTTCTGTTAGAGAGGCATTAGTGGACAAAAACATCTTTACTTAGTCCACTGAGCCACACTAGCTTTTTCACTGATCCTTGAACAACCAAGAACACTTTTGCCAGAGTCTTTGCATTTGCTGTTCCCTAAGACTGGAATATTCTTCTCTTAAGTATTGGTATGACTTGCTCCCTCATTTTCTTCAGGTCACTGCTCATAGGTCACTTGTCAATGAAGCACTCCCTGGAAACCCTATTAAAACAAAAGCTCCACCATCATTTCTTGTCCTCTTACATTGATGTATTTTGCATCTTATCATTCATCACTAAATGGCATAGTGCTTATTTCTCTGTTTGTGTTTTGTGTATGCAATCTCCCACTAAAATATAGATTCCATGAAAAGAAGGACTTTGTTTTGTTTTGTTGTCTACAAAAATAAAACAATTCCAGCACATAGTAGGCATTCCCTAAATATTTTTTGAATAAATTCATGAATAAATTAATTGACTAAGCTGATGTGTTGGGCAATTACCAGATATACAGAGTCTTGTGATTAAGATTATTGTAAAAGCAATTAATTTTTAAGCAGGGATGTTTACATGGTCAGACTGTTTCTTTAAAGAGCTCATTGTGATTTGATACAGGATACAGGGATATCAGATAAAAGGCTTTTGTGATAATCCTGGTGAAAGATGATGCTAGACTGAAGTAGGATCATGATAGTGGAGATAAGAGAAGTGAGTGTACTTGAGAGGTTTGTAAAAGGTGAAATATTTGATATTAAAGGATGAAAGAGAGGTGGACATCAGGTATAATCACAGAACACAAAAGACAGGAAACACTGGGAATGACCATGAGATAAATCCCGACCATGTCAATCTTAAAATTGAGACATTAAGGAGGGAGATGGACATTAACGTCTGAAGCTCAAAGGCGAAATATGACCTGATGATGCAAGTTTTAAGCCAATAAAGCCTTGGGAAACTATGAAATTGCTTAGGGAAAGAGTAGAGAATAAAGGAAAAAGAACATGTAATTTCCAGTAAGGTAGTCAAATAGGCAGACAAACTACACAGACACTCTTCAACAAAGAAAAGAGGAACCAATTAACACAGATACAGAAGACCTGTATCTGGAGCCCTGAGGTTTGAAGGGAAGGATACAGAAGTGGATTAAATGTCAACTGGTAGAAGAACCTGCATGAAAAAACTGAAAAATAAGACATACAGAGCTGCAGACCGTCAGCAATCCTGATGGCATGGACAGCATTGATATTACCAAGTGATGTTAGGACCTAAAAATTGGCGGTGCTAGCCAGGTGCTGCATGGAGGACTGCACTGGTAGTTGGTGAATAAAAGGGGAAACAGAGTAGAAGACAAACTGAGATGTGGACTTTTGGCTGCCCAGAGGGTGCAGCCCTTTTGAATGTTTACAAATGGTTTGACCATTTTGGATATTTAAAATGACAGTGTTCTCTCAGACTCCAGAGACCTAAGAATAGGAATCACTTGCCAAGGACTGGAAGGACACTGAGGACTAGAATGGTGTGATATTCCCCTTGTTATTCTTATACCATTCACCCCCTTGGTAATCAGAGGTGTGGCTATCCCTCATTACCACCCACCTTATGGGCTGGCAGGAATTCCATCCCAGTCTGTGTGCTCTGATGGAGCCTGGGTGCCATGCTCCACCCCACCCAGTATTTTTCTTTCTTTTTTTTTAGTTTATTTGTTGTTGTCTGTTTTAATTTTTTCATCCTTTCTGTTATTCTTTCTTTTTCCATTCCCAGGTTCTACTTTTCAGCTTTTTCTCTCTTCTCTTTTGTTGTTTCCTATTTTTTTTTTTTTTTTTTTTTTTTATGGTTCTCCCCATTCCTCGTTTTAGGTTTTGAGTTTTTGCCATTTTTTTCTACATTATTCTCCTAATCTACTTCTTTTCCCTTATTTGTCCTTTCCCATATATTGTGGGTTTCCTTTCCCACTTTTTTCTATTCATATTTTTCTTGGGTTGTGAAAGTATTTCTTTAAATATGTTCTCTCATTTTTTGTCTTTCCTCTTTTTTTTTTTTTTTTTCTTTTTTCTCTTTTTGGTGATTGTTCCTGTGTGTTTATGCAGGTTTTTTTTTTTCTTTTGCTTTTACTTTCTTAAGGGATTTTCAATTGTTTGTTTTGTCTAACTGAGTGGGAGACAGCAACTGTGACCATAAAAGGCATCACACCCTCACCTCTTACTAAGTGAAAACGAGCACTTCCTTCTGCATAAATGATAAATGACCACTAATAAGAGCCTGACTCATCTTAACTGTTGCAGCCACTCTCATTCTATATCAAAAACATCAGGAGAAAAAGTGGTGAGTGCATAAGTGCTGCCAACTAGTGAATAGAGGAGCACAGTACCCTGATCACTCAAATATGTCCAAAAAAAAAAAAAGAAAAGAAAAGAAAATGAAAACCTTGGGTGAATCACTCCAACATACAATCACCAATTAAATATAAATACAACAAAGTCACAGTATCTTGGAGACAACAGACCATTACAGTCCACACAAAGAAACAAGGTAAAGCAGTACAAACAAGGGACAAGGGTACAGGTCCAGAACAGATCCCCGATGAAGAAGTACCATTGGAAATCCCTGATAAGGAACTGAAAAGAATTATATTTACATACCATCAATGGACTGAGAGACAGACCAAGGAAACCGCTGACAAAATTAAGAAAAACACAGACAAAACCTTAGAACAATTGTAAAAGAAATTACAAGAACAAATGACAAAATAAATGAAAAATTAAAAATGACACAAAATCTACAGATAGAAATCCAGAAGATTAATACTAAATTTTCAGACATTTGTTGTTGTTGTTATGTGCCGTCGAGTCAGCCCCGACTCATAGCGACCCCTCCTTGGGTTTCCGAGGCAGTATCACTACGGAAGTAGGATTGCCCAACCTTCCTTCCGAGGAGTGGCTGGTGGGTTTGAACCGCCAGCCGTCTGGTTAGCAGTCAAGTGTTTTAGCCACTATGCTACCAGAGCTCCCAAATTTTCAGACATAGACAACACATTGAGAGGCCAAAAGAGTGCAATCAAATCAGTGGAAGACAGAATTAATGAGATTGAAGACAAATACCTGAATACTTCTTTGGAAAGGGATCAAAAAGAAAAAAGATGAAAAGAAATTGAAGAAAGCCTAAGATTCATGTAGGATACCATCAAGGAATAATTTACATGTAATCAGAATTCCAGAACAGAAAGAGAAAAAGAAAACCACTGAGAAAATTTTTCAAGATTTTGTTGGAAGAGATCTTCCCTGATATGGTGAAAGATAAGGAGATATCCATTCAGGAAGTCTAATGATCCCCAAACAGGATAAACCTCAAAAGAAAATCACCAAGACATATTATCATCAAACTTATCAAAATCAAAGACAAAGAATGAATCCTGAAAGCACCATGGGAAAAACAAAAAATGACCTACAAAGAGCAACCAATAAAACTAAGCTCTGATTTCTCAGCAGAAACCATGCAGGCAAGAAGGCAATGGGAGGGTATATATAAAACTCTGAAAGAGAAAAATTTTCAACCAAGAATTCTATAAACAACAAAATTGCCCCTCAAACATGATGGTGAAATTAGGATATTTCCAGGGAAGCAGAAATTAAAAGAATTTGTTAAAACCTAACCAACCCTACAAGAGATACTAAAGGGAGTCTTTGGACAGAAAATTAAAAACAAACAACTGATCATCAATACACATGATGACATAAAGCAGAAAACAACCCAGTTATGGAAGTATCCAAAGTAAAATACACTTACAAGATTGTAAACAGGGAACTAGAGACATCAATAAGGAGCTCTGGTGGTGCAATGCCTAAGGCATTTGACTGCTAACCAGAAGACTGGCTGTTCAAACCCACCAGCCACTCCTTGGATGGAAGGTTGGGAAATCTACTTCCATAGTGATACCACCTCAGAAACCAAAGGAGGAGTCTCTATGAGTCAGATCCGACTCAATGGCAGGGAGTAGAGACATCAGTTAGCAAATGAGGACAACTACAAACCAAAAAAAAAAAAAAAGGAAAACATAGTGTAGTTACAGAACTTCTAAATGGTGAGAAAGTCAAGAGAGTTGCAAAATAGAATGGACTATTCTAAACTCAGGGAGAAAATTATAAATCATAGGGTAACCTCAAAGAAAAATTATAAACCTTCCCCTGACAACAAAAAAAAGACAACAAGCACAAATATTTAGCATATACTAAAGCAATGAAAGAAATGATAATACAATTCATAAACAAAATGAGTTCAGCACAGAAAACTACATGGAACAAAGAAACCAGGAACACCATAAAAGAAAAAAAAAGCATAACAAAATGACAGCAACAAATTCATACTTAAACTTAATGTCAATGGATTAAATGCACCACTCAAGAAATGGAGAGTTGCAGACTGGATAAGAAAACATATCCTATCCATATGCTGTCTACAAGGGACACACCTTAGAAGCAAAGACAAAAATAGACTAAAAATCAAAGGCTGAAAAGAGATATATCAAGCAAATGTTGTTGCTGTTATTTGTCGTCAAGTCAGACCCAATTCATAGCAACCCTTCCTTGAGTTTCCTAGGTGGTATCACTATGGAAGTAGATTGCTCAACCTTCCTTCTGAGGAGTGGCTGGTGGGTTTGAACCACCAGCCTTCTGGTTAGCAGTCAAATGCCTTATGCACTATGTTACCAGAGCTTCTATATCAAGCAAATGGCAACCAAAAAAGAGCAGGAGTGGCAATATTAATTTCTGATCAAATTGACTTTAAGGAAAAACCACCATAAAAGACAAGGAAAGATATTATATCATGATAAAAGGATCAATTGAACAAGAGGACATACCCCTAATGAAAGAGCCCAAAAATACATAAATTAGACTTTCACAATTGAAAAGATAAATAGATGACTCCACAGTAATGGTATAAGACTTTAATACACCACTTTCAATGAAAGGTAGAACAATGGGAAAGAAACTTAACAAAGACACAATAACTAAACAACACAACCCACCAATTTGACCTCATAGACTTCCACAGAGCACTTCACACAACAACAGCAAAACATACGTTCTTTTCCAGTACACATGGAACATTCTTCATGATACACCATATGTTAATCCTTAAAACAAGCCTTAATGAATTTTAAAACATTGAAATACTGCAAAGCATCTTCTCAGATCAAAATGTTATTAATTTAGAAATCGAAAATAGGAAGATCAATGGAAAAAGAGCAAACACATGGAAACTCAACAATATCCTCCTTCAGAAAAACTGGGTAATAGAAGAAATTAAAAAATTCCTTGAATCAGAAAAGAATGAAAGCAGCCTACCCAAATCTTTGGGATGGTGCAAAAGCTGTGATCAGAGACCACTTTACAGCAATAAATGCACAAATCAAAAGAGAAGAGTGAAAAACAATACCTTAAACCAACATCTCCAACAATTAGAAAAAGAACAAGAAAAGCCTACAGTCACCAGAAGAAAGGAAGTAATCAAGATTTGAGCAGAAATGAATGAAACAGAAATAGAAAGACAATAGAAAAAATAAACAAACTATAAGTTGTTTTTTTGAAAAGATTAATAAAATTGACAAACCACTGACAAATTTAACACAGGAAAAGAAGGACAGAATTCAGATAACATGAATAAGAAACTAATTGGACAACATCACAACAGAACCAACTGAAATAAAAAAGATAATATCAGGATACTATGAAGAACTATATTCCAACAAATTTGAAAATCTGGAAGAAATGAACAGATTTTTAAAAAACACATTACTTAGACAGACTGAGGTGGAAAGTTGAAGAGATCCCTAACAACAGAAGAAATGGAATAGGTCATAAAAAAAAAATTACTAACAACAACAACAAAAAAGTCCTGGCCCAGACAGTTTCACTGGAAAACTCTACCAAACATTCAGAGAAGAACTGACATCAATCTTACTCAAAATACTCCAGAACATGGAAAAGGATGGAATCCTCCCAAATTCATTTTATGAAGCAAGCATAACCGTGATGCCAAAACCAGGTAAAGATATTACTAAAAAGAAAAGTTACAGACTGATACCCCTCATGAATCCAGATGCAAAAATCCTTAACATAATCATAGCCAATACACTCCAACAACATATCAAAAAATGATAAGACATTATGACCAAGTGGGGTTCATATCAGGTATGCAAGAATGGTTGAACATTAGAGAAACAATCAACATCATGCATCACATAAACAAAACAAAGGAAAAAAAAAAAAACATGATCCTATCAATCGATGCAGAAAAGGCATTTGACAAAATCCAACACATATTCCTGATTAAAAAAAAAAACCTCTCAGCAAAATAGGAATAGAAATTACATTCCTCAATATAATAAAGGGCATATATGCAAAACCAACAGCCAACATTATTCTCAGTGGAGAGAGAATGAAACCATTCCTCTTGAGAACAGGAACCAGACAAGGATAACTTCTATTACCACTTCTATTCAACATTGTATTGGAAGTCCTAGCCAGGGCAATAAAGCAAGAAAGGGAAATCAAAGGCATCCAAATTGGTAAGGAAGAAGTCAAACTATCCCTATTTACTGAAGATATGATCCTATACCTAGAAAACCCAAGAGACTCAGCAAAAAAAAAATTAATTAAAAAAAAATACTGGAACTAATTGAAAGATTTAGCAGAGTGGTGGGATAAAAGATCAACATACAAAAGTCATCTGGATTAGAGTTCTGGCAAGATGGCAGACTAGGCAGAAAGACTGCACAGACCCTCTTCAACAAAGAAAAGGAAAACCAAAGAACACAGGCACAGAAGATAATCTTGGACCCCTGAACCTTGAAGGGAAGGATACAGAAGTGGACTAAACCCCAACCAGCAGAAAAATTTGCATGAAAATATGAAAAAAGGAGACATATAGAGCTGCTGTCTGGCAGTGATCCTAATGGAACAGACAGCTTGGAGATTCCCAAGTGGTGGTAGGACATAAGAAATAACCTAAAATTCAGCCCTGCTAGCCAGGGACTGCACAGAGGATTGCTCTGGTGGCTGGGGAATAAACAAAGAAGGTGAAGAGAAAGGCGGGCTGAACTGTGGACTTTTGCTGGTCCAGAGGGCGCCACCATTTTGAAGGTTTAAAAGCGGCTTGATTATTTTGGATATTTAAGGAGACAGCGTTCTCACAGATTCCTGGGGCTTAAAAACACATTCTGCTTTCCAGAAACCACAAGGACACTCTGGACCTGCAAGACTGAAAATGTACCACATTCCTCTTGTTACTCTTATACCCCACATCCGCTTGGTGAATGGAGGTGTGGCAATCCCACACTCCCACCTACATATTTTGTCCTGTGCTTTTTGTCCATGTGCTTTTAGTTTTTTGATGGTTATTCAACTGTAATTTGTGTCTAACTGAGTGGGAGACAACAACAGTCCCCATAAGAAACAACTACACCCACACTTCCTGCAACTTCACTTACTGAGCGAGAGCCATGACCTCCTTCTCCACCAATAGGCCAACAATAAAAAACCACCAAGAAGAGCCTGAATCACCCTTGGCTGCTCTTCACAGTTAACAGAGCTCTAAATACAACAACGCCATGATGCCTCACAGACAACTGACCATCACAGTCCACACAAAGAAGCAAGATAAAGTGGTAGAAACAAGGGAGCAGGACACAGACCCAGAACACATCCCTGAGGAAGAAGCAGTATTGGAACTCTCTGGTAAGGAATTCAAAAGAATTACCTTTAGGTATCTTCAAAGAA
>NW_006921591.1:11675007-11679246 GCF_000298275.1 Orycteropus afer afer
GATTCCTTCAAAAGTTGGAATTAGAAATACCATTTGACCCAGCCATTCCATTACTAGGTATATACCCTAAAGAAGTGAGAGCCATGACAAGAACACATATATGCACACTCATGTTAATTGCAGCACTATTTACAATAGCCAATGATGGAAACAACCAAGGTGTCATCAACTGAGGAATGGATAACCAAACTATGGTACATACACACAGTGGAATACTATGCAATGCTAAAGAATAATGTACAATCTGCAAAACACCGCATAACGTGGTGGAACTTGGAGGACATTATGCTGAGTGAAATAAATCAATCACAAAAGGACAAATATTATATTAGTCCATTATTGTAAAAGTTAAGGAAAGGTTTATCTATGAAGGAAATTTTCTTTGTTGGTTACCAGGGGTGGGAGGGGAGGGGAAGGAACACTGTTAGATAGATAGAGATAAGTATTGATTTGGGTGAAGAGAAGTGCAATGTACCAAATGTGAGTGGTCAATATGGCAGCATTGAGGATGAGGAAGACATAGAGGGGTACATGGGAGGTACAGACAACAAATATGAACCCTTTTGTACATACAGTACTGCATTGTCAGTGAAGGCTAACATGGGTATGTAGGTGGATCGATGAGTGGACAGGCTGAACGATTAGGTATGCCTATGAAATGGGGAGTATATCTAAGAACATATATAGGGTTGGCAGACAATGGTCTTTTAAGTTTATGTGAATGATCAGAATTCCCAGGTGTATAGTAGAGGTGACAAGGGCAAGGTTGTGGTGACTGCTTGGTCACAGTCAGCTACCCAGAGGGACTGAGTATTTGAACCTACAGGCTTGGGACCATAGTCACAGGGGACATCAAACTCAATTGGCATAACTTACTATACAAAACATTGTTCCACTTCCTACTTTGGTGAGTAGCAACTGAGATTTTAAAAACTAGGAAGCTGCCATCTAGATGCAACGATGGGTCTCTCCTCATCCAGAGAAAAGTAGAATGAAGAAAACCAAAATTCATGGAAACAATTAGTCCTAGAACTGATACACCAACTGATCTGCAGCCTATACAACTATGAGACCAGAAGAACTAGATGGTGCCCGCCTACCACTGTCATCCACTCAAAAGGGGATCTATGTAGGAGATCCTTGATAGAGAGGGAGAACAATGTGGAACAAAACTCAAAATCACTTGGAGAAAAAAAAGGGGGGTGGGGACCAGGTTTGCTAGTCCAATAAAGCCTGGTGGAACCACTGAGACTATGGTCCCTAGCTGCCCTTCAGATCTGGGAATAAACCCACACCTGTGGTTTCCAGCCAAACAAAAGACAGGCATATAAGTTGAACATTTTCCTCAAGTAGATACTCTCCTTGTATCTCCAATACATGGGAGAAAGGAGGGCTGCTTATGCACAGGGAGACTGTTCAAGGGGCAGAAGTCCATGACGGGATGGACACAGGGAAGAGGTAACTATGGGGAGGAAGTGGGAGGGGAGCTGTTCCATTGTGGAAAACTGTGGTCAATGTCATGAGACAAAGTATATGTGAACCAGTGTATGGAAAGTGAATTTGTTCTGTAAATCTTCACCCAAATCACACACACACACAAAAAAAGGTCTTCTGGATTATGCTACACCATCAAAGAGATTGCTGAAAAGAAAAGAAGGAAATCAATACCATTTAAAACAATAAACCATTTACAATAGCTAACAAAAATATTAAATACTTGGCAATAAATCTTACTAGGGACACAAAACACCAATACAAAGAAAACTACAAATCACTACTCCAAGAAACCATGAGAGATCTACATGAATGGAAGAACATACCTTGCTCCTGGATAGGAAGATTGAGCATTGTGAAAATGTCAATACTACCCAAAGCAATTGATACATTCAATGCAATCTCATTCCAGATCCCATGAGCATTCTTTAAGGATTTGGAAAAACCAGTGACTAATTTTATATGGAAAGGAAGGAGACATCAAATAAGCAAAGTACTGTTGAAGAAGAACAAAATAGGAGGCCTCACACTCTTGGATCTCAAAACACACTATACAGCCACAGTAGTGAAAATAGCCTTGTACTGGTAAAACGACAGACGCATAGACCAGTGGAACAGAATTGAGAACCCAGAAATAGATCCATTGACCTATGGTCAGCTGAATTTTGACAAAGGGCTGAAATCTATTAAATGGAAAGAGATGGTCTCTTTAACAAATGGTTCTGGCAAAGCTGCATATCCATTTGCACAAAAATGAAACAAGATTTGTACCTCACATCATACACAAAAACTAATGCCAGATGGATCAAAGACTTAAATGTGAAATCTAAAACTGTAAAGTCCCTCAAGGAAAAATAGGAGCAAATTTAGGGACCCTCATTTATGTCATAAATAGGCTGTCAAGCATAACCCAAAATGCACAAAAAGCAGAAGAGAAACTAGGTGAATGAGACTTTCTAAAACTTAAACTTTTATGTGTTTCCAAAGACTTCTCCAACAGAATAAAAAGAAAACCTACAGATTGGGGAAAAATATTTGGTAAGGAAGGATAAATCTGACAAGGGATTGATCTCTAAAATTAATAGAAAACTACAATACCTCAACAACAAAAAGACAAATAATCCAGTTTAAAAAAGAGCAGAAGACATGAATAGACACTTCACCACAGAGGATATTCAGGAATCTAACAAACACATGAAGAAATGTTCATGATCATTAGCCATTAGAGAGATGCAAATCTAAACAACCATCTTGCCTCGGCACTAGTAGAAAACTTAAACAAGACAGAAAATAACAAATGCTGGCAAAGATGTAGGGAGATTGGGACTCTCATACACTGCTGGTGGGACTGTCAAATGATACAACCACAGTGGAAAGCAGTATGGCAATTCTTTAAAAAGTTGGAATTAGGAATATCATTTGACCCAGCCATTCCATTACTAAGTATATATCCTAAAGAAGTGAGATCCAGGACAAGAACAGATATAGGCACAGTCATGTTCACTGCAGCACTATTTACAATAGCAAAATGATGGAAAGAACCTAGGTACCCATCAATAGAAGAATGCATACTATGGTACATACACACAATGGAATACTATGCAACCATAAAAAATAATGTAAAATCTGCAAAACACTGCACAACATGGATGAACTTGGAGGACATTACGCTGAGTGAAATAAGTCAATTACAGAAGGACAATTATTGTATTAGTTCATTATTGTAATGTCAAGGAAAAGGTCAAGGAAAGGTTTATATATGGAAAGAAATTTTCTTTGTTGGTTACCAGGGGTGGAAGAGGAGGTAGGGAACACTGTTAGATAGGTAGAGACAAGTATTGAACTGGGTGAAGGGAAGGGGAATGTACGAAATGTGAGTGATCAACATGGTGCCATTGACCAAAAGCAAGACATAGAGAGATACATGGAGGTACAGACACGAAGGTGAGCTCTTTTACACATACAGTACTGCATTGTCAGTGATGGAAAACATTGATATATGGGCGGATAAATGGGTGGACAGGGTGAACTATTAGGTATGTCTATGCAGGGGGGAGTGTGCCTATGACCATGTATAAGGTTGGAAGACAATCTTTCTATAAATTATTTATGTGTCCTATAAGAATTTCCAGGTAAGTAGAGCTGACAAGGGACAAGTTTATAGTCACTTGTTGGCCACAGCCAGCTACGCAGAGGCAGCAAGTAGTTAGACCTCTGGCCTCAAGACCATGGTCACAGGGAACATCAACTCCATTAACATAACATACTACACAAAAACATTGTTCCACATCCTACTTTGGCGAGTAGCAACTGAAAGCTTGCAAGCAGGCTATCGAGATGCAGGGACCCAGATAAGGGTGGTACAAAAGGTTTCCAACAGGGAGACAAACTTGTCTGTAGGTTTGTCCTACCATGGGGACTTGTTGATGTGAGTTTTGAGGCTAAGCCACTGGTGTTTCAAACCCAGAGACATGCACATGGTGAACAGGTATCAGCCCAGCTTACACACTGAGACATACTAGGAAAAAGGAAGAGGCCATCCACTTCTCAAAGAATTGGCCAGGGAAAACCTTATGAATAGCAAAGAAACACTGTCTGATACATTACCGCACAATGTTATGAATAGTCCAGTTAGGTTAGAAGGCTCTCAAAATAGGACTGGGAAAGAGCTGCATCATCAGAGTAAACCCAGCCTTACTCATATGGATAAGGTAAAGCTTTCAAGACCTCCATTTGCTGATGTTG
>NW_006921591.1:11682129-11689478 GCF_000298275.1 Orycteropus afer afer
TTTGTATGTTCTGTAAGAACTCCCAGGGTATAGTAGCGCTGACAAGGGACAAAGTTGTTGTCACTCCTTGGTCACACCCAGTTACCCAGAGGGACCAAGTAGTTGAACATGTGGGCTTGGGACCATAGTTGCAGGGGACATCAAGCTCAACTGGCATAACATACTACACAAAACATTGTTCTACCTCTTACTTTGGCGAGTAGTGACTGGGATCTTAAAAGCTTACAAGCAGCCATCTAGATGCAACGATGGCTCTCTCCTCACCCAGAGCAAAGAATAATGAAGAAATCCAAAGATTCATGGAAACAATTAGTCCTAGCAACTGGTACATGATGCAATCCTCAGCCTATATGACTATGAGAGCAGAACTAGATGGTGTCTGGCTACCACTGTCAACCACTCAGAGGGGGATCTATGTAGGAGATCCTGGATATAGAAGGAGAAAAATGTGGAACAAAACTCAAAATCATTTGGAAAAAAAAAAAAGGGAGACCAAGTTTGCTGGTCTGATAGAGCCTGGTGGAACCACTGAGACTATTTATGGTCACTCTGGTAGCATAGTGGCTAAAGCACTTGACTTCCAACCAGAAGGCTGGTGGTTCAAACCCACCAGCCAGTCCTTGGAAGAAAGGTTGGGCAATCCTACCTCCGTAGTGATACTGCCTCGGAAACCCAAGGAGGGGTTGCTATGAGTCGGTGCCGACTCGATGGCACATAACGACAACAGCTGCCCTTCAGTTCTGGAATTCAACCCATCCCTGTGGCTTCCAGCCAAATAACATACAGGCATAAGAGTTAAACATGTACCTGAGATAGGTACATTCCTTGAAGATAACAATCATAGGAGAAAGAAGGGCTGTTTATGCACAGGGAGATAGTTCAGGGGGCAGGAGTGCATGGAGGGAGTGGGAGGGTAGGTTTTGCATTGAGGTAAACTCTCAATGTCATCAGACAACATGTGTGTGAACTGCTGTATGGAAAATGAATTTGCTCTGTAAACTTTCACCCAAATCACAATTTAAAAAAAACAGAACAGAAGCCACCTCTAGTCAAGCAACCCACACCCAGAGCAACTGAGTAGACCCAGGCATAAGCATTGGTTCATGGCCATGAGTTGAAAGTGAACACTGACCCATCCCTGCAGATAGTCCTCCTCCTGAGTGGGCAGGGGCTGCAACAGCTGCAAAGCCAGACCTTGGACAGGCCTCCAGCTGTGAGGCTTACTCCCGTGCCTCCTCAGAAGGCGTGTTCTCCACCTCTTCCCACCCCCACAGACTGGAGGCATCCCTTCCTTGCTCCTACAGTGTCATTGAGAGATACTGGCCCGTGGGTCTTTTCCTGTCCCATCAGCCTTGGTCCCCTTCCTGCACTCTGTTTACCAGTCACCCATTGCTGAAGGGTATGGATGCCGCAAACACCCTTCACTTTTAAGCCAGAACTTTTAGGCCAGAACCGGACCCTGCTGCCCTAATATCTTGTGTGCCTGTCAGGTGTTCCTGGTGCAGGTGAAAGAGTTGGTGGGGCTTCCTCTGGCCTGGCTACTCTTCCTCTTCAGGTGTCCTGTGTGCTTGAACACTCAGTGTCTGGGGATGGGTTGTGAGACAGTTACAATAGAGACAGCTGAGCCATCAGGCTGGTATGGGGTGGAGGGTGGACAGAGAGTGGGAGTGGGGACCCTGCCTGTGGCCGTGGCCTCTGTAGTCCAGGCTCTGAAACACTGATGGATCACCAGATGTCTTCATCTACACACTGGATCACTACATGGGCTCCCCTGAGATATCACCACAGCTGCCCTGTGACTCGGGGCCTTTGTAATGCAGTCCATGTTCTGGTTCTGTTGTTTGTGAGGTAATATGACAAGGCTCAGCACTGGCAGGCATTAAGCACCAGAACCCTGGATGCCTAGATTGAGGGATGACTGGTCTCCTCATGGGCATGATGTTTTGTCTATGTTGAGCCCTTCCCTTGTTCTGTGCATTATTGGATGTCCCTGATATGCCTACACATCTATCTTCAGCATTAAGCTGATCATTTAGCAAATGAAGAAGAGAGGCCACAGATCGATGTCAGAACCTACCAGGAACAGCTGCCAGCAACCCCGAAGAGTCAGCCAAAGGGCTAGCAGCGCGGAAGCAAGAGCTAGGAGAACATCTCAGGAAGAAGCTGAAGGTCTTCGAGGGCAGCTCTCTGTCATGAAAAGAGAGAGCCATGTTCCTCGGGAGGGACGTGTGCTGCAGCTCCTGTGTGCAGTCTCCCACTGCCATGTCTCCAAAGACACAGCTCTGGAGACTCAGAAATCACTGACAAGTAAGAAGAGTGTGATCATCTTCAGTTCAGCAAGGGCACCACAGTGCTTCTCCTGCTCACAGATTTTGTCTGTGTCCAGAATTTCTGACCAGAGTCAGCAACTGAGTCCAAATTGCTGCTGTGAGTGTTCACTTGCTTCTGTAATCTCTACATTATCACAATTAACGGATTCTAAATCCTTTACCCAAATGGCTGCTCCACCAACCGGTGTGGTCAGCACTCAAAATTACCAGACTGAATGCTTGTACCTAGAGCAGGGATCTCTGCTGCCAGATGTGCCCAGGGACCCAGAGACTAGGTCTTCCTCAAGGATTGAGGAGTTTGTGTTTCCTGTGAACCAGCTGGAGATGATAGATGCCAGCTATGAATTTGTCCAGGAAAACCAAGACCAGCTGCCCTGGAAGTCCCAGGTTGCTCTGTTGTCTCTGAACACAGAGCTCACTCATTTGACACATGCTATGTCTTTGCATGTGGTCACTGTCCTCCCTGCCCACTTGCCATTCCTCAGCCCTGAAGTCCTCAGGCTTCTCGAGGTCCATATGAAAAAGTGGGTGCATTTCAAGAGGTAGGGACTCCCCAGATGTGTGGACGATTCCCTGAGGCAGCTTGTGCCACAGCCCCCATTGCTTTGCCAGCCTGGAAACAGCCAACCAATTCCTTTCACCATGATCAATACTTCCGATGCCTGTGTTGAAGCAACTGGGACCATTGCCCACAAGGCCTGGGCTTCATGGATGGTCAGCCAGCCCACCCAGGCCTTCTGGGTCTCTGAATGGTCTATAAAGGACCCAGAACAAAGGCACCACTGCCAGAAAACCCCAAACTCTCTGGCTCTTGCTTTGCCCTCTCCAGCCCTCAAAGTCCTAAATGATCTCTATCCACCACCTGGGAGACAGGCTGAAGGTTCAAGGAACCATTTGAAGCAGCAGCATAGCAAGCTCTTCTGTGGCCTCCCTTGTCCACACAGTGAGTCCCTAGTTGCCACATTCATGGGCTCTCAAGGCCTCTCCATCGACAAGAGCACGGCCCAGCTCTGCTTGGACGTTCCTTTTCTCTTTGATGAGCCCTCCTTCCTCCCCCTGCTGCCCAATGATCCACCCCTCTCAGCTCCACCCACCCCAAACTGGATCTCCCCTCCTGACCATCAAGGAATCCAGATCAATCTCTCACTTCTGACTCTGGCTTAGTGTGAAGCCTTGAAGTAGCACTTGCTACAGAGACAGCTCCAGCTTAGGTGGGACTTGCCAGCTGTTTTCCAGAGATCTCAGCATGCCCAGCGCCCCATGCCCTAAGAGTCCTGTGACACAGCCCCATCTCCTGAGACCAGAGAAACTCCTTGGTCAGGGAAGCCCACCTCAGTCCTCTCGTGGCAACTACTCTTCTTTCCAGACCATGTCCGGAGACTGCTGGAGTTCCACCTCCAGAAGAAGTTGATTTACCATCACTGGGGCTTGCCCCAGAAGATTGAGCAGTCCTTCAAGTTGCTCCTGTCCCATGCTGACCAGCAGCCCCTGCCCTGGAGCAGCACAGCCTTGGACAATGTGAACATTCTCCAGTCTGCAACCCCAGAGGCCAAGGGGATTAGTGACCTGTTCTCACCTACCTTAGCCCCAGTGTTACTCCCCATGCCACAGTTGCTTATCCAAGCCAAAGCAATACTTCAGAGCCACATCAACTCCAAATGTTGGCAGATCTGCCAAGGCATTTTCCCAGCCCATGCGTGTATCTCCAGGGACTTCAGAATTCCTGGGAGCCTGGCAGTTACTCCCTTCCTCCACATTCCAGAGCTACAGGCAGCAACTGATCCTCACTTCGATCAGGAAGTTGTGTCCCAGAGGCCAACAGCCACTGATCAGCAGACCTCACCAGTGGCTCTCATTGAGCACACTCAGCCATCCCAATCCCTATCTGAGGGAGACATTCAGAAACTGAAAATGACTTTGCAGCACAATTACCTGGCCTTCCTGTCAGGGCTACCTGCTCTCTACTATATGGCTTTCTCTAAGGCCACGGTCCTGTCCATCACCAGCCAATCCTCTGTACTGAGCCTTTCAAAATCCCAGCAGAGCCCCTGACTGAGATGATCGCCTATAAAGAGCAATGTACATGTCCTGGGCCAGCCTTTCAAGAGGACAAGACTTGTGCAGACAGTGTCCACAGGCTCCTGACTGATGTGCAGGAGGAAACAATGGAGACGGTGCCTTTCAGAGGCCAGACAGATGCTGATCTTCCTCCTGTACTCAGGAGACCTACCATGACAAAAATGAATTTCCATCTGAGGAAAAAGTCCTAGAGATACAGTTTGGAATTCCCATACAGGCAAGGAGGTCCAGGGACCAAACTGTGGCTGTTGCTGGGAACATATCCACACAAGAGGCATTTGGGAGTCCAACAAACCAGGAACTAGCCACCCCAGCAGACACTCCACAAACCCCAGAAGCAGAAAGGCCTACCTTAAAGAACTCCTGATCACTGAGCTAAAGGCAGTGCTGCTGAGAAGGAAACTAGCTAAGTCCAGAGAAGTGCCCCATGCTTCTGGACACTGTGTCTCCCAGATCTCCCAACCCAGTGTGGACAAGGCAGATGCCCAGGTGCTTTGTGATCAGGTGGAAGCCAGCATGAACATCCCCAGTCTGGAGGAGGCCTGCTGTCCTGAATCCCATGGCCCTGGCCAAAGCAAGGACTCAGCCCAAGTGCCCACCCTGGGAGAGAAGAAAGAGGGCCCAGGGAAACCCAAACCAACAGGGGACGGTGGAGAAGGGGACACAGGGGTTGGGCTCCCCTCAACCAGAGAAAACAGACACCCTGCTGAAGACCAGAGGCCAGCAGGTTCCTGGCAAAGAACCTTAACTATATTCTTGCTGTCTCATGTCAGGAGAGTCCCAAGGAGATAGTCTTCCCAGAGCTACTTTCAGGAGTCCCTTGTGGAGAAGAATCTGAGAAGAATCCCCTGCAAGACAATCAGGTCAAGCTGAATCTCACCACAAAGCCAACAAGGATTCCTGCAACTCCCAAGCCTGTGGTGTCCCACACTTCACAGGGCCAGCATTTGTTGCACCTACTTTCTCAGAGGAAGAAGGCTTTGCACAGCTCGACTTTGCAGGATGAGATCCCACGAGGGCGGATGAGAACAACCCATACTCCTGAGACCCACAGCCTCCAAAAACCTTTATTAAGAAATAAGATGAAATGCTTCCTGTGCTGTGGTAACCCCAAAACAATGGATGACGAAAATGTGTCCTCTTCATCCAAGAAAGTGGCCAAAACAAGAAAATCAGTGCCAAAAAGATCCTGGCCCAAGTCAAAGACCCTATGGGAGAAGCTAAGAAATTAAGACAACTGGGGACTCCAAGACTCAGTCTCTTCCTACTGAGAGACAGGCAGACCTGGCCCTCTTGGATGTTCCCCAGGCCCGGGACAGTCAGCTGCAGCACCAACCTCGTCAACGCCTCTCTGCCTCTCTCCTGGGCTACCTGCGCCACTGTTTTCGATGCTTTCCTCTAGTGGCTTGTGCCACTCAAGAAGGGAACCCAACCTAGGTTCTAACTCTGACTTTGGAAAGAAACACTGGTCTCTTCAAGGAGAAGACTCAGTGCACTCAAATACTTTGTCTTCTGTCAGTAGACTTGGACTGTCATTATTCATTATTGTGTGGATTGGGCAAACAATAGCCCAAGCAGAACTACAGGCAAAGAACTACCTGCTTACTCTTTCTTATCTCTTTGTAGTGTGCTAGAGGGTTGGGGGTGGGGGGCTACACGGTTCTTCCCTTTAGATAATAAACATAAACTTATAGTTAAATAAAATTTAAAAAAAAACAGACCTGTTTCTGTCCAATTAATTACTACTCATTTTGATCGCATGTGTTCCAGAGTAGAACTCTTCTACAAGATATTTATGGCTACAATATTTATGAAAACAGGTGGCCAAGCCTTCCTCTGTAGGTGGGTGAGTTTGAACTATCAATATTTAAGTTAGTTGTTGTTGTTGTTACGTGCCGTTGAGTTGGACCTGACTCATAGCAACCCCTTCTTGAGTTTCCGAGGCAGTATCACTACAGAAATAGATTGCCCCATCTTCCTTAAGTTAGTAGTTTAGTGCAAAAGAAAATTCTGCTATGCAAGAACCTCAATAACATTCGAAGAGATACAAATCAAAGCCAAAATAAGGTACTACCTCATTGTTATTAGAATGACATTGACCAGAAAAATGGAAAACAATAAGTTTGAGGAAGTTTTGGAGAAACTGTAACCCTTCTCCATTGTTAGTGGGAATGTAAAATGGTACAGCCTCTGTGGAAAACAATTTGGCATCACCTCAAAAGTTGAACATAGATTACTACTATGTAGCCCAATAATCCCTATTCTACATATGTACCCAAAAGGAAAGGCAGGAAAACAAACAGAAATCTGTATAGCAGTGTTCACTGTGGAACTTCTCATTTTGCAAAAAGTTGAAACCATCAACCAAACAATCAAACCAAAATGTCTATCAAGTGATGAATGAATAAATAAAATGTAGTAAATACACATAATGGAATATGACTTAGCCAAAAAGATAAATGAATTCTTAATGCATGCTACATGGAGGAACCTAGAAAACATAATGCTGAACAAAACAAGTCAGTTGCGAAGAGACAAATACTATGTGATCTCACTTACATGAAATAAATAAATACAGAGAAGCCAAAGATTATTAGTGGTTACCAGTGATGGGGGTGGGGAGAAGGTGGAGTTTTTGCTTAGGTGACATTGATTTTGTGTTAAGGTGGTGAAATGATTTTGAAAAATAACAACAATGGTTGCACTATTTCAAGAATGTGCTCAATGTCACTTAATTGCACATGTAGAAATTGTTGAGTTAGAATAAATTATGTATATTTCCGCCTCAATGAAAAAAAAAAAAAGAAATCTCAAATACAAGCAGTGTTATGAATGAAATCCCTTCCTAAGTCTTTCTTTAAGTCTTTAAGTATAATTTGTAGGTGACTTGGAACAGATACATATGGTTCTTACTTAGCTTCACTTTAGTGAAACAAAAGG
>NW_006921591.1:11711889-11724606 GCF_000298275.1 Orycteropus afer afer
CCAGACTTCATCTCACCTACTTTGGTCATGTTGTCAGAAGGGACCATTCCCTGGAGAAAGATGTTATGCTTGGTAGGGTGGAGGGTCTACAAAAGAGGGAGAGGCCTTAAATGACATGGATTGACTCAGTGGCTGCGATGATGGGCTCAAGTATAGCAGGGATCATGGAGCTGGTGTGGGATCGGGCAATGTTTCATTCTGCTGTGCATGGGATCACTAAGAGTCAGAAACAACTCAATGGCACATAACAACAACAACAATATTTAGATGCAACAATGGGTTTTTCCTTGTCCAGAGCAAAGAAGAATGAAGAAAACCAAAGATGTATGGAAACAATTAGTATAAATGACTGGTACACCATGATATCCTCAGCTGATAAGACTATGATACAAAAAAACTAGATGGTGCCCAGCTATCATTGTCAACCACTCAGAAGGAGATCTATGTAAGAGATCCTAGATAGAGTGGGAGAAAAATGTAGAACAAAACTCAAAATCATTAAAAAAAAAAAAAAAAAAAGGGACCAGGTCTGCTGATCTGATAAAGCCTGGTAGAACCACTGAGACTATGGCCTGTGGCTGCCCTTTAAGTCTGGAACTGAACCTACTCCTTTAGCTTCCAGCCAAACAAAACACAGGCATATGAGGTGAACATTTACATTAGGTAGATACACTTCTTGGAGAGATCAATCATGGGAAAATAGAAGGGCTATGTACAGACAGGGACACAGCTTGGGGGGCAGGAGTTCATGGGAGGAAGGGACACAGGGAAGAGGTAACTATGGGGAGGAGGAAAGTGGGGAGCTATTGCATTGTGCAATACTGCAGTCAATGTCATGAGATAAAGTGTATGTGAACTGTTGTGTGGAAAGTGTGTGGAAACTTTCACCCAAATCACAATAAAGTTTTTTTAAAAAAAAGAAAAGAACATCTACTAATGAGCTACCATCTAAGCAGAGAAAAATCAAGAGGTTATTGGATCCTGAAAAACAAAGGAATAGAATGTTTCAAGTGTTAAAATTCCATATTTTACTGAAAAATTAAAAAAAAATCCAGCTGGATTTAGCAATTTGTCTGTTGGTGAGTGATTTAATGGAGTACTGAGAAAAATAAAACTTGGAGTCTTTTGAAGAGTTATAGGAGAGGAAATAACATCAACATGTACAGACAAGTTTCTCAAGTAGTTCGGAATTTCTGATTGCTGTAAGGGTTAAAACATGTACAGCAACTATCAGAAGACTCTGAAAGTTTGATTAAAGTAGGTGGAACAGACAATGATTTCAACGCTACAGGATTTCATTGCCTGATCACATTTTTGCCTCCCATATAACCCAGCTTAGGTGCTGGAGCATCTTGAATCCCAGAATTCAGGCAATAGTTAAAATCCAACATCAGCCAATAAAATACTGCCCCCAAATTCACTGTCTCTAGTAAGAGGACATGTGAAGCAGAACCCTTTTAATTTCAGCTGCCCTATCCAGGTGAGCTGTACCAAAGAAGTATTACCCATCTCTATCTCTATCAGAAAGAGATGTAAACCCTGAAGGACAGAGTTCTTAGAATCACACACTCTATGGCAAGCATACAGCAAAGAAATGTCATCCCTTTCTTTCCCTACCAGCACAGCAGCAACAAATCCTCTGGGGCAGACCCCTGTTGACTCTCTTGATCCTACAAAACCAAAAAACCAAACCCACTGCCATCAATTCTATTCTTACTTACAGTGAGCCCCACTGGGTTTCCAAGAAGGTAAATCTTACTGAGGTAGATTGCTTGTGGGTTTGAACTGCCAACCTTCTGGTTAGCAGTCAAATGTCTTATGTACTTCACCACCAGAGCTTCTATAGCAAGCGCATGCCAGAAACAGACAGCACTTTTATAACTCCTCACTGGGGTACTGGCAGTGAACCCTGCAGCGTGGACCCATATTGATTCTCCCCACCTGCACTGAGTACCAACATAGAATGTGTGCCCCTCTGCCTCACCACTGTTACCTGTTATAGTATAAGTGCAAACAACAAAGTTCAAGCAAAGAAGTAGAACTCCTTTCTTTCCCCACCAGCATGATGAAACCTGGTAGAGCTGTGACAGCAATGTGGGGAGGCTAAAGTCTAGCTTTATAAACAACTGTCCACAAAGGAAGAACCCTGGAAGCAAGGAGAGTGGAAATAAAGTAAGAGGGAGCTGGAGAAAAGGAATATTTAGTTTTGTGTATGAAATTCAGGACTCACCCCTAAACTACATATGTTTGGAACTGACTACAAAAATGTTGAAAACTAAACTTATGTTGGTACAAAAGTCCACAGAAAGTGGGCCTAAATGTGCAATCTTTTGGACTGATTGACTGCTACAACAAACAAAAAAATATTCAAGATTCTGTAGATGATTTAAACAGAATCTAATTTGATTATACAGTGAATATATAATATGCAAAATATACAGCAAACAATCCAAATTTTCTTAATAGAAAATGACATTCTTAGATGAAAGAAAATTGTTGTTGTTTTTATTTGCTGTCGAATTAGATCTGACTCATAGCTACACCTCCTTGGGTTTCTGAGGTGGTATCACTACAGAAGTAGATTGCCCAACCTTCCTTCTGAGGAGTGGCTGGTAGGTTTGAACCACCAGCCTTCTGGTTTGCAGTCAAGTGCCTTAAGCACTACGCTACCAGAGCTCCCAAAAGAAAATAAACCTATTTAAAAATATATTATAAAGTAAGTTCATCAGGTGAAGAATGATAGCAAAAGAAATGCTACAAATGAAGGCAGAGCAACAGAAACAGTAAGCATCTAAACAAAGAGAAGAGACTACTTTCATCTCTTAAGTTTATTAAAACATGTATGATTGTTGAAAGCAAAAAATTCAATATTGTTTAATGGCTACTATCTACTACTACTACAGAGGTAGTAGCCACTAAACAATATTGTATTTTTTGCTTTCAACAATCATACATGTTTTAATAAGCTTAAGAGATGAAAGTAGGAAGAGCTCTGGTAGCATAGTGCCTAAGGCACTTGACTGCTAACCAGAAGGCTAGCAGTTCAAACCGACCAGCCACTCCTCAGAAGGAAGATGGAGCTATCTACTTCCATAGTGATACTTCCTAGGAAACCCAAGGAGGGGTTTCAATGAGTCGGGTCCGACTCGATGGCACATAACAACAACAACAACCTCTATATGGAAGGATGATAAAAGTGCCCACATGGTTTCAAGATTTTTTATTTTCCTTAAAGTAGTGAAATATGTATAACCATAATGAATAAAATTTGGTATGTATAATACAATCCCCAGTGTAATTACTAAAAAAAAAAAAAAAACTACAAAGATACACAGACAATAATCATATAAATAACAAAAATAGAACTTTAAAAATATGTAAAACTAGGCAGGAGATGAATGAAACGAGAAAGGGACAAATGGAAAATAAAATTGCTGATGTAAATCCAACTTTATCAACAATTGTATTAAATGTAAAGAGTTAAAACACACTGATTGAATGACAGAGATTGTCAGATTGCACAAGTTCTACCAAACATTTAAGGAAGAAACAACACCAATTCTTCCTAACCATGTCCACAAAATACAAGAAGAGAGACGACCTAACAACTTATTTTATAAAGCCAGCATCACCCTCATACCAAAACTGAACAAAGATGTTATAAGAAAAGAAAATTGCAGGCCAAATTCCTTCATGAACATAGATGCAAAATTCTGTTATGGACTGAATTGTGTTTCCCAAAAAATATGTTAAAGACTTAACCCCAGTACCTGTGAAGGTGATCCTATTTGGAAATAGAGCTTTTCTCTTGTTATAGTAATGAGCCCATAACAGAGTAAATGGGTTCTAATCCTAGTTTCTTCTGAGTGATGTCTTATACAGAGAAGTACAGACACAGAAAGGAAGACACGGTATGATGGTACAGACTGGTGCAAAGATATCAAGGATTGCTAGCAGTAACCAGAAAGTAGAAGAAAGGCCTGCTAGAAGGAATTGACACTGCCAGGATCCTGATTTGGATTTTTAGCCTCCAGAACTGTGAGAAAATAAATTTCTATACTTCAAAGACATTCACTTTGTGAGATTTGTTATGGCAGCCCCAGAAAACTGAGAAAATTCATCAACGAAATATTGGCAGATTTAATCTAGCAATATAAAAAAAATAATAAATCGGACCAAGTGGAGTTTATCTTGGGAATGTAAAGCTGATTACATACTCAAAAAAATTAAATTAACAGACTTAATGAGAAAAACCACAACAAGATCACATCAAAAGATGGAAAAATACATGTGAAAAAAAATCCATTCATGATTATATATATATATATATATAGAGAGAGAGAGAGAGAGAGAGAATTTTCTCAAGCTGATGAAAGCATCTACCAAAAAAATTAAAAAAAAAAAAACCTATAATTAACATCATCCTGAATAATTAAAGACTGAATGTTTTCTTCCTAAGATAAGAAACTAGGCAAGGACATTTGGTCTCCTCATTCCTATTTAATATAGTACTATAAGTCTTAACAAGTGCAATTAAGGCATAAATGTCAATAAAAGAATCCAGGTTAGAAAGGAAGGAATAAAACTATTCCTATTCACAGATGATATAATTTTCTATGTAGAAAATCCTGAGTAATTTACAAAAAAAAAAAAACTCTCAGAATTGAAAAATTAATTTTGCAAGGTCATAGGATGTAAGATTAATATGCAAATAATTTCTATTTCATTGGCAATAAAAAATTAGAAACCAAAAATTTTTAAAAATCACAATAGCTCAAAAGAAAGACATATTTATAGGAGCTCTGGTGGCGTAGTGCCTAAGGCACTTGACTGCTTACCAGAAGGCTCACAGTTCAAACCCACCAGTCACTCCTCAGAAGGAAGACTGGGCAATCTACTTCCATAGTGATACTGCCTCTGAAACCCAAATGTATGCAGGTTCTGTATGCTATAAACTATAAAATGCTAATGAAAAGGGTCAAAAAAGGTCAAAATAAATGGAGAGACATATTGTGTTCATGGACTGGAAGTCTCTATGTAGTTAAATTATCAATTCCAGCCAAATCAATCTTGAGATGTGATACAATCCCAATCAATATCCTACTAACATTCTTTTCATGTATCAACTCGTTGATTCTAAAATTTATTTGAAAGGCAAAGGAATTAGCATAGTCAGAAAAAATTAGAAAAAGATAAACATACATGGATGAATCATGTTATTTAATTTTAAGAAATGCCATAAAGATACAATAATTAAAACTGTTGTAGTGGTGAAAAGAAAGACACAGACCAATAGAACACTTCAAAAAATCCAGAAAAAGATCCAGTAAAATATTGTCAACTGATTTTTTACAATGTTGCAAAGTTTAATGGAGAAAGAGAAAGCTTTTCAGCAAATGGTATTGAATGAACATAGTATACAATAAAATGAACCATCAATTACACATTACATGTATATAGAAATTAGTATGTATAGATCATGAACTTAAATGTGAATTTAGGCTTAAGTGTAAAACTATAAAAGCATTAGAAAAAAACAGTGGACAATTTTTTCATCATCTTCAGTTAAGCAAAAAGTTCTTAGATAAGACACTAAAAGCACAATCAACAAAAGGAAAAAAATTAGGCCAGATTTAAGAGAATGAAAAGATAAACTGCAGAGTAGGAGAAAATATTTGTATATCAGACAAAGGACTTGTATCCAGAAAATATGAGGGATTCTCAAAACGAAACAATAAGAAAATCTATTTTTAAAAAAATGGGCAAAAGACACTTCACCAAAATTATATACAGATAGAAAATAAACACATTAAAAAATCCTTAACACCATTAGTCGTTAGAGAAATGGAAATTAAATCCACAATGAAATATCACTACACATCTATTAGAACAGCTAAAATGAAAAAAAAAAAAAAAAAAAAAAACTGACAATATCAAGTGATGATAAGATTACAGAGCAACAAGAATTCTCATACATTGCTAGTGGAACACAAAATGGCTCAGACACTCTTATGGACATGCACTTACCACATAATCCAGAAATGCCACTTCTAGGTACTTATTTCAGAGAAATAAAATTTTATGTTCACACAAACACCAGTACACACATGTATATAGTATAATTATTCAGAATTGACAAAAGCTGAAAACAACCCAAATGTCCTTTAATTGGTAAATGGCAAAGCTAACATCCACAAAATGGAATACCATTTAGCCACCTCTCCATATAATAACATTTTTATTCTGATTATTTCCTGGTGGTCAGAGTTTCTAAGAAGCTGCCAAAATGCAATTTTTCTGATATTTTTCAATAATCCCTGAAAATAACCTTCCATCATCACTTAGGGCAGGAAATGCTCTTAAAGGTATTGTTTGTTTGTTTCTATGTTTTTGGGTTTTGTTTTATTATGTTTAAGGAAAAACATCTCAACTGTCTTAAAATAGTTTAATTCTCTCCTTAATAAAAGCAAATATAATCAGAATAAAAAATAAAATCAGTGTGTACACATAGATAAGATGAGATTAACTAATGATCTGTTGTTGGTGTTGTTATGTGCCATTCAGTCGGACTCGACTCATAGCGACTCCTCCTTGGGTTTCCAAGGCAGTATCACCACGGAAGTAGATTGCCCAGCCTTCCTTACAATGACTGGCTGGTGGGTTTGAACCTCCAGCCTTCTGGTTAGCAGTCAGGTGCCTTCCGCACTACACCACCAGAGCTTCCACTAATGAGTCTAGTCCAACTCATTTCTGGACCATACAACCCAATGTAAGATACGTTGTTATCCTCCAGAGTCAGTATCTAGACATGTCAATTGGTTCAATCTTATACTCCAGTTCCTCCTTGTCTTGTTCTCCTTGTGTCATCCCCTCATTTTTCTCTTATCTCTTTTATCTCTTATATGATCTCATGATATTCATCTTCAATTTACACTGGCTTCTCAGTCTATACCTGCTTCTGTATAATATGCAACTGCCACTCTTGCTCTAGCCCAGCCTCAGAGTAGAGGGGAAAAAAAAATTCAGCAAATGGTGCTATAAAAACTGGACATTCATATGTAATAAAAGCTTCCAGCACAAGGCTGTGTAACTTAGTGAACTGCCTATTGGCTTTAAACTCCATCAAAAAGAATAAGATCAGATCCACCTGAAGGAAATAACCTAGGCATATGATTTAGAAGAAGAAACTATTGAATTTGATAAAGACAGAAATAAAATCATTCTAAGTAACTAAGAGGTGGCTCCAGGAATTGATGGAATATGAATTGACATGTTTCAACAAACAAATGCAAGACTGGAAGCACTCCCTGGTCTATGTCAAGAAATTTTGAAGACAGATACCTGGCCAATAGACTGGAAGATATCCATATTTGTGCCCATTCCAAAAGTTACCAAAAGAAACAGAAGTTATCAAGCAATATTATTACCATCACAAACAAGTAAAATTTTGCTGAAGATAATTCAAAAATGGTTGCAGCAGTAAATTTACAGGAACCTGGCGAAACTCAAGCCATATTCAGAAGAGAACATAGAACAAGGGATATCACTACTGATGTCAGATTGATCTTGGCTGAAAGCAGAAAATACCAGAAAGACATCTACCTGTGTACTATTGACTATGCAAAGGCATTTGATTGTGTGGATCAGAGCAAATTACGGATAGCAATGTGAAGAATGGGAATTCCAGAACACTTAATTATTCTCATGTGGACTCTGTATGTAGACTAAAAGGCACTAGTAGTTTGAACAGAACCAAGGGATACTGTGTAGTTAAAATCAGGAAAGGTGTATGTCAGGTTTGTATCCTTCCACCATAATTACCGATCTGTATACTGAGCAAATAATCTGAGAAGCAGGACTATATGAAGAAAAGCATGGCATCAGGACTGGAGGAAGACAACCTATGATGTGCAGATGACACAACCTTTCTTGCTAAAAGTAAAGACTTGAAGTATTTACTTCTGATCAAAGACTATAGTCATCAGTATGGATTATTCTTCAACATAAAGAAAACAAAAATCCTCACAACTTGATGAATAAGTAACATGATAAATGGAGAAAATACTGAAGATGTCAAGGATTTCATTTTCCCTGGATCCACAATCAATGCCCATGGAAGCAGAAGTCAAGAAAACAAATGATGCACTGCATTAGGCATATCTACTACAAAAGAACTATTTAAAATGGAAGAAAAAAAAAAAAAAAGATGTCACTTTGAGGAATAAGGTATACCTTACCCAAATCATGGTATTTTCAATTGCTTCATGTGCATGTGAAACCTAACAATGAATAAGGAAGAACTGATGCATTTGAATTATAGTATTGGTGAAGAATATTAAATACCATGGGCTACCAGAAGAATACTGAATACCACAGACTACCAGAAGAACATACAAATCTATCTTGGAAGTACAGCCAGGACGCTTGGAAATGAGGATGGTGAGACTTCATCTCATGTACTTTGGACATATTATCAGGAGGGATCAGTACCTGCAGAAGGATGTCATGCTTGATAAAATAGAGGATCAGTATAAAAGAGGAATACCCTCAAAGAGATGGATTGACACAGTAGCTGCAAGTATGGACTCAACATAGCAACAATAGTGAGGATGGAGTAGGACCTGCAGCAGTTCCATTCTGTTGTATATAGGGTCACTAAAGTTGGAAATAAATTGATGACAACTAACAATAACAGCAACATAGATGGCTCAGTAGGAGAATTCTCACCTTCCATGTGATAGATACAGGGTCAGTTTCCAGCCAATGCACCTCATGTACAACCACCACCTGTCTATGAGTGGAGGTTTACATGCTGCTATGCTATGATGCTGAACATGTTTAGAGGAGCTTCCAGAATAAGACAAACTATGAAGAAAATCCCAGACATCTATTTCCAAAAATCAGCCAATGGTTCATCAACAACTCTATGGTTCACAATGGTCTGATCCTCAACCAGTGATAGGGATGGTGCAGGGGCAGGAGGCATTTTATTCTGTCATGCATGGGGATATCATGAGTCAGAAGCCAACTTAATGGCAGCTAGCAACAACAAAAGGAGGAAATTAAGATAATCTATACAAAGACTCCATGATAAAAGTGAGAGGTAATCTAAATCCTAAATCACAGCATCAATATTTGGAGACATTCTGTACAGGGAAAAAAAAAAGAAAGAAAGAATGTTCATATTCATGTGTTATTGTCTCTGCTTCAGTCAGAATACCTAATAATATCTTAAAGTCTGGTCTTCCCAGGCAGAGACATCAGTTAAATAATGAACTTTAAATAATAGCACAAAATGTTATCAGGTTAATAGACACTTCTGCCATTTTCTCCTGCATGTGATAAAATGAATCTATTTGGTATTGTTCTCCACACTAAGTTTCATCCTTAATGTAATTCTTACCATCAAAGCAGAGTAAACAGATACTTCCTGGAAGAACCTAAACATGTTATTTTTTTAATCATCAGACAAGGCCTATATAGACTGCTAGACAGCTTGATCCACTGGGTGTTTCATTTTAAAAGTTACCAGCTCAAAATTTATAGTGTCCAGCTAGAGCTGGCCTATTATTGCTAAACGACAATGAGTCACTTCTGATTCAGTGATTCTTTGTACAACAGAACAAAACACTGTCCTGTCCTGAGCCATTTGCTCAATATGCGCCCATTGTTGCAGCCACTCTGTCAATCGAGCTCACTGAGGATCTTCCTCTTTTTCAATGACATGCTGTGGTGGGTATGTTTATGTGTCAACTTGGCTGGGCCTGGTTGAGTGGCTGGGCAGGTGGTGGTAGTTATTCCCCATGATGAGACTGGCAATCAACTCCATGGTGAGATCTATCACAAGCAGCTGACTAACTGCTTTGAGTATGTGGTCTGCTTCCCGTATAAAAGCAGCAGCATTGGGGATGGTCTCTAGCCTATTGCAAGCTTCAACCCTGCATGTAGCTGTGTCATTGCTCAGCAGCCTGCTATGCCCTGGCAACCTTGGGACTTACAATGGACCTAAGTAATGGGCTGCTGTGTGGTTTGGCAACATTGGGACTGTGCCTTTTTACTTGTCAACCTTGGGGTTTCTCAGCCTCAGCAGCCAGCAGCTGTCTGAGTGAAGAAACACCTCTAGCTCCAGTGGGCCGGGGGCAGGAGGCAGAGCTGGAACCCAAGGTTGAGGGGCTTTCACCCAGCCCCTAGAGCCTGGCACTTTAAACTTGGACCTAAAGCCTCCAAATTGTAAGAATAAACCCATTCCATTTATCGTATATTCTTGTCAGAGCAACACTAGGTAACTGGAACACATGCTGCCCTTCTCCAGGGAATGGCCCCTCCTGAGAACATGTCCAAAGTACATGAGATGATGTCTTACCATCTTCACTTCTAAAGAGTGTTCTGGCTGTACTTTTCTAATATAGATTTGTTCATTTTTCTGGCAGTCCATGGTATAGTCAATATTCTTTGCCAAGTATGCTACAGAGGCTGAGTAACAATGGCAATGTAAGTCCTGGAAGATTGTTGGTTCATGCTCATCACCACTATGCAAATATAACAAAAGAAGAAAATTGCTCAACCCAGGTTCTTATATTTACCTCTGGTAGCCTAGTTGATGTCATTTCATGTGGCAATATGTCTGGCTAGGTACATGAGCATATTGTAGCCAGTGCACTGGGCAGATTGATTGAGGACAAAGAGCATAAGAAAATATGGGGATCGGTTACAGGTATGTACCTGCCCTCTCTTGTCTCTGGTCATTCTACATGCTGCCTCCTCTAACAGGAACATACAAGAATGCTCCCACCACACTCTTGAGACTTGAGCAAGAAAAACCCTCCTCTGTCCTCATACTTAGAGCATCGTTTTCCAAGTGGTTCCCAGACCAACAGAAGCAGCAATATCAAGGGATTTATTTGAAATGTACATCTTGGAACAATTCCAGATCTACTGAATAAGAAAGGTAGTAGATTAAAGTTGAGCAATATGTGATTAAGAAGCTCTCCAGATGATTCTGATAAATCCTAAAGTTAGTTAAGACAACTATTGCTTTAAGGACCTCATTCTCACCCTTTTCTAGAAGTGCCCTTCCCCATAAAGTAAGAATATCCAGGGCTCAGGGTGTATGCCCCCTCAATATCATATTTCCCTCTTCCAGACTTCCCTCTGGATAACTGGGGCCCCAGAATTTCTTGATCATGTGACCTCCAGTCCACTTCCAGGGTCTGTCTTCTCTGGCTCTGTCTTGATAAGACCAAGAGGAAGTTGAGTAAGGAGGGATCTTGCAGATGGAAATAGACATGTGGGCTGGCTATTCACCCATGTGCTTGAAAGGCTACACATCATGCTGAGGAAGCTGAGGATTGGTGTGTTAGACTGGGTTATCTAGAGAAACAAAACCAGTAAAGCTTATACAGAGAGAGAAAGGAAAATTAATGTTAAGAAAAAGGCTCACATGCTTATAGAAGCTGGCAAGTCCAAAGTTCTTGCACCAAACATCAAGCTGGAGGCTTTTCCTGACTCACACAGCTGCAGGGGCTGATGAGCTCAAGGATGGAAGGTAGTATGCTGGCTGTTGACTCCAACGAATGATGAATCCAAGATCTCCAGCTGGAATGGTGGATTGTTCACTCACGGACAGTTGTAGGCAGCACAAAAGAATCCCAATCCACAGAAGAATGTCTCTTTTCCCAGGATGTCTATAAATGTACTGGAAGCAGTCCACACACCCCTAGGGAAACTCCCTTTCAACAGATTGGCTGCTCAAAACATATACATCTGATCCCATCATTGGAACAACCCACACCACAATTGCTTAAACCACACAGAATTGTGGTCCAGCTAAGTTGACACACAACATCAACTATCACAGTCCACCCCTTGTCAACTTGGCAATGGTACACATCTTCTTAATCATATGTAATCTCTAAATAAGGACAATTATAAAGTCATATTTGCATCTAACATGATATGCTAGCAGACATAAAACCGAAATGCATTCACCCTATTTACATGTCACAGTTCATAACGGAAAGAAACAAAAATATTTGATGTACTTATACAATGAAGAGATATAACAGTCACAACCCTCATTTCTGTAACTGGTCACATGGTTGTAGCTGATATTCAGAACTACTTTCTTCCACCACATATTCTGTATTTCCCTTTCCCTCAGCAAGCACCTCAGCTGGTTGAGGTTTTTGCCTGGTAGGGTGACCCAAACCTTCATTCCTGAGGGGTCTGGGCCTTTGGCAGTCTTATCAGAACTGGGTTGCTGTAATTTTCCATTGACTTTAATCACAGGGCATTGTAGTGCTAAGACACGTCCTAAGGAATCTCCTGTATTCCAGACATATTCTTCTTTCCCTCCATTATGTAAGTCAATGCAATTTTCCCTTGGTAATCAAGATCTACCACACCAGATAGTACAGTAATGCCCTTCTTTGTTGATCCAGAGGCATGAGGAAGCCAAAATGACTGGGTGGCATTCTTAATTTCCAGTTCAATGCAATCAGTATTGTGTCTCCAGCTTGGAGTGTTCCTCCCTTTGGGACTAAGATCTCCAGACCCACAGAGCATAGTGTAGCAGGGACAGTGTGTTGGATGGGGTTCTCTAGAGAAACACAAAAACCAGCAAAGTATATATATATATATATTTATAGAGAGAGAAAGAGAGAGAGAGAGAGAGAGAGAGAGAGAGAGAGATTTATCTTAGATAAATGGCTCACAAAT
>NW_006921591.1:11731769-11755869 GCF_000298275.1 Orycteropus afer afer
CACTCACAAGTGAAGTCCAGCCAAGTTGACAGATCTTCAACTATCACAGACAGGAAGCAAAAGTTTTTTGAGTGGGTCACTAAGGGTAATAGTGATACCACTATACCACTCCTGTTTCCACACCTTGGTTCCTGGACCCATGAATTCTGACTATTGGAGAAGCAGAACCATATATTGGTTGCTGGTTTAGAGCATATACAGTCTCCTGGAGAACATTGCCCAACTCTTCAAGGTATTTCCCCCTATCTGGTGCTGTAATTGTGCTTTCAGGAGGCCATTCCATTATTCTATCAAGCCAGCTGCTTCAAGATGATGAGGAACATGGTAAGACCAGTGAATTCCATGAGCATAGACCCATTGCCACACTTCATTTACTGTGAAGTGAGTCCCTTGATCTGAAGCAATGCTGTGTGGGATACCATGATGGTGAATAAGGCATTCTATAAGTCCATGGATGGTAGTTTTGGCAGAAAAATTGTGTACAGGGAAGGCAAATCCATATCCAGAATAAATATCTATTCCAGTAAGAACAAAACACTTTCCATGATGGTCCAATGTAATCAATCTCCCACCACATTGCTGGCTGATCACCCAGAGGAATGGATCCATATTGCAGACTCAGTGTTGGTCTCTGCTGCTGGCAGATTGGGCACTCAGCAGTAGCAGTACCCAAATCAGCCTTGGTAAATGGGAGTCCATGTTGCTGAGCCCATGCATAACCTCCATCCCTGCTACCATGGCCACTTTGTTCATGAGCCCATTGAGCAATGAAAGGAGTAGCTGGGAAAAAGTTTGGCTGGTTTCCACTGAATGTGTCATCCTATTCACCTGATTGCTAAAGTCCTCCTCTGCCAAGGTCACCTTTTGGAGGGCACTCACATGAGACACAAATATCTTTACTCCTTGCCCATTCAGAGAGATCTATCCACATATCTCTTCCCCATACATCCTTGTCACCAATTTTCCAATCATGCTTCTTCCAAGTGCCAGACCATCTGGCCAAGCATTAGCCACACCCCATGAATCCATATATAATTGCACATCTGCCCATTTCTTATTCCATGCAAATTGAACAACCATATGCATGGCTTGAAGTACTGTCCATTGGGAAGGTTTCCCTTTACCACTGTCCTTTAAGGAAGTCCCAGAAAGGGGCTGCTGTGCTGCTGCTGTCCACTTTTGAGTGGTGCCTGCAGTTTGTGCAGAACCCTCTGTAAATCAGCCACAAGTTTTCTCTTCCTCAGTCAATTGATCATAAGGAACTCCCCATGAGGCCATATGTGAAGACTGGGAAAGGGAAGGTAATGTGACTGGAGTGGAGACCATAGGCATTTGGGCCACTTCCTCATGCAACCTACTTGTGCCTTCAGGTCCTGCTTGAGCCCAATCTCTGATATACCACTTCCATTTAATGATGGAGTGTTGCTGTCCAACTTTATGACTCTGTGGGTCAGACAACACCCAGTTCATGATGGGCAGCTCAGGCCTTTTGGTTACTTGGTGGCCCTTGGTTAGGCATTCAGTCTCTACTAAAGCCCAATAACAAGCTAAAAGCTGTTCCTCAAAAGGAGAGTAGTTATCTGCAAAGGATGGCAGGGCTTTGCTCCAAAATCCCAAGGGTCTGCATTGCAATTCACCAATAGAGACCTGGCAAAGACTCCAAACAGCATCTCTATCTACTACAGACACTTCAAGCACCATTGGATTAGCTGGATCATATGGCCCAAGAAGCAGAGCACCCTGCACAGCAGCCTGAACCTGTTCCAGAGCCTTCTGTTGTGCTGGGTCCCACTCAATATTAGCAGCTTTCCAAGTCACTTGATAAATAGGTCACAGCAACACACATATGTTCCTCCAAAATCCAAAGAGACCCACCAGACATTGTGCCTCTTTTTTAGTTGTGGGGGAAGCGAGATAAAATAACTTATCCTTCACTTTAGTAGGAATATCAAGACATGCCCCACACCATTGGACCCCTAGAAATTTGACTGAGGTCGAAGGTGCCTGAATTTTTGTTGGGTTAATTTCTCAACCTCTAGCACGCATACTCAACAGCACATAACAACAACAACAACAACAACAGCACACATATGTCTCACCAATACATCTAGATTCATCAATATGTCTTCCTTGCTAGATCCAATCAGCATAATGCCATCAATATAATGTACCAGTGTGATGTCTTGTGGAAGGGAAAGATGATCAAGATCCCTATGGACTAAATTATGACGTAGTGCCGGGGAGTTGATATATCCCTGAGAGAGGATTGTAAAAGTATTCTGTTGGCCTTGCCAGCTGAAGGCAAACTGCTTCTGATGGTCCTTTGAAATTGGTATGAGAAAAAGGCATTGGCAGATCAATAGCTGCATACCAAGTACCAGAAAACATACTAATTTGCTCAAGCAATGAATCCACATCAGGAACAGCAGCTGCAATTGGAGTCACCATCTGATTAAGTTTCCAATAATTTACTGTCATTCTCCAAGATCTATGTTTTTTGCACAGGCCAAATAGGTGAATTAAATGGGGATGTGGTGGGAATCACCACCCCTGCATACTTCAAGTCCTTCATGGTGGCAGTAATCTCTGCAACCCCTCCAGGGATGTGGTATTGCTTTTGATTTACTATTTTTCTAGGTAGAGGCAGTTCTAATGGCTTCCACTTGGCTCTTCCTACCATAATAACCCTTACTCCACATGTCAGGGACCCAATGTAGGAATTCTGACAATTACTCAATATATCTATTCCAATTATGCATTCTGGAACTGAGAAGATCACTACTAGATGGATTCAGAGACCCACTGAGCCCACTGTGAGATGCACCTTAGCTAAGACACCATCAATAACTTGACCTCCATATCCTCCCACTCTGACTGGTGGACCACAATGATGTGTTGGGTCTCCTGGAATTAGTGTCAGTTCAAAGCCAGTGTCCAGTAATCCCCCAAAAGTCTGATTATTTCCTTCTCCCCATTGAATGGTCACTCTCATAAAAGATCCCTCAGATCCCTTTGGGGAAGGCCAGGAGAAAGATTGACATTACAAATTTTTGGCAATGTAGTGGGGTCCTTCCTCAAAGGGACCAGGCCTCCCCTTCATACAAGGGGTTGTGTGTCTGTAAACTGACTCAAGCCTGGGAATTGATTGAGAAGCCGTGACTATATTCTGATGATTCAATCTAGGTTGCTGTTCTCATGACCTAGAATTCTTCTGACTATACAGATCAAGTAAGTACTTAGTAGGTTTGCCATGTATTTCACTACCAGGAACACCATGTGCAAGTAGTCAATGCATTAATTCCACACAAGTCAGACTATTCTGATTACTGTTCTGACTCTGCTGTCCATTATGGCAACCACGCCCACCTTGCCTTTGTTTATTAACTGCTGCCACTGGGCCCCTACTACCATGGGGTCTAATCAGCCCCATTGTATTTAAGTGTCCTAGCACAGTTAGGACAGTTTCCACTGTCAAATCTGGTTTATATAAAATAACAATCACAGCAGTGTTCAAGGATGCTGGAGTTCCCTTCACAAAGTTATTCCTCACTGTACTAGAGAAAGGTGTGTCTTCCAGACTCTCCGTTTCTGGCTCTAGGGCTCTAATCTGATAAATCCATTCTAACAGGCCAATTTCCCTAAGCCTCTGGATACCCTCTTCTACATTATACCAAGGCAGGTCTGCTAATTCAACTTGACTTAAGGTAGGCCACTGCATAATCCATGCCTCAATAAGCCAAACAAATAAACTATTAGATCCTGTCCTAACCTCTTGAGTTGAAAAATTGAATGAAGAATCCATACTTAGTGGGCCTAAATCAATAAACTCAGACTGATCCAACATTACATTCCTTTGCACCATTATCCCACACCCTCAGTAGCCATTCCCATACATATTCTCCAGGTTTCTGTTTGTACATGTTAGCAAAATCAAGTAGGTCTTTTGGGGTGTAGCATACCCCCTCCTCAGTCACACTTTGTGTTTCACCTTTTGGGGCTCACTTGGACTTAACTTTAGTTATAGGTCTAGCAGCAACAATGGGTGGTTGGGGAAGTTCCTGAGAACATTCAGCAATGTCTTCCATGGCCTCTGCCTCAGGCAGTGACCCAGAAAGAACAGTTGGGTTAATCACATCAACCTGAGGTGGAGGGGATAATGGTTTTACAGTAATCCCTTCAAATGGGAGGGATTCAACAGAATTTACAGGCTCCATATCTTCATCTTCCTGACTATCTGCCCATATGTCCCCTTTACAGATTTCAGGATCTCATTTTTTCCCAATCAATGCCCTAATTTTAACTTCAGACACCATTCTGGGCTGGTAATTTAATTGGGATTGTAATTCAGCCCCCCTACAATAAGACTCTGGGTTTGGTTTTCAGCAATATTAGCTCTGTTGTTAGAAGAAATAAGGCTTTCTTTCAGAGCACTACTGGAAACATTGAGGTCTTTCATGTGGCATTTAAGGTGTGACTCAGGAGCCCTGAGCTCATCTTGCTCTTTCAGCACTTTGTCTAGTGTACATAGGACCAACCAACCAACTTCCTTATACTCCTCATGCTGACAAAATTGCAGAAAAGTATCAAATATGCAATCATCCAGAGCCTCCCTTCTCAAAAGTACTTGATCTATTGGTGGTGCTATTTTGCATATTAATCTTACCACCTCATGCCATGGATTAGTAGGGCCCTCTTTACTAACAGAGGCAGCAGGGTCACTAGTGTCTTTAAAATTAATCAAATTGGAGAAACAATTTACGAAGGCCGTACTTATGATTTTGTCTCCCTAGAACCACTCTTGTTCCCAAATGTGTTAGACTGGGTTCTCTAGAGAAACAAAACCAGTAAAGCCTATATAGAAAGAGGAAGGGAAATTTGTTTTAGGAAAATGGCTCATACACTTATAGAAGCTGGCAAGTCCAAAGTTCTTGGACCAAACATCAAGCTGGAGGCTATTCCCAACTCTTGCAGCTGTAGGGGCTGAGAAGCTCATAGAATTGTGGTCCAGCTAAGTTGACACACAGCTCCAACTATCACAATGGGATTGAAAAGAGCTTGTCTGTAATAGGTAAGATTAAGTTTTCCCTGTGCTGCTCCATCAGAACCCAGAGGGCTCAAGAATTCCAAATTTGAAGCTGACCTTCCAAGTGGTTATGGGGGTATATTTCTCAATGTCAGGAAGGTGTTATGTGTCAGCTTGGCTGGGTCATGATTCTCAGTGGTTTGGCAGTTCTATAATGATTTAATCATGCCCCATGATGTGATCTGATGCAATTAGCCAATCCCCAGTTTTAAGGGGATTAGGGTGGGATGCAACACCCTCACTCAGACACAGCCCTGATCCAATGTAAGAGAAATTTCCCTGGGGTGTGACTTACATCACCTTTTATCTTACAAGACATTAAAGGAAAGAAAAGTGAGGAGAGAAAGAGGGACCTCTTACCTCCATAAAAGCAGAGCTGTAAGCAGAGCATGTCCTTTGGAGCAGGGGTCCCTGGGGTAAGAAACTCCTAGACCCAGGGGAAGATAGATGACAAGGGCCTTCCCCCAGAGCCAACAGGTAGAGAATGCCTTCCCCTGGACTTCTATCCTCCTAAACTGTGAGAGAATAAATTTCTGTTTGCTAAAGCCTCCAACTTGTATTTCTGTTATAGCAATGTTAGATATCAAAGACAGAAGGATAAAATGTCTTTAACAGTTTGTTAGCTTGATTTCTAACTTTTAAATGTTAGAAACTGGTGTAAACCTTTAATAGGTATGCCTCTATTTGTATACTTTCCCTGAAGCCTGTGAAAGTTAGAGAGAGTCTGCCTGCTCTACCTATTTGCTTGTCCTTTACTTACTACCTTTGAGGCCTCTGCTTAATTATCTTTTCCTTACAGAGAGCTTCTCCAATCCACTAAACTACTTAGAGCCCTCTGATTTGTGCTGCCATATCTCTTTATAATTCCCTGTTCTATAACTCATAAATTTTACTATCTCTTGTTTAATTATGTACCTGTTTTCTATAATAAACTGTAAGGTATAAGATCTAAGAGGGTGTATCTTGTCAATCTAGCATATAGCATAGTGCCTGGTATACATTATATTCAATAAATAATTAATGGAATGAATTATGGTAACAAGAAGAGCATATATATATATAGCCCATACTATGTGACAAGCAGCATTTCAAGTATATATATATACTTGTGTGCTAAGACCTGTATACACACACACACACACGTATATATATATATATCTCCCACCCCACTGCCTTTGAGTAGATTCTGACTCATAGTGACCCCCATTGGGTTTCTGAGGCACTAAATCTATATGGAAGTAGATTGTGCAGTCTTCCTTCCACAGAGTGGCTGGCGGATCTGAACTGCCAATCTTAGGCACTATATCACCAGAACTCCATATATATAAATATATAAATTTAATCTTAAAAATGACACTACGAGACTGATATCAAAACAGGAAATATTAACAGAATTGAAGAAAGTACAAGGGAAATGCTAAGAGAGAGTTGCACGCCACTACATAAAAGAGGATTTTGAAGACTGATGGTTATTTTCGTGGAATTCCAGCTACATGGAAATAGGTCTGGCTAGATTAAAAATATAGTATCAGATCAAGCCATTTAAATATTTCAAGTTACCTAAGGCTCTACATCTAAGTTTATAAATGGAGTTCTAGGACATGCTGATGCTGGAGAATGTCACTCTTAATTTTGTAAGCATATTTTAGGGACTGAAGCTATTTGGTAACAAAATGATCTCTAATTAATATAACCAGAGGTCATGGCCAAAGTGTCAGTAGAAACCAGCATGAGATGCAGAGGAGGAAATTGCATGGCATTGCAGACAACAGACACAGCTTGCTCCTTAAACACGGTGGGGCATTCAGACTAGCTTTCAACCCTGATCAATTGCTGCTAGCTCTGGTGCACAAAGACTTCCAGGGGGCCATATGTCACAGCTCACCCCTAACAAACAGTGCTGCAATCCAACCTGACTTTTAACTCTAGTCATAACCTTTTCTGACTCACTCAGATGAAGCAGACTTCTAGACACCTGAAGGCATCATTGGAGGCCATATCTCACAGTGATTGAGGGACAAAATCTGGAGTAAGACTACTTAAAGATGAATCCTGAATCAACCTACCAGGTGACCTTGAGCACATAAGCTCCAGTCTGCACATCTTATTACCATGTGGATAACAACACCAACCTCTTGAGATTGTTGTTAAGATGAAGTTGGAAATGCATCCCTTTGACAAACATTAACGAGTGTCAACTATGTTCCAACTCTTTTATGTTCTAGACAGTAGTTCAAAGCAGATGTGGTCATTTCCACTGGGTCTGGTACAGAGTAAGCACTCACTAATCTTGTAATGAAAAGAGACCTCCTCTGAATATCCCCTGCAGTGGGGAGCAGAGGGATGTGGAGTAATGGTCTATATCTGGGAAAGAGCATGAAAGTGTCTCCAGAGCTGCTTGAAGTAGCACAACATTGAAGAAGAGACAGAATCACTATCAAAAGAAAGCCAAAGACCCTGTGACATGAACGACCAGAAACAGACTCAGAGAAGGATTGGTGAGAATAAAAATGGGAGAAACTATGCTGGTCACAAAAATGTCCCTGGGTGACATAAAAGGTTTGTTCTTGACTACTAATCTAAAGATTGGTGGTACAAACATACTCACAACATCATAGATGGTTATTTGCCTCAGTAAAGATCACAGCTAAGAAAACCTTACAGAGCAGTTCTACTCTGTAACACATGAAATCATGTGAGTCAGAATCAACTTGACAGCAATAGGTTTTGTTGGGCATTTTGGTGGGGATGGTGAAAGCAAAAGAAAGATATATGCAAAAGCAAGCCTAATGATTCAGAACCAAGATTACTGGCATACTTTTTACATTATGTTCAGCAATCATGATAGTAGCTTAAAGGAAAACACAGTAGAACAATTTATTTTTAAAATGTCAATATTAGGGTTTTTATTTATTTATGAATCATCTTTAAAATAATAACTACAATAATAGTTGTCATTACAGGAACTACCTTTCATTGAAAGCTTATAATGTGCTAAGACCTGTAAGAAAATCTTCACAAATATCATTTGATCTTCATCAAAACCTGTTGGTCAGCATTTACCTATTTTCACTAATTCACAAAGGAGAAACTGAGGCTTCTATATTTTATTTATCTATTTAATAACTTTTTATTGTGATTTAGATGAAAGATTATAAGAGCAAATTGGCTTTCCATTCAACAATTCATACACATTTTGTGACCTTCATTGCAATCCTCACAACGTAATAGCATTCTTCCCACTTCCTCCCTGTGTTTACTGTCTCCATTCATCCTTCTTTCTGACCCCTTCTTGCCTTCTAAGCTTTATCCCTGGGCAGATGCTGCCATTATGATCTCAAATGGCTGATTGTTCCAAGGAGTGTGTATCTCCCTGATGTTATTGTTCACTTTATAGGCCTGTCTATTGTTTGGCTGAAAGTTGAACCACCAAAATGATTTCCAGGCCTCAAGGATTTCTAAGGGCCATAGTCTTGGGGGTTCCGCCAGCTTGTATCAGACCACTAAGCCTGGTCTTTCAGGCTCATGTATTTGAAAAAGTAATTCACACTGAGCTAATTGAAGATGGGGTTCAAATTTAGGCATATACAACTCTAAGGCCTGTGGACTTAACAATGTTGTCTCTCTAAGGAATGTAGACAGGTCAGTGTTGTTTAAGAACTAGCTGAAACTCTCTAGGACATAATTTGTTCATGTGTAAAATGCCTTAAATTGAATAGTCAATGAGCTAATTCAAAAATAATTGTTAACCATTTGCTGCCAAGTCAACTATGACTCATGGTGACCCATGTATGTCAATGTAGAACTGTGTTCCACAGGGTTTACTGGTTGATTTTCAAGAAATGGATTACCAGGCCTTTCTTTTGAGACATTTCTGGGTGGAATCAAACCTTCAACCTTTTGGTTAGTTGTTAACTATTTGTTAACAACCCAGGGACATCTATATACAAATAGCATGCACTGCTATCATTAGGCATGTTATGTGTGTGTTATTTGCCGTCGAGTCGGCCCCGACTCATAGCAACCCCTCCTTGGGTTTCCGAGGCACTATCACTATGGAAGTAGGATTGCCCAACCTTCCTTCCAAGGAGTGGCTGGTGGGTTTGAACCGCCAGCCTTCTGGTGAGCAGTCAAGTGCCTTAGGCACTATGCTACCAGAGCTCCTTTAGGCATAGCATTCTACAAATGTTTGCTGTTTAAATGAATATATACATCTTTTATCATAAAATGATGATACTAACTTAATTCAGATAATGAAAACAAAATAAAAAGGAATTATGTGTACAGCCTGATTGTGATGGTAGAAATTTTCAAACTATGGTTTTGCCTTAAAGAGTAATAAATTAAATTAAATTTAGTCATGTGTGAAATCATTACTCAAAACTACTGACATAATTAAATGAGTCAATTCTATTCCTCTATTTGTAAATAGCTTCCTGACAAACAAAAATACCACTTCACACTTGTCTAATGCTTCAAAAGTTTGAAAGTTATTCATAGGCATCATCTTTCTTGAACCTGAGCACCATCCAGTGATTAGGTCAAACAATCATTTCTATTTTACACAGAGGAACCTAAGCCATCAAAAGTGAATAATATAACCAGAGAGGTTTTTACTTCTCAGAACAACCAACCATGAGAGACAAAAAGGGCAGTATTTGCTCAAAAACAAAGCTCAGAAAGCAGGAAGGGTGAGAAAAGAAGAACAAATGGAAACAGGCAACACAAAAGGAAGTGGGAAGAGTGCTATTGCATTGAGGGAATTACAACCAATGTCACAAACAAAATGTGTATAAACTTCAATGGAAAACTAATTTGCTCTCTAAAGTTTTATCCAAACTACAATAAAAAGTTAAAAAAAAAAAAAAAGTAAAGCTTCCTGCAGATACCATGTCAAACTAGTAGATGATCTGATCTCCTAGCTCTGATACACCTTTCAATCCAGATAAATGCTCTAAAATTGAAAAGTCATTGCTGTTCTACTTGAAGCAGTGTTATTCTTGTTATCTGCTATCATCAGCCCTGATTCATGGTAATCCCATGCAGAATGAAACAAAATGCTGACTGGTCTTGCATCAGCCCCATGGTCAGTTGTGGATCAGACTCATTAAACTCTTATTGAACATGAAAATTTCAAGTTGTTTAGTTGAGTTACAAATTTTTAAGTGCCCTATGGCTAACCATGGCATCTCCCTTGTGGTTTGTACTTAAGGAAACAGTTGTCCAGACTGCCCATAAGAGGAGCCAGGGAAAGTAGGAGACATAATGATTCTAAGCCCAATACTGTATGGCATAGCCAAGAGTGTTTATTTTTCTACAAAAGAAAATAATAGTGATAGCCCTTACCAGTTTTCATTTATTTTACAGATCATTTATCAGTTGTAAGCACACAGGCACTAAGCATGGTAAAACTAAAATTAAGCCTTACACTAATGAAAACTCCTTCAAGATATTCTGTAGCATTAAAGTGAAGAAATCACAATAAAACAGATCATTTAAAAAAGTTTAATTTTTCTATATTTTGAAAATTCCTATTTATATTCAAAATAGCAATTATAGTAATTTGCTAAAAGATGAGGGAACTTTGATTACTATTATAATCATGTTATAATTGTGTCAATGTGGTTGTTTATTATAAGAAACACATCAAACTAGAGAAAGATCCAGCTGAAAAAATTATTCTTTTTAACAATTAAGTTCAGTCAAAATAAGTTTTTTAGACATTACCAACAATTATATTTTATCAGCAATAACAAAAAAGAAAAGCTCCAAAATCCTAAAATCAAATATTTCCATTATCCCATATTATCTTCTGGTCCCGTCTTTTGGTGTAAATAATGTAACAGTGCAATGAGATTTTACCTTCTGCCTTTTTAGCTTATCACTAGATTACAAGAGCTTTCACATTCTTTGACATTGCATAGACTGCTCTTTCTGTATAGAACATCATTCCATCCTTTGTTAATCTGTCACAGCCCTCTTGCTCCTTCAACAAAATGTAACCGTCTTTGTGAAAAATTTCCAGATTCACCCTTAAAACGTTATTCAATCTTTCTTTTGTGCTCTCATGATTTTACATATATCTCCAAGATTACTCAATTATCTAGAGGTCATAGGGACAAAAATAGAATAAAATAACTTCCAGTAGTTCAATGATGCTTGTGTTATATACATGGCATTAGCTGCTTTAAATAGAACCTTACAGGATTTGATTTCTAGGTTTGGAGGTTTAAGATCATGATTTTATGAGACACCTTAGTTAATTGGCCTAGTAACATGTTTACTGCTTCTGTTCCACCTCCTATTTTGTTGAGTAGTGCCTCGTGTCTTAAAAGCATGAAAGCAGCAACACAATTGGTCTCTATTTACCTGGAGTATCAGAGGATGAAGGAGAGTTGGGACTGGAAAGAGGATATGGAATGTGTGACTAATTGCCTGCATGAACAATCATCCCCTTTGCAAAGAGACCAGAAGAACTGGATGGTGTCTGACTACCATATCTGAATGTTTTTATTCAAGATGTTTTAGGAGTATCTTGATCCAAAGGAGGAGATGTAGACCAGAATGTCAAATTCTCATGGACTCCAGATGTCCTAGAACCATGAAGGTTGGATGAACCCCTGAAACTATTGTCCTGAGATAATCCTAGAAACTTAAACCAAAAATATTCCTTGAAGTCTTCTTAAAACTATAGTTTAGATTAACTAGTGAAAAATATATGCCTTCATCATTACGTTCTTTTAAGATCTACCTATGTGGGATCAAAGTGACAACAGTAACTTGAAAGATTGGATAGGAAGTTTATGTAGCAGTGAATTTTTTGTTAATGCTGTTGTTGTTGTTAGGTGCCGTCAAGTCATTTCTGACTCATAGAGACCCCATGTTTTGTTAATGGGGGAGAAACAATTCAGAAAGGAGGGTGAAAATAGTTGCACAATTAAAAGAATGTAATCAATGCCACTAAATGGTAATGTAGAAACTGTAGAGTTGGAGTATGGCTTGTTGTGTAGATTCTCAACAACAAAATAAATCTTTAAAAAAAAAATCAGTTCCGGTAATGGTTCAAGTTTTTATTCAGTTTTGGGAAACAAAGTAAAGTTTTTGGGAATTCATTTTACAATGAAGTATCATCAAATATTATTGCAAATGCTATTGTTATCTAAGGTAAAATATTTAATTTTGAGATCCAATTATTTGTTTTTCCAGAAATAATAAGAATTTTAATTTTAATGGAGCACACATTTGCACTAACATTTTGGTGGAGCACTTTTTTATAATAAGCATATTTAATAAACTACAAATTTAAGAAATTTATGGAAAAGAATATGTTTGCAATTAGTTGTGCACAAATAATTTATAATCTCATCCAATTGTGATGTTCTACTATTTCATGTATAAATCCTGTGCAAGTAACTGAACTGAAAAATGTTTGTCATGAAATTAACATTTGAGCCTTTAAAGAAAAAGTTTGTAAATGAATCTTTGTGTCTTACAATGGTGTTGATTTTTTTGTTAAATCATCTGGACTTTGGTTGCATTTTTTTAAGAATCAATTGGAAATGTTTAATCAAATTATTCAACAAATGGAGCACCAAAATCTTCAGCTTTTGAAGTTCCTTGTGAGTTGGAGTTATTGAAAATTGGAATTTGCCCCATCCTTACACAGAAATGGGATTCAATAAGTTAAACAATGAAAGATCAAGCAATGTATAAGATTTAATCTGAAAATCATGTAATTACTTTTGGAAACTTCCCCAGGTGTAGAAAAAAATATTTAGATAAAGATAGCATTTCCATTTTTAATTGAAAGGAATGAAAATTTGCAACATTAAAAGGAGGTCATAATTTAATTTATGGACTTTTATAAAATATTCATTGAAAAAGTCTAAATAGGAACATTACACAATTCATACACACAAAAAATAATTGCAAATATCTTCCATTTGTCAGAATTTGCAGAGCTTACCAAGAATATCAGCATCTTAGAAAAAGTGTTTTCTCTATTTGAAATGTCATACTCTGAATAAAACAACAAATTGAAGGTGTCATAATTTCAAATTTATTGATGAGAAAACTATCATAACTAAACATCAGGAGAGAATGACTCACTGGGCCTGGAGGTTCAGGATCATCAAGGTGAATTGGGATAATATCCACACAGACAGTGTTCTAAATACTACCTTGATGAGTAGCAACTGAGTTCCTAAAAGATTGTGAGTGACCATCCAAGGTGCCACTATTGGTCTCTCCCCATCCAGAGCAAAGAATTGTGAGGAAAATTAAAAATACAATGAAACAATCAGCCCAAAGAATTAATGGACCTAGGACACCCAGGCTCTACAACCCTGAGACTAAGACTAGATGGTGCTCACTTACCACAGTTAACTACTCTGAAAGGATCACAGTAGGAGGTCCTGGATAGAGTAGGATCAAAAATATAGAACAAAACTCAAAATCATTAAAACAAAAAAAAAGACAAGCTTACTGGTCTGATAGAGACTTGTGGGACTCCTGGGATTATGGTTATTAGACTCTCTTCAATCCTGGAATTGAACTCACTCACATGGCTCAAATTTCAGCCAAACAGTAGACTGGCCTATAAAGTGACAAATAACACCAGGGAGGTGACACTGCTTAGAACAATAAGCCACACAATATCAAAAGGGCAGCATTTGCCTAAGGATAAAACTCAAAAGATAGGAAAGGACAGGAAACAAAGACAAATGGAAACAGTAAACACAGGGAGGAAGAGGAAAAGTGCTATTGCATTGCGGTGATTGCAATAAATGTCAAAACAAAATGTATGAATTGTTGAATGGAAAACAATTTGTTCTGTAAACTTTCATGCAAATCACAATAAAGGGTTAAAAAATTGTTAATGAGAAAATATAACTTTGAATACTACAGCAGGAAACTTTATTTTGAAAGTTTTTTTTTTTTTTTTTTTTTTTAAATACCAGTGACACAGTATTAGAAAGAAATATAGCTGAAACTAGTTAAAGTATAAGTAACTATGTTGTTGTTGTTGTTGTTTGCCATCGAGTCGGCCCGACTCATAGCGGCCCCTCCTTGGGTTTCCGAGGCAGTATCACTACGGAAGTAGGAATGCCCAACCTTCCTTCCGAGGAGTGGCTGGTGGGTTTGAACCGTCAGCCTTCTGGTTAGCAGTCAAGTGCCTTAGCCACTATGCTACCAGAGCTCCTATAAGTAACTATAGTTATAGAATATTTACACCAGATAACTATAGTTATAGGATAGTATAAGAAGATAGTTAAAGTATAAAGCAAAATATTAGGAGCTCTGGTGGTGCTGTGATTAAGGCATTGGGCTGCTAACAAAAAGGTCTGCAGTTCAAATCCACCAGCTGCTCTGCAGGAGAAAGATTGAGACAGTAGGCTTCCATAAAGATTTACATCTTGGAAAGTCTATGGACATTGCTATGAGTCAGAATTGACTGGATGGCAGTGGGTTTGGTTTTTGTTTTTAGTTAAAAGTGTGAGAATACGCACTGAGTAACTACTAGATTACTCCCAAAGCCTTTAAATATCTCACTACTGTGAGTCTTCTAAGAATCCAGAAAAGTCATTCCCCTCTCTGTCTTTGGAATGATTTCCCTGAATAAACAACACATTTATGTTCAGATTCATGTATAAATTCTGCTCCAAATTTTTTGGCCAATTTATAACATACTATCATCTTTAGGTCATGCAAAGCACTTTTTTTTTTAATTTTTAAATTTTGTCTTTTAGATATAATGCCTTCACTACCTTCCAAACAAGTATTTATGTAATTAGATAGGTATATTCCCTTGAGAAATGCATAATGCTATTTCATGCACTATGGATCTCATTTGATTTTCTTAGTTTTCTAACTCAGTGATGCTTTTAAATGTATTTTGTGTTGCTATGTGTGTATCTAGTTCTCAAAGTACTCTTGCAAAATAATCTATGCTTTATAGTCATCATGTTTTTAGAGTCCGTTGCCCTGGTGATAGACACCTGGGTTGCCTCCAACTTCTTGTTACCAACAAAAATACTGTAGGCAACATCTTCAAACACATCCCTCAAGGAACCTATGTGAGTTTCTCTGTAGTGGGATTGCTGGATCATACAACTTTGTTGTTGTTGTTAAGTGCTGTTGAATCAGCTCTGACTCATAGCTCATAGCAGCTCTGACCCATGTACAACAGAATGAAACACTGCCCAGTTCTGTGCTGCCTCACAATATTTGCTATACTGTAGCCATCATTGCAGCCACTTTGTCAGTTCATCTCATTGAGGGCTTTCCCTTTTTGTCGACCCTCCACTTTACCAAGAATGATATTCTTCTCCAGAGAGTGGCCCTTTCTGATAACATGCCAAAGTGAGACCAAGTCTAGCCATTCTCGTTTCCAAGGAGCATTCTGGCTGCACTTCTTCCAGGACAGATTTGTTATTTTGGCACTGGCACTTTTCAGTATTTTTCGCCAAGACGACAATTCAAAATCATCAACTCTTCTTCAGTCTTCTTTCTTCATTTCCCAGCTTTCACAGGCATATGAGGTGATTGAAAATACCATGGCTTGGGTTAGGTGTACGTTAGTCTTCAAGGAGATATCTTTGCTCTTCAGCACTTTAAAGAGGTCTTTCACAGAAGATTTGCCCAGTGCAATACGTCACCTGGTGTCTTGACTACTGCTTCCATTGGTGTTGATTGTGGAACCAAGTAATATGAAATCTTTAACAGCTTCAATCTTTTTTAATTGTGAAGCTGTTTATTGGTCCAGTTGTGAGGACTTTTGTTTTCTTTATGTTGAGGTGTAATCCATACTCCAGGCTAAAGTCCTTAATCTTCATCAGTAGGTGCTTCAAGTCATCCTCACTTTCAGCAAGCAAAGCTGTGTTGTCTGCATATCACAGGTTGTTAAAGGGTATTCCTCCAATCTTGATGTCATCTTCTTCATATGGTCCAGTTTCTTGGATTATTTGTTCAGCATAAATATTGAATAAGTATGCTGAAAGTATATAACATTGACACACTTCCTTCCTGATTTTAAGCCATGCAATAGCCCCTTGTTCATTTTGAATGACAGCTTCCTGGTCTATACGCAGGTTCCTGAGGAACACAATCAAGTGTTCTGGAATTCCCATTCTTCTCAATATTATCCATAATTTGTTATGGTCCACACACTCAAATGCTTTTGACTAGTCAATAAAACAAGTAAGCATCTTTCTGGCATTCTTTGCTTTCAGCTAAGATCCATCTGACGTCATCAATGATATCTCTCATTCCACATGCTCATCTGAATCCAGCTTGCATTTCTGGACGTTCTCTGTCAATAAACTACTGCTGCAACCATTTTTGAATTATCTTTAGCAAGATTTTATTTGTGTGTGATATTAATGATGCTATTTGATAAAATCCACATTGTACGGGATCACTATCTTTGGAATGGATACAAATATGGATCTTTTTCAGTCAGTTGGTCAGGTAGCTGTCTTCCAAATTTCTTGGCATAAAAAAGTGAGTGCCTCCAGGGTGGCATGTGTTTGTTGAAACATCTCAATGGTATTCCATCAATTCCTGGAGCCTTATTCTTTGCCAATTCCTTCAGTCCAGCTTCAACTTCTTCCTTCAATACCATTGGTTCTTGATCACAAGCCATCTCTTGAAATGGATGAACATCAACAAATTCTTTTTGGTACAGTGACTTTGTGTATTCTTCCCATCTTCTTTTGATGCTTCCTGCATCATTCAATATTTTGTCTATTGAATCTTTTAATATTACCACTCGAGGCCTGAATTTTTTCTTCAGTTCCATCAGCTTGAGAAATGCCAAGCGTGATCTTCCTTCTTGGTTTTCTAACTCCAGGTCTTTGCTCATTTCATTATAATAATTGACTTTGTCTTCTGGAGCTACTCTTTGAAATCTTCTGTTCAGCTTTTTATCTTGTCATCTCTTCCATTTGCTTTAGGTATTCTCTAATTAAGGGCAAGTTTCAGAGTCTCTTCTGACATCCATTTTGGTCTTCTCTTCTTTTCTTGTCTTTTTAATGACCTTTTGCTTTTTTCATGGATGATGTTCATGATGTCTTCCCACAATTTCTCTGGTTTTCTGTCATGGGTGTTCAATGCATCAAATCTATTCTTTAGATGATTTCTAAATTGAGGAGGGATATAATCAAAGTCATATTTTGGCTGTCATGGATTTGTTTTAATTGTCTTCAGTTTGAACTTGAGCTTGCATCTGAGCAATTGATGATGTGTTCCACAGTCAGCTCCTGGCCTTGTTTTGGCTGAAGATATTGAGCTTCTCCATCACCTCTTTTCACAGATGTAGTCAATCTGATTCCTGTGTACTCCATCTGGTGATTCATAAGGTTTTCCCTGGCCAATTCTTTGAGAAGTGGACGGCCTCCTCCTTCTTCCTAGTCTGTCTCAGTCTATAAACTGGGCTGTTACCTGTGCACCAGGTGCATTTCGCTGGGTTTTAAACATCAGAGGCTCAACCTCAAAACTCACGTCTACATGTCACCACAGTAGGACAAACCAACAGTCAAGTTTGTGTTGCTGTTGGAGACCTCTCGTATCACCCCCACCTGGGTCCCTGTGGCTGAATGTTCCTCTGTCTGGCTTCCTGACTTTTAATCCCCTTTCTCCTGCTCTTCCGGCCTGCTGCTTTGGGTGTCCCTGAGTTGTCTCTCCTCACCTGTATCCCTGGGGCTTACTGCTCTTCTGTCCGGGTTCCTGGCTTTTATCCCCTTTCTCCTGCTTTCCCATCCTGCTGCTTTGGGCAGGCCTGAGTTTCCTCTCATCACCTAATCCCTTCGACTGATTGCTCTTCTCTCTGGCTTCCTGGCTTTCTCCTTTCTCCCCTTTCTCCTGCTTTTCCGGCCTGCTGCTTTGGGCGTCCCTGAGTTGTCTCTCCTCATCTGTAACCCTGGGGCAGATGGCACTTAACAACAACAACAACACCTGGTGAAGTCCACGTGTATAGCCATTGTTTGGGTTGTTGAAAAAAGGTATTTGCAGTGAATAAGTCATTTTTCTTGCAGAATTCTATCATGTGATCTCCAGCCCTATTTCCATCACCAAGACCATATTTTCCAACTACCAATGATTCTTTGTTTCCAACTTTTGCATTCCAGTCACCAGTGACAAGTAACACATCTTGATTGCATGTTTGGTCAATATCACACTGCAGAAGTTGTCAAAAATCTTCAGTTTCCTCATCTTTGGCTTTGGTGGTTGGTGCAAAAATTTGAATAACAGTAGTATTACCTGGTCTTTCTCATAAGCATATGGATATTATCCTATCACTGACAGCATTGTACTTCAGTATAGATCTTAAAACATTCTTTGTGGCAATGAATGTCACACCATTCCTCTTCAATTTGTCATTCCTAGCATAGTAGATCATATGGTTGTCTGGTTCAAAACCAGTCCATTTTAGCTCACTAATGCATAGGATGGGAGCTCTGGTGGTGTAGTGTCTAAGGCATTTGACTGCTAACCAGAAGGCTGGCAGTTCAAACCCACCAGTCACTCCTTAGAAGGAAGACTGGGCAATCTACTTCCATAGTGATACTGCCTTGGAAACCCAAGGAGGGGTCGCTATGAGTCAGGTCTGACTCGAAGGCACATAACAACAACAGCATAGTAGATCATATGGTTGTCTGGTTCAAAACCAGTCCATTTTAGCTCACTAATGCATAGGATGGGAGCTCTGGTGGTGTAGTGTCTAAGGCATTTGACTGCTAACCAGAAGGCTGGCAGTTCAAACCCACCAGTCACTCCTTAAAAGGAAGATTGGGCAATCTAATTCCATAGAGATATCACCTCAGAAACCCAAGGAAGGGTCACTATGAGTTGAATTGACTGGATGGCAGTGAGGTTTGAATTTAATGACTAGGATATCAATCTTTATGTGTTCCATTTCATCTTTGAGAATTTCTAACTTTCCTAGATTCATATTTTACACATTCCATGTTCCATTATTAATGGATGTTTTCTGCTATTTCTCCCCATTTTGAGTCATGGCACATCTGCAAATGGAGGTCTTGAAAGTTTTACTCCATCCACTTCATTAGGTTAGGCTCTACTTACAATATATATTTGCTTAAATGTACTTATCATTGCCATTTTTATTTGTACTCCACAATTACTATATCATTTTCTCTTCTCAGCAGCTTTTACATGCCCTACTGATTTCTCCCATCTTGTCACAGAATTTGCATGTATATGCTTTTCTGATTTTTAGAAGTCTGATGTAAGGTAAAATGGTATTTTATTTTTTGATTTGATTTTTACTTCTTTGATCACTAAGTGAGTAAGCATTAGTATTCATGTTGTCAGTGAAGATGTCTCTCTTAATAACTTGCTTAATCATATCATACATTTTTTCTGATAAATTTTCTACCTTTTTTTGGTTGTTGTTGATTTGCAGCTATTGCTTGCATTTCATAGGGGTAATTCTGTGTTGTTTTCAAATAATACAAATTTTTGTCCCAGCCTGTTAATCCATCTGTCAACCATGTCTGTGGTGTCTTTTGTTAAACAGAAATCCCTATTATTGACATATACTCACAACTATCAATTCTTCACTGTACAGATTCTCCTTTGAGGTTCATAAGAAATTCTCAACCTCAAAATCCTGGGGAAAATATTCCACATTTTCTTCCCTTGATTTTATAGTTTTGCCTTTCACATTTGGAGCTTTAGTTCCTGTGGAATTTACCCTGTCAGATGGTGTGAGTATGAATTCAACTTTATTTTTCTTATAATGTGAACTCATTCCTGACACAACCTACTCCTGACTTTTGGTGCTACATTTATCATACATGTATGTGTACGTCTACTCTTATGATCTCTGTTCATTCCATACTCTATTTACCTATTTCTGTACTAATGCCACATTGTTGTTATCATAATAACACATAGTAGGTTAGTATGCCTTCTTGTCTGGTAGAGCAAGCCCCATGTTTTGCTCTTCTCTTTCAAAACTTACCTAGCTGTGAACTTCTATTTTCCCATAGTAGTTTAGAATATATTCTGAGTTAATAAAACAGTCCTCATGGAATTTTTACAGAAATTATGTCGAATTCCTAACTCTTAGAAGACTTATGCATCAAATCTATTCTTATCTGTATAGGATTAGGTTATTCCATCATACGTCTAGTATAAATTTCCATTTATTTAGGCCTTTCTAAACACTTCTGAAGATTTTTTTTTTCTCTTAAAGGTAATTATGAGTTATCTTAAAGAAAGGCAATATACCTAATATAAGTGACCAACACAATAACACTAAGGAAAAGGAAGACACAGAGAGCGCCACAAGAGCTACAGACAACAAATACATGTACAATACTATGTTATTAATGATAACAAACATTAATCTATGGGCAAATAGATGAGTAGACAGGCTGAACAATCAGGTATGTCTAGGCAAAAGAGAATATACTCATGACCATATATAAGACTGGCAGATGATATTCCTACATGCATATTTGTATGTGCTGTAAAAATGTCCATATAACTAGAACTAACAGGGGACAAAGTTATGGTAACTTCTTAGACATAGTCAACTACCCTGATGGAGCTAGTTGTTGGACCTGTGGGCTCAGGACTATGGTCACAAGAGGACATCAAGCTCAATTGACGTAACATACTACACAAAAACATTTTTCTACATCCTACTTTGGTAGGTGGGAGCTCTGGTAGCATAGTGGCTAAGACACTTGCCTGCTAACCAGACGGCTGGCAGTTCAAACCCACCAGCCATTCCTTGGAAGGGAGGTTGGGCAATCCTATTTCTGTAGTGATACTGCCTTGGAAACCCAAGGAGGGGTCTCTATGAGTCGGGGCCAACTTGACGGCACATAACAACAACAACAACACTTTGGTAGGTAGCAACTGGGGACTTAAAAGCTTGCAAGTGACCATCTAGATGCAACAATAAGTCTCTTCTCCTCCAGAGCAAAGAAGAATGAAGAAAACCAAAGGCACATAGAAATAATTAGAAGAAGGGACTAGTGGACCATGCAAACGTTAGACTATATTACTATGACCCCAGAACTAGGTGGTGCCCAGCTACCACTGTCAACCACTCAGAAAGGGATCTGTGCAGGAGATACTGGATAGAGTGGGAGAGCAATGTGGAACAAAACTCAAAGTCATAAAAAGACCAGGTTTAGTAGAGCCTGATGAGACCCCTGAGACTATGTTACTACTCAGGTCTGCACTTGAACTCACTTCCATGGCTTCCAGCCAAACAATAGACAGGTATACAAGGTGAACAGTTACATTGAGTGGATATACTCCTTAGAACAATCAATCATGGGAGAACAGAAGGGCAGTATTTGCACAAGGAGATAGCTTAGAGGGCAGGAATGCATAGGAAAGAACGATACAGGGGAAAGGTGACTACAGGGAGGAAGTGAGAAGAGAGCTGCTACATTGTGGGGAATTGCAGCCAATGTCATGAAACAAAATGTATATGAACTGCTGTATGGAAAATGAATTTGCTCTATACACTTTCATGCAAATTACAATGAATTTTTTTAAAAAAATAAATAAAACACAGATATGAAAAAAGGTAATTATGAATTCAGGGTTGTTGTTGTTGTTTTGGTTCCCTATTAAGAATGTTATTTTGTCAAAATAATTTTTGCTAAAAATGTCACTGATTATGCTTAATAAATCTTATATCTGACAACATTTCAAAATGCCTTCTAATAATATGCATAGAATCTACTGTATTATCTATATAGGTAAACATGTCATCCTTAGGAATAAAATTTTGTCTCTTCCCCTTTAATTCTTACATCTGTTAGTTTTCATCACTTACTTAATTATCCAGAATTTTTAATATTATATTAAGTGATCATGGTTATAACAGTCATTCTTGTTTTGTTTTTGATCTGATCTTTAAATAAATATGTCCTAAGTAGTGGAGACTTTGTCAAATTTAGGAAAGTGCCTTCTGGCCATAGTTTTCCAATCAATTTTATAACAAACGTGTCGAACTTTATTAAACGTTATTTTGCTTTGCTTTTCTTGAGATAAAATGTGTTTTTATTATTATTATTATTCCATTAATCTAATGGATTGTATTAATAGGTTTTCCCAAGGTTAAAGCATGCTTAGAGTCCTGAAATAAATCTGATGTGTTATTGGGGGCTTGTTTCTTTGTTTGTTTTAATATGATTTTGAATTTGTTTAGCCATTATTTCATTTTGTACTCAGTTTATAAAATGGTGTTTCCTTATGACAGTAGTGGGGCGGGGATGTACTAAAGGCAAAAAGTAAATTAAAAATTCATGTATGATTTAGAAGTTGACCAGGTACTAGTCATGAAAGAGAAGTATGAGAACACAGCTGGAGTACTTTCTTTCATGTATCACTGCTTGGCCATCTACACTGCACTCAGAGCACCTTCCTCTTAAATATTTAAGTAGAGACAAGGAACATCACATTAGCACCTGCTAGGGAAAATGCTCTTAAGCACCCATATTTTGTAAGCTAAATGTTAATCACTGAGACTACAAAGATGATGACACAGTTTTTAAATCCCTAATCACAACCAATGTACAGTAATATAGTAAGAGAGACTCACTATCAATAGATAACGACAACAATGATAATAATATAGCTTTGTACTGCTAAGAATACTCAAGGTGCTATTGGAGCAGAACAAATTTGCTGCCTAGAAAAGGAAAAGAGGTTTTAACTGATTCCCAAAGGAGAAGTAAAGGACAGCTAGGTGAAGATATGCATGTGTGTGTGTGTGTGCGCGCACATGCATCCATACAGTCATATACGTTGGTGTTGTAGTGGTGGGGAGGCAGAAAGTTCCAAATAGAAGAAATAACATATGCAAAAGTACAAGGGAGAGATTAAATGTGTTTGGACTACTCTAAGTCATTATGCATGGTTGAAGGAAGAAAGCAGGGAGGAAGGGGGGGAGGTTGTTGAGAAAAGGAAAGTAACCTAAACCAATGCAGTGTCAATGTTGTGGTTATTTGCTGTCAAGTTGGATCTGACTCATAGTGACCCCTCCTTGGGTTTCCGAGGCAGTGAGCTACAGAAGTGGCTTGCCCAACCTTCCTTCCAAGGAGTGACTGGTGCATTTGAACTGCCAGCCTTCTGGTTAGCAGTCAAGTGCCTTAGGCACTAAGCACTAAGCTACCACAGTTCCTATGCAGCGTCAAATGGATTCAACTGCCTTAGGGGAGAAAAATCAAGTCAAGTTTCTGATTTCTAGCTGGGATGGGTTATATTCCCTAGATTTGGTGACCAGGGCAAGGCTTTTCCCTAAATCATTAGAGCTTTTATAAACAATGATTAGAGGGAAAAATTATGACGGATTCTGAATAAAAATAACATGAACTGTGGTGACTGTTGTCCTTTTGTTATTAGTTACCATCCATTCAGCCTCTGACTCATGTTGACTCCATGTGATACAGAATAGAACTACTCCATAGGATTTTCTTGACTGTAATCCTTATGGAAGAAATTTGCCAGACTTACTTCTGTTGTGACACTGGGTAGGTTTCAAACCACCAACTTTTAGATCAGTAGCCAATCTCAAAACACTTGCCCACCAAGGCTCATTACATGAACTAGAGAAGTATGCAAACTAAACCCACAAGATTTTTACAGTAGGCCATCTAATGCTAAAAGGAAATAAAGAAAAAGGCGTGCTTTAATTCATGCTCTTAGGTCTTCATATGAAGTGACAAAAGTGCTGTTAGCTCACCTAGAGTAGAGCATCCAGAACTATGCACAATCAAGAACAGAAAATTCTGGTACAGAGGATTCTGGGAGGAAGGGTAAGACTTCTCAGTCAGTTTCACCAGCTTCAGAGCAGACAAGGTCATATGTTAATAATTTCACAACAAGATTCTGAGGTGATGACATTTGGAGTTGGATTTTCTCTTTCCTTAATTTCGGAATTTCCCTCACAATTATTATGCTTGCATTAAATATATATATATATATATATATATATATATATATATATATATATATAGGAGCTCT
>NW_006921591.1:11755969-11772241 GCF_000298275.1 Orycteropus afer afer
GCTATGAGTCGGGGCCGACTCGACGGCACATAACAACAACAACAACAAATATATATATATATATGTATATATATATATATATATATATACACACACACACACACATATATATATATATATACATATACATACATGTATATATTGCTTATTTTCCCCTAAACTACTTGTTTTTCCCCTCTTAGATTGTGAAGTCCTTGGACGTAGGGACTGAATTTGTTTTCTCACACTCTGTCTCCCTTTCCTCTTCACTGCCTCTATTCCTCTCTCTTTGCCTATTATTTTCTTCCTTGATTTCCAACTCACTCTCTCAGTAGTCAAAATCATCCCTTTCCCAGTCTCCTCAGAAGCATCTTCAGAAGCTCTCTTGGGAAGCCTATAAATGGGATTGAGAGCTACAAATAACTTCTCTTTGCATTTACCTCTCCCTCAATAGCAAGTACAGTCTGTACAATCCAGCTTAGGCCCTGTTTTGATAATCCAGGCAAACATATGCACACATGTACACACACATATTTTTGACATTCTATTTACTTATTTGAAGGAGCCTTTGTGGCACTAACCAGAAAGTCAGTGGTTCAAACTCACCAGCCACTCCTCAGGAGAAAGATAAGACAATCTACTTCCATAAAGATTTATAGCCTTGAAAACCCTAAGGGGGTCACTATGGGTTGGAATCAAGTCAATAGTAGTGAGGTGGATTCACTTATTTGAGGATTGCTAGGTAGGAACTCTGGTAGCGTAGTGCCTAAGGCATTTGACTGTTAATCAGAAGGCTGGCAGTTCAAACCCATCAGCCTCTCCTCTGAAGGAAGGTTGGCCAAATCTACTTCCCTAGTGATACTGCCTCGGAAACCCAAGGAGGGGTCGCTATGTAGCGGGTCCGACTCGATGACAATGAGTGAGGTGGCTCAAACAGTTAATGCGCTCAGCTGCTATCCAAAAAATGGCAGTTCAACCCACCCAGAGTAGCCTCAGAAGTAAGCCCTGTAGATCTACTTCTGAGGAAAATTTTTAAAAAAGCCATTCAAAGCCCTGTGGAGCATTTTTCTACTCTGAGACACATGGAATTGACTCTATGGCAAATGATTTTTATTGTTTTTATTGTTGTCAGTGTGGTTTATTTACATTATTTACTCATTATTTATTCTAAGGAGAATCTTAAGAACAATATGGTTAACTTTAGCATGCAGTTTGATAACTACAAAGCACTTAACAAGTATTTGTTGATTGAATGTTTAGTAAGTGTGTCCTCTAAGAAATTCTAAGCTAACAAAGAAGATGAGACAAGCATTTCCCAAACAAATGGAATAATAGTGGTTAAAGTACCTGGCTACTTTCCAAAAGGTCCACAGTTTGAAACCACTAACCCTTCCATGGCAGAAAGATGAGGCAGTCTGTCTCCATAAAGATTTACAGCCTTGGAAACTCTATGCGTGTCTCTATGAGTCAGAATTGACTCAATAGCAGTACATTTGTTCAGTTTAGTTTTGTTTTTGGAAAACTGTAAAAATGATTGTAGGGGTTATAAACTACAAATCAATGTACCATAAATTGCACAGCATTGTGCACATATATAATCAAAGGGCTCTTTGTTTGAGTGGGAGAAAGAGCTAACAAAGATAGTCTTCTTCCTTGTGTATGAACTATAGCTCACACATAAAAACATGGCAGCTCACTCAGAAATATTTAGCAAACTACAATACACTCAGAGATTAAGATGGTTAGACGAAGGCAGCATTCACTACCACTTATTTTTTGCTGGTTAAGCTTTATAAATTGTGGGGGAGGTGACTACTCTCTGTAAGGGCAACATTGCAAGTGGCCATTGCATATCTAGGCCTTTCTACACCATTTGGGTTCCTCACACAAAAAGAAGTGAACTGACTCCCCTGTCCAAAAAATGTTCAAGCTTTCTCTACCTGAGCCTAGGAAAAAATCAGCAGACATGTTGCAGACGTTCCCTCAAAACTTATTCCTTGAAGAAATAAATTATTTGAACATTTCAGAATATGGCACAAACTGGAAAGCAGCCTGATAGATGGAAATGTAAACATGAAACTTTAATGTGGGCTCTTCCTTCTTACCTAAAAAGATATAGTAAATATTTCATGCCCTGCTCAGTAGGGCTTCAGGCATCTTGTACCATTAGTGAGGTACTGCTCATCTTCTCCAAAAAAAAATAAAGCTAACACTGGTTTGTGATATTTCATAATACCTAAACTTGGCCCAACTTGCCCACACCATACAGTCAATATCCAAACTTCTAGGATCAAAGACACCACTTAAATATCTCAAGAATGCTGCATTTTGTCCCTTTATTTAGTCTAGTACTTTTGACATATTAGAGCAAAACTCCAATTGGAATACTCATATAATTAAGAAGAAACTTTTGGTGAAATGGATCACAAATTAATTGAAATTTTTATTTCATCCAATGATCTTGGAAATCTATTTCACTGGGTTGGGCTACTTTGATCATAATGTTACTCTTAAGCCCAGGGCAGAGCTGGCATAATTGTAAGAAAGAAGTTGGTATAGTTAGAGCCAAGCATGGAAATAGAAGGAAAATTTCAGGCACTTTCAGGACACTTGGTTTGCTTTCAGGTAAATTCAATCCAGTGTCAAACCACCATTAAGAATGAAATAAATCTTAAAACATGTACAACAGGAAAGTGGCTTTGGAGAAGTAAAGCAAGAACAGGAGGAGTGTAAAACACCAGATCATGTGACTTAAAGAATTCTACCCGTCAAGACTAAAGCAAATAGCAGCCCAGTTTTGGAAAATTCAGAGTGAACAGGAATAAAATGGGTACCAAATTCAGTCAACTGACTTTTATATAAGGCAGGATTCAATCTTTTATACCAGTAGCCTTGGGGAGGGGGATAGCAAACCAAGAACCCTCTAAAATCTAAGCATCTCAATCAGGCATATCCTGTGGTGTACAGAAATATGCTGCAAGGAGGTGCTCTTGTAGTTGCTTCAAAGTTGGGTCTGACTCATAGCTACCTTGTGTATAACAGAATGAAATGTTTCTCAGTCCTGTACCATCTTCCTGATCATTAGTATGTTTGAGTTCATTTTGTAGCTATTGTGTCAACCCATTTCATTTAGGGTTTCCCTCATTTTCATTGACTCTCTATTTTACCAAACATGATGTCCTTTTCTAGCAATTGATCTTTCCTGATGAATTGTCCAAAGTGAGTTGATGTCTAATCATCCTCACTTCTAAGGAACATTGCATTGCTTCTCAGATTGCATTTCTTCTAATAATGATTTGTTCATTCTTTTGTTAGTCTGCAACATATTAAATATTCTTTACCAATACCACAATTGCGATTCTTCTTCTGTCTTCCTTTTCCACTATCCAACTTTTGGACCACTTAGTTGACTAGAGACAGTTAATAAAGTGGTTCCCAGTCTCTAACTGTATGATATTGAGAAAATTATTTAAATGTTCTAAATCTCAGTTACGGGATTTAATAGTACCTAACTCATAAACTATTATTAGTCTGACTTCTCCCTAAAGATAGTCAAGGTGTTTGATACCTAATTTTGTTTCTGAAACATTTGTAGCTTTAATCCTTAACCCTCATATATGCCCATTCCAAAGGAAAAAATAAATAAATAACTATTTCTGAAATCACTGCTTCTAAAATTATGCCCACTTAAATTCCCATCTGATGTGTTCTGGTTAGAGGAATGAAAGCCGAGAGACATCGGATATTCATTTAAAGATTAGAAAAGGGGCCAGTGTTGAGCTCATCTGCCTTCTGAAACTTGATTCTGCTTCTTGCTATGTGGTACCATTTCACCTTCCAGGTGTCCAACCCCATCTCCCTCACTTTCTTTACACTCAGGAAACTAGGGAAGGGACCCATAAAGGTCATTTACAGCAGAATGTGCAAGTACAAATATTTCTTCTTTCCCACCAGATTTGACATCTAAACTTTGTTGTAGATGAGAAATGACTCTGTCCAATTAAAGGGACTTTAAGCATGGAAGAAATGGAAAGATAGTATTCTACAAGTACCTCAGAAGTCATAGCCAATAGGAAAAAACTCCTCTGCCTACTGCTAAAACTGGTCTCTACTCAACGTACAGAAAATAATTCAATTTTCTTATAATTAATCATGATCATTCACAGCCTCAAGATTATCACACAGAACATTGGACATTTTTGAAATGGAAACTGTGAATGAATTCTACATCATATCTTCAAAGTTCCTATTCTGAAAAAAAAAAAAAAAAAAAACATGGTGTTAAACTGAAATTGTCTCATTGACCTTTTCTCTGAAAGTTAAAAACAAAACAATCCAGTCAATAGAGAAGTCCAATTAAATGGTGTTTTCCTTGGTTTGAGCCCTTCCTGTGATCTAGAGCTAAAAAAAAAAAAAATGTATTCTATATTTATGAAACTCAATATCCAACAAACCAAAAATGGTCTCCCATACAAGCTGACCTGAAAATTTTCTTGCCTTTGACTTGATAAGAAACATTGAATTAATTAAATCGAAGCCTGATGTCTTGAACTGAAGCAATGGCTCCCTCAGTGAGAATTGAAAATACAAACGGCAGAAGCATTTTACCGCTGTGTAATATGAACAGCTCATCCTCTCTGCTGCCTTTCAATTAGGTGGGAATATGAAAGTTCCCTGCTAATTCTAAATCAGGAGTGTTAGGCTCCTCTGGTGGATCCAGTGGGTAATTATTAGGGCACAAACCTGAACCTTTAGCTCTTCAGCACACAGTGGTGAAAATCAAATACCATAAAGCTCTTGCCTCCCACTAAGCCTCTTCTCTTCAGTTTTTTTGCACCACACAGTACGAGGTAGTAAGGAAAATTTTATGATGAAAGACAGGAAGTATGTAGTTGCCTGCTTTTATTCTCGGATTTTGAAAATGGGCTCTGCTAATAGGAATCCACTGAAGATCCAGCAAGAGGTCAAGAAAGCCAGAGCCCTGGGGCCACAAGTTTCTCTTTTTTTAGTGGTTTAGCCTTTGCAGATGACACCCCTTCTCATTTCAAAACTGGGTGTAACCGGTGATGGATCAAAAGGATAGTAAGACACGAGCTGCTGTAAGAATAGAAGTTCAAAGTTGGTGTGTTCAAACCAAGCTGCAGGTCAAGAAAGAATTAGCGTTAGGCTTGAATCTCAACGCACTCATCACTTAACCCATAATGAGATGCTGAGATCCTCACCTTATTGTAATAAAGGTGATAATATTAGCACTGAACATTGATCGTGTATTAGATTTTAAATATACCTCATTTGGGTATAAATTCACTGCCATCGAGTCAACTCCAACATATAGCAACCCATAGTGTTTCCAAGTCTGTAACTCTTTACAGAAACAGATTGCCTTATCTTCCTCCCATGGAACTGCTGGTGGATTTGAACTTCCACCTTTCTGGTTAGCAGCCCAACACCTTACCCACTGCACCACTAGATCTCCACATGTTATCAGATGAGGAAAACCAAAAACCAAACTCACTGCCATCAAGTTGATTCTGACTCATACTGACCCCCATTGGGTTTCTGAGGTGGGAAATCTTTATGGAAATAGATTGTTCCATCTTCCTTCTGTGAAGCAGGTGATGGGTTTGAACTACCAACCTTCCAGTGAGCAGTTAAATGCCTTAGACACTGCATCACCATGAGGAAAGTAGGACCCAAAGATGTGAAATAGCTTGCTCAAAGTCACATAGGGAATAAAAGCTGTATATGTCCCTTTGTATGTCAGCCATCACAATCCTGGGCAAATAACAACTCCATTGGCATTTGTAGGCCAGTGGGCTCCATGTTCTTGCTGACTTTTCTTCCCAGAAGTTTCACTTTTAGGAGATGTACTTTTCAAAAAGAAAAACAGAAATAAATAAATAGATAGTCCAACAAAATATACTCTCTTCTGGGCCTAATTGTAATTAGCACATAAACTGAGCCTCAGAGTATGATGTACTTACCACTGGAAATTAAATTCATTAATTAATGTGCAGTCACCACTGAAATTTTGCAGTGAGTCTGTCTCAGAATAATGTATTTTAAAATTAATGGCATACTTATTCCTGCTTATTAACAATTTAATAGTTATGCATTACACATTTTGAATTAAGGGAAAAGGGTGATAGAAGAATTGGAAGATAATAGAATCAGCAGCATCCTCGAAAGGAAAACAATAGTATTAATACCTCCAGAGAGAAATTTCTTTTGTCTTCCTGGGTGTTCACGCATGAGAAAGACAATTGAACCAATCCTTAGTCTAATGAATAAAGTAAAGCTTGACTACTTGTCACTCTTTTAAAACTTGAAATTTGCACTGTACTTGTCTACCCATATTCCCATCATTCGTTCATTATCTTTTCCCTTTATTCAATGATCAGTACACATGTATTAAGTGTGCCAGTTGCTATGCTAGACTGTGGGGATTCAAGTAGAGTAAGGTATAGTGCTTTCCATAGGAGTTTACAGTCTAGTAGGAAAGCTATACATAAAAAATATAAAGTAGCAAGGGAGACTGATTTGAAAAAAAAGAGAGAGAGAGAGAGTAGTTACATTATGTGGAAAGGATAGAGCTATGCACAGGATGTAATGAGAGCTCAGAGGAAGACCTGGAGCAGCAGACTTGGAAAAACAAGGAAGATTTCATGGAGGAAGTGATGATTGAACTGGCTTTTTAAAAATCATAAAAGTTACCCCATCCAAGGAGAAGGAGAAAAGAAAGGAAGTCATTCCAGAAAATTGCAAAGCATGAAAACGTAACACTTAGGCTAGAAACAGGGTGATGTGTGCCATTTTACTTCTATAACATAGTTCAGGGATAAGATAGATATGATTTAGGGAGAGTTAAGCAGAAAAGACACCACAGAAGGTCTTGGGTTAATGAATGCTAATGAATGTGAACTTTATTTCTATCAGCCAAAGTCCTCCAAATACTGTGTTTAGTAGCCAAGAAACAAATTGCTATTTCATGAACAGGAGTGAGATGGTTGTTAAGTGAGAGTTTACAAATAAAAACTTAAATAGCTGAAGTTTTTATATAACTAGCTTTTTTATATATACTACAAATTAAGAATTAGCTTTGTAATAATATTCATAATCCTTAGTTACTTACATTTTGATAAGTTTTCTTGAGGAAACTTCCAAAAAGGAAGTTATAAGAAACATGCCAATAAGCAGGCAAGAGGAGAACAAAATATCTACCTATGGGCAAGTATCCTATGTGAATGGTGTTGGTCTTGTGACTTTCTGTGTAAAAAAGTTGGCATGGTCTGCTGCAGTGGTGCAGTACCCCTGAAGAACTGCTAGCAGAGATCTATTATCACACATTTCTTAGCAAAGTTGTGAATTGTCAGGGTATGCAGTCTCTCCTATCATAGCACTTTCCTCTCCTTGACAACTCTCAACATCAATTTTGTTCAAAGGTTAATTTCAACATCTAGAGCAATAGCTAAGATTAGGCAGCACTCAATATATGCTTATTGTGGAATAAATCAACTAGGGCTCACTTTAATCATCTGTAATCTGATGCTAACTGACACTCACAAGAACTCACTGAGAATCTGTCCCTGGAGTGCTTTTCTCAAGCCCCCATTGAGCACCCTGCAATCTTACTCCTCAAAGACAAATCATACTATCTCTCTTGAATACAACTAATTCATGTTAGGAAGTAGCCTTCAATAAAGGAACAGGATAAGTAAGAAAATCCCCCTGTACCTTATGAATGGCATCCAGATGGGAAACTAATATGCTCCCTACAGAATATGTTTATACATTCTTTTAAATACAGGAAAACAGCAATCAGATTCCCCTTACAATTTATATTCCCTTATGTTATATTCCCTGAACATAGCCATTTCTTGGAACTGTTTGAACTGTGATGATTTGTCTGGGCTGAAAAGTATGTTAAGATTTTGTAATCAGACCTACATTCAAATCCAGCTTTCCACCACATTTACAATATGACCTCACACAAGACTCTCAGCATCTCTGAGTCTCAGTATTTGAGAATATAAACCAGGAATCATAATAGTCAATATTTATTGAGTACTATAATATTAGACACTATGCTAAGACATTTTTATGTATAATTTCAAGCAGTTCCTTTTACAACACTAAGTCTTAGGTATTTTATTCTCTCATGAGGCACAAACAGGTTAAGTGATTTCCTGAAATAATACAGCTATGAAATACTACAGATAAGATATATACCAAGGCAACCTGATTCCACAATCCACGCTTTGACTGTTGGAAATAATGCTGTTATAAACATTCATGCTTGATTAAGTAAAAGTGGTATAGCTGCTGTGGAAAATAATGTACAATTCCACCAAAAAAATATTTCATGAAAAAGGATAAACTGAATTATTTTCATATAATTAACAGTCCTCAAAAGTTGTCATTCCTCCCCTAGCCACCCCAGGTCTGGAATTGAACTCACTCCTGTGGCTTTGAGCCAAACAATAGACAGGCATATAGGGTGAATATTTACATCAGGTAGACATACTCCTTGGAGTGATCAATCATGAGAGAACAGAACTGCAGTGTTTGCACAGGTAGACAGCTCAGGGGGTGGGAGTGCATGGGAGGGAAGGACACAGGTAAGAGGTAACTATGGGCAGATGTGGGAAGAGAGCTGTTAGAGGGGAAATGCAGTCAATGTCATGAGACAAAATGTGTATGAACTGTTATACCAAAAATGAATTTGCTCTGTAAATTTTCATGAAAATGGCAATTAAAAAAAAAAGTTGACATTCCTTGTGTTAGACTAGGTTCTATAGAGAAGCAAAACCAGTAAAGCTTATACATACATATAGAAAAAGAGAAATTTATCTTAGGAAAATAGCTCACACACTTATAGAAGCTGGCAAGTCCCAAGTTCTTGGATCAAACGTCAAGCTGGAGGCTTTCTCTGACTCACGCAGCTGCAGGGGCTGATGAGCTCAAGGTTGACAGGCAGTTTACTGGCTGTTGACTCCAACAAATGACAAATCTAAGATCTCCAGGCCAAATGGTGGATTGTTCACTCACAGACAGTTGTAGGCAGCACCATAGGATCCTGATCCATGGAAGAGTGTCTTTTTTCCCAGGATGTCCTTAAATATACTGGAAGCAGGCCACATCCCTAGGAAAACTCCCTTTCAACAGATTGTCTGTTCAAAACATATACATCCAATCCCATCATGGGAATAACCTACATCATAACTGCTTAAACCACACAGAATTTTGGTCCAGCCAAGTTGACACACAGCTCCAACTATCACAGCCCACCCTTTGTCAATTTGGTAGTTGTACTCATCTTCTTACCCATATATAATCTCTAAATAAGGACAATTATAAAGTCATATTTGTGCCTAATATGATACGCTAACATATGTACAACCGAAATGCATTAACCTTGTTTACATTTCACAGTTCATAACAGAAGGAAAAAAAAAAATTTGATGCATATATACAATAAAGAAATATAATAATCACAGTCTTCATTTCTGCAACTGATCACATGGTCATAGCTGATATTCAGAACTACCTTCTTCCACTATCCATTCTGTATTTCCCTTGCCCTCAGCAAGCACCTCAGCTTGTCATGGTACCTTGCCTGGTGGGGTGACCCAAACCATTCCTGAAGGGTCTGGGCCATTAGTAATCATATGTGAATTGGGTTGCTGGAATTTTCCATTGACTTTGTTGTTGTTGTTGTTGTTGTTGTTGTTGTTTGCCGTCGAGTCGGCCCCGACTCGTAGCTACCCCTCCTTGGGTTTCTGAGCCACTGTCACTATGGAAGTAGGATTGCCCAACCTTCCTTCCAAGGAGTGTCTGGTGGGTTTGAACCGCCAGCCTTCTGGTGAGCAGTCAAGTGCCTTAGGCACTATGCTACCAGAGCTCCCATTGACTTTAATCACAGAGAATGGTAGTACTAAGAGACGTCCTAAAGAGTCTCCTCATTCCAGATATATTCTTCTTTACCTCAATTATGTAATGTCAATCCAATTTTCACTTGGTAATCAGGATCTATCACACCACATGGTACAGTAACTCCCTTCTTTGTCTGTTGATCCAGAGGCATGAGTAAGCAAAAATTTCCAGGTGGTATTCTTAACTTCCAGTTCAATGCAATCAATATTGTGTCTCCAGATGGGAGTGCTCCTCCCTTTGGGACTAATATCTCCAGAACATAGGGTAGCAGGGATAGGAAGCAAGAGTTTTTGAGTGGGTCACTAGGGGTAACAGTGAGTGGTACCACTCCAGTTTCCATCCCTTGGTTCTTGGACCCATGAATCCTTGCTATTGGAGAAACAGCATCATATATTGAACACTGGTTTAGAGCATATAACATTGTTCCAACCCTCCAAGGTATTGCCACCTAGCTGGTACTGTAATTGTGTTTTTAGTAGGCCATTCCATTGTTCCATCAAGCCAGCTCCTTCAGGATTATGGGGAACATGGTAAGACCAGTGAATTCCATGAGCGTAGACCAGTTGTCGCACTTCATTTGCTGTGAAGTGAGCCCCTTAATCTGAAACACTGCTGTGTGGGATACTATGATGGTGGATAAGGAATTCTGTAAGACCACACATGGTAGTTTTGGCAGAAGCATTGCATGTAGGGAAGGAAAATCCATATCCAGAATAAGCATCTATTCCAGTAAGAATAAACACTGTCCTTTCCATGATGGAAGTGGTCCAATGTAATCAACCTGCCACCAGCTTGCTGGTTGATCACTTCGAAGAATGAATGGTTCCATATCGCAGACTCAGTGTTGGTCTTGGCTGCGGGCAGATTGGGCACTCAGCTGTGGTGATAGCCAAGTCATCCTTGGTAAGTGGGTGTCTGTGTTGCTGAGCCCATGCATAACCTCCATCCCTGCCACCATGGCCACTTTGTTCATGTGCCCATTGAGCAAAAACAGGAGTAGCTGGGGAAAAGGGATGGCTGGTTTCCATTGAACGTGTCATCCTATCCACCTGTACATCTGTCCATTTCTTGCTTCATGCAAAGTAAACAGCCAGATGAATGGTTCAAAATTTTGCCCATTAGGAGGATTTCCCTTCACCACTGTCCTTCAAGGAAGTCTCAGAAAGGGGGCTGCAGTGCTGCTGCTGTCCACTTTTGAGTGGTGTCTATATGTTGCACAGAATTTTCTGTAAACCAGGCATGAGTTTTCCCTTCCTCAGTCAACTGATCATAAGGAACTCCCCATGAAGCCATAGGTGCAGACTGGGAGAGAAAAGGTAATGTGACTAGAGTGGAGACTATAGGCATTAGTGCCACTTCCTCATGAAACCTGTGGCTTCAGATCCTGCTTGAGCCCAATCTCTGATATACCACTTCCATTTAATGATGGAGTGCTGCTGTGCATGTCTAACTTTATGATTCTGTGGGTCAGACAACACCCAGTTTGTGATGGACAGCTCAGGCCTCATAGTGACTCGGTAGCCCATGGTTAGGCATTCATTCTCTACTGAAGTCCAGTAATAAGCCAAAAACTGTTTCTCAAAAGGAGAGTAGTTATCTGCAGAGGATGGCAGGATTTTGCTCCAAAATCCCAAGGGTCTGCATTGCAATTCAGCAATAGAGACCTGCCAAAGACTCCAAACAGCATCTGTATCTGCTAAAGACACTTCAATCACCATTGGATCAGCTGGATCACATGGCCCAAGTGGCAGAGCAGCCTGCATGGCAGGAGGAACCTGTTGCAGAGCCTTCTGTTGTTCTGGGCCCCACTCAAACTAACAGTTTTCTTAGTCACTTGATAAATAGGCAGAAGTAACACACTCAAATGAGGGCCACAATGCTATAAAATTAGAAATTAATAATAGGAAGATTAAGGAAAAAATATCAGGCATGGAAGTTGAACAATATGTTGCTCAAAAAATACTGGATAATAGAAGAAATAAAAGTGAAATAAAAAAATAAAATCCTACAAACAAATGAGAATGAAGATACATCACACAAAAACTATTGGACACAGCAAAGGCAGTACTCAGAGGTCAGTTTATAGCAATAAATGCATATATCAAAAAACAGGAAAGGAACAAAATCAACACTCTAACTCAACAACTCCAACAACTAGAAAAAGAACAACAAAAGAATCCTGCAGGATCTATAAGTAAGGAAATAATAAAGATAAGAGCAGAAATAAATGAAAAAGAAAACAATAGAAGAAATCAACAAAACAAAAAGCTGGTTCTTTGAAAAGATTAACAAAATTGACAAACCATCAGCAAATCTAACAAAAGAAAAGAAAGAGAAAATCAAATTACAAGAATAGTAAATGAAAAAGGTGTCATCACAACAGAACCAACAGAAATAAAAAAGATACTGACAGAATATTATGAAAAAATGTACTCTGACAGAATTGAGAACCTAGAAGAGATGGACAAGTTTCTAGAATCACAAGACCTACCTAAACTATCCCACTCAGAGATAGAATACTTGAGCAGTTCCGTAACAAAGGAAGAAATTGAACAGGTCATAAAAAAAACTCCCCACAAAGAAAAGTCCTCACCCTGATGGCTTCACTGGAGAATTTTACCAAATATTCAGAGAAGAGTTGACACCTATATTACTCAAGCTATTCCAGAACATAGAAATAGAGAAAACTCATTTTATGAAGCAAGCATAACACTAATACCAAAACCAGGGAAGACACCACTATAAAGGAAAACTACAGACCAATATCCCTCATGAACATAGATGCAAAATATTATATATTTGTTATATAAATATATAAATATTTGTTATATAAATAACAAAATCCTAGCCAACAGAATCCAACAACATATCAAAAAAATAATAATACATCATGACCAAATGAGATTCATACCAGGTATTGCAAGGATGGTTCAACACCAGAAAAACAATCAATGTAATTCACCACATAAACAAAACAAAACAAAAGAACCATATGATTATATTAATTAATGCAGAAAAGGCATTTGATAAAATCCAACAGCCATTCCTGTTCAGAATTCTTAGCAAAATATGGTTGGAAAGGAAATTCCTCAACATAAGAAAGGGTATATAAGCAAAGCCAATGGCCAACATCATTATTAATGGAGAAAGTCAAGTCATTGCCCTTATGAATGGGGACCAGACAGGGATCCCCTCTATCACCACATCTATTTTAACATTGTATTGGAAGTCCTGGCCAGGGCAATAATGCAAGAAAGAGAAATAAAAAGTATGCAAATTGGCAAAGAGGAAGTAAAACTGTTTCTATTTATAGATGATATGATCCTGTACATAGAAAACCCAAGAGACTCAACAAAAAACTACCGGAACTAAAAGGTTCAACAAAGTGGCAGGATAAAGGTCAACATACAAAAATCAGTTGGATTCCTCTACACTAACAAAGTGACTTCTGAAAAAGAAATAAGGAAAACAATACTATTTACAATAGCTACTAAAAAGATAAATTATCTAGGAATAAATATTTACCAGAGACACAAAAGACCTATACAAAGAAAACTATAAAAAACTACTACGGAGACAAGAGCTCTACATAAATGGAAGAACCCACCTTGTTCATGTATAGGTAGACTGAATATTGTGAAAATGTCAATACTACCTAAAGCAGTCTACACATTCGATGAAATCCTGATCCAGATTCCAACAAAATTTCTTAAAGACATGGAAAAACCAATTATTAACTTCATATGGAAAGGAAAGAGACCTCACATAAGCAGAGCACTTTTGAAGACAAAGAACAAAGTGGGAGGTCTCACACTCCTGGATCTTAAAACCTACTATACAGCCTCAGATTGGAAGTGGCAATGATGACAATAGCAGCAGAAGCAACAAAGGTAGCAAGAGTGGCAACAGCTTTGAAAAGGAGGAAATACCCAAGATAGGAGGTCAGCTTGCCCTTCCACACCCAGAGCTCATTCCTGAAACATCTACACAAAAATTGTTAGTATATTATTATAAAATAAAACTGTGCATGTGGATATTGCAACGTAGTGTCTCAGGAAGTTTTCAGAATATTTCAAAGATTTTAGAATCTCTGATTTTGCAAACTACTGCAACATTGCAAAGCAAATATCTACAGACTTAGAAATTAAATTTAAAGATTGTATTTGACAGAAAAGGACAGTAAAGTCACCTTTGGATGGACCAATTACTAATGAAAAAGATTATTTTAATATTATTTTTGCTTGTAATTAAGATACAGCAACAAAATGCATAAATGGCCTTTTTGAGTTACATACAAATCATGAAGCCACTTTTGGTTTCTTCCACATGCTATAGGAAATATTATAGAAAATATTATAATACCATAGTATATACAGTTACATTTAAAATTAAATTTAGACTTACATTATACTAGTTGGTATGAAGAGTTAAATCTTTTTAGAAAACTTATTCTGCAAAAATCTGCAGATCTACATGTACTAATGAATATTTTGAAATTATTTATCAGAAATCCCAATGTTGTCACAGCCTATAAAATAGTTTTAATGGCTCTAGTAATCAGTAGGAAGATCCTGTTCAAAGTTAAAAATTATCAAAAAATTATTTGTATTCTTGCATTCACCAAGAGTGACTGACTTCACTTTCAATTATATTGATAAAAAGTGAAATTACTAAAAATAACAATTTTGATGACAATAAATTACTTCACATAAAATGGAGTCAGAAACATCTTATACTGAAGCAAGATGTCATATCAGTTGATCTTTTAATTATATATTGTAGTATATAAAATTTTGATGCCAACAAAAATATCTCCTTAGTGCCCACATAAAATTTTCCACTGGACATTCTTACTTGGATATCTTCTCTAATTTCTATCTTAATATGTTCAAAACATAACACCCTTGAAGAATCTATATGTATGTGTATGTATAGACAGATGTGTACACACATACATATTCACAAAGGGCAGTGTTACAGATACTTAACAGAAACAATCAAACACCTTGTGAGATTGATTTTCTGCATTTGATGGCTTAGGATCCTAGTCTCATGGAACAAATCAGTCAGTTGGCATAATACAGTCCACAAAGTTCAGGTTCTTCTTGCTAGTGAGGTGAACAGCATCTGGAGTCTTAAAAGCTTATGAGCAGCCATCTAAGATGCAAGTATTGGTCTCTACTAATCAGAAGCTAAAGTGAAATAAAGGAATCAAAATCTCAGAGAAGAAACTAGTCTACAGAGCTAATAGCCTACAAGATTCATGGCCTCATATAACCTGAGACTACAAGCACTAAATAGTGCTTGGCTACCACCACTATTGATCATTCTGATTTGGGCCACAGTAAATGGGCTGTGATAGAATGGGAGGAAAATATAGAATGCAACACAAATTCTTAAAAAGTCCAGATTTACTAGACCACTTGAGGCTGGAGAACGTCCGGAGACTATTGCCCTAAGATACTCTTTAAACTTTGAACCAAAATTATCCCCGAAGGTCAGGACATAATTGATTAATTAATTAATTATTAGAAATATTTAGCAAAATAACAGATTGGCACACACAAAAAAGGATAATACCCATGAATCTAGTACTCCATTAAAAAAACAATCCATAGGAGATTTTGGTCAGTAATTACTCAGGATAGTGAGGCATCACCCTCTCCATAAGGTTTACCATGACCATTATATTATAAATTGCAGAAGATTTTTCTTTCCTTCCCTGACATTCCAGACCCTCCTCATACTGCTCTACTTTTTCTTTCATTATGGCTAGTGTGACCTCACATTTCTATGTCTCCAGGACAGTCCTGGTTGATATGGGTTGTTTCTGTATAACTACTAACAGCTTCTCCTCCCATTTTCAGAAGTATTCCAGCTTAGATGACATGTTATCTGATGACCTTATCCACAATCCTTACCACTTTCTAACCTACATAAAAATTTATGTATTTAGAGTTCCGGCAAGATGGTGGACTAGGCAGAAGGACTGCACAGACCCTCTTCAACAAAGAAAAGTGAAACCAATTAACACAGACACAGAAGATAATCTTGGACCCCTGAGCTTTGAAGGGAAGGATACAGAATTGGACTAAACCCCAACTAGCAGAAGAATTTGTGTGAAAATACCAAAAAAAGGAGACATACAGAGCTGTGGTCTGACAGTGAACTGAGTGACCCTGACAGTACAGGTGGCTCGGAGATTCCCGACTGGTGATAGGACCTGAGAATTAACCTAAAAATCACCCTGCTAGCCAGGGACTGCACGGACTGTGCACAGTGGCTGGGGAACAAACAGAGAAGGTGAAGAGAAAGGTGGGCTGAGTTGTGGACTTTTGCCAGTCTGGAGGTTGCCCCCAT
>NW_006921591.1:11783548-11784423 GCF_000298275.1 Orycteropus afer afer
GTCCATCAACTGAGGAATGGATAACCAAACTATGGTACATACACACAATGAATACTATGCAATGCTAAAGAATAATGTAGAATCTGCAAAACACCGCATAACATGGATGAACTTGGAGGACATTATGCTGTGTGAAATAAGTCAATCACGAAAGGACAAATATTGTATTAGTCCGTTATTGTAAAAGTTAAGGAGAGGTTTATTTATTGAAGGAAATTTTCTTTGTTGGTTACCAGGGGTGGGAGGGGAGGGGAGGAAACGCTGTTAGATAGATAGAGACAAATATTGATTTGGGTGAAGAGAAGAGCAATGTACCAAATGTGAGTGACCAATATGGCAGCACTGAGGATGACAAAGACATAGAGAGGTACATGGGAATTACAGACAACAAATATGAACCCTTTTGCATATACAGTACTGAGTCGTCAGTGAAGGCAAACATGGGTATATGGATGGATAGATAGGTGGACAGGCTAAACAATTAGGTATGTCTAAATGGGGAGTGTGTCCAAGATCTTATATAGGGTTGGCAGACAATGGTCCTATAAGTTTATGTGAATGATCAGAATTCCCAGGTGCATAGCAGACCTGACAAGGGACAATGTTATGGTCATTGCTTGGTCACAGCCAGCTACCCAGAGTGACCGAGTAGTTGATCTTGCGGGCTTGCGACCATAGTCACAGGGGACCTCAAGCTCAATTGACATAACATACTATACAAAACATTATTCCACCTCCTACTTTGGCGAGTAGCGACTGGGATCTTAAAAGCTAGCAAGATGCCATCTAGATGCAATGATGGGTCTCTCCTCATCAAGAAGAAAGAAGAAAACCAAAATTAATGGAAACAATCAGTCCTAGCGACTGGTACACCA
>NW_006921591.1:11784938-11825213 GCF_000298275.1 Orycteropus afer afer
ATTGTAAATTTTGGTCAATGACATGAGACAAAGTATATGTAAATTGCTGTATGGAAAGTGAATTTACTCTGTAAATCTTCACCCAAATCAAAATAAAATTAAAAATAAATAATTTTTTAAAAATTTATGTATTTATTGTTTCTTATCTGACCTTTCATCTAGGTCAGTTAGGTCAGGGATTTTTCTTTCCGTTTGCCATATCCCCATATTTAGAATAGTGAAAACAAATAGTAAATTACACTGATAGATAGATTTTTAGCTTCCTTCTGGCCCTCTCTCCAACTCTACCCCTGGGATGGGGCAGAGGAGGGTGGGGATGGGACAGAGCCCCTAGTAGGGCAAACAGTTAAGGAAAGTGGCTGCTAGTGAAAAGGTTGGAGTTTTGAGTCTACCCAGAGGCACCTTTGAAAAAAGTCCTGATGATCTATGTCCAAAAATTCAGTCATTGAAAACCCCATGGCGCACAGTTGTACTCTGACACACAAGGGGTCACCATGAGCTGGGAATAGTTAATATTGTTTCTGAAACAACAGATATAAAACAGTCACTTGTATTTTTTTTTTTTCTGTTTTCATTTTTTATGGCCCTTTACTACCATTAGGGGGCCCTGGTGGCACAGTACTTAAAGTGTTTGGCTGCTAAACAAAAGGGGGGTGGGTGTTTTAAACCCACAAGTGCTTGAGTAGTCTACTTCTGTAAAGATTTAAAGCTTTGGAAACTCTATGGGGCAGTTGTACTCAGTACTATAGAGTCATTGTGAGTTAAAATTGACTTGATGGCACTAGATTTGCTTTTTTGGTTACTATCACTTATACCAAGCTCTGGTACCACAGTGCCTAAAGCATCAGATTGCTAACCAGAAGGTTGGTGGTTCAAATCCACCAGCCACCCCATAGAAGGAAGACTGGATAATCTACTTTTGTAAAGATTTACCACCTTGGAAACCCATTGGGGGTCACTATGAGTCAGAATCACCTAGATGGCAGTGAGTTTGGTTGGGCTTACCACCTATACTAAAGAGACATGTCTGAATTTTCTAGAACCCAGAATATTTTAGCATTTAAAACACATCATTTCTTAGTTTTATCTGTACTATCTCTATAGGACTGAGATTAAAACGTTGGCATTCGGACACAATGCTGTAAAGCTCTCTTGCCTTTCTTATACTACTCAGCAAAATGTAGAGGACAGAGACAGTTTTCTAAATACTTTTTTAAATGGATGCTGAGCCAGTCTGGGAAATAAATGCCACTATCAAGCTGATTCCATATGTTCTCACTTCATATCTGGACCTAGACACTTAACATAGGACAACAGAAGGTTCTTGTTTTGTTTTGTTTTGTTTTTTTCCTACATGGTGATACAAATATTTCACCTTATTTTAATCTCCTAAAAGTCAGCAACCTTGTTCTTCCTCCAACCTGAAAGAGTAATAATAGGGCAAATAAATATTCCAGGTCCAACGCTGGTCCTCCAAGAGCCATAACTAGTAAAATTCAATGACAAAAGCCTTGTTCTGCAAACCATTAGATAGAATATACTGAAGCTATTAAGTACTGTCATTATTTTTCACACACACACAGCAGGTCCATCTCTATGATTCTCCTCAAAAAGAGTTTGGGAAAAATCTGATCTCCCCTCTTTTTCAATTTCAGATAGGTGGGAGTCGTTAGGCTCCATTTTTCAGAGAAAGGATTATGCTTCAGTTCAGAGAAGAAAGCAGTTTATTGCTTCAAGAGATAACCCCACATGAAATTTATCCAGCAGTCCTAGGTCTAGGTGGAGTTTTCATCCATACCAAACAGCAGGAATGAATGTGAAATGAGGTGACAGGAGGAAAAATTACAGGTTGATTGTAAGTTTTAAGAACCTGGCCCAAAGAAAAGAATTGAAAATATTTTTTTAAAATATTATTATTATAAAAGTAGTGTCCATCTTTGAAAGATAGCTTTCTCCCACACACGTTCTCCCAAGTCATAGTAGTCAAGATTAATAAGTGACCTACACTTTTCAAAAAAGGTAAACTTATTTCCCAGAGTGAACAAATCAGATCTACCATAGTGTCAACATTTACTGGAAACTTGGGGATACATGTGCTCCTGTGGCAAGCTAAAATGGTTGTTATCGGGTCTACTCTAGCACATGGTAACCTCATGTATGCCAAAATAGAACTGTGCTCCATAAGGTTTTTAGCAGCTGATTTTTCAGAAATAGATTGTCACCTTTTCTTCCAAGAAGCCTCTCTGGGTGTACTTAAACCTCCAAACTTTGTTAACAGCAGAGTACATTAACTGTTTCTATCACCCAGAGATTCCAGAATAAGTCTCAAGTTTGTTAATTATATGCCACTACTTGAACATCTCAGGATGATTCCAGGAGATATCTTCCCTCTTTCCAAAGAGGCTGTATTCACTAAGTATGAAAATCAATATCAGGTCACTTTTATTCTTTTGGACATGGTGGCCAGAGCCCTGATTAGCCTAAAGCACTCTCATTTTGTTTGTTTGTTATAGTTACAGTTAGTACCTTATTTAATTTTCAGATGGGTCCTGTTTTGACATATAAATTGTAGCATAACCCTACCAATGGGTCACAGAATAACATATTTGTAACACAGTGCTTTTTAATTTTACAAAAAGAAAGATAGATATATAAAATACATGTTTAACCATCCTACCAGGGGATATCAGTTCTAACCTGGATCCCATGTCCTCCTAAAGTTTCTTTAGTCATCAATTCTCTTCTTTTTCCCTGGTATTGACAACCTCTTTGTCCATTTCATCTATCCCTCAATCAGTAACATATTCAGTTCTTTTGTATCTTTAAAAATAAAATAAGCAAATCTTTACTCAACTCACTCTCCACATTTAGCTTACCATTCTCCCCTCCTTTGTGGCAAAGTTTATCAGAGAACCTGAAACTTGTTTTCCAAATATCATCTCCCACTGCTATTGACCCAACAAAGGACTTTTTTTTTTTTTTTTAATGCTAAGGTTCTTATCTTCACCCATACATCCCTGAGGATTTGCCCACAATTGAGATGAAACACGAATTCTATCAGAGATTTGGTCTTCATTCAAGTAATTTCATCCCAGGAAAGAAAAAAACAATCTAGTCAACCATAAATAGTGGAAGGAGAGTGTAGTGTCCTACCTCAAGGGTAGGACCATGGCCTTTGGGGGTGGAACCACCACAGCCCCCTAGATTTCAAAGAGCCAGACCTTCACCAACTTGGTTTTGGAGTGTGGGACTCTTCGTTTATGTGAGCTAGTGGGGAGGAGTCACAGCCCCTGCCCAAGAGTGAGAGAGCAGGGCTGCCATGCCCAAGAGGGACTGGAACAGGGCCCTCCAGGCCAAGAGGGTGAGGTCACCACTCAGGAACTGGGGGACTGGAGTCACCCAGTGCAAGAGATCTGCACAGATATCACCCATTGAAGATCTGTACAGGTTCCAGCCTGAGTGAAGAGATGCCTTTAGCTTCAGTAGGCCAGGAGCAAGAGGCAGAGCTGAAGCCCAAGCCCCTAGAACCCAGCACTTTGAACTCAGACTTCTAGCCTCCCAAACTGTAAGAGAATAAAAGCCTGTTTGTTCAAGCTATCCCATTCGTGGTATATTCCTGTCAGAGTGGCACTAGGTAACCAGAACAGAATATGGTACCAAGAGAATTGGGTGCTGCTCTGACAGATACCTAAAATGTGGAAACAGGAGTGGAGTGCATCCTTGACCTGAGACCCTGGAATGTGGCATGAGATGGCAGAAGCAGAACCAAGAGACCAACATAAGAGACGGCAGTAGCAGAGCCCAGAGATAGAGACCAGCATTAAATAGCAACGGGCTTACCAGCCCACAGAGGAAAAAGGTGGGTACCATTGGGCAGGCAGCTTCTTGGTGGAGTGGGTTGCCTTCAGGCATTAATTGGTAGAAGAGACCAGCATGAGATTGAGTAGCAGGTTGGCCAGCCTGTGGAGCAAGAATGCTAAGTGTCCTTTGGGAAAGAAGATTTCCGACAGCGGGGTTCCCCTTGGGCATTAATTGGCAGAAGTGGAGAGACCAAGGAAATGGGAAACAGAGCTCCCTCAGCCTCAAGGGTAGAACGATGGCCTTTGGGGTGGAAGCACCACAGCCTCCTAGGTTTCAAAGAACCAGACCTTCACCAACTTGGTTCTGTAGTGTGGGGCTGCTCATTTACGTGAACTAATGTGACGGAGTCATAACCACTGCCCAAGAGTGAGGGGGCAGGGCAGCCATGCCCAAGAGAGACAGGAATGGGCCCACCAGCCCAAGGGGGTGAGGTTGCCACTCAGGAACTAGGGGACTGAAGTCAGCCAGTGGAAGAGATCTGTACAGATACCACCCACTGAAGATCTGTAAAGGTGTCAAGTTGACAAGGGGTGGAATTGTGGTGGTTTAGTTTGTGTGTCAACTTGGCTAGGCCTGGTTGAGTGGCTGGGCAGCTGAATGTAGTTATTCCCCATGGTGAGATTAGTAATTAACTCTACGGTGGAATGTATTGGAGCAGCTGAGGAGCTGCTTTGGGTACGTGGTCTGCTTCCTGTATATAAGAAAAAGATTTGGGAATGGTCTCTAACTTACGGCACACTTGAACCCTATATGTCATTGTGTTCAGCAGCCTACCAGGCTCTGCCAACCTTGGGACTTTCAATGTACTTGAATTAATGGTGTGCCATGTGGTTTGGTAACATCGGGACTATGCCATTTTACTTGTCGATCGTGAGCTTGTCACCCTCAGCAGCCAGCAGCTGAGTGAAAAAGAGTCTCCAGCTTCAGTGTGCCAGGACCAGGAGGCAGAGTCCCAAGGTCAAGGGGCTTTCACCCAGCCCATAGAGCCTGGCACTTTGAACTCAGACTTAAAGCCTCCCGAACTGTAAGAGAATAAACTCCTGCTTGTAAAAGCCATCCCATTTGTGGTATATTCTTGTCAGAGTGTCACTAGGTAACCAGAACAGATAGATTACAGAAACAGTTGCAAGACAGTAAAACTTACTGATTAATTAACCCATTTTCTATTTAGTTGTTGTGTGTGTAAGCCTTCCAAGAAATGCACAATGAATGTTACAATAGCAAGTATGAAATGATAATGGTCATATCAGTTGGTGAAGTAGTATGATGTCCCACTTGATTTTACATTGCCACAATAAATACAGGGGGAGAAATGGAAGACAGAACATTATATTTCCCCAGAGCCACATTTTCCTTATTGCTCCTTTTTTCTTCTACCAGAAATGAAACTATGACTTATCTTTGTCATGAAAAGGCAAAAGTCAATCTCATAAATTATTTCAGACAACACAATCACGTTGAAGGCTGACCAGGAACACTGCCCTAAGCCAGATGTAAATACAGTTTCCTGACTCCTTTGATGTCCTCAACACTGAAGCCTTTTACTCCTCATCTGCAGATCAACAACTGCCTTAGGTCCAGTCTTTGCCACTCTAAACTTACTTATTCTTCAGGGTTCAAGGGCAAATCCTGTGCACTTGTTTTCTAGGTGCAGTCTCTTCCTTTACTAAGTTAAATCCCAACTGTATCATATTTTCAAAATGCTCCACTACATTTCTGTCTGTTAACTGTACTTTTGTTATTTCCTAAAGTTGGTCACAATTTATAACTTTTCAAACTCAAATAGTTTTTTCCATGCCTCTCTCTACATGCATACAAATATAGCCAATGATTTTATTTGACAATCCAATGGATTTTTCAGTATTGAAATGAGCATTTCTCTCTCTCTCTCTCTCACGCATACACACACACACACACACCCTATTTATCTCTCATTCACTATATTCTCTCCTATATTGGGTTCTGTGACATCTCTCCTTTTTCCTTTCTGGACCATCTTTCTCTGGGTCCCTGTTTCTCCCCTTATATATTGTTGTTTTCAAAGATTCTTCTGTAGTTCCTCTTCTCATGCTACTTCCTCTCCCCAAGAAATCATTTTCTCCTTTGGTTTCAAGTGTTGTCTACTATCTGCTGATCTCTAAATTCCATTTCCAACATTGACTCCTCTGCTAAATTGAGGCTACCTACCAGGTCTGTCTATCAAGCTAAAATGCTGCCACTTCCAACTAAACAAGACAGAAAATGAATTCATCTTCTGCCCACTCGACCCTCCTTATCAGAACTCTTTTCTTCTCCGTATCCCCTGTCTCAAAGAGTGCTATTACCAGCTACCCAGTTCCTCCTGTGAAGAACATGAATTATTTCAATTTTCCTCTTCTTACTGATCACTTTGATTTAGTCACCATGTCCTGTCAGTTTACATCCTAAACAAGTCTCCACCTCCACTATCACTGCCTCAGTTCTGCCACTCTTCAACTCTCAAATAGATATTTGTATTAAGTTCTTAACCTCCTGAATCTAGTTTTCATTCTCCATATTGCCATTAGACTGAACCTCTGTAACAAAATATGATCATGTAGCTCTTCTGATTAAGATCCTTAAATATTCACTCCATCATTGCCTAATGGTAGCATCCTAATCTTTAGCCTGCTCATCTCCCCAACTACATTCCCTCCTCTCCCAATTCCAGGTGCCTGCCATTCCCCCCAAATTCTCCATGAGTCTGAGCCCTCCATGCACCTGAATGTGGTGTTCCCTTCATCAGAAAGATTGCCTGACTTATTTTCAATTACCCTCTTTTCTGAGATGCTTTCTGGCTTAGTTTCTTCATGGGGTTGAAACAAAAATACTACAAGAAAGAAGCTTTAACAAACAGAAATTTATAACTTCATGTGGCATCTATCTTTTCCCATTCATACTTGCTTGATTCTGTGCCTAATCTCTCTTATATCTCAAAAGTGATTGCCTTAAGATGCACCCTTCACTGATACAGCCTCAGTAATATAACACAGAAAACTCTATTTCTAAATGGAATTACATCCACAGGTATAGGGATTAGGATTTACAACACATATTTTGGGAAAATGATTCAATACATAACACCTTTCTTAGCCATGTGCACATGTATGTGCACATGATTGTATAATAGTCTACATTTGTGTTTGCATATCTATCTTCATTACTAACACAATAAACTGTTGAAAATAATACCATGTCCTTTCCTCCTTTCTTTCCTCTATAATTAAAACGGAAAGGATTGGTGAATATTTCTTGAATGATTAAATAAATGAATACACCCTTAATTCTATAGTACCTTCTTTTCTAATTGTTGTAATATATGTGTGTGTATGCATACATATAGGAGCTCTGGTAGCATAGTGCCTAAGGCACTTGACTGCTAACCAGAAGGCTGGCGGTTCAAACCCACCAGCCACTCCTCGGAAGGAAGGTTGGGCATTCCTACTTCTGTAGTGATACTGCGTCGGAAACCCAAGGAGGGGTCTCTATGAGTCGGGGCCAACTCGATGGCAAATAACAACAACAACAACATGCATACATATATATACATATATATAAAACATAAAATTTGCTAATTCAATATTTTTCACATGTACAGTTCAGAACACCAATTTTTTTCTAACTTAAAATGCCCATAATAAAGTCATATTGGTAGCCTTCTAAAATATTTAATTTAATCCAAACAACCATCCTCCAGTTCTTTTTATTCCATTCTGTAGCTACTCTAATCCCTCAGACATGTATAAAAACGAAGGATAAATTGTTATGACATTTTACCCAGGTCAATAGGAAATTTCAACTTTTAAATTCCATTTACACTTATATTTTGGAAAATAGTCATTTGTGGGACAAAATACTAGCACATTAATGAGTGGTTCCATATGAGTCTTAACCCAGAAATGCAGTATGAAATGTTCACATAAACATGTGAAAATGCCAGCTCTGTTCTCACTTATGTACACACCAAAACCAAACCAGTGCCAGTAGATTCAATTCCAACTCAAAGAGATCCTATAGGATAGAGGAGAGTCACATTGCAGGGCTTCCAGTGCTGTAAATCTTTGTTGTTGTTGTTATGTGCTGTGGAGTCGGACCTGACTCATAGTGACCCCTCCTTGGGTTTCTGAGGCAGTATCACTACGGAAGTAGATAGCCCAACCTTCCTTCCAAGGAGTGGCTGATGAACCCACCAGCCTTCTGGTTAGCAGTCAAGTGCCTTAGGCACTATGCTACCAGAGCTCCAAATCTTTGGGGAAGGAAAATGCTGCACTTTTCTCCTGCAAAGCAGCTGGTGGGCTCCAATTACAAATGCCCCATCAGGCCTCTCTTCACTTACAGATAAAGATGAATTTTACTAAAATCATAAGGACTTAAAATAGTTATTCCATAAAGATTTACAGCCTGGAAACCCAATGGGGGTTGCTATGAGTCAGAATTGACTTTATGGCAGTGAGTTGGGTTTGGTCTGGATCTTATTTAAGACTCTGTGCTAAGTGTCTAGAGAATACAAAGATAAACAAAAGACCTAGTCTAGGGACTTACAATATAAAGGGTGAGATGTGTATAAATAGTTATGACACAAAGTAAAATGAACTCATTTAATAAATGCTTTAAATATTCATGATTTGCCAGGCACTCTTAGAAGAAATACAACCAGAATTCTTCTTAGCAACAAAGATGTGAGATTGGCTAATAGCTAGAAAAGAACATCATGTTTTTAAAGTAGAGGGTCAATGAAAATGAGGGAAACCCTCAATAAGAAAAATTGACACAATAGCTACAACAGTAGACTCACACATACCCAATGATCATGACAATGGCACAGATCCAGGCAACATTCAATTATGTTATACATAAGGTCATCATGAGTTGGAGTCTACTTGAGGGTAATTAACAACAATGCCAAGTATGTAGACATGCATGATGTAGACAAACATCTGACACACACCTTGAACTCAGGGAGTTTACCGACTAGTCTAATAACTCTTTGCTCATGCATAAGAGAGATGCAAAGTAGGCTAGGGGTAGGGTGGGGAGATCAGTTCTTTCTGGGTCTTCATTAAAAGTTTTACAATGATTCTAAGCCTTGACAATAAAAGTGTGAAACAATTCCTAACACAAATCAAGCATTTGCTATTCCTTGTGGCAGGTAAAGTCTGTGTTCAGCCCTCCACAGAGATATCTTTATCTTTGTTGGCTACACATTCTTAAATATGCCTGGCCTATTTCCTGCATTAGTCTCTAACATCCCATGGCAGGATCCCTTGAAATATTTATCAAAGTGTTTTCATAAGCACAAATCCAACCAGATTTTCAATATTGTAGAGTAAGCAGATTATCAATTAAAATCGGAGTTTAAATATCCATTATTAGGCCATCAAAGGACTACCCAATCCAAGTAATTATTCACTAACAACAACTATATCCCAAATAAAACATTCTTGTTAGTGCATTGCTAGTACTCCCAGAAGAGATGGAATCATCAAGGACCTCACATCTCAACAAAAGCTGAAAAAAAAAAAAAACATGGAAATAGACAGTAAATTGTAAAAGCAGGGTTGCCCTGAAGGTAAATGTGAATAGCAACACGGAAATGTAGAGATAAAACTTTGGGACAGCAGCAAGTGGGAGTGTTGAGTCTGACTCTCACAAAAAAAGCCAGGAACCGTCAAAAAGCCAAATAAAATCTCAAATACTGAGAATCTTCTTGCTGAAGCCACCACAAATCTGTTCAGAACAAAGCAGCTAAAATTTAAGACTATGTAATTCCCAATAATTAAAATCAAACAAATTCAATACAATAAAAGGTCAGAAAACAAACAAGGAAATGAGCCATTATAACTGGAATTCAACAGAAACAATAAACGATCGGTTTAGAAAGCCAAGGACTTTGAATACTGAAATTATCAAATGTAGATCATTGGATAATTATGGAAGTAATATATAAATAAATAAAAACAAGAAACACAAAAATGTGAAATAAACAAGGAATTGTTAAGTAATGACCAGGTGGATTTGTAATTTCTTCAAGAAATAAATATTTATTGAAAAAAATCAAAGTTTGGGTCAAATAGCAGATTATATATAATGAAAAGTCAAATAGAAAAGTAAAAGAATTGATCAAAGACACAAAACAGACAAAGAGATGGGGAAAATGAATGAGAATATATATATATATATATATGTATATATATATATATATATATATATATATGTATATGTATATATATATATATATATATGTATATGTATATATGTATATGGAAAAACATGAGATGGTTGTGGTAATTTTTTTTTGTATGTCACTTGGGTGGGGTTTGTTTGAGTGGCTAGGCAGCTGGTGGTAGTTATTCCCCATGATGAGACTGGCAATCAACTCCATGGTGGGATCTACCACAAGCAGCTGAGTAGCTGCCTTAGGGATGTGGTCTGTTTCCTGTCTTTAAGGAGAAGCCTTGGGAATGGTCTCTAGCCTATGGCACGCTTCAACCCTGCATGTAGCCGTGTCATTGTTCAGCAGCCTGCTATGCTCTGCCGACCTTGGGACTTACAATGGACTTAAGTTAACAGTCTGCCATGTGGTTTGGTAACATCAGGGCTGTGCCTTTTTACTTGTCAACCTTGGGGCTTCTCAGCCTCAGCAGCCAGCAGCTATCTGAGTGAAGAAATGCCTCTAGCTCCAGTGGGCCTGGGGCAGGAGGCAGAGCTGGACCCCAAGGCTGAGGGGCTTTCACCCAGCCCCTAGAACCTGGCACTTTGAACTTGGACTTAAAGGCTTCAAATTGTAAGAATAAACTCCTGTTTGTTAAGGCCATCCCATTTGTGGTATATTCCTGTCAGAGCGGCACTAGGTAGCTACGACAATGGTCTTATAGCCAGCTACAGATTTCTGAAGGAAAGAATAGAGAAAATTAATAAGATACAACCTTGGAAGAGATAATAACTGCTGATGAACATGAAATGTAATATATTCCAAACTGGATAAATAAAAAAGAAATTCATGCCTTTTGTTGTTGCTAGGTGCCATCAAGTTGGCTCTGACTCATAGCAACCCCATATAAAACAGAGTGAAACACTGCCAGTCCTGCTCCATCCTCACAATCCTTTCTATGCTTGAGCCCACAGTTGCAACTACTGTGTTAATCCATCTCATTGAGAGTTTTCCTCTTTTTGCATAATTATGAAAGTAAAAAATTTTTCATTGATAGCCTGTTTTACCAAGCGTGATATCTATCTCACGTGAATGATCCCTTCTGATATGACCAAAGTAGTGAGATGAAGTTTGGCTATTCCCGTGTCCAAGGAGCATTCTAGCTGTACTTCTTCCAAAACAGATTTGTTCATTCTTCTGACTGTCCATGGTATTTTCAGCATTCTTTGCCAAAACCACAATTCAAAGGCACAACTCTTCTTTGGTCTTCCCTATTCATGATACAGCTTTCACATGCATATGAGATAATTGAAAATACCATAGCTTCGGTCAGGTGTACCCTAGTCTTCAAAGTGATATCTTTCTTCTATAACTTTTTCAAGAGGTCTTTTTTTAGCAGATTTGTCCAGTGCAATACGTCTGATTTCTTGACTGCTGCTTCCATGGGTGTAGATTGTGGATCCAAGTAAAATGAAATCCCTGACAGCTTCAATCATTTCTCAGTTTATTGTGATATTGCTTATTGGTCCAGTTGTAAGGCTGTGTGTGTGTGTGTGTGTGTGTGCAAATTTACAGAGGAGAATTTGTTTCACATTCAACAAAATGTGCACATTTGGTTTCACTCCCCAATGACCATCCCCCACCCTAACCCATTTTACTCCTCTCCCTTCCCTGTGACCCCCCCCTACATCCCTGTGCCCTTCTTAGTTATGCACTCCTGTCTGTCCAGCTTTCCCTCCATGTGAATGCTGCCACTCTGGTGCCCCTTAGCAGACTGCTCCAAGGAGTGTATCTCCATAGAGTAGGTGGGTGCATTGTCCTGGGTTGTGTGTTCTGCATGGTAAGTCTTTCTACTATTGGGCATAGGGCCAGTCTTTGGGTGTGAGTCCTTTCCCAGGCCTGAAGTGTATCCCAGGGCCATAATCTTGGAGTCCCACCAGACTCCATCAGACCAGTAATTCTTGTCATTACTATGTTTTTGAATTTTTTTTCCACATTCTTCCTCCCACTCTATCCAGGATCTCCAGTTTTGTTTTGCTTTGTTTTTTCTCCCACAGTGTCTGGGTGTCTGTGAGGGATTACTCTATGTCTATCTTCTGTTGTTTCTGTAAGGATTACAGGTATTTTGTATCACTGGTATCTGTACAACCTTAGCCTCTGCTGAATCTATCCTTGGTCTAGAGTATACTCCTGTTCACTGGCCCCCATCTGATCCTCTCAGGTGTTTATGGATTTATCTGTAGCCTGGTGTTTGGTGTTAATGATAATGCATTATTGTGGGCACACTGGTTGGTATGAGTATCTGTTGTCTATCTCCTATATGCATAATTCGATGTCCTCCCTTTTCCTAATGTTATCATGGTGGTCACAGACTCTTTCCATACATCCCTCTCCTTACCCATGTCAGCATGCGGACCCCAACTAGCCCCAAATTAATCCCTTCTCTTCCCTCCCCACCCTACAAATTGAGTGCCCTTTCCCAAGCAAACCCTTCTTTGTCCTTTTACAGTAATGAGCTCACACAATACTTGTCCTTCTTCAGACATATGCACACCTATGTTTATCATAGCACAAATCACTATAGCAAAGAGATGGAAACAACCTAAATCCCCATCAATGGATGAATGGATAACCAAATTATGGTACATTCACAACAATGGAATTCTATGCTACATTAAAGAACACTGAGGGATACGTGAATCATCTCACCACGTGGATGAGCCTGGAGGACATTATGCTGAGTGAAATAAGTCAATGGCATAAGGACAAGGATCTCCCATTTTCATCCCTTCCCAAGTGATTGGCATTGGTAGCCAGGCACCATCTGGTTCTTCTGGTCTTGAGGTCCATCATGCCTTAGGGCTGATTGTTTCCAAATGCTCTTAATATTCTTCACTCTTTTTCACTTCTCATCTGAAGTGAAAACTGAGGGTTAACTCCAACCCTGTCCTCTGTTGCTTCTATAACTATTGTGGTTATTTTGAATCACTAGCATCCATGTAAGACTATCCTCAGCTAAATCTATCATTGGTCTAGGGTACATTCCTGTTCACCAACACCCACCTGATTTTCTCAGTTGTCTATGCATTTATCTGTAACCTGGTGTTTGATGTTAGTGGTAAGGCAATATTGTGCATATACTGGTATTAGCCTCTGTCATCTGTCATCTCTATCTTATGTGCAAAATTCAGAGCGCTCCCTTTCCCCAGTGTTATGCTGGTCACAGACTCTTTACATAAAGTCCCTCCCCTTTCCCAACTCAGCCTGTGGCCCCAACTAGTCCAAAATTTTCCCCTCCCTTTCCCTTCTATTGCTAGGAGCTCTGGTGGTGTAGTGCCTAAGGCATTTGTTTGCTAACTAGAAGGCAGGTGGTTCAAACCCACCAGCCACACTCCTCAGAAGAAAGGTTGGGCAATCTCCTTCTGTAGTGATACCACCTCAGAAACCCTAGGAGGAGTCACTATGAGTCGTATCCAACTTGAAGGCAGTACATGCATGTGTGCATCCCTTTCATCCCTGGTAACCTACAAAGTGAGTTCCCTTCCCAAACAAACGCTTCCTTGACGTATGGTAATGGACTCATGCAATATTTGTCCTTCTAATTGATTTATTTCACTCAGCATAACGTCCTCCAGATTCATCTACATTGTGAGATGATTCGTGCATTCTTCATTGTTCTTTAATGTAACAGAGTATTTCATTGTGTGAATGTACTATAATTTGGTTATCCATTCATCTGTTGATGGTCATTTAGGTTGTTTCCATCTCTTTGCTATAGTGAATTGTGCTGCAATGAGAATGGGTGTGCATATGTCTGCTCATGTCCTGTCTCTCACCTCTTTAGGATATATTCCTAGTAATGGAATTGCTGGGTCAAATGGTATTTCTATTTTCAGTTTTTTAAGGAAACCCCATAATATTTTCCACAATGATTGTACCGTTTTGCAATCCCACCAGCAGTGTATGAGAGTTCCAAACTCTCTGCAACCTCGCCTGCATTTGTTATTTTCTGTCTTGTTGAACTTTGCTGTTATTGCTGGGGTAAGATGATATCTCATTGTTGTTTTGATTTCCATCTCTCTAACGGCTAATGGTTGTGAGCAATTCCTCATGTGTTTGTTGGCTGCCACTATATCATCTTCAGTGATGTGTCTGTTCATGTCCCTTGCCCATTTTTTAATTGGATTGTCTTTTTGGCATTGAAGTGTTGAAGTTTTCTGTAAATTTTGGAGATAAGTTCTTTGTCAGATATGTCATAGGCAAATATTTTCTCCCTATCCATTGGTTTTCTTTTTACCCTTATGGAGGAGTATTTTCATGCACACAATAATTTAATTTTTAAAAGGTTCCAGTCATCTAACTTCTCTTACATCTCCTGTGCATTCTGGTTTATACTTAATAGTCTATGCCATAAATTGGGGCCCCTAGATTTGCCCTTATTTTATCTTTGATGAGTTTTACAGTTTTGGGTTTTACACTTAAGTATTTGATCCAACTTGAGTTTGTTTTTGTGTATGGGGTGAGGTATGAGTCTTGTTTCATTTGTCTGCAGATGGATATCCAATTTTGCCAACACCATTTGATAAAAAGGCTATCTCTTCTCCATTTAATGGATTTTGGTCCTTTGTCAAAAATCAGCTGTCCATAGATGGATGGGTCTATTTCTGGGTTTTCAATTCTGTTCCATCGGCCTAACTGTTTATCATTGTGCCAGTACCACATAATTTTAACTGCTGTGGCTGTATAGTAGGTTTTGAGATCTGGGAGTGTGAGACCTTCCACATTATTTTCTTCTTCAGTAGTGCTTTGCTTATCTGAGGTCTCTTTCCTTTCCATATGAAGTTAGTAATTGGTTTTTTCATATCCTTAAAAACTGTTGATGGTATCTTGATCAGGATTGCATTAATGTATAGATTGCTTTGGGTAGTATTGACATTTGCACAATAGTCAGTCTTCTTATCTATGAACAAGGCAGGTTGTTCCATTTATGTAGATCTCTTGTAGTTTCTTGTAACAGTGTTTTATTCTTTGCTTTCTATAGTTTTTTTTTTGTGTCTCTGGTAAGATTTATTCCTAGATATTTTATCTTTTTGTTAGTTATTGTAAATAGTATTATTTTCCTTATTTCCTTTTCAGAGGCTTCTGTCTTGAAGTAGAGGAATCCAACTGATTTTTCTATGTTGACCTCATATCCTGCCACTTTGCTGAACCTCTCTTAGTTCCAGTAGTTTTTTTTTTTTTGCTGAATCTCATGGGTTTTCAATGTATAGGGTCATGTCACCTGCAAATAGAGATAGCTTTACTTCCTGTTCACCAATTTGGATGACTTTTATTTCTCTTTCTTGCCTTATTGCCCTGACTAGGACTTCCAATACAATGTTAAATAGAAGTGGTGATAGAAGGTATCCTTGTCTGGTTCCTATTCATAAGTGGAATGCTTTGAGTCTTTCTCTGTTAACAATAATGTTGGCTGTTGGCTTTGCATATATCCCCTTTATTATATTAAGGAATTTCCCTTCTATCCCTGCTGAGAGTTCTAAACAGGAATGTATGTTGGATTTTATTGAATTCCTTTCCTACTTCAATTGATATGATCTTATGGTTCTTTTCTTCTGTTTATGTAGAGGGTTACATTGATTGTTTTTCTGATGTTGAACCATCCTTGCATACCAGGTATGAATCCCACTTGGTCAGGATGTATTACTTTTGTGATATGTTGTTGGATTCTGTTGGCTAGGATTTTGTTGAAGATTTTTGTGTCTATATTCATGAGGGATATTGGTCTGTACTTTTCCTTTTTAGCAGTGTCTTTCCCTGGTTTTGGTATGAGTGTTATGCTTGCTTCATAAAATGAATTTGGAAGTATTCTGTCTTTTTCTATGTTCTAGAATAGCTTGAATAGTATAGGTGTCAATTCTTCCCTAAATGTTTAGTGGAATTCTCCAATGAATCCAACAGGGCCAGGACTTTTTCTTATGGGAAGTTTTTTTATGATCTGCTTGATTTCTTCCTTTGTTAAGGGTCCATTCAAGTGTTCTGTTTCTGACTGGTATAGTTTAGGTAGGTCTTGTGTTTCTAGAAACTTGTCCATGTCTTCTAGATTCTTGAATCTGTTGGAGTAGAGTTCTTCATAATATTCTGTCAATATCTTTTTTTAATTATTATTTCAGTTGGTTCTGTTGTGATGTCACCATTTGCATTTATTATTCTTGTTATTTGTAACTTCTCTTTCTTTCCTTTTGTTAGATTTGCCAGAGGTTTATCAATTTTGCTAATCTTTTCAAAGAACCAGCTTTTTGTTTTGTTGATTTTCTCTATGTTTTTGTTTGTTTGTTTGTTTTCTGTTTCATTTATTTCTGCTCTGATCTTTATTATTTCCTTACTTCTGGAATTGTAGGTTTCCTTTGTTGCTCTTTTTCTAATTGTTGGAGCTGTTGAGGTAGAGTGCTGATTTTGTTTCTTTCCTCTTTTTTGATGTCTGTGTTTCTTGCTATTATTTCACCTCTGAGTACTGCTTTTGCTGTGTCCCATAGGTTTTGGTAAGATGTATCTTTATTCTATTTTGTTTCTAGGATTTTTTTTTTTAATTTCACACTTTATTTCTTCTATTAGTTAGTAGTTTTTGAGTAGTGTATTGTTCAACTTCCACATGTTTGATATTATTTCCTTGATCTTTCTATTACTGATTTCTAATTTTATAGCATTGTGGTCAGAAAAGATCCTTTGTACTAATTCTATGTTTTTTAATTTATTGAAGCTTGTTTTATGTCCTAACATATGATCTATTCTGGAGAATGATCCATGTGCACTGGAGAAGAGTGTGAATTGTGCTTCTATTGGGTGGAATGCTCTGTATGTCTATGAGGTCAAGTTGGTTGATTGTGTTGTTGAGTTCTTCTGTATCTTTGTTGAGTTTGTTTCTAGTTGATCTGTCCCTCCTTGAAAGTGGTGTACTAAAGTTTCCTACTACTGTTGTAGTGTTGTCTATTTTTCCTATCAATTCAGTTAATATTTGCTTCACATATTTTGGAGCACTTTTATTGGGTGCATAGTTATTTATTCTGGTAATGTCTTCTCAGTCAATTGACACTTTTAACATCATACAGTGTCCTTCTTTGTCCCTTATGCTGTTTTCACCATGAAGTTTATTTTATCAGAAATTAATATTTCCACTCCTGCTCTTTTTTGGTTACTACTAGCATGGTATATTTTTTTTTCCACCCCTTAATTTTTAATTTATTTTTATCTTTGTGTCTAACATGGGTCTCTTGTAGGCAGGAGATCAAAGAGTCTTCCTTTCTTATCCAATCTTCCACTCTTTTTCTCTTGACTAGTGCGTTTAGTCCATTCACATTGAGTGTAATTAGTTATAGATATGAATTGACAGCTGTCTTTCTATTGTGGTTTTTGTCGTGTTGTTGGAGATTTCCTTGGTCCAAATACTTTTTTGTGCTGAGTTCATTTTGTTATCAAGTGTTTCCTCTCTTTTTTTCCTTACTGTTGGTTTTGTGCTTACTGAGCGCCTATGTTTTCTTTCTCTCTTGGGTTGCTCAGGGGCATTGCTAATTTTCTCTGTGGTTACCTTGGAGTGAATCCTTGTCTTTTTAATTATGGAACAATCTATTCTGTAAGGACATTGTCCTGTCTTCCATTTGGAAATTTTGTAATTAGAACTTTTATTCCCTTTATTTGCTTTGCTAGGAGCCCTGGTAGCATAGTGCCTAAGCACTTGAATGCTAACCAGGAGACTGGCAGTTCAAACCAACCAGCCACTCCTTGGAAGGAAGATGGGACAATCTACTTCCATTGAGATACTGCCTCAGAAACCCAAAGAGGGGTTGCTATGAGTCAGGTCCGACTTGACAGCACATAACAACAACAACAAAAACATTTGCTTTGTTGTTGCAAATTGACTTGTCTGCAGATTGGCTCCCTTGTTTCTTTGTGTACATTGTTTTATGAGCTTTTTTTAAGCATCTATTTGATTTGGTTTTTAAGTGTTGGTGGCAAGTGTCCTGATTTTAATTTACTGCTCTCTGTTGTGGGTTCTCTATTGGAAAGACTTCCTTAAGCATTTCTTGTAGGGTTGGTCTGTTTTTCACAGAATCCCTTAATTTCTGTTTGTCTGAAAATGTCTTGATTTCACCCTCATATTTGATGGACAGTTTGGCTGGATATAGAATTCTTGGTTGGAAGCTTGTTTCCGTCAGTGTTTTATATATGCCATTCCATTGTCTTCTTGCCTGCATGATTTCTGCTGAATAATCAGAACTTAGCCTAATCGCTTGTGCATAGTAAGTGACATTTTTTATTCCCCAGGTGGTCACAAGATTATTTCTTTGTCTTTGGATTTGGAGATTTTGATTACGATATGTCTTGGCGACTTTATCTTGGGTATCTATCCTGTCTGGGGTTTGTTGAGCCTCTTAGAAAAATATCTTTTCTTCCTTCATGATATGGGGGGAATTTTCTGTTACCAAGGCTTCCACAATTTTCTCAGTTTTTTTTTTTTTTTTTTCTTTGACACCTCTTGTTCTGGTATTCCAAAAAGGCATATGTTGTTTCTTCTCGTATCATCCCATATGACTGTTAGGTTCTCTTCATTTATCTTAAATCTGTGTTCTGATTTTTCTTTATACAGGCTGGTGTGAAGGGATTTGTCTTCTATTTGGGAAATGCATTCTTCAGCCAATTCTACTCTACTGTTTTGTCCTTCCACTGTGTTGTCTAACTCTCTAATTTTAATGTTCATATTCTAGATTTTTCAGAGGCAGGAAAGGCAGGGAGTGGCTGGGGATGACAAAAGTGGCAGGATCCAAGTAAGGGTCAGGAGACAGGACCTATCCCTAAAGGCTGGAAAGGGAGGGAGCACCACGGATGACAAAGCAGCAGGATCCAGATAGGAATCAGGTAAGGAGAGGTGGAGAGGTTTCCAACAGCTAAGGGAAACGAACTTATCTGTCAATTTGTCATACTATGGAGGTTTGCACATTTCTGTGAGGCTTGAGGCTGTGCCACCAGTGTTTCAAATGTCACAGGGTTGTTCATGGTGCACAGGTTTCAATGCAGCTCACAGACTGAGACCAACTAGTAAGAAGGAAGAGGCTATCCACTTCTCAAATAATTGACTAGGAAAAACCTTATGAATAGCAGAGAAACACTGTCTTATACAGTACTGGGAAACTTGATGAATGGCCTAGAAACATTGTCTGATTGATACAGGGCAGGAAGACATGCCCCTTAAATTGGAAGGCACTTAAAATACAATTGGGAAAGTGCTGCATCATCAGAGTAAAACCAATCTTAATGATATGGATAAAATAAAGATTTTAGGACCTCCATTTGATGATGTGACATGACTCAAATTGAGGAGAAGCATCTGCAAACATCCATTAATAATCAGAGCATGTTGTTGTTGTTGTTGTTGTTTGCCGTTGAGTCGGCCCCGACTCATAGCGACCCCTCCTTGGGTTTCCGAGGCAGTATCACTACGGAAGTAGGATTGCCCAACCTTCCTTCCGAGGAGTGGCTGGTGGGTTTGAACCGCCAGCCGTCTGGTTAGCAGGCAAGTGTCTTAGCCACTATGCTACCAGAGCATGGAATGTACAAAATATGAATCTAGGGAAATTGGAAGTTGTCAAAAATGAAATGGAATGAATAAAGATTGATATCCTAGGAATTAGTGAGCTGAAATGGATCATTTTGGCCATTTTGAACCAGATGACCATATGATCTACTATGCAGGGAATGACAAATTGAAAAGGAATGGTGTGGCGTTCATCATTGCAAAGGATGTTTCAAGAGCTTTCCTGAAGTACAATGCTGTCAGTGATAAGATAATATCCATACACCTCTAAGAAAGACCAGTTAATACTACTATTTTTCAAATTTACTCACCAACCACCAAAGCCAAAGATGAAATTTAAGATTTTTATCAACTTCTGCAGTCTGAAATTGACTAAACATCTAATCAAGATGTGTTAATTATTACTGGTGACTGGAATGCAAAAATTGGAAACAAAGAAGAATCACTGGTGGTTGGAAAACTTGGCCTTGGTGACAGAAATAACACAAGATCACATGATAGAATTTTGCAAGACCAATGACTTAATCATTGCAAATACCTTTTCTCAACAAAACAAATGGTAGATATATATGTGGACTTCACCAGATGGAGTACACAGGAGTCAGATTGACTATATCTGTGGCAAGAGGCATTGAGGCAAAATATGATCTTGAATTTATCCCTCCTGAATTTAGAGACCATCTAAAGAATAGATTTGATGCATTTAACACCAATGATCGAAAATGGGAAGAATTGTGGGATGACATCAAGAACATCATCCACGAAGAAAGCAAGAGGTCATTAAAAATATGAGAAAGAAAGAAAAGATCAAAATGGATGTCAGAAGAGACTCTGAAACTTGCCCTTGAGTGAAGAGTAGCTAAGGCAAATGGAGGAAATAACAAGGTAAAAGATCTAAACAGAAGATTTCAAAGAGCAGCTCAAGCAGACAAAGCCAATTACTATAAGTAAATGTGCAAAGATCTGAAGTTAGAAAACCAAAAGGGAAGAACATGCTTGGCATTTCTCAAGCTGAAAGAACTGAGGAAAAAATTAAAGCACTGAGTTGCAATATTGAAAGATTCTATGGGCCAAATATTGAATGACTCAGGAAGCATCAAAAGAAGATGGAAGGAATACACAGAGTCACTGTACCAAAAATAAATGGTCAATCTTCATCCATTTCAAGAGGTGGCATATGTTCAAGAACCAATGGTATTGAAGGAAGAAGTCAAAGCTGTACTGAAGGAATTGGTGAAAAACAAGGCTACAAGAATTGGCAGAATACCCACTGAGATGTTTCAACAAATGGATGTCTTGCTGGAGGCATTTACTCGGCTATGCCAAGAGATTTGAAAGACAGCTACCTAGCCAACTGACTGAAAGAGATACATATTTGTACCCATTCCAAAGAAAGAGGATCCCACAGAATGTGGAAATAATCAAACAATATCAATAATATCACATGGAAGTAAAATCTTACTAAAGATAATTTTAAAATGATTGCAGCAGTATATTGACAGAGAACTTCCAGATATACAAGCTGGATTCATAAGAAGACGTGGAACAAGGAATATCATTGCTAATTTCAGATGGATCTTGACTCAAAGTAAAGAATACCAGAAAGATATTTACTTGTGTTTTATTGACTATGCAAAAGCATTTGATTGTGTGGATCATAACAAATTGTGGATAACATTGAGAAGAATGGGAACTCCAGAACACTTCATTGTACTCATGAGGAACCTGTACATAGACCAGGAGGCTGTGTTCAAACAGAACAAGGGGACATTGCATGGTTTAAAATCAAGAAGGGAGTGTGTCAGGGTTATATTTTTTCACCATACTTTTTCAATCTATATGCTGATCAAATCCTCCAAGAAGCTGAACTATATGAAGAAGAACATGGCATCAGGATTGGAGGAAGAATCATTAATAATCTGCAATAACTGATGACACAACTTTCCTTGCTGAAAGTGAGGAAGACTTGAAGCACTTACTGATGAAGACTGAAGAATACAGTCTGCAGTATGGATTACATCTCAATATAAAGAAAACAAAAATCTTCACAACTAGACTTATGAGCAGCATCATGATGAATGGAGAAAAGATTGAAGTTGTCAAAGACTTCACATTACCTGGTTTGAGCAATCTACTTCTGTAGTGATACTGCCTTGGAAACCCAAGAAGGGGTCACTATGAGTTGGGTCTGACTTGACAGCACATAACAACAACAACAGCAACAATAATCGACACCAGTGGAAGCAGCAGTCAAGACATCAGATGACTTATAGCACTGGGCAAATCAGCTGCAAAGGACTTCTTTCAAGTGCTGAAGAACAAAGATGTCTCCTTGAGGACTAAGGTGCTCCTGACACAAGCCATGATATTTTCAATTGTCTCATATGCATGTGAGAGCTGGACAATGAATAAGGAGGACCGAAGAAAGTCGATGCTTTCAAATTGTGATGTTGGTGAAGAATGCTTAAAGTACCATGGACTTCTGAAAGAACTAACATATCTGTCCTGGAGAAAGTGCAGCAGTAATGCTCCTTGGAAGCAAGAATGGCCAGACTTCATCTTACATACTTCAGTCATGTCAGAAGGGACTGTTCCCTGGAGAAGGATGTCATGCTTGGTAAGGTGCAGGGTCGACAAAAGAGGGGAAGGCACTCAATGAGATGGATTGACACAGTGGCAGCAGCGATAGGCCCGAATATAACAAGGATCAGGGAGCTGGCACAGGAACAGGCGGTGTTTAGTTCTGCTTTGCATAGGGTGGCTATGAGTTGGAGATGACTCAACAGCACCTAATAACAACAGTAACTTCTGGATTTCTATCTTTTGTTTTTCTATGAGTTCTGATTGTGTATTAATCTTGTTGTTTGGTTTTCCTGAATTCTTCCAGTGTAATGTTTATATTCTTCTTGATTCTGTTTGTGGTTTCCTTGAGCTCTTGTAGAGTTCTATAAATACATCTTCCAAATTCCTTCTCACATAATTCTATTGTTTGTTCTTCCATGTTAAATGAGTCTTTAGTCTGAGATTTCATTTCTATTGTCTTGTCCTGTTTTTTTTTTTTTTTTTTGAGGTTGTCTGTTGTTTCCTAGACATTTTGAAGTTGTTGTCTTTAACTGTTAGTTATGTATTGATTTGTTCCACCTTGATTTATGTTTAAATATATTTGCAAAGGTGGAGCTGGTGTATTTTATCATTTTGGTTATTAATTCAGGTGTGCTGAGTTGCTCTGCAGTTTTTTTTTTGTTGTTGTGATAGAATCACTTTTAGGAATGTGGATACAGGTCTCTGTTCATCGTGAAGGGGATTTTTACTTAGGATGAGCAGCTGTGGTGGCTTAATATGGTTCTTCTTTTGAGTGAGGCAGGGGAGAAGGGGAAAAAAGATGAAGAAAAAAAAAAAAGTGCCAGGAGCAAGTCCCTGCATTCAGTGTTTCTGTAATTGCTGCTGACTCAGGTTATGTTTTGAGTCTGCTTGGCATAGCAACTAATGATGACATTTTGTTTTCACTCACAGACCCCCAGTTCAAAATCAGCAGAGACCCTAAGAGTTAGGAGACCACTAATTTCCATTTGTGTCAGAAAGCAGCAAAAACCCTGTACCCCAGTCCACTCTGTGCTAATAAAAACCTGTTGTGGAAGAGCTGAATCCCAATCTTGCACTTTGATCTCATTCCAAGGCCTGTCTACCTGTGGTGAGTTTCCTCCCTTCCCCCTTTCCACTCTCAACTCAGTGGTGGCCTGAACCACAGGGGTTTCTGCTCTGTTTCTCAGAAATGTTATCTCTTATTTAGCTCCCTTCCCACGGTTACCATCAGAAGCTCCTGGTGTGTGTAGTATGAGTCTCCAAAGCCTCTGTGGGTTCTATGGTGCCCCCCTCCTTTGTTTTTCTCTGTGGCTCTCCCCTGTACTGCTAAAGAGTTTTCCACTTCCCTGCCTCTCATCTCCTGGCCAATCAGGCAGTTTTGTTTCTTTTTCCCAGTTGTTCACTCTGCTTTTTTTCTCCATCTCCACTAAATCTGGCACCCCCTAATTTACTCATCTGTTCACAGCTCCAGAATCCTTGCTTCAAACTGCTACACCTAGTTTTTCAGGAATTAAGATGCTAGAGGAAACAAATGTGTAGGCTAGAGGTATGATGCCATCTTCTTCCCCCTCCAGTTGTGAGGATTTATGTTTTATTTATGTTGAGTGGTAACCTACACTGAAGATCATAGTCTTAGATGTTCATCAGTTACTGCTTCAAGTCATCTTCACTTTCAGAAAGCAAAGTTGTGTCATCTGCATTTCACAGGCTATTAATCTTGATGCTCTGTTCCTCTTCATATAGTCCAGGTTCCTGGATTATTTGCTCAGCATACAGATTGAATGAGTATGGTGAAAGAATACAACCTTGATACACACCTTTCCTGATTTTAAACCATAAGGTATTCCCTTGTTCTGTTAAAATAGCCTCTTGGTCTATATATAGATTCCTCATGAACACAATTAAGTATTCTGGAATTCCCATTCTTTGTAATGTTATCCATAATTTGTTATGATCCACACAGCCAAATGCCATTCCATAGGCAATAAAACAGAAGTAAACATCTTTCTGGTATACTTTGCTTTCAGCCAAGATCCATCAGACATCAACAATGATATCCCTCATTCCATGTCTTCTTCTGAATCCAGCTTGACTTTCTGAGAGTTCCCTGTCAATATAGTGCTACAGCTGTTTTTGAATTACCTTCAGAGAATTTTATTTGTGTCTGATATTAATGATATTGTTTGGTAATTTCCACATTCTGTTGGATCACTTTTCTTTGAAATGGGCACAAATCTGCATATCTTCCAGTAATTCACCAGGTAACTATCTTTCAAAATTCTTGGCATGAATATGAGTAAGCACCTCTAGAGTTACATCCATTTGTTGAAGGATCTCAATGGGTATTTGTTCAATTCCTAGAGCCTTGTTTCTTACAAATTCCCTCAATGCAGCTTGGACTTCTTCCTTCAATATCATTGGTTCTTGTTCATGTGCTACCTCCTGAAAGAGCGGAACATTTTCCATTACTTTTTTGTTACAGTGGTTCTGTGTATTCCTTCCATCTTCTTTTGATGCTTCCTGTATCATGTAATATTTTGCCAATAGAATTCTTCAATATTGCAACTCAAGGCTTGAACTTTTCTTCAGTTCTTTGAGTGTGAGAAATGCTGAGTATGTTCTTCCCTTTTGGTTTTCTAACCCCAGGTCTTTGTACATTTCATTAAAGTTCCTTACTTTGTCTTCTTGAACTGCACTTTGAAATCTTCTCTTCAGCTTTATGTCATAATTTCTTTTATCTGTTTTATCTACTCTCCTTTCAAGAGCTAGTTTCAGAGTCTCTTCTGACATCCATTTTGGTCTTTTCTTATTTGCCTGTCTTTTTAACGACCTTTTGCTTTCTTCACATAAGTTGCTCTTGATGTCATCCCATAACTTGCCTAGTCTTCAGTCATTGATATTCAATGCATCGAATCTATTCTGCAGATGGTCTCTAAATTCAGGAAGGATATAATCAAGGTCATATTTTGTCTCTCATGGAGTTGTTCTAATTTTCTTCAGCTTCAACTTGTACTTGCATATGAGCAATTGATGGTTCTAGTCTTCCCCGACCTTGTTTTGACTGATGATATTGAGTTTCTCCGGGAGCTCTGGTAGCATAGTGGCTAAGACACTTGCCTGCTAACCAGATGGCTGGCGGTTCAAACCCACCAGCCACTCCTCGGAAGGAAGGTTGGGCAATCCTACTTCCGTAGTGATACTGCCTCGGAAACCCAAGGAGGGGTCGCTATGAGTCGGGGCCGACTCGACGGCACATAACAACAACAACAACATTGAGTTTCTCCATTGCCTCTTTTCATAGATATAGTCAATTTCATTCCTGTGTATTCCATCTGGAGAGTTCCATGTGTATAACCACAGTTTATGTTGTTGAAAAAAGGTATTTGCAGTGCATAAGTCATTGGTCTTGCAAAATTCTATCATGTCATCTCTGTTGTCATATCTATCATCAAGGCCATGTTTTCCAACTACCAATGGTTCTTCTTTGTTTCAAACTCTTGCATATCAGTCACTAGCAATCATCAATACATCTTGATTGCATGTTTGGTAAATTTCAGACTTCAGAACATGGTAAAATTCTTCAATTTCTTTATCTTTAGCTTTAGTGGTTAGTGAGGAAATTTGAATAATAGTCTAATTAACTGGTGTTCCTTGTAAGTATATGGGCATTATGCTATCACTGACTGCATTGTACCTCAGAATATATCTTGAAAAGTCCTTTTTGATGATGAGTGCAACAACATTACTCTTCAATTTGTCATTCCTGGCAATCATATATGATTGTCTGATTCAAAATGGCCAAACCAGTCCATTTCAGCTCAGTAATGCCTAGGATATCAATATTTATCCATTTAATTTCATTTTTGACAACTTCTTACTTTCTAGATCCATACTTCATACATTCCATGTTCCAATTATTAATGAATGTTTGCAGCTAGGTCTTCCCTTTTTGAATCATAACACATTAGGAAATGAAGACCCTGAAAGCTTTATTCCATCCATGTCATTAAGGTCTACTCTACTTCGAGGAGGCAACTCTTCCCCAGTCATATTTGGAGTATGCTCCACACTGAGGGGACAATGTTTATATCAGACTAAACTGATATAAACTTCTGTTTCACTGCTATTCATAAGGTTTTCAGTGACCAACTTTTTCAAAGGTGGATGGCCCCAGCCTTCTTCTCAGTCTGCCTTAGTCTAGAAGCTCTGCTGAAACCTTTCTATAATGAGTAATCCTACTGATATTCAAAATACCAGTGGCATAGCCGCCACCTTCACAGCAACCCACAAGCCACCACAATATGACAAAATGATAGATGATTGGTGGTGTCCATACCTAGCCACATGTTGTTGTTGTTATGTTCCATCAAGTTGGACCCAACTCATAGTGACCCCTCCTTGGGTTTCTGAGGCAGTATCACTACAGAAGTAGATTGCCCCACTTTCCTTCCAAGGAGTGGCTGGTAGGTTTGAACTTCCAGCCTTCTGGTTATCAGTCAAATGCCTTAGGCACTATGCTACCAGAGCTCCTACCTAGCCACATAGTAATTAAAATAGAGAATATCAAGACCAACGAGTAAATATTAAAGTAGTATGGGGAAAGAAAATACCATGTAACTCTGGTGGCAAACTTCTCAACAGTACTAAACGGGTTGTCACCAAATGGATTCCAACTGATGAAGATCCCATGTGTTTCAGAGTAGAACTGTGTTCCATAGAGTTTTCAATGGCTGCTTTTTCAGAAGTAGATCACCAGGACTTTCTTTAGAGGTGCCTCTGAGTGGACTCCAATTTCTATCATTTTGGTAGCAGTCAAACACATTAACCATTTTCAACACCCCCAGTGCCAAAAAACAGTAGAAAAATATCTTCAAATGGCTGAAAGAAAATCACTAAACTTAGAATCGTATACCCAGATTTTCACTAAGGAACTCCTAAAGAAAGAAAGAATAAATTGTATAGAAGGTAAGGAAAAAAGTGAGCAAATAATATGGTTGGCATGTACATTAAACCTAATAAAATATTATCTTATAAAATAACTAAAGTAACTATAGCATCTAATTTATAAGTTTAAAAGAACAGAATTAAAATACTGTACAATGATAACATAAATTGGTAGGGGACTATTAGAGCTAAAAGTTTCTGAATTTCTTGTATCAAGATGTTAAGAAGTGAGATACAATGAGGAGAATAAAGTAGTATTGGTAATGTTTTAAATTTGGGTGGTGGTCTGTTATACCATATAACTTACATATTTGGTACACATCTCCTTTTGAAGGTATCACAGAGTAATTTTTATTAATATTTTGTTTTATTTTTGGTGAAAATATACACAGCAAAACTCACTATCATTCAAGAGTTTTTAGACATAATGATCAGTGGCATTGTTTACATTCTTCACATTGTGCAAACATTCTCATTATTTCTGTTCTAGTTGCTTCACTCCCACTGATTTAAATTTCCTGCCTTCCAACCTTCTTATCTATTACTTTTTAAAAAGACCTTGGCTGGAAAAGTATTTTGCTTCCAGGTGTATACAACACAAAGAAGAAACATATCCTTTAGTGTCTCCATTCTTCTCTCTAGACTCTTCTAAACTCCTCCACTTAATCTGTTTACCTAGGTATGTAGACTAACATCATGAATGAAAAGTAGAGAAGAGTCATTTATTTTATACTTATTTTTTGTCCCTGATAGTAGCATCCTCTAGATTAGCAAGGATCAAGTGAGATTTGTGCTTGCAAAATAGAAAATTAACTACATGAAATGCATTAACATGCTTCAGCAGCTTCTAGACAGAAGACAATTGTATAGACATGGGAATTAAAAGTAGTTTATGTTTATCAGGGTATGGGAGAAGAGGACACAAGGGCCATGTCAGCTGTATATGTTAATAGTTGAATATGTTGTGTCTGATGGTGGTCGTTACATGTATGAGAATTGTTGATGTATATATCCTGAAGATTGTAAAACAGTGTTACTACATGGAAGTGAGTATTAGAGGTTATGTGCTAGCAAATATGTTTAAAATATAGTTGTGTTAGGAGGTGTGTGGGAGCTCTGGTGGCATAGTGCCTAAGACATTTGACTGCTAACCAGAAGGAAGACTGGTGGTTCAAACCCTCCAGCCACTCCTCAGAAGGAAGATTGGACAACCTACTTCCATAGTGATATTGCCTCAGAAACCCAAGGCGGGTTCTCTATGAGTCAGATCCAACTCAACGGCAGTGAGTTTGATTTTTTTTTTTTTTTAGGAGGTGTATATATCTATGTGTCTATGTATATGTATGTCTGTGTAACATGGGAGTGATGGAATATCATATTGGAGATATATTTGTGGAGATTTATGTGCTGTGAAGGATGGTGTATAGGAGTTAATGTGTATGTAAGGGTGTTAGATTGTATTGTGTATGTGTGTCTCTTTAGGTGTGAGTAATATTTTTTCTTTCACCCAGTCCATCTTTTTAAGAACTAAGTTACTTTTGATCAGGAAATTTACTAAAGGCAGCCAAGTGTTAATGCCTTTTTCCCTTCAACTATGAAGAGAATAATGGTCCAGTAAGCAGATTACTAAACCAATAAGTACATTGAAACTGTCCCCAAATTTTAATGAGGACATTGATGCACTTAATATGCTGCATAACTTTCCTGCTTCAGATAAATAATTTCCACAAGCAGTCAAACATACTCTTTTTTTCCATCACTTGGACAAGAAATATCCAAAGGTCACTTGCTTGTCCAAAACAGCCCAATATGCTAGTGACTTTTCTATCATATTATAATATAATATATGATATTATGATATATAATATAATAATATTATAATAATAGAGCAAATGTTTTGTTACCTGGCAGGGTAAAGAATAGATAGTGAATACTTTGGTTTAATATTTACTATCTATGTCATCATGTCAAAGCAATTTCAAAAAATTATATTTAATTTTAAAATTATACTCAATTAAGTCTCTGCAATATTCCAAAAAGAACTGTGCAAGAGCAAAGAAGTAGATGTTTAAAAGGTGAGTTGACATCCCCACCCAACAACTCTCTAGCAACATGATGTAAGTCATTTAAAATTGATGACTCAAATTGCTCTAAAATGAATAAAATACATAATTGCTATCAACTAGACTCCAGAGTAGCTCCATAAGGTTTCTAATAACTGATTTTTAGAAGAATATCACCAAGACTTTCTTTGGAAGTGCCCCTGGGTGGACTCAAATCTCCAATTTTTTGGTTAGCTGCTGAGCCTGTTAACCACATGCACCACACAAGACCTCCACTAATATAACGCCACCTGTCTTAATTATCTAGTGCTTCTATTACAGAAATACCATAAGTGGATGGCTTTATTTCCTCCTATTTTATGAGGCTAGAAGTCTGAATTCAGGCTACCTGCTCTAAAGGAAGGCTTTCTCTCTCTGTTAGCTATGGGAGACGGTCCTTGTCCCCTTTCAACATCAGTGAGCTTGGCGTTCCTTGGATATCTCTATTTGTCTTGGCATCAACCTTTCCTTGGGTCTGGGAGGTTCTCAGCACAGGGAACCCAGGTCCAAAGGATACACTCCACTCCTGCCTCTTCTTTCTTAGTGATATTGAGGTCCCTCCTCATTGCTTGCTTCTCTCTCTTTTTATCTCTTGTAAGATAAAAGGTGATGCAGGCCACACCCCAGGAAAATTCCCCTTACATCAGATCAGGGCTGTGACCTGAGTAATGGTGCTGCATCCAACCCTAATATTGCATCATTAACATAACAAACATTAACACATAGAGGTCAGTATTTAAAACACAACATAAATGGAGGATAATTACATCAGATCACATCATGGAGATGATTACATCATTACATAACAGCCAAACCACTGAGAAACATGGCTTAATGAAGTTGACACATATTTTGGGGAGATACAATTCAATGCATGATATTCCACCCTTTACCCCCTCCCCAAAATTAGTGACCTTGCCACCTGCCAAACACTTTCACACTATCATATCATTACAAAAGTTTTAAACAACTTCAAGTGAAAATTCCATCCCAAAGCAAAAGTCCTCCTCATCTGTGAACCTGTGATACCTAGAATAAAACTAATCTGCTTTCAAAATACAATGATGAAACAGAACAAACTGGACATTTTCATTACAAATGGGAGAAACTGGAGGGAAAGAAAGAATAATAGGCATCATGTAAGCAAAAAACCCAGTGGAACAATTTACTTTAGCTCTCAATGCTTGAAAATAATCCTCTGTTCTCTGAGACCGTTAACACGATGGTCCTGCCCTCCAGACTCTGGGTGTTAGCTATGCTCTATGGATTCTAGGTGGAGGCTCCTCAGTCATGAGCTTTAGCTCCACCTTTCAGGCCCACTGGGACAGCAACTCTGCTCCCTTGGTTTTGTGCAGCCCCATTGTCTTTGTCCAACTGAGTGGAGATTCCACCTCCTTGGCCCCAGCATATCTCATTCTTCTGCCCCTTGGCCATGGAAGACCCACCCCTTCAGCTTTGGACAGCAGATCCAGCCACATCCCCTTGGCAACTGTTAATGGCAGCCCCACACTCTAGAACCAAGTTGTTGAATAACTGATTCTTTGAAACCTAGGAAGCCATAGCTCCACCCTTTGAAGCCCCAGATTTGGGGCCTTATTCTTTGATACTGAGACAGTTCTGCTGTCAGTGCTCCTTGTCTCTTCAGCTTCTGCCAGACTCTGCTCTTCTAGGGCAAGAGTTACCAACTCTTTAGCTCTACCAGTTAGTACCTGGAGGCACCCCACTCCACCAGCAAGCCTTAGCCAAAGATGTTCAGCTCACTCACTCCATGGGTCAGCAAGCTTAGCTCTGTCAACAAGGGTCTTGGGGAACCCCACTCCACCCAGAAGCCTAATACCTGAAGATACTCAGCTCTGTTGATCTATAGGTCAGTTCTGGTGCCACCTCGTACCAGTCTCCTGGTCCTGCTGCCACTATTACTCTGCCACTGCTTCTTGTTGTCTGTGCCATTTCTGGCATTATAGCTTTCTTCACTTCCTTCTGAGCTCTCACTAGAATTGACTTGGATGTTCATAATTCCACCAACAGTCTCTTAAGACAATCTAGGCTTTTACTATTAAGTACTTTAAAACTTGTCCAGCCCCTACCCAATACCCAATTCCAAAACTGTTTCCACATTTTAGTCATCTGTTGAAGCAGCACCCTACTCTCTGTACTAAATTCTTTCTTACTTATGTAATACTGCTATAACAGAAGTATTAAAAGTAGATGGCTTTTGCAAATTGATATATTATCTCACAGTTTAGGAGGTTTAGACATCTAAATTCAGGACACCAGCTCTAGGGGAAGCCTTCCTCTCTGTGTTGTCTCTGGGGAAAGGTCCTTGTCTCCTTTCAATGTCTATGGGCTGGCATTCCTTGGAGATCTCCATGTGTCTTGGTATCAATCTTCCCCTGGGTCTAAGAGGTTCTTAGCACAGACCTTGGGTCCTTATTTAATGGGTTTTGGCCTTTTGTCAAAAATTAGCTGTCCATAGGTAGATGAATTTATTTCTGACTTTTTGATTCTGTTCCATTGTCCTATATGTCTTTCAGGCTGTTTTGACTACAGTGGGCATGTTGATTTTGAGATTGGGGAGTGTGATGCTTCCTACTTTCTTCTTCTTCTTTATTAGTGCTTTTCTGATACAGGGTCTCTTTCTTTTCCATATGAGGTTGGTTATTAGTTTTTCCACCTCTTTAAAGAATGATGATGAGATCTCAGTTAGGATTGCATTATATCTATATATCGCTTGGGTAGTATTGTCATTTTCACAATGTTAAATCTTCTTATCCATGAACATGGTAAATTCTTCCATTTATGTAGCTCTCTTTGCTTCCTTGAACTTGTGACTTGTAGTTTCCTTTCTAAAGGTCTTTTGTGTCTCTAGTTAGATTTATTTGTAAGAACTTCATTTTTCAGGTGGCTGTTGTAAATGGTATTGTTTTCCTGATTTCCTTTTCAAAGATCTCATTGTTTATGTAGAGGAATCTGACTGATTTTTGTATATTGACTTGTACCCTACACTTTGGTCAATCTTCTATTAGTTCCAGTAGTTTTCTTCCTGAGTCTCTGGGATTTTCTAGTTAATATATCATATAAACTGCAGATAGAGATGGTTTTACTTCTTTGCCATTTTGGATGTCTTTTATTTCCCTTTCTTGCCTTATTATTGTGGCTAGGACTTCCAATATAATATAGAATATTGAATAGGAGTGGTGTTAAAGGGCATCCTTGTGTGGTTCCTGTTCACAAGGGGAATGTTTTCAGTCGTTCTCATATTGGCCATTGTTGTTGTTGTTGTTAAGTGCCGTCGAGTCGTTTCCGACTCATAGCGACCCCATGCACAGCAGAACGAAACACTGCCCGATCCTGCGCCAGCCCCACAATCCATGCTATACTCAAGCCCATCATCGCAGCCACTGTATCTATCCATCTCCCTGAAGGCCTCCCCCTCTTTCGTCGACCCTCCACCCTACCAAGCATGACATCCTTCTCCAGGCAATGGTCCCTTCTTACAACATGACCAAAATAGGTGAGACGAAGTCTGGCCATTCTTGCTTCCAAGGAGCATTCTGGCTGCACTTCCTCCAGGACAGATCTGTTAGTTCTTTTAGCAGTCCACGGTACTTTCAGCATTCTTCGCCAGCACCACAACTCAAAAGCATCAACTCTTCTTCGGTCTTCCCTATTCATTGTCCAGCTCTCACATGCATACCAGGTTATTGGAAATATCATGGCTTGTGTCAGGCGCACCTTAGTTTTGCGCCTGACACAAGCTATGATATTGGCCATTAGTTTTGTTTATATGCCCTTAACTATATTTAGGAATTTCCTTTCTATTCCCATTTTGCTAAGTGTTTTTATCAAGAATTGTTCTTACAAAAACTCATTGTCATCAAGTTGATTCTGACTCACAATTACCCTATAAGACAGAGTGGAACTGGGCCATATGGTTCCCAAGGCTGTAAATCTTTACAGAATCAGATGTTTCATCTTTGTCCCATGGGACAGCTGGTGGGTTTGAACTACTAACCTTCTGATTAGCAGCTAAATGCTTTTAACCACTGAACAACCAGAACTCTTAAATATGAATGGTTGTTGGATTTTTCAAGTTCTTTTTTTACATCAGTTGGTATGATCATGTGGGTTTTTTCCTTTGTTTTATCTTTGTAGTGGATTATTTTGATTGATTTTCTAATATTGAATCATCCTTGCATATCTAGTGTGAATCCCCCTTTGTTATGATGCATTATATTTCCAAAATGATGTTAGATGCTGTCAGCTAGTGTTTTGTTGAGAATTTTTGCATCAATGTTTGTGAGTGATATTGATCTACAATTTTGTTCTTTTGTGATGTCTTTGCCTAGTTTTGGTATCAAGATAATGCTTGCTTCATCAAATGAGTTTGGGAGTATTCCATCTTTATCTATATTGTGGAATAGTTTCAGTAGAATTGGTGTCAGCTCTTTTCTGAATGTTTCGTAGAATCCACCAGTGAAGCCATCTGGGCCAGGATTTTTTTGTTGATAGTTTTTTTTTATGCCTGCTCAATTTCTTCTTTTGTGATGGGTCTTTTCAAATTTTCTACCTCAGTGGTGTTAGATTGGGTGCATACTGTGTTTCTAGAAATTTGTCCATTTCTTCTAGGTTTTCAATTTATTGGAGTACAGCTTCATACTATTCTGTCATTCTTTTTATGTCAATGTGTTCTGTTGTGACATTGCCTATTTCATTTTTTATTCATGTTATTTGCACCTTCTTCTTTTCCTTTGTAAAGCTTGCCAGCAGATGGTCAATTTTATTAAGCCTTTCAAAGAACTAATTTCTGGTCTTGTTGATTGTTTCTATTGTTTTCCTATTTCATTTTCTTCTTCTGGAATTTTTATTATTTCCTTTCTTCTTCTGAATGTAGGCTTTTTTGCTGTTCTTTTTCTAATTGTTGGAGATTTTGGATTAAGATGTTGATTTTAGTTCTTTTTCCTTTTTTGATGTGTACATAAATTGTATTCCAAGTAATGGTTTCCCTGTATCCCAAATATTTAGGTATGTTCTGCTTTCATTCTGATTTGAGTCAAGACACTTTTTTTTTATTATTCCATTTTTTATTTCTTCTATTATCCAGTAGTTTTGAAGTGGGATGTTATTCAGTTTCCATTTTTCCTTGATCTTCCTGTTGCTGATTTTTAGTTTTGTAGCTTTGTTTTCTGAGAAGATGCTTTGTAGTACTTTGACATTTTAAAATTTATTGAGCTTGCCTTTTGGGCTAACAAATAGTCTATTCTAGAGAACGTTCCACGTGCACTGGAAAAGATTGTATTGTCCTTCTGTTGGGTGGAGTGTCCTGTATACATATGGAAGATCTAGTTGGTTAGTTTTGTTATTTAGGTCTTTTGTATCTTTGTTGAGTTTCATTCTGTCCTTTGTCAAAAGTGATGTATTGAAGTCCATTATTATTGTGGACTTGCCTATTCCTTTTCAAATCTGTTAAAGTTGATTTATATATTTTGGGGCTTTTTCATTGGGTGTATAGATAATTAGTATGGTTACATCTCTTTGTTTAACTGTCTCTTTAATCATTTTATAATGTCTTTCCTGGTTCCTTTTGCTGGTTTTTGCCTTAACATTTATTTTATCAGAAATTAATATTGCCACTCCTACTCTTTTTTGATTGCCATTTGCTTGATATGTATATTTCCATCCTTTGATTTTTAGCTTATTTTTGTCTTTGTGTCTAAGACATGTCTTTTGTTGACAACACATTGATGAATCATGTTTTCTTTTCCACTCTACTACTCTCTGTGTCTTGACTGGTGCATTTAATCCATTTGCATTCATTGTAATTAATGATAGGCATGAATATGCTGCTGTCATTTTACTGTGGGTTGTGTGTGTGTGTGTGTGTGTGTAGTGTTGTTAGTTTCTTTGTTCAATAGATTTTTCTTTTTGAGTTCATTTTTTTACGGATTTTCTCATCATTTCCTTTGTGCTATTATTTTGGTGTTTACTGAGACTACAATTTTCTTCTTTTTTCATTTTGCTGAGAAGATTTATCAATTTTCTTTCAGGTTATTCTGTAATTTATTATTATCTCCGCAAGATTAAAATAGTCTATTCTATCCTTATATCATCTTGACTTCCTCTTCATTTGGAAGTTCCATAACTACAAAATTTATTTCCTTCTTTTGCTTTGTTATTATCATTTATAAATTGATATCTCTGGTTCCCTATTTTCTGTTTTGTATGCTTATTTTCGGAGGTCTGGTGGTGTAGTGCCTAAGACATCTGATTGCTAACCAGAAGGTTGGTGGTTCAAACCCACTAGCTGCTCAGTGGAAGAAAGATGAGACAATCTACTTCCATAAATATTTGCCACCTCAGAAACCCAATGGGGATTGCTATGAGTCAGAATCGACTAAATGGCAGTGAGTTTGGTAGAGTTTAGGTTTATTTTAGTTTTTATACTTCTATATCTGGGTTGATTTCCAGGTGATGTTGTGCATCTAACTCTCTGGTTGCTGGTCTCCCATTTTTTGTTCTCTGTCCAGGGACTCCGTTTAGCATTTCTTGTAAGATTGGTCTGTTTTTTGCAAATTCCTTTGATTACTGTTTATCTGGGAATATCTTAATTTTGTCACCATATTTGAGAGAAAATTTTGCTGGATATATAATTCTTGATTAATAGTTTTTTTGTTTTGTTTTGTTTTTTGTTTTTCCTTTCAGTTATTGAGGTTTCCATCACACCTTTGTGAGAAACCAGGAAGATAACAAAACCTCTTAATTTTCATCTACATTTTCAATTTCCCTGACATGCTTTGATGGTCCAGGAGAAGCCAAAGTGAAAATGACCTAAATAACTATATGCAAAGTATCATTCTGATAAACTTTAAACCTAGATCACCAACTGCAATCTAGCCTAATTGGTCTATTAGCTTAGCATATTTCTCCAAACAACTCCTGACATTACCCTGGATGAATTCTCTGTATATCTGATGTCACCAAAATATCTCAATACTTTAACCTCCTCATCTCCAATGACCATCTTCTTTATCACTCTTCTAGTTGCATTTTTTGTTTGTTATTACCAGAACAGTTGAATGGTGGCCAGATATAACAAAGTATATGTTTTCTTTTGTTTGTTTGTTCTTTATGAATTCATATTAACCAGCTTCCTTCACCTTGCCTGGACATCCATCTACCTCACACAGATTAACTACTCTCCATGATGACTATTATAAACTTTCTCCAAATTCCTTAAGTGTCTACCCACACTGCTTTATCCCCATCTACTCTCTCTCTTAGAAGATGACGCTACCACACACTCCATAATTAAGAAAGATGCCATGAGAAAAGGATCTCCAGCCCTAACTACATCTGCAGCAATTCTCCTCTCTAAGACTAAACCCTCCATCTGTACACATCATCTTTATCCTGAGGATCACCCCCACTATTATTTATTTGTCTCTCTTTAGATATAATTAACATTTCAGTCTAAACTTGATCTTCTCTATTGACATTTGAATATCCTCAAATATCTCCCATCTTAAAAAATAAGCTACCCTCAGCTCCATATTCCATGCTAATTTCACCCTGCCTCTTTCTCCCTCAAAGCTGAATTACTTGAAAAAGATTTTTATTCTCACTTTCACATTGTAGTGGCTAAGATTGTGGGTCAGCTTGGCTGGGCCTGGTTGAGTAGCTGGGCAACTGAATGTAGTTATCCCCCATGGTAAAATTGGTAAATAACTCCATAGTGGAATCTACTGAAGCAGCTTTAGGGATGTGGGCTGCCTCCAGTATATAAGAAGCAGCTTTGATGAAGGTTTCCAGCTTTTTTGGCATACTTGAACCCTGCATGTGGCCAAGTCATTGTTCAACAGCTGCCATGCCCTGCCAATCTGAAGACTTCTTCTGGATTTGAATTTGTGGCCTGCTGTGTTGTTTGGTAACATTGGGACTGTACCCTTTTACTTGTCAACCTTGAGTTTGTCAGCCTCAGCAGCCAGCAGCTGCCTCAGTGAAGAAAACCCTCCAGCTTCAGTGGGCCAGGAACAAGAGATGGAGCTGAAGCCCAAGGTTGAGGGGCTTTCACCCAGCCCCTAGAGCCTAGCACTTTGAACTAAGACTTCAAGCCTCCAAAATTATAAGAGAGTAAACTCCTGTTTGTTCAAGCCATTCCATTTGTGGTATATTCCTGTCAGAGCAGCACTAGATAACCAAAACACTCATCAAGCACTCTATCGTGACTCACTTCAGCAGAAATATCTCTTACTAAGGACTCCGGTGACATTCTTGTTGATAATTAGGATGTGTGGACATTTCTCAGATATCAAATATTCAAGTAATATTTAATGATCTTTTATTAAGTGCCTGTCTCTATATTAGTGAATAAAATAGACAACATCTCTGATGTACAGTATTCCAATTATATGGGGGTAAATAGACAATAAACAAATAAAATATATAAATATATGTGCCAAATGTGAAAAGACACTTAACTTCTAGCAAAATGTGTGGTGTTTTGAATCCCCCCAGAAGTGCCTCAGAAGAAAAGAGTGATGATCTGCTTCCAAAAGATCACCCCTTGAAAACTCTACAGAATAGTCCCACTGTACACACATGGAACTTCCATGAGTTACAATCAACTAGACGGCAACTAACAACTATTGTTGTTGCTGTTAAGTGCCATTGAGTTGACTGCAACACATAGCAACCCTATGAATCACAGCACAAAACATTGCCCAGTCCTGCACCATCCTCACAATCCCTGCTATGTTGAGTCCATTGCTGCAGCCACTGTGTCGATCCATCTTGTTGAGGGTCTTCCTCTTTTTAACTGGCCTTCTACTTTATCAAGTGTGATATCCTTCTCCAGAGACCAGTCCCTTCTGATAACATGACCAAAGAAGGTGAGATGGAGTCTGGCCCTTGTCATTTCTAAGGAGCATTCTGGGAGCACTTCTTACAGGACAGATTTGTACATTCTTCTTACAGTCTGTGGTGTTTTCAGTACTCTTTGCAAGCACCACAATTCAGTTTTCCTTATTCGTTGTCCAGATTTCACATGTGTATGAACTGACTGAAAATACCACAGCTTGGGTTAGGTGCATTTCAGTCTTCAAAGTGACATCTTTGCTTCGTAACACTTTAAAGAGGTGTTTTGCAATAGATTTACCCAGTGCAATATGACTGACAACAACTATCAGCAGAAAAAATAGTAAAGTAGGATAAAGGGGATAGAGAGTGACCAAATTAGAAAGGTGGAATGCTATGTTATATAAAATGCATAACAGGGATCTAAATGAAGTGAATAAGCTAGCCTTTCAGAAATTTGAGGAAGTTTTCTTAGTAGAGGAATTCACCTGTAAGGTCTGAGGCTGAGAAATTCTTAATGTGTTAAGAACAGATGTGGCTGGAGTGCAACAAGAGAGAGAGCAGTAGAAGTCATGCCAGAATGCTAGTAGGGGACCAGTTTATACATGGTCTTGTAGGAGATAATACATGTGGATTATACTCTATGGGAGAAGAATTAGGGAAATTTGAGCAGAGAACTGGCATAATCTACCTTCTGCTATAAAAAGTGTTGTTCTGTCTGCTTTTAGGGATCCAAGGTTAAAGTAAATACTCTAGGGGAGAGTTGATAATTGTTTGGGCCAGTATGGAGGAAAGATAGTGAGAAATGATCAGGCTTCACAATATATTTCAAGGGAAGAGATAACAGAATTTAGTGATAGAGTGTGTATGTGAGATATCAGAGAAAGAGAATGAGTCAAGCACAATTCAAGTTTTTTGTTCTGAAAATCTGAAAGAATAGAAGTCCCATATATTGAATTTATTGAGATTAAGAAGGCTGGAAGAGAAGTAGATTTACTAAGCCAGGGAAAATCAATTATGTCTATCTGCTGATAGACATCTAAGCAGATGGGTCAAGGAGGCAAATCATTGGTCAAATGGATATAAAAATCTAGAGTTCACAGAATTCATAGGCATTATTCTTATATAGATAAGATTTAAAGTCATGTGATAAAATGAGATTATTTCAAGAGTAAGAGTGGCTAGAGAAGAGATTTGAGTATTGAGCTTTGGGGCACTCTCACATTTATAGGTCAGAAAACCGAGGAAACACTAAGGGTTAGCATTCAATAAAGTGAGAGGAGAACTAGAAGAGAGGGGAGAAGCAAAACTAAGAAAAATATTTTCAGAAAGAGGAGTCAAATAAGGTGAGAACAGGAAGGTTGGGCAATCTACTTCCATAGTGATGCCACCTTGGAAACCCAAGGAAGAGCCACTATGAGTCAGATCCATCTCAACGGCCCATAATAAAACAGCAATAATGTGAAATTACATGTAATCTTCACAGCAGCAGTTTTAGTGAAGAAACAGATATAAAAACCTAATCTGATATTAAATATGTTCATCATGTTGTTCAACCATCACCACTAACCACTCCTGGATTTTTAATCACCCTCAGCAGAAGTTCATTGTCTTTTAATTAATGTCATGAACTGTTCGTGTGAAGATTGTTGAACTGGGAAATGTTTGTTTACAAATGTTTTATATATTTACTACAATTTTAAAAAAATGAAGAAAAGAAGAAAATAATTTTTATTAATCTATAGATAGATATTGTTGCTGTTGTTATTAGGTGCAGTTGACTTGGTTTCTACTCATACTGACCCTATGTACAACAGAACAAACACTGCCTGGTCCTGTGCTATCCTTACAATTTTTGCTATGTTTGAGCCTGTTGTGACCATCACTGTGTCAATCTATCTCATTGAGAGTCTTCTTTTTCACTGACTGTCTACTCTACCCAACATGATATCTATTTCCAGGACTACTGAACCCTCCTCCTCACTTGTCCAAAGTATATGAGACTAAGTGTTGACAGCCTCACTTCTAAAGGTCATTCTGGCTGTACTTCTTCCAAGACAGATGTGTTCATTCTTCTGAGTCCATGATTGCCTTAGTGAGATTATCTAGAGAAGCAAAACCAGTTAAGCTTATATATGTATATATATATATATATATATATATATATATATATATAT
>NW_006921591.1:11825313-11861898 GCF_000298275.1 Orycteropus afer afer
TATATATATATATATATATATATATATATATATATATATTTCATAATAGATTTACCCCAAAAGAAATGATTCGCATGTTGTGGAGGCTGGCAAGTGCTAAGTCTTTGAGTCAGATTTCAGGCTGGAGACTTCTCCTGACTTACGTAGCTGCAAAGGCTGATGATTAGCAGGTCAGTCAGCTGCCCCCTAGCTCATGGACTCTGGAGGCTGATGAATCCAAAACCAGCAGGTGAAATGTCAGGCTGCTCGCTCACAGGCTACAGAGGCTAATGAATCCCAAGATCAGAAGAAAATAGGGCAGGCAGCTAGCTCAAGTCCAAAGAACCAGAGGTCAGATGATTATGAGCCAGATGCACCATCCAGATTGAGCAAAAATCCAGAGATCTTTACCAGATGTCCGTATATATTCGATGCAGGCCACACCCCTAACACAGCTCTGTTTTAACTAATTAGGGTCTCATAGTCGATCTCATCATGGAAATGATTACATTATATTAGATCTCATCAGGAGCTCTGGTAGCATAGTGCCTAAGGCACTTGACTGCTAACCAGAAGGCTGGCGGTTCAAACCCACCAGCCTCTCCTCGGAAGGAAGTTTGGGCAATCCTACTTCTGTAGTGATACTGCCTCGGAAACCCAAGGAGGGGTCGCTATGAGTCAGGGCCAACTCGACGGCATATAACAACAACAACAACAAGATCTCGTCATGAGGGATGACTACAACATAACCACCAAACTACTGAAAATCATGGTCCAGACGAGTTGATATACAACCTTAACCATCACAATGCTATGTTCAATATTCTCACACCATAATTCAAAGGCATCAATTCTTCTTTGGTCTTCCTGATTCATTGTCCAGTTTTCACAAGCATGAAAGCTGAGTGAAAATATCATGGCTTGAGTCAGGTGCACCTTAGTCCTCAAAATACCAACACTTTTGCCACTTCCTCCATGTGTTTACCATTTCCACTTATCCTTCTTTCCTATCCCTTCCTGCCATCTGAACTTTTTTCCTGGACAAATGCTGCCCTTTTGATCTTATATGGTTTTTTTTTTTTTTTTTTTTTTTTTAAGGACTGTGTACTTCCTTGGTATTATTTTTAACCTTGTAAGCTTGTCTATTGTTTGGCTGAAAATTGAGCCACAGAGGTGAGTTCATTTCCAGGTTTGAAGGGTGTCCAATGGCCATAGACTTGGGGATTCCATTAGTCTCTATCAGACCACTAAGTCTAGTCTTTTTTTAATGATTTTCAGTTTTGTTCCCATTTTGTTCCCATTTTATCTGGGACCTCCTTTTGTGATCCCTCTCGGAGTGGTCAGCTGTGGTAGCCAGGCACTATCTAGTTCTTCTGATGTCAGGTTAAGGATGCTGGGGTTCATGTGATCCATTAGTCCTTTGACTAATTATTTTTTGCATCTTTAATTTTCTTCACTCTTCTTTGCTCCTGATGGGAAGAGACTAATAGTTACACCTTAAATATGTTTTTATTTCTTGACTGCTTTTTTCATGGACCTTGACTGTGACTCCAAGTAAAATGAAATCCTTGACAACTTCCATTTATCATGATGTTGCTTACTGAAACTGAAATGCATATTCTTAAGTGAAAGAAGTCAGTCTAAAAAGGTTCATGTGGTCTGTCTTTATGAAAAATAAAATAACTTCATCAAGACAGACAAACACACAGAACTAACACCCAGAGTCCTACCCATACATAATGAACCTATATCACTCCAAATTGTCAGCACTTTTAGTAGCATTCAGAATAATTTAATGGAAGAAGCACTTGGCTCAGAGACAAAAAAACCCACATGGTCCTCCTTATTCTGCCTCTCCAGCTACTTAATTTCTGACAACTTATATTATTGATCTGGTTCTTGATTCCCTGCTAGAATCCAACACCATCTGTGATTAGTGACAAACAAGCTATATAAACACTAAAAACATTAAAGGAAAGACCTCTGTGCTCTAAGACAGGATGAGACATGAAAGAAAGAATCAGATGATTTAAGGGCATTGTAGAAGAAGCAACACAGAAGTGAGAAGACACATGGCATTTGAGCGATAATTAATAACACAATAACCTGAATAAAGAAATCCCTGCTTCCTTGTCTATCCCATTCCTCTCTAGACGCTCTTCTGCCCTTGCTGTAATTCCTAGAATCCACATACTCGCTGTAGCTCGAAGATGTGCTTGGTGACTTTCTCTTGGGGGCCTTGGGCTGCACTATTTGGAACTGCCTTGTTTGCATTGCCCAACTGTAGACCTCTAAAAACATAGAAGGCCAGGCATATACCACAAATAATACATGTGTCAATAGCGTTGACACTACAGCCATGCTGGACAAGAGAGCAAACAGAAAACAGAGCAACCTCAGACCCCTGGGTCCTATGGAAAATGCCAGTGATTTGATTTTCATTCCCCAACAGGGGAGTCAGGCTGCACTTGGAGGCTGCACAGTGGTTGTTTAATAAGACATTTGTTTACTTCCTTCCTGCTACCTCTGACAATATAATCCTTTCTGATTCTTCCCATGATTTGACTCTAAATGAAAAAGTATGATCTCTCAGTCGGGGCAATGAGCCTGCAACGCTGCTGGTAATCCTCCAGTGTTCCAGCATTGGATCTGTAGGAACGGAATAAAGGCAGAACGTATGTTCTTGGCAAAAATAGCCATATCTCCTGTCTGAGATAGATTGTAGCCTTCTGGAGAGAGTGGGAGGGAGATTTGGATGATAGAGGGAGGAGTCACTTTTGCTCTTAAAAACAAAACAAAAAATCTATATGCCCACTTCAATAAAGTATATTCATTGAGTTAAGATAATTTTAAGGAGTCTTTTGTTATCTTTACAATTAACTGATGATTCTGCATCACCCAAAACCAGAGAAATAAAGAATAATTATGATTGGAGAATAAGTGCAAGGCCAAGGGTATAAGAGGGAAGTGTGTGGGAAACCAGGGGATGGAAGAGAAGAATGAGCAAGAAGAAATCAGCATCAGTTTTCTTGGAAGGTTGTTCATTATGTCCTTTCTTCCCCTGGCTTCCTATGCATCTCTCACAACACTGAAAAAGAAAGGAATTTTATAGTCGGAGCTCTGGTAGTGTAGTGCCTAAGGCACTTGACTGCTAACCAGAAGGCTGGAGGTTCAAATTCACCAGCCACTCCTCAGAAGGAAGCTTAGGCAATCTACTTCCGTAGTGATACTGCCTCGGAAACCCAAGGAGGGGTCGCTATGAGTTGGGTCTGACTCAATGGCACATAACAACAACAACAAAAAGCTACCCCTCCTGCTGCTCTGAAGTTTTGCAGGTGCTAGCTATTTGTTTGACTGAATTTCATTTCACTTTCTATCTTGTCATGCCTTCCAAAACCAATTGCTCTCTAGTCATTTCTGACTCATGGTACATGTGTTTCAGAGTAGAACTGAGCTCCATAGGGTTTTCAGTGGCTGAATATTTGGCAGTAGATCACCAGGGCTTTCTTCTGAGGTGCCTCTGGGTAGACTCAAACTTCCAAACTTTTGGTTAGCAGCACAGCACCTCAACTATCTGCACCACGCTGGGACTCCACCATACCACTACCCTACCCTCTATCCTCAGAATTCTGGGTAGAGCTGGAGAGAGGGAAGGGAAGAGATCAGAAGCCTATCTATCAGTGTTGTTTACTGTATGATTTCATTCATTCTAATTTTGGGGGATACAGCAATCAACAAAACAAAGACGTCCATCCCCAGTGACCTAGGGGGAAAGGTCAAACAAGAAATAATATGTAAATTATAGGTACTTTGGAAAGTAGCAAGGGCTATGGATAAGGTCACCAATGTGTCATCCAAATTGGGATACTTCTAATAACAACTGGGACTGTACTAGGCAAATAGGAACATGAGGTCACATTAGTCTTGGGGAAAGAAAAAGTAGAGCTAGGTGAAGAGGGTCTGGAATGTGTGGCAAGGAGGAAATCTTTAGCAATTTTTAATATAATGATCACCATTGACTTCATGGATGGGATGATATGTCATCTTTCTGAGCTTCCACGTCCTCATCTTTAAAAGAAGGGGCTTGAATTCTGTTATATTCTGTTCTGACATTTCGCAATCAATGAACCAGGACAAATGGAGCACTCTTCTGTGGCCTAGTGTAACAACAGGGAGAGGAGGGTTTTTGAGACTGCTGAGAGGGGGGTCAAAGAGTCTTCATAATTGTGTTTGGGGGATTGCATACTGCAATCTTCTACTATCTGAACTCCCTTTTCAAACACCTTCTTGAATGCACCTTCTTGAAGTTGCACAGATGAATACCGTCCTCTGATCCTGGCAGTCTGTGCCCTGACTCATGATTCCTGTATGGGTAATATTTCTGAATAGGTAGCTTGGTAATCCCTCATCCTCAGTTTGAGCTGTTTATCTAGTCATGATGGTATATAAAACCATCTTTAAAAAGGATTTTGGGAAAATAGAATGGTTGACAAAATGTTTCAGGAGTTTGGAGTCAATTCTGATTTTGTGAGAAGAAGGTACATGATTTTGGACATTATGAGATAGAAATGAAAGGACATCCAGGTGAGAATGTCCAGTGATAGATGACGTGGGTGTTCTGGAGAATGAAGAATGAAAGAGTACATTCACATAATAGCTAAGAGCACTGGCTTCAATAAAAGGTTCTGACGATTGTTGTTGTTAGCTGGTGTGGAGCCAGCCCAAACTCATAGTGACATCAAGGACAACAGAATGAAATGCTTCCCAGTTCTGCACTATCCCCATGATCAGTTGCATCTCAGACCATTGTGATTCATAAGGTTTCCATTGGCTGATTTTTGATAGTGGACTGCCAGGCCTTTCTTCCTAGTCCATTTTAGTCTAGAAGATCCACTGATACCTGTCCAGCACCATAGAAAGCCTGCAGTGACAATCAGGTGGTGGCTGTGCATGAGGTGCGTTGTTCAGAAATTTAACCTGAGTCTCTTGCATGGATTGTTTGTTGTTGTTATGTGTCATTGAGTCATCTCTGACTCATAGAGACTTTATGTACAACAGAAAAAAATACTGCCTGGTCCTGTGCCAGCCTCATGAGCCCTACTATACCTGAGCCCATCGCTGCAGCTACTGTGTCAATAGATCTTGTTGAGGGCCTTCCCGTTTTTCATTGACTCTCCTTGGAAGGCAAGATTTATACCCTTGAACCACCACTGTCCCCTAAGATCCTGATTAGTCACAGTTGTTTAACTTCCATAAGCCTTTTTGTCTCTGGTGGTGTAGTGCGTAAGGCATTGACTGCTAAACGGAAGGCTAGAAGTTCAAACGCAACAGCCACTCCTCAGAAGAAAGATTAGGCAATCTACTTCCATAGAGGTTGTTGTTGTTGTTATGTGCCATCAAGTAGGACCCAACTCATAGCGACCCCTCCTTGGATTTCCGAGGCAGTATCACTACGGAAGTAGATTGCCCCATCTTCCTTCCAAGGAGTGGCTGGTGGGGTTGAACCACCAGCCTTCTGGTTAGCAGTCAAGTGCCTTAGGCACTACGCTACCAGAGCTCCCTCTGTAGAGGTACTGCCTCAGAAACCCAAGAAGGGGTCACTGTGAGTCGATTTGATGTGATAACAGTGAGGCTTTTTTTTCTTTTTGTCAAATGATGATAATATCAGCAATCTCATATCAATTTATTAAATAGGTATAAAGTACATGACATAGTTTTCAGCATACAAAGTCCTCAGTACTAAGGGCATGGGAGTTGCTATTGTTAAAGTGATTGAGTTGTTTGCTTAAAATTCTTGGTTGAAACTATAAACATGGATGGAATTTGGGAGGAAGAAGGAGTAAAGAGGAGCAGAGATCTTTCAACAACCTTGGGAAACTCTTGCAGTCAGGAATGGAAGAAAGAACAGCATAAGAGGCATAGACAAGCACAAAAGAGGAGGAGTCAAGACTGTAGACAGCAGGGAAGTAGGAAGACATTTTGTAATGGTGTTGCTTCAGAGAAGGCAACTGGCATAATCAAGGGCTACAGAGAAAAACACCATTGTCCACCTACGGACATTGAAATCATGTAGATAATGGGAACACTTTAAGTTTCATGGTTGCTGGATTAAAGGTAGCTAAGGGAAGCCTTTTTTTTTTTAAATTGTATAAATATATATGAAACAAAGTCTTGCTATTTCAACTTTCTTCACAGGTACAATTTAGTGACATAATTATGTTCATCATGTTCTTCAACTGTCACCATTATCCATTTCTAAATTTTTCTATCATCCTTAATAGAAGCTCAGTGGCCCCTAAGTAATGACTCCACCATTTTTCTTTCCCTCCTGTCAATCCTCGGTAACTGTCACTAAGCATTGCTCTCTATACATTTGCTATTCTAGATATTTCATATAAGTGGGATCATGCAATATTTATCTGACTTATTTCACTTTAACACAACGTTTTTGAGGTTCTACCATGTTGTAGCATATATCAGGATTTCAATTTTGAAAAGTAAATTAACTCAGTAGATGCATTATTCAATAATAATGCCAGTTTAAATACATACATATATACATACACACACACACACACACACACATAGGCTGCTTTGAGAATACTTTTGTTTAAAGGTAGCAGAGGAGAGAATAAACAGACCAAGGGAGAAAGAGATAATTTTGAGAGCAAGCATCTGAAAGACACTGGAAAGTGTGCCATCTAGGGCTGAAGTTGAGAAGTTACATCTGTCTTAAACCCTTTTTTCCTTGCTTGGACTGCTTACATAGAGATATAGAATATTATTTCCATAGCAATACCATACCTGACCAGGCTCTGGGAACCTTGTAACCTGAGGAGATACTTGCTTAATGAATTTAAAAAGAGTTCTTATCTGTTCTCAGAAAATCTTGTCCTTTCCGTCTCCTGTGAATCCAACTCTTTCTGTGTCAGAAATGTTTTTTTTAGGAATCCTGTCAGATAGATTAAAGACAAAATCAGGGAATCATCTGAGCCTGTGCCTGACTTCTCCCTGTATTTGGACCCTTCCCTCTGGCCAGGGTGGTTTTTCTATCACATTGCCAGTTTACTGTAAATATGTCTTCCACCTAGCTTCCCCAAACTCATACCTTGAATGGAACACCCCACTGATCCTTTGCTGAAGAAAATATTCAAAGATTTAGCTCAAATGTCTATTACTCTAGCAGTCTTTCTCAAGTGTCCCCACCTGGAACCATTTTGCCTCCTCTGAAATATATTATCTTGTGTTAATGGTTTTATGTGTGCAAGGCTAAAACCACACAATGCTAAGATAAGACATTCACAGAGAATCCTATGAAGACAGACATTCAGAACCCTCTTTGGAAGAATATCAATATTGTGTGGCCTCCTTGGCTCATTTAAGATTCTGTTCCAGAACCTACATTAAAAGGGACACCCGGATGGATGATGCTCAGATCCCATAGACTTAGATTCTGAAATATCATCTCAACAAGCGTGTCAGAAACTACTATTTATTATAAAACTCAAACTCCAAACTCACTGCCATCAAGTCAATTCCAACTCATGTGACCCTCTTTGGGTTTCCAAGGTGCTAAATCTTTACAGAAGTAGATTGCCCAGTCTTCCTTCCATGGAGTGCCTGGTGGGTTTGAACCTCCAATCTTCTGGTTAGCTATCAAATACCTTAGGCACTATACCACCAGAGCTCCTTATTTAAGGCAAAGTATACCCAAAATCGAGTGGCTTGGCATTTACTTTGCTCACAAAGCTGCAATTGGGCAGGGTTCAGCAGGGAAGCTTTGCCTCTCCTCTACTCTGTAACAGCTGAGCCAGCTTAAATGCAGAAAGCTACAGTCTTCTTCTAAAAGCTAACTCACTCACATGTCTGGCATCTGGGCTGAGGAAACTCAACCAGCTAGGAGCTGGAACCAATGGATAACCTGAACATCTCTCTATATCTCTATGTGGTCTACCCATGCAATCTCTTCAGTATAGTGGCTTCAGGGTAATCAGATTTCTTACATGTTGGCTTAGGGATCCCAATCAATATGTTCCAGGAGTGAGCAAATGAGCCAACTGGAAGCCATGTAACCTTCTATGACCTAGCCTAGGAAGTCACAGAGCATGACTTGTGCTACATGACTTCTGTGGGTTGAAACAATTACAAAGATCCATAAAGCCTCAAGGAAAGGAAACACACACCTCACCTGTGATGGTGGAATTTCAATATTCCATTGTAAGAAGAACAAGTGGGATGGGATAGATAGATGTGTGGCCATTTAGAAAATACAGTGTGTCACACCTATCTTTTCTCCTTGGTCAATCTCTTGAAACTTGCCATTCCACCTCCATTTTTATTGCTACTCTCAAGCCTTGATAGTGTCTGGGTGTCCTGCCAACTGGTTTAAGGTATAAAAGCTTGAAGATGGGGTCAGACTACTTATGTAACCTTAGGCAAATTATTCAATCTTTCTGATTTTTATCTTTCACTAGGAAAAAAGAAAAATTGCAATGATAACTACCTCACAATTCATTGATACTTTCATTCCAATCCATACCACTGCTCTACCTCGCCTTCACAGACCACCAGAGACCACCCTTCTGTGCCTGCTCTGGTGGCAGCCCCCTACCCAACCTCTCCAGGTTTTGGAGGAAAAATAGAACAAAAATCAGTCCTCAAATAAATAAAAATAAGTGCATTCACTCCACAAGCACTGCTTTCACATGATAAACTACTTAATCTTGTGCTAATGAGGAACAGTCAGCTTTCCAATGCCAGTCGTTGGAGGCTAAGGGTGTCCTCTGTGCCCCAGTGTTAATTACTTCCTTGACTAACTCCAAGAAACACTTATTAAATTTTGAGACTCTGCCTATAAAGGGGCACATACAAGAAGAGCTGATACCTCTTTCAGTTTCTGAATCCAAGAACAGAATGTCAACTAAAAATTAAATGAAGAGCCTTGCTAAGGCAAGGTAAATGGAAAAAGTTTAAGCTAGGTGGTTAACACACTCTCCTACTAACTGAAAGTTTGGAAGTCCAAGTCCACCCAGGGGTACCATGGAAGAAAGACATGACAATTTAGTTCTAAAAAAATCAGCATTGAATACTGTAAGGGGAAAAAAAAATAAAAACTTAAAAAAGAAAACCCTATGGTGTGCAGCTCTATCCCAACATACATGGGGCTGGCATGAATCAGAATAGGCTCAACAACAACTGCTTGTGTTAGAGAATATCATCCAGAGAGCAATAGAAGCCATGGTATAGAGTCCTGGGTTCCTATTAATCCTTGCTCTGGCACTTGTGAGCACTGTAGTGTTGGGCTACTTATTTAGCTTCCCTGAGCCTTAGTTTCATCTATAAAATAGGATTAGTGATATCAGCTTTATAGAGTCATTGTCACTAACAATGATAACCTATCATAGTGTTTGATTAATAAAGGATGAGCAATAAATGGCAGATACTAAGAGTACTACTTGTTATTAGTTGCCATCATGTTAGCTGTGACTCATGACAATCTTGTGTATAACAGAATGAAATGTTGCCTGGTCCTGCATCATCCTCATGATCCTTGGCATGCTTGGGTCCATTGTTGCAGCCACTGTGTATTTTGAGTCCCTTTCAGCCTGAGGGTCTCCTCTTCTAGCACTACATCAGATAATATGTGTTGTGATCCTTTGGTAGGTATTTCATTAGCTAATTTTATGAAGTAGAACACCAGGCCTGTGATCTTCCTAATCTGTCTTAGTCTAGAAGCTCCACTGAAACCTGTCCACTATGGATGACCCTGCTTGTGTTTTAAATACTTGGGCATAATTTCTAGCACCATAGCAACATGCAAGCCACCACAATATGACACATTAACAGATGGGTGTTCAACTACTACTAAGACTGCTTCTATCATTATTAGTTGGGCTAAGATATGAGCCTGGTCTAAAAATAGCCCTATTATTAACACCCAAGATAGCCAATATCTGAACAAGGGAAAAGCAGGTAATATTTAAGAAGAAAGAACTAGCCCTCAAAATTTTTTTTCTTGATTTTAGCTGTGATATCAATGCTTTTTTGTCAACAACAACAACAACAAAAAAAAAAAAAAAAATGCACTACTGTCGAGTCAATCCTCATAGCGATCCCTCCTTGGGTTTCTAAGGTGATATCGCTACAGAAGTAGATTGCCCAACCTTCCTTCCAATGAGTGGCTGGTCGGTGTGAACCACCAGCCTTCTGGTTAACAGTCAAATGCCTTAGGCACCACGCCACCAGAGCTATCTTTCCTAAGCTTTGGCACTTGGGAAAGTTCTTCAGTTCAAAACTACATTTGAATCCCAGACCCACCACCTCTGATCTCTCTGACCTCAGACAAAAGAAAAACTCTGTGCTTCAGCTTCTTTTTCTATAAAATGGAGATAATTATATCTACATTACATGATGGAGAAATTAAGTGCATATCTGAAATGATTTATAGTGGAAGCACTACAAATATTAATATAAGCTGAGGTTCCCACAAGGCCTAGAGAGGTTTGGTCCATTGTCCATTTGAGCTCAGAAAATATTCTTTATGCCTCTTCTACGTCGAGTAGAAGCATGTTATCCTATCTGCAACTTTCCCCCATTGCTGTTGATCTTCACCCCAATACATACACACAATCTCACACACACACATTCATTCACATACACACTCTCTCACAGACACACACTCACATGTATATACACACATTCATACACACACTGAAATGTGTGGCCACCTCCTAAAATGCTGCCCTTTCTTCCCCATTATCTGTTAAGCCATCCTCTTAAATAATCATGGAGAAGAAAATAATTTGTACTTAGTATAGAATCTAACACAAAGATTGCCCAAAATGGACCACTACAGTCAGAATGTATTTTATACCATGCTTTGCAAATTGTGGACCATTTTCTCAGGGTGTTGAATGATTTGTAATAACAATTACAAATAACAAGCTGATGATAACAATTTTCTGGGAACTTTTATAACAACAGACATTTGTACCTTATTACAGATATACTGAATCAGCATATACAAGGGCTGGAGTCCTGAGATTTAATTTGTTTTAAAGATCCCTAAAATTGTCTCTTTTGGTGGTGCAAGTGGTTAAGCACTCAGCTACTAGCTAAAAGACAGCAGCATCTTGGAAGAAAGGTCTGGCGATCTACTTCCAAAAGATTGTAGCCATTGAACATCTATGGAGCACACTTCTACTCTGACACACGGAAGACTGACATGAGTCAGAATCAACCTGACAGCAATCTGTTTGTTTTTTTGGTACATGATAATCACAATCAATCAAATTTGAAGACTACTCATTTAATTCTTTCAATCACTCCACATATAGGCTTCAGATGGAATAACCCATTTTATAGATGAGGAAAGTGATGGTGGGTGAGATTTGACCAAGCAACAAACAACTACTGAGTGGTAGTGATAAATCTAAAATTGTGTTTTTACTCTTAGTCCATCATTGTTGGTAAGCACCTGTATGACCATGGATAAATCAGATTCTCAGGGCTTTCATTTCCCCGTATATAAAATAGAGAACTCTAGTCTCCTTATCCTGAAGGAATTGTTGTAAGAATAAAATGAAGAGATGTGATGGAGAATGACTGTACATTTCAAGTACAAATAGGAAGTACTGTTACAATTTAAACACAGGACCTGGAACACCTCCAGAATTGGTTCTCGATACAGATTACCAAATAGAACAATTCTATGACCTCAGAGTCCTGGAATGCCTGCCCTTCCTACCACCATTCTTCACCACTTCTGCCCTTAACAAACAGAAGCTCCTTCTGAAAGCCATGTTTGTGCAATTTGATGTCCCCAACTACAACTGATTGAACCAGGAGTAGACTGTGACCCAAAGTATCTTCTAGTGGAATTTGGAATTAATATCAAGAGCAACTTACAGTCCTCTGAGTGACCAGAATTTGTAATATGGTTACTAACGTGGTCACTTTCTACTTAACTGTGGACAAATTGAGGGGGTGAGAACACTAGTTTCTAAGAAATAAGAAACACAATGCAGTGAAAGAAGCAGAGATGACAAGGGACTCATAAAAACACTCCCTACAGCTCTCAATCCACTGCTTCCAGTCCATTTCTGGTTCTGATCCATTCCTGAGGCCTTTGCTAAATTCCATTATCCTCATAATAGATTCTCATTTTCTACTCCAGCTAGTTCATATGAGTTTCTATTATTACTGTAATCCAAAAAATAGGTCTAAAATATAAATGTACCCAATCACTTTAATTCATGTCTTTGCTGACAATGGAGATGATACACAAGACAAAAGCCAGGTCCTTCTGCTTTCTTTCTTCCTCAATTTGCTTTCTTCTTTGTGATGTTTCCCAGGCCCTCAGTAGTTTCCCAGGGCTAGGTGGAGAAGCTGGAATGTTCTGCCATCCTTATTGACAATAATGATCACCTGGCCATCTGTAGTGATGAGGACCGTTATGCTGTGGAATCTTTTCAAGAAGATCCAGGATGGCTTCTAGGCATATTGCAATTATTTGACCAATCCAGAAGTGAGGGAAAGAACTAGGAAATAACTTTGAAATTGATCTTATTCCATGAAAGGCAAATCTACTCTGACTTCTGTTTCAGGTTAAAAATCAATTATTTTCTAAAATCACAATAAAAAGCCAAAGAACTAAATTTTTCATTGATCTGTATGGATTGCATGCACTATATAGTATTGTATTATTGTGCTGGTCTCATTCCTGGATTCATTTTATGTCTCTAATCTTGCTTTGCTTTTTTTCCCTAGCTTATTTCTAATATATGTTATTTTGCCACATTTTAAGCCTCCTTAAATCCTTTCTGGAACAAGGAGCAATAAAACAAAATAAAAACAGATTTCCCCTTTGTTACCAGAAGAATTCTTCCATTTTTCTGTTACACATAGGCACATAAACTGATGGATAGTCAGAAATAAAATATTTATGCTCAATGTTCCATCATTCACCACCCAGCATTTATTGTGCTCTTCTTATGTATAAGGGACTGCAAGGACTACAAATAGGTGTAACAAACAGCAAGCAGCTTCCAGTATAGCCAGAGACAGAGGACATTCACACACGAGAAAGACTTTTTCAAAGAATGTAAGGTTATAAATTGAAGCAATCCTTCTTGACTGGGGTAGTCAGAGTATGTTACCTGAAGGTGGAAGCAACTAAGCAGTACCTTGAAAAATATAGAAAATTCTAATGTGTATAGAAAAGATAAAATAGAAACAATAAATAGAAAAATGAACACAGGTTAGAGCACAGGCAAAGAGAAGATTCTAGTCAAGGAAATTCTAGTCAAGGAAAAAACTCGGGAGCTCTCAGATTTGAACATCAAATCTCTTGGGAACTTGCACAGACACCGACAACTGGGCTTCATCTCTAGAGTTCTTAATTCAGCATATCTAGGGTGAAGCTCAGAGTCCTTGGCTGGCACAAACACTTATGTACTTGAATGCTAACTAAAAGATTGGTGGTTCAAACCCACTTAGAAGTAAGTGCCTCAGAAGAAAGGCCTAGAACTCTGCTTCCAAAAGGTCACAGTCTTAAAAATCCTATGGAGTGGAGTGTTGTCATGAGTATAAGCAGTTTTATTTTATTTATTTGTTTGTTTGTTTGTTTGTTTGTTTGTTTTTGGGGTGGGGGAGGCACAAAGTGGCAAGAAGTTGCATTTCTAAAGAGTTCTCAAGTAATTCTAAGATGGAGTCCCTGGGTGGTACAAATGGTTAACATAGTTGATTGTTAACCAAAAGGTTAGAATTTGAATCCACTCAGTGGCACCTCTGAAAAAAGGCCTGGTGATCTATTCCTGAAAAGTCAGTCATTGAAAACCCTACAGAGCACAGTTCTACACAGACACACATGAGGCCACCAGGAGTCAGAATCAACTAAATGGTAACTGGTTTGGTTTTGGGTTTTGGTCATACTCAATACAATGTTAACAAATATTTTTGCATTTAATTAATTAATCATTGCAATACCTCGCCCTGCTCTGAGAACTGCCCATGTGTCCATGTCACCTTCCTTCAACCTGCTCAGAGCCTCTTCCTCATGCATACATCTCATTGTCCTTAATTCTTAAGAAGTTCATAGTTTGTAGGGGTGCTACAGGACCAAAGTATGTTGGTCTTTTCCAATCTGGACTTTGCTACTTGGGAAAAATTTTCCCAAACCCAGATCAAACAATCTTCTCAAATGGTTTTCTTCAGCCTTGCCCCACCTGATCATTTCCTTTGGAGTTCTATCATCTTCATCAATCCACATTCAACTCACATGTTCTATTTGTGACTCCAACTATGGCTCTGCTTCTGGTTCTCACCGTAGTTAGGCACTGAGAACACAGTATTTTGAGGTATGTGAAGGCTGGTGCAGCATGCACCAAATCCCTCATGTACTTTCTTTCTTAGACTGAGGGGCATGTGATAGACTACAAGTTCTTCAGACTTATATTTAAATCCTCATAGCCCCTCACCACTTATTACTTGTGTAATTACAGGAAATAATTTTATCCTTCACCTCAGTGGGGAAAAAGAAAAAAAAGTAATACCACCCTTATTGTGAGATTTGTTAATCAGTGATAATCTGAAACACTGCCTCTGAGTCACCCTATGTCCACCAATTTATACACCTCCAGAAATTACAATTCAAATGGATTCAACAAAAATGTTAGCTTATTCTCTTCTGGCTGGGGTCTGGTGAAGTCAAATGCCCATTAGTTCTCTCATTCATGAATTTTTTTTTCATTCATCCACTCAGCCAAGATTGATTGCACATCCCCTGTGTTCCAAGTAAAGCTCTTAAGTGCTACAGACAGGGGATGAATAAAGGAGGACAAAGTCCCTGATGCCATGGAGATTATGTTTCACTGAGGGAGCTAAATAATTAATTAATTAATTAATTAAATATGTAACGGGCAAGTGGTAAGTGTATAAAGAAAAGCAATGTGGGATAAAAGATACAGAAGAATGGGGGAAAGTGTTATTGCATGCAGGGACCAAGGAAGACCTTTCTGATTAGGCCTGAGTGAAGTTAGAAAGGGAGTCATTCAGACAGCTCAAAAGCCTGGCAGTTTCTTGGAACCTTGACAAGTTCAAGGAACATAGGAGATGAAAGCAAATATATTATCCAGAGGACAGATAATGCACAATATTGTAGAACATACTAAGGAATTGGATTTCTTCCTAAGTGTGATGAGTAATTACTGAACACAACAGCTCCAGGAAAGAGTGGCATAACATTAACTGCCTTTTGGAAGATCATAGTGCACCCATGGGGAGAACACATGATAAGATGATGAGGACAGGGGACAAGGAGACCAATTAGGAGGTCATTGCAGCAGACCAGATGAGGTATGAAGGTAATGTGAGACACAGTGGTCAAGGTAATGAGACTAAAAAGCAGTGAAGTTCAAGACACATATCAAAATGTAGGTGCCATTAGGATTTGATGATGGATTTGGATGTAGGGGTGAATGAGAAGGATAAGCTAATAATGACTCTAAGGTTTGGGGAAGTCCTCAGTGTGTCACTAAAGCATAAGATTGGATGCAGTCACCCAGAGAGTGAGACTAGACAGAGAAAAAGATAGTGGACTGGTCCCTTGGACTCTCTCATCTTTAAAGGTCAGGAAGAAGAGAAGGTTCCAGCACAGGAAAGTGAGAAGGAAGAGCTTGTGGGATAGGCAGGGATATAGAGAAGGGGATGTCTTAGAAGCTACAGAAGAATATGCTTTAAGAAGGAAGATGCAAACAAACATTTCAAATGTTACAGTGAAACTGGTTAGATAAGATGAGGAAAGAAAATTACCATTACATTTGGATATGTGACCTTGACAAGAACATTTATTGAAGTGGTGAGTACAAAAGCCTGTTATGCATGATTTCATCAAAGAGAAGGAGCTGAGAAAGTACTAACTAAACTTTGAGAGGTTTTGCTAAAAAACAAGATGGGGTGGAAGCTGGAGGAGATTGTAAATAATTGAGAGTGTTGTTTGAAGTGAGAGATACTAAGGCATGCTTATAGGAATGATTCAAGAGAAGAAACAAAATGGATGAGGCAAGAGAGGGGAGGTATGCTGGAGCAATGCCCTTAGGTATGTGAGACAAAATGGGATCCTAAACAAAAGAAAGGAGGCCAGCCTCAGCCACAAGCACAGAAGGAAGCAAAGGTTAGGGCACAGGTAAGGGTGGGAAGCAGATGTAGTGTTGGGAGTCTTTCTAATAGGAGAATCTCTCTTCAAGGAAACAGAAGCCTCCAAAAACAGGGATTTCCTCACAAAGCTACTTAATGACAAAAATCATGCCCAAACCCCCATGAATTCATATCACCACTTCACAACCCACTAGAAAATGTTTATGAGTTTCTCTGTTCCATGTTGAATTGTCCATTACAATCTCATATTTGTTATGTTTTTCTTTTTTTCTTTAATAGTCCTCGATTTCTCTTGAATTCCTCAGTTATCTGCCAGGCACTAATGTAATGAGAAGTTTCGAATAGTGCCCAAAATATCCACTTATAGAGATTTTTTAAATCTCCACTGGTCATTTGAGATGAGTAAGTATATAAACTAAAACAACAAAATCCACTAAGTCCACCTGGTATTTCTTTGCAAAGATGCCAAACTGTGCCCAGCAGAGTGTCTCGCCCACAATGGATGCTTGCTGAGATCTGTTGAATAAAACAGTGAGCCAAGTTGAAACTGATGTAACTGAGCCAATTCTTTCTCAAGTCTGATAGTAATTCCTGCATTTGCGCTATGAAGTCAACATATCAAAGAGCTGGTTCTTTTAATATTTGTTTGTAGGTTGACAATTGAACAACATCTTGCCATCAACCATGAATGCAAGGTGGTAATTTCAAATTACTTATGTACAATTATTGGTGCTCAGCCCTAGGAACAGGGGTTAATGGCTATGTTGTCAGAAGAACACAACTAATTTTACCACAGTGTAGTTAAATGAGAGTATTATAAAGACCAGAAGTCAGAAGTTGATGGTGTGCAAGCTCAACAGGGCACCTGAGGGACTTCTTGGCATAGAGGAGACCAGCTACATGATGAAGTCACCTGGTGCTTCCATTTCTATCTCACTCACCCAGATCCTTATGCTGCTCTTGATATCAGATGGCTGCCCTGCTGAAGTTTTATTTTGTTTTGTTTTGCTTTTTATTGTGATGAAAATATACACAACAAAACCATCAAGTCAACAGTTTTTACATGTAAAATTTAATTATTATATTTTTCATGTTGTACAACTTTTATCACTATCTTTCTTAAAATTATTCCACCATCATTACTATAAAGTCAAAGTCTGCAAAACAAAACTGCCTCTTCCCTTTCCTACTCCCTTCCCTGGTAGCCCCTAATAAGTTTTGGTTTCTATATAGTTTCTCATTTCATATAAGTAATAGTCCATTGTGTGTTGTTGTTGTTGTTGTTAGGTACCAACGAGTCACCTCCGACTCATAGCGACTCCATGAACAGCAGAAAGAAACACTGCCTGATCCCATGCCAGTTCCATGATCCCTGCTATACTTGAGCCCATGATCACAGCTACCATGTCAATCCATCTCATTGAAGGTCTCCCCCTCTTTCGTTGACCCTCTACCTTACCAAGCATGACATCCTTCTCCAGGGAGTGGTCCCGTCTGACAACATGACCAAAATAGGTGAGACGAAGTCTGGCCATTCTCGCTTCTAAGGAGTATTTTGGGTGCACTTCCTCCAGGACAGATTTGTTAGTTCTTTTAGCAGTCTGTGGTACTTTCAGCATTCTTAGCCAGCACCACAACTCAAAAGCATCAATTCTTCTTCGGTCTTCCTTATTCATTGTCCAGCTCTCACATGCATACCAGGCGATTGGAAATATCATGGCTTGTGTCAGGAGCACCTTAGTCCCCAAGGAGACATCCTTGCTTCTCAGCACTTGAAACAGTTCCTTCACGGTTGATTTTCCCAATGCTACATGACATCTAATGTCCTGACTGCTGCTTCCATTGGCATCGATTGTAGAACCAAGCAACGTGAATTCTTTGACAACCTCAATCTTCTCTCCATTTATTGTGATGCTGCTCATTGGTCTAGTTGTGAGGATTTTTGTTTTCTTTATAATGAGACTTAATCCATACTGCAGATTGTATTCTTCAACCTTCATCAGTAAGTGCCTCAAACTATCCTCACTTTCAGCAAGCAAAGTTGAATCATCAGTGTATCTCAGGTTGTTAATGATACTTCCTCCAATCCTGATGCCACATTTTTCTTCATATAGTCCAGCTTCTCAGATTATTTGCTCAGCATATAGATTGAATAAGTGTGGGAAAAGGAAACAACCCTGATGCACTCCCTTCCTGATTTTTAAACCATGTAGTGTCCTCTTGTTCTGTTCGAATGACAACCTCCGGTCAAGGTACAGGTTCCTCATGAGTACAATCAAGTGTTTGGGAATTCCCATTCTTCTCAATGTTATCCATAATTTGTCATGATCCACACAATCAAATGCCTTTGCATAGTCAATAAAACAAAAGTAGACGTCTTTCTGGTATTCTTTGCCTTGAGCCAAGCCATCTGACAACAGCTATGATATCCCTTGTTCCACGTCCTCTTCTGAATGCAGCTTGCACCTCTGAAAGTTCTCTGCCAATAAACTGATGCAACCATTTTTGAATTATCTTCAATAAGATCTTACTTGCATGTGATATTAATGACATTGTTCTGTAATTTCCACAATCTGTGGGATCACCTTTCTTTGGAAAGGGTACAAATATGGATTTCTTCCAGTCAGTTGGCCAGGTAGCTGTCTTCCAAATGTCCTGGTATAACCAAGTGAGTGCCTCCAATGGGGCATCCGTTTGTTGAAATATCTCAATGGGTATTTGGTCAATTCCCAGAGCCTTGTTCTTCGCTAATTTTTTCATTGCAGCTTCGACATCCTCCTCAGTACCATTGGTTCTAGATCATATGCCACTTACTGAAATGGATGGAGATCGACCACTTCTTTTTGGTACAGTGATTCCGTGTATTCCTGCCATCTTCTCTTGATGTTTCCTGCATCATTCAATATTTTTCCCATAGAATCTCTCAATATTGCAACTAGAGGCTTAAATTTTTTCTTCAATTCTTTCAATTTGAGAAATGCTGATCATGTTCTTCCCATTAAGTTTTCAAACTCCAGGTCTTTGCACATTTCATTATAGTAATTGCTTTTGTCTGATTGAACTGCTCTTTGAAATCTTCTGTTCAGCTCTTTTATCTTGTCATTTCTTCCATTTGCTTTAGTGACTCTCCACTCAAGGTCAAGTTTCAGAGTCTCTTCAGTCATCCATTTTGGTCTTCTCTTCTTTTCTCATCTTTTTAGTGATCTCTTGCTTTCTTCATGGATAATGTTCTTGATATCCTCCCCAATTCATCTGGTTTTCGGTCATTGGTGTTCAATGCATCAAATCTATTTTTTAGATGATTTCTAAATTCAGGAAGGATATATTCAAGATCATATTTTGGCTCTCTTGGACTTGTTTTAATTGTCTTTAACTTTAAGTTGAACTTGCATATGAGCAGTTGATGGTCTGTTCCACAATCAGCTCTTGGCCTGGTTTTGGCTGAAGATATTGAGCGTTTCCACCACTGCTTGCCACATAGTCAATCTTATTCCTGTGTGTTCCATCTTGTGAAGTCCATGTGTAGAGCTGCCATTTGTGTTGTTGAAAAAAGGTGTTTGTAATGAACAACAAGTCTTTGGTCTTGCAAAATTCTACCATGCGAGGTCCAGCATTATTTCTGTTGCCAAGGCCAAATTTTCCAACTACCAGTGATTCTTCTTTGTTTCCAACTTTTGCATTCAATACCAGTGATAATTAACACATCCTGATTGCATGTTCAGTCAATTTCAGACTGCAGAAGTTGATAAAATTCTTCAGTTTCCTCATCTTTGGCTGTGGTGGTTGGGGCATAAATTTGAATATTATTAATGAGTCTTCCTTGTAGGCATATGGATATTATCCTATTATTGACAGCAGTGTACTTCAGGACAGATCTTGAAACATCCTTTGTGATGATGAATGCCACGCCATTCCTCTTCAATTTGTCATTCCCAGCATAGTAGATCACATGGTCGTCTGATTCAAAATGGCCAAAGCCAGTCCATTTTAGCTCACTAATGCCGAGGATATCAATCTTTATGCGTTCCATTTCATTTTTGACAACTTCCAATTTTCCTAGATTCGTATTTCGTACATTCCGTGTTCCAGTGATTAATGGATGTTTGCAGCTGTTTCTCTTCAATTTGAATGGTGCCTCATCAGCAAATGGAGGTCTCAAAAGCTTTACCTTATCCATATGAGTAAGGCTGGGTTTACTCTGATGATGAAGCTCTTTCCCAGTTCTATTTTAAGAGCCTCCTAACCTAACTGGACTATTCATAATGTTGCACAGTAATGTATCAAACAGTGTTTCCTTGCTATTCATAAGGTTTTCCCTGGCCAATTCTTTGAGAGGTGGACAGCCTTTTCCTTCTTCCTAGTCTGTCTCAGTCTGTAGGCTGGGCTGATACTCAGCACCCATGTTCATCCCGCTGGGTTTGAAACACCAGTGGTTCAGCCTCAAAACTGATATCAACACATCACCATGGTAGGACAAACAGACAAGTTTGTCTCCTTGTTGGAAACCTCTCGTACCACTCTTACCTGGGTCCCTGCAGCTGACTCCTCCTCTGTCCAGACTCCTGGGTGTTTTAATCCCCTTTCTACTGCTGCTTTGGGCATGCCTGAGTTCCCTCTCCTCACCTGGATCCCCATGGCTGACTGATCCTCTGTCCAGGTTCCTGGCTTTTAATCCCCTTTCTCCTGCTCTCCCACCCTGCTGCTTTGGGCATGCCTGGATTCTCTTTCCTCACCTGGACCCCTGCAGCTCACTGCTCCTCTGTCTGGGTTCCTGCCTTTTTATCCCCTTTCTCCCACCCTGTTGCTTTGGGCATGCCTGAGTTCCCTCTACTCAAGTGGATGCCTAAGGCTGACTGCTTCTCTGTCCAACTTCCTGGCTTTTAATCCCCTTTCTCCCACCCTGCTGCTTTGGGCATACCTGAGTTCACTCTCCTCACCTGCATTCCTGCAGCTCACTGCTCCTCTGTCCGAGTTCCTGGCTTTAATCCCCTTTCTCCCACTCTCCCACCCTGCTGCTTTGGGCATACCTGATTTCCCGTTCCTCATCTGCATCCCTGCAGCTAACTGCTCCTCTGTCCAAGTTCCTGGTTTTTAATCCCCTTTCTTCTGCTCTCCTGTACTGCTGCTTTGGGCATGCCTGAGTTCCCTCTCCTCACCTGGATACCTGTGGCTGACTGCTCCTCTGTCTGAGTTCCTGGCTTTTAATCCCCTTTCTCCCGCTCTCCCACCCTGCTGCTTTGAGCATGCCTGAGTTAACTCTTCTCACCTGGATCCCTGCTGCTGACTGTTTCTCTGTCTGGGTTCCTGCCTTTTAATCCCCTTTCTCCTGCTCTACCATCCTGCTGCTTTGGGTGTGCCTGGGTTCTCTCTCCTCACCTGAATCCCTGTGGCTGACTGCTCCTCTGTCCAGGTTCCTGGCTTTTAATCCCCTTTCTCCTGCTCTACCATCCTGCTGCTTTGGGTGTGCCTGAGTTCCCTCTCCTCACCTGGATCCATTGTATGTATATACTACATTTTGTTTATCTACTTAATCTGGAATAATTTCTTTTAGAAAGATAAGCACAAAGCTGGTCTCAATAAGGCAAAGGTTAAAGAAGTTCCTAATATTCAACTTTTCTAAAGTGCTGTGCCACTCTATCATCTCTAACTTCAACTCCTCCTCCCCACAGTACTCTCCTTCCTGTCTTATTGTTGTTGTTATATGCCGTCAAGTTGGACCAGACTCATAGTGACCCCTCCTTGGGTTTCCAAGGCAGTATCACTATGGAAGTAGATTGCTCCATCTTCCTTCTGAGAAGTGGCTGGTGTGTTTCAACCACCAACCTTCTGGTTAGCAGTCAAGTGTCTTAAGCACTATGCTACCAGAGGGTTCTGTATTTCACTATAACATCTCACAGAACTCACAAACTGCCAAGGAAATAGGTCATGTGGTGGTGGTGGAGGCTGGGAGGCTAGCAAATCCCAAATCTGTGAATAGATCTGTAGGAGTCTCCCCACTTTTGTGGTTGCAGGGGCTGGCAAACTCAAATTGGTGGATCAGATGACCGTCTGCTGTCTCAAGTCCAGAGGTGAGATGATGACAAACCAAATTCAGGACCAGAACAAGAAGGAGAACATTCCCAGAGCATTCACATACATACCCTCAAGGAAACTAAGAGTGATGACTTGAGTCACACCCTCCAGCAAAGTGGGACTCAAGATACAGCCCACCCTAAACAGACATAGAGACTAGGATTTACAATGTCACAAAATGGAGAATGATGGCTAGAAGGATCATATTAAGCTATTCACTGCACTGCAATTTGCTAAAATATTTATTTATGATCAAATTGTGACTTGTCTGCAGCCTTCTCAGGTACAGACAGACCTTCCTTCCTTAGGAGTCTCTGGAACATATCACATTAAGCCCCTGCACACAACACCAGGGCAAAGGAGAGGCTCACATCTGCTGTTAAAAAGAGGGTACAAATAAAGATCTAAATTGCAACCTCTGATTAAATGTTACCCTTCAAAAAAACATCCCAGTTGTCAAGTATTTAACAGAGATGTTGGAGGAAAGTTAAGAGTCTTAACTTCCTTTTTTTCCCCAAAACAAAAGCAAACATACTGTTGTTTTTATTTTCAAATGCTTCCTTTTCTCAGATTCTATACACATGCATCTATAGTTGTTACATTTAAATTAATTTTAAATACACAATTACACTAATTACACAAATACATTCTCACTGTAAAATTTCAAACACAAACGTATTCAGAGTAAAAAGTGAAAGTCATCTTTCACCTACCCCTCTCCCCTTAAACTTCAGGATCCTACAATTAACCATAATTAAAGGCTTAATACTTAATCTGTTTAATTCTTTCAAGGTAAGTCAATATACATATGGACACTTACAAATACTAATAAATATTTAAATGATGTCATTTAGGCTGCAATTTTTCTTGACAGTATATTGCTTTTGTTTTTGTTTTTTTTAACTTTTTATTGTGATTTGGGTTAAAGTTTACAGAGTAAATTGGTTTTCTTTTCAACAATCCATACACATTTTTTTTCTGACATTGATTGTAATCCCCACAATCTAAGAGAGCTCTCTTCCTACTCCCTCCCTTCTTTGTCCTTCTATCCATTCCTGCCTTCTGAGCTTTATTCCTTGATAAATGCTACCCTTTTTATCTCTTATGTGTGATTGTTCTAAGGAGTGAGCACCCTCCTGATGTTATTATTTACTTCAAAATCCTGTCTATTGTTTGACTAAAAGTTGAGTCAGAGGTGGGTTCAGTTCCAGGCTTGAAGAGTATCTAAGGGCCCCAGTCTCAGGGATCCTATCAGTTTCTATCAGATCGGTAAGTCTTGTCTTTCTTATGATTTTGAATTTTTTTCTACATTTTATTTTGATATACCTTTCAATTGAAGGTTACCTCATTCTTAAAAGTGCTGTATAATATTTCAAAATATAGGCGGAATATAATATAGTTAGCCATTCCTCTATTGTGGAATGTCTCTAAAAGAGAAATTAGTGTAGATATTACAATTGAACTTTTTTTTTTTTTTTTTTTTTGGCCATTTCCTATGTGACTGTTAAGTACAGGCAAGCATCATTCAACCCCTATCTGTCTGGGTGTGGAGGGAGGGAACTCACTATTAGGGAGCTAGAAGAGGAGCAGGCCCCAGGTGAATCTCTTTGCACTTATCTACCCTGCATGATAAGTATATTGTAAGGGTAGTGCAATATTTAATTCTGAATGACATACATTGTCCACAATAGTAGTTTTTATCATGAACAGTGCAAGTCTTTGGATTTCTAATCACAGACCACATTTACTAACTGTCTGATCTTGAACAAGTGACATAACCTCTTAGAACCTCAGATTCCTTGATTGTAAAACAACTTATCATCAAGGTAGATAACGTGCAAACCTGGGGCCTGCTCCTGTTCTAGCTCCCTAATCCTGAGTTCCCTCCCTCCACACCCAGACAGACAGGGGTTGAATGATGCCTGCCTGTATTTAACAGTCACTTAGGAAATGGTCAGAACATCATGTGGTGAATTTACAGGTAAATGGAGTCCCCTAGCTTTTCTTTCTCACCCCTTCAATTCTTGAACTGACTTCACAGCTTAACAGGGAAACCTAGTGAAGCCAGCTGATTGCCACATAATAAAAGTTGGTGTATATAATTTTTGATGTATAGCAGCTGAAGAGAAAAAGAAAAGAAAGAAATTAGGCACATCTTACTTTTCCTCTGACCAAATAAATCATTGAATAAAACCAGTATAACTGACATTGAGGTGTTAATTGCCCTAGGAGTACCTGCTAATAGAAGAGGAGAGAGAGATGTGGACCACTTAAACATTGGGATCGAGCAAAACATTTAAAGTCTGACTGCTTGCATTGTAAAGCCTCAGGGCAGGAATGATGTATTCTTTAATCTCTACAGCCCCAAGGATACTGTTGTTGCTCTATAAAAATAAAATAAAATAGTAATATGCATAGTTATCTATGTACTTTGTCAAACCTCTTGAGTTAGATACATTCACATGGGATTATTCCTCCTAGCAGCCATGTAGAAACTAATTTCTAAGAAAATGACAGAAAGTTCCTTCTTCCTTTCCAGAGTTTGTTGCTTTGGTCGTCTGCCAAGAATAAAGAACTCTCACATCATCCAGGAGACTTCCTGAATGATCAGTCTTTGCCCCCCACTTTCTCTGGCCATGAATCTCCTTTGGATATGTTTCCAGGTATCCAACCAAATGAAAGGTTTACACTTGTCTTTCATCCCCATAAAATTAAAATCCCTAAAAGTAATTACCCTTATTATATAACACAATTGAGCTAATATGCCATATACAATTATTAGATAATATGTGACCTCATGTCTGTTAAAGTTATAAAATGAAAGTGAGGGAAACCCTCAGTGAGAAAGTGAGCCAATAGCCACAACAAGGGATTCAAAATATACCAACAATCATGAAGATGGCACAGGACCAGGCAACTTTTTGTTCTGTTATACGTAAGGTCTGCATGAGTCAGATCCAACTTCACAGCAAGTAACAATATGTGACCATAGAGAGAGGAAAAAAAAAAAAAAAGTTGCTTGGGGAGTTGATTCTGATAAGACAATCCCATATATTTCAGAGTACAACTGTGCTCCAAAGGGTTTTCAATGGCTGTGATCTTTTGGAAGTAGATTGCCAGGCCTTTCTTCCCAAGAGCCTCTGTATGGGTTCAGCTGTCAAATGTTCAGTTGGTAGCTGAACACTTAACCATTTACATCTCCCAGGAACTTTTTGGCCAGACTACCCTGGTTCAAATCTCAGCTCTGTCTCTTATTAGCTGTATGACCTTGGACAATTCTTTTAACCCTCTGTACCCCATTTCCTTATGTATAAAGTTTGGATGATTATATTTCCTACTGCACGGGATGGTTACAAACAGTAAATACCTTAGGCATTATGCCACCAGAGCTGCTAATTAAGTTAATATACATAAAATATCTGCATATTTATATAATATATATAAAGTATTTTCTGTCGTGCAGAAAAGACTGTATAAATGTCAGCTAAGATTCAGTGGTATAATTCTTCTTTCCATGCAGGAGATCCAAGTTCAATTCCTGGCCAATGCAACTCATGCACAGCCACTATCCGTCTGTCAGTGGAGGCTTTCTTGTTGCTATGATGTTGGAGCAATTTCAGTGGAACTGCCAATTAAGATGAACTAGGAAGAAAGGCCACTATTTCCAAATATCAGCCAGTGAGAACACTGTAGATCACAATAAACCAGTTCACAGCCGATCATGGAGATCATACAGGACTGGGCAGCATTTTCTTCCATTGTGCATGAGGTCACCATAAGTCAGGGGCCAAGTTGATGGCAGCTAATAATAACAAAAAATTTTGTCAGCCACAAGACCTGGCTAATGTTCAGTCCAAAGAAAGCACTTACTAATATTCATATGTACCTGGAAGGGTTTAGTTAGCCACAACAGTCAGAGAAATTCCAGCAACACAATCCTTTCTGACCGCTTCATCTGCCAAGAGCAATAAGTAGTGGAAAAAACTCAACTAGTGTCTAAAATGGGAGCTCTGGTAGCATAGTGACTAAGATACTTGCCTGCTAACCAGATGGCTGGTGGTTCAAACCCATCAGCCACTCCTCGCAAGGAAGGTTGGGCAATCCTACTTCCGTAGTGATACTGCCTCGGAAACCCAAGGAGGGGTCGCTATGAGTCAGGGCCAACTCGATGGCACATAACAACAACAACAACAGTGTCTAAAATAAACACCAAGACATTGGCATCAACTCTAACATAGAAACAGTCCATTCAGAAATTTTCCATACTCTGTTTTGAAGGAGTTGAACATCAATAGCTAAGTTTAGTGAGAGAAAGAAAAGGAAAAGAATACCTATAGTGGTAACTTCTGAGGTCTTTTTTTTTTTTTTTTTTTAGTGAAATATAATGAGGAGCTCAAGGCACTCCTCAAAAGAGGAATCATGGAAGCATGGCTGCTCCATACTTCACACTAACATCTCTACTTCAGCCATACCTCATTACATTTTGTGTCTGTGACCCTCATATGTGTTTCTCTATCATCCTGAGATGACTCTTTCTCTCCCCATCACCTTATCTTCTCTCGGAAGGACTCGACGGCAAACAACAACAACATCATCCTGAGATGACTCTTTCTCTCCCCATCACCTTATCTTCTCTCGGAAGGACTCGACGGCAAACAACAACAACATCATCCTGAGATGACTCTTTCTCTCCCCATCACCTTATCTTCTATTCAAGTTGACTCAGTAAACTTCTTTTTGAAACCTCTCCTGATTCCTGAGTAAATCCAATAATTCTAACCTTTATGTTCCATACTATCTAAACACTTTACTTGCTTTCTTATATTTCACCATGTTTGTCACTGCTATCATACTATGGGATTCTTAAAGGCAAGGATTGTCCCTGATGTATTTCAGTATCTCTATATTCTAGAAAATGGCTTGCAGAGAGTAAATGATCAACAAATGCTTAATAATTTAAATTATTCAATATTAATGGGGAGGAACTTGAAAAAAAAGGGATATTAAAAGCACATATATACCCATAAAACATCACCACTTAACCGCTTCCTGAGGTATGACTCCCCCAGGAGGTTGCACCAAATCTTCAAATCACTTTATAAACAAACCAGAATAATAATAATAATAATAATAATAATATGGTAAGAGGAGTCAAACTTCTGGTAGTATGGAGGAATAGGAAGACAAGTGACACAGACTCTTTTCAACAAAGGAAAGAAAAAACAATTGACAAAGATACAGAAGTTAATCCTGGAGCCCTGAGCTTTGAAAGGAACATAGTGCCTAAGGCACTTGACTGCTAACCAGAAGGCTGGTAGTTCAAACCCACCGGCCACTCCTGGGAAGGAAGATGGGGCAATCTACTTCCATAGTGATACTGCCTCGGAAACCCAAGGAGGGGTTGCTATGAGTTGTGTCTGACTCCATGGCACATAACAACAACATACAGAAGTGGATAAGGCACCAACTAGTGGAAAACCCCGAATGGAAACAGTGAATACAGAGATGGTCAGAGCTGTGGACTATCAGCTACTCTGACGGGACCAACAGCCTGAATATTTCCAAGTAGTGTTGGGACCTGAGAAATGACCTAAAGATCATCCTTGGTCATCAAGGACTGCAGGGATGACTGCACTGGTGGCCTATGACTAGGAAGGGAAACAGCAAGGAGGGAGACAACCTGAGCTATTGACATTCCACTATCTGGAGGGTGTGGCCATTTTGATTGTTTATATGTGGCAGCCATTTTGGATATTTAAAGTGACTGAAGGTGCATCCATTTTGAATGTTTACAAGCAGCAGCCATTTTGGATATTTAAAGTGACCAAGAGCACAGCCATTTTGAATGTTTACAAGCAGCAGCCATTTTGGATATTTAAAGTGACCAAGGGTACAGCCATTTTGAAACTTTATAAGTGGCAATGATTTTGGATTTTAAAGTGATAGCATTCTCATTCAGATTCCAGGAACCTAAGAATAGGCTCTGTTTGCCAAGGTTGGCAGTGACATACAAGAGGCTGACAACAGGAAAGGAGAGAGGTGGTGAGTGCATAAGTGATGTCAACTAGTGAATAGAGGAGCACAGCAGAGTACCCTGCTGGCATAGATAACATACAAAGAAAATGAAAATCATGAGCAAGTCACTCCAACATACAATCACCAATTAAATATGAACACAAAAACATCACAATGCCTTGGAGACAACAGAGCATCACAGTCCACACAAAGAAGCGAGATAAAGCAGGAGAAACAAGGGACCAGAATACAGACCCAAAACGCATCCCTGAGGAAAATGCAGCATTGGAGCTCCCTGATGTGGAATTCAACAGAATTATATGTAGGTATCTTCAAAGGATTGAGATACAGACCAAGGAAAACACAGACAAAACCCTAGAAGAATTTCAGAAGAAAATACAAGAACAAAATGACAAAATAAATGAAAAATTAGGAATGATTCTAAATCTCCAGATAGAAATCCAGAAGATTGATACTAAATTGTCAGAAATAGATAATACATTGGAAGGGCAAAATGGTAGAATTGATGCAATAGAAGACAGAATTAATGAGATTGAAGACAAATACCTGAATACTTCTTTGGAAAGGAATCAATCAGAAAAAAGATCAAAACAAACTGAAGAAAGCCTAAGGTTCATGTGGGATACCATCAAAAGGAATAACCTATATGTCATTGGAATTCCAGAACAGGAAGAGACAAATAAAATCACTGAGAAAATTGTGCAAGATTTATTGGAAGAGAACTTCCCTGATATGATGAAAGATGAGAATATATCCATTTAGGAAGTCCAGCAAACCCCAAACAGGAGAGACCTCAAAAGAAAATCACTAAGACATATATCATCATCTAACTTACCAAAATCAAAGACAAAGAAAGAATCATGAGAGCAGCACAGGAAAAACAAAAAGTTACCTACAAGGGACAATCAATAAGACTAAGCTCGGATTTCTCAGCAGAAACCATGCAGGCAAGAAGACAATGGGATGGTATATATATAATCCTGAAAAGAGATAAATTTCCAACCAAGAATTACATACCCAGCAAAATTGTCCCTCAAATATGATGATGAAATTAGGACATTTCCAGATAAGCAGAAATTAAGGGAATTTGTTAAAATCAGACCAACCGTACAAGAAATGCTAAAGGGAGTCCTTTGTACAGAGAAGTAACAACATTCAACAACAAGTGACCATTAACACTTATGATGATATAACCCAGAAATCAACCCAACTATGGAAGTATCCAAAATCAATAAGCTTACAAGATTGTAATCAGGGAACCAGCAACATCAATTGACAAATGACAACTACAAACCAAAAAGAGGGAAAAAACTGTGTCATTACAGAACTGCTAGATTGTAGGGATGCCAAGACAACTACAAGATAGATCAGACTGTTCTAAACTTGGGAAGACAACTATAAATCACAGGATAACCTCAAAGAAAAATGATCAACCTTCACATCAAAATATAAAAGAAAACCAGCACAAATTTTTAGCAAATACTAAAACAATAGCAACAAAGGAAGTGATAACATGATTCATAAACAAAATGGGCTCAGCGTAGAAAATAATATGGAACAAAGAAATTGACACCATGAAAAAGCACATAACACAAATGACAGCAACAAATTCATGTTCGCCGATAATTACATTATCTGGCAAGGGACTTATCTCTAAGATTTATAGAAAACTCCAATGCCTCAACACCAAAGCAATTAACAATCCAATTGAAAAATGGGCAGAAGACATGAATAGACACTTCACTGAGGAGGATTTTCAGGTGGCCAGCTAGTAAATGAGGAGATGCTCACAATCATTGGCCATCAGAGAGATGCACATCAAAACAACAATGAGATACCATCGCACCCCAGTACTGATGGCAAAGTTCAATGAGACAGAAAATAACAAATGGTGGCAGGGATATGGAGAGATTGGGACTCTCGTACAGTGTTGGTGGGACTGTGAAGTGATACAAGCACTGTGGAAATCAATATGGCGATTCCTTAGAAAGCTGGAATTGGGGATACCATTTGACCCAGCAATCCCATTACTAGGTGTATATCCTAGAGAGGTGAGAACCAGGACAGGAACAGATATGTGCACACTCATGTTCATTGCAGCACTATTTACAATAGCAAAAAGATGGAAGCAACCTATGTGCCCAACAGCAGAAGAGTGGATGACCAAACTATGGTACATAAACATAATGGAATGCTATACAGCACTAAAGAATAATGTAGAGTCTGCAAAACACTGCATAATATGGGTGAACTTGGAGGATATTATGCTGAGTGAAATAAGGCATTCACAGAAAGACAAATATTGTATTAGTTCATTGTTGTGGAGGGTCAAGGGAAGATTTATATATGGAGGGAAACTTTTTTTGTTGGTTGACAGGGGTGGGAGGGGAGGGAAGGAGAAGGAACACTGCAAAATAAAATGCATTGACCCATGTCACTTTAGTTTTGCGTATTTCACTGTTGTTGTTGTTGTTGTTGTTATTTGCCGTCGAGTCGGCCCCGACTCATAGCGACCCCTCCTTGGGTTTCCGAGGCAGTATCACTACGGAAGTAGGATTGCCCAACCTTCCTTCCGAGGAGTGGCTGGTGGATTTGAACCGCCAGCCTTCTGGTTAGCAGTCAAGTGCCTTAGCCACTATGCTACCAGAGCTCCCGTATTTCACTGTACATAGATTATATTTCAATAAAATGCATTAAAAAAAAAAGGAAACAAAAACGGTAAGAAGAGAATTCTTATAAAGTCAAAGTCTTACAATTCCACTATGCTGAAATGTCTCCTTGTTTCTAATTTAGGCAAAACTTTCAGAAGATCAAGGGTATCAGTTGGACTCTGTTTTGGTTCCTTCATTAGTACCCTGATAAAAGGAGCATGCCATCTGGAAGTGAATGCCTGCTTGTAGAAGGCCTCACATGATCAGAGGTTCTAGCTGGCACAAATTGGCATTAGGAAGAGAAAGAAAGGAAGAATGAAGATATTAATGTATCCAAATTTCTAATCTGAGACTGTTAAGGCAAAATCAAAGAAAAAAAAAAATCCTAGTATTTTACTCTCTTCTGTACCTATATGTCATCCCTCTTAGACCAGAGTAATTTCTTTGCCCAAAAATAATAAAATATTTCATATTAATTTCTTTAACTGTGCCAGGAAATCAGACTCAAATGGCATACTCATATCAGGGAAAAATAATTACAAGAGTTAGTCAAAAGCACTATATAAAATTTATCCCTATAGCTCTTTTCTCAGATTCAGATCGGCATAGATTTCATCTCCGTAGCGTTTCTCAACAGTGCCACCTACAGATGCATTGAGAAATGCGTTCCTCATCTCAGAGTAGTCAACTATGCTATTTTTCAGTTCCAAAGTAAGTATTCCTAGTATACTGTCATTGTATAAAGTATTTATGTATCATTCATTTGCCCTTATTTAATGTTCTTTTTCTGAAACTGAATTTAAAATGCCCCATAAAATCAAAGGCATATAAGGCATTCACATTTGAGGCAAGTTCATTTTCATAAATAAAACAAAAAGCAGAAAATGAATCCGTGTTTGCCCATTTTAATATTGGGAAAATGGAATGTATGACCTAGTTAATCTGCCTTAAGATAAACATTGAGAATGAAACCAAATTAATCAAGCTTATGAGAGCCGTGAAGTACAAGTGAGTATAGAAGATACCTGACTTATATCCTCCCTAAAGTCAACACCTTTAATAAGGATAAAGCAAGATGAAGATTGCAATCTTAACTGCTTATATTGTCACTCAAACCATAAGGACCTATTCTATTGAATTACAATATAGAAAATTTAATCATTTTGTATCAACCCTTTTCTCAGTTGCTCCAAAAATAAAATTTGGACATATTAAATTCTGTGAATAAATTTAATTGTTTATCTTGTTCAGAGTGACTTAAAATGACATTTATTTCCCACGTCACACATATGTCATATCCACAGGACAGTCAGAGTTCTGTACATAAATAGTGTCTACACAATAACACCTGAGCACTGGTTAAGCTTTCGGCTGCTAAGGCAGTTCAAACCCACCACCTGCTTTGTGGGAGAAAGATATGGCAGTCTGCTCTTGTAAAGTTTGCAACTTGGAAACCCAATACAGCAGTTCTACTCTGTCCTATAGAGTCACTTTCAGTCTGAGTCCATATGATGGCAGCAGTTTGGGTCTGGTCACACAATATTAGAGTTAGTTGGAAATGGAAAGTTTCAAACAGCAGTTCTAAGCAAATAACCCAGATTTGGATTCCGCCCCCAACCACCACCAATAAACTGATTGAAACAAGCTTTAGTGTTTTAAAATACTACAGAAATAAACACAAAAACCCAGTCTTCACTCAAAGTGATCAAAATCATACGTAAGAAGGAAAACTTCTGACACCAGGTCCTATCCCCAAGTGAAAAGCAATAAAGAATAACTTATTTTCTAGGACTACCCAACTAAGTTCATGCATGAGTATGCAAAAATATTAAAGCCTAAAAATTTTTGAACAAACACAACTGGAAACCAATCAATGAAATTTCTAGCAGGCCATGAAACATTAATGATAATATAGCAACAATAGCATGGAGTAGTGGAGAGAGAAATTAACTAGAAATGTAAAGACTTGTGATCTGACCTATTTCCATTTGGGGCTGAAAGACCTCAGGGAAGATGAATATATTTGAATAAACCTCTAAATTTTATTTCTTTGCCTGGAAAATAGAGTTAATAGCTGACCTCATTAAACTTCTTTTGAAGTTCAGTCATCACCATCATCATTATGATCATCATCACCACCATCATCAAAATCGCTATCATCACCATCATCATCTCCATCATTCCCATCACCATAGTTATCACCAACATTACAATCATCATCATCACCACTCCCACAGTCAGTATCATGATCACCATCAGCATCCCTACCACCTGCACTGCCACCACAAGCATTAGAGAAATAATCATGCTAGAGGCCTATTTTCATAATTTCATTATTTGTTACTCATTTGACCATGAACTTCAAAAACATAAGACTTCATTTCATCTTTAAATAGTGGACTGGAAAAATGTCTCAAGGAATAGTAGAGCAATTGTTTGTGAGCAAGAGCGAATGAATTTTTGTTAGTAAGAGCATGGAAAATGTAAAACTAACAATATAAAACATTTTTAGTGACTTGAGCCAGAATTCATATAAAAGCAGACACCCTGGTTCATCCTATTGACCTCTGTACCAAGTTTATATGTTGTGTTTTGCTGTTGTTATGTGCCCGACTCATAGTGACCCCTCCTTGGGTTTCCGAGGGAGTATCACTACGGAAATAGATTCCCCAACCTTCTTTCTGAGGAGTGGCTGGTAGGTTTGAAGCACCAGCCTTCTGGTTAGCAGTCAAGTGCCTTAGGCACTACGCTACCAGAGTTTATATATGTAACATTAATTGATCTTTTATTCTAATTACCAAAGTGTTAGGGCATGTTCATTTTCAGAAAATTGTAAAATTTTTGAAAAATATAAAGAAGAAATTTCTTTCTCTCCGCAAATAATACTACTGTCCCAAAAGAAAAGTGCTATTTAGCAAATTGATGTTTTTACTAATAGATTTTATTTTACATTTGTGTGTGTATATATGTGTATTTAACAGTTATACATATGTTTAAAGAACTAACTTTTAGTATAAACAACCTGTATATTATTATTTTGTTTTCTATTTTATTAAATTGTATTCTTATAGTTCATTTTTTACAAATGGTGTAAGGTGTTTGAATAAAACCTTTAACAACAGAGACTATGTTCATTTATTAATTTCAATATAGAAATAAGTGAAGAGGCAAAGAATTCCAAGTAAATGAATTTCTTTCCATTTTTCATCTTAAAACCAGTTACCATCAAGTTGATTTTGACTCATGGCAACATCATATATGTCAGTTGAACTGCTCACCATAGGGATTCAATGGCTGATTTTTCAGTAGATTGCAAGGCCTATGTTCTGAGACATCTCTGGGTAGACTTGAACCTCCAACCTTTTGATCAGCAGCCAAGCATGTTGACCATTTCCACCACCCAGACCACATAATGTCAATTAACATAGGTCCACTGAGACTTGTTCTTTCAAATTATAACCTGACATGGAAATGAGATATGTTCACCAATAAGATCTCAACCAAGGCACACAAAACAAAGATTATTAGAAACTCCAAAAGTTAAAGATTGTCCCTTTTTGCTTTTTTTTTTAAAAAAAAAAAAAAAAAGAAAAGTGATATAAATAAATCAACTCCTATCAGCAAAGGCTCATGGCAACTCTATGAGTTACAGAGTAGAACTGAACTGTCAGCCTTTAGGTTGCAATTGTTATGTGCTGTCAAGTCTGTTCTGACTCATAGCAACCCTAAGTAAAATAGAACAAAACACTGTTTGGTCCAGCACCATCCTCCCAATCTTTGCCATGTTTGAGCTCATCATCATAGCCACTGTGTCAATCCATCTGATTGAGGGTTGTTGTTGTTAGGTGCTGTCGAGTCATTCCGACTCATAGCTACCGCATGCACAGCAGAATGAAACACTGCCCAATCCCGCGCCAGCTCCATGATCCCTGCTATACTTGAGCCCATCATCGCAGCAACCATGTTAATCCATCTCATTGAAGGCCTCTCCCTCTTCAGAGGTCATCAGAGTCAGGAGGATGACCCTCCACCCTACCAAACATGACATCCTTCTCCAGGGAATGGTCCCTTATGACAACATGACCAAAATAGGTAAGACGCAGTCTGGTCATTCTCGCTTCCAAGGAGCATTTTGGGTGCACTTCCTCCAGGACAGATTTGTTAGTTCTTTTAACATCCATGATACTTTCAGCATTCTTCACCAGCACCACAACTCAAAAGCATCAACTCTTCTTCGGTCTTCCTTAATCATTGTCCAGCTCTCACATGCATACCAGGCAATTGGAAATAAATAACATGGCTTGTGTCAGATGCACCTTAGTCCCCAAGGAGACATCCTTGATCCTCAGCACTTGAAACAGTTCCTTTGCGGTTGACTTTCCCAATGCTACATGATCTCTAATGTCAGCTGCTTCCATTGGCATCAATTGTAGAACCAAGCAACATGAATTCTTTGACAACCTCAATCTTCTCTCCATTTATTGTGATGCTGCTCATTGATCCAGTTGTGAGGATTTTTGTTTTCTTTATATTGAGACGTAATCCATACTGCAGACTGTATTCTTCAACCTTCAGTAGGTGCCTTAAGTCATCCTCACTTTCAGCAAGCAAACTTGTATCATCTGTGCATCTCAGGTTGAATCTAATGATTCTTCTTCCAATTCTGATGCCACATTTTTCTTTGTATAGTCTGGCTTCTTGGATTATTTGCTCAGCATATAGATTGAATAAGTATGGGGAAAGGATACAACCCTGACACACTCCCTTCCTGATTTTAAACTGTGTAGTGTCCCTTGTTCCATTTGAACGACAGCCTCCTGGTCAAAGTACAGGTTCCTCATGAGTACAATCAAGTGCTCAGGAATTCCCATTCTTCTCAGTGTTATCCATAATTTGTCATGATCCACACAATCAAATGCCTTTGCATAGTCAATAAAACACAAGTAAACATCTTTCTGGTATTCTTTGCCTTGAGCCAAGATCCATCTGACAACAGCTGTGACATCCCTTGTTCCACATCCTCTTCTGAATCCAGCTTGCACCTCTGGAAGTTCTCTGTCAATATACGGATACAACCATTTTTGAATTATTTTCAGTAAGATCTTACTTGCATGTGATATTAATGATATTGTTCGATAATTTCCACATTCTTTGGGATCAGCTTTCTTTGGAATGGGTACAAATATGGATTTCTTCCAGTCAGTTGGCCAGGTAGCTGTCTTCCAAATCTCTTGGCATAACCAAGTGAGTGCCTCCCATGTGGCATCTGTTTGTTGAAATATCTCAATGGTTATTCCATCAATTCCCAGATCCTTGTTCTTTGCCAGTTCCTTCATTGCAGCTTTGACTTCCTCCTTCAATACCATTGGTTCTAGATCATATGCCACCTCCTGAAATGGATGAAGATCGACCAGGTTTTTTTGGTACAGTGACTCTGTGTACTTCTTCCATCTTCTTTTGATATTCCCTGCATCCTTCAGTGTTTTGCCCTTAGTATCTTTCAATATTACAACTCAAGGCTTGAATTTTTTCCTCAGTTCTTTCAACTTGAGAAATATCGATCACGTTCTTCCCTTTTGGTTTTCTAACTCCAGATGTTTGCACATTTCATTATAGTAATTGGCTTTGTCTTCTTGAGCTGCTCTTTGAAATCTTCTGTTCAGCTCTTTTATCTTGTCATTTCTTCCATTGG
>NW_006921591.1:11862423-11867770 GCF_000298275.1 Orycteropus afer afer
AAGGCCAAATTTTCCAACTACTGGTGATTCTTCTTTGTTTCCAACTTTTGCATTCCAGTCACCAGTGATAATTAACACATCCTGATTGCATGTTTAGTCAATTTCAGAAGTTGATAAATGTCTTCAATTTCCTCATCTTTGGCTTTGGTGGTTGGTGCATAAATTTGAATAATAGTCTTATTAATGGGCCTTCCTTGTAGGCATATGGATATTATCCCAACACTGACAGCATTGTACGTCAGGACAAATCTTGAAACATCCTTTGTGATGATGAATGCCATGCCCTTCCTCTTTAAACTGTCATTCCCGACATAGTAGATCATATGGTTGTCTGTTTCAAAATGGCCAAAACCTGTCCATTTCAGCTCACTAATGCCTAGGATATTAATCTTTATGCATTCCATTTCATTTCTGACAACTTCCAATTTTCCTAGATTCATACTTTGTACATTCCATATTCCAATGATTAATGGATGTTTGCCACTGTTTCTCCTCAAATTGAATGGTGCCACATCAGCAAATGGAGGTCTCTAAAGCTTTACCTTATCCATATGAGTAAGATGATTTTATTCTTATAATGCATCTCTTGCCCAGTCCTACTTTGAGAGCTTTATAAGCTAAGTGACTCATCTTCCTCCTCTGTATTGGACAAGGTTTCTGGACTATTCATAAATTTGCGCAGTAATGTATCAGACAGTGTTTCTCTGCTATTCATAAGGTTTTCCCTGGCCAATTCTTTGAGAAGTGGGTGGCTTCCTCCTTCTTCCTAGTCTGTCTCAGTCTGCAAGCCAGGCTGATTACTGTGCACCATGAATACCCCACTGGTTTTGAAACACCAATGGCACAGTCTCAAGACTCACAGAAACATGTCATGACAGTAGGATAAACCGAGACTAGTTTGCCTCCTTTAGCTGTTAGAAATCTCTCCAACAACCCTTACCTGGATCCCTGGGCTGACTTCTAGATCTGTTCCGGTCCCCTTTGCCTTTTCTGTCCTCTTCCTGCCTTCCTGCCACTCTGCTTGTGGGTCATGGCCTGGGTTGCCTCTCCTCACCTGGGTCCCTGCGGCTGACTCTTCCTTATTGAGGGTGCACCCCCATTTTTGCTGAACCTCCACTTTATCACTCATGATATCTTTCTTCAGGGATTGGTCCCTTTGGACAACATGACTGATGGCTAATATTGTGTGTCAATTGGCTGGAGCATGATCCTAAGTGGTTTAAGCAGTTATGATGTAGTCATCCTCATGATGACATCTGATATAATGTAATGACCCCCATGATATCTGCTATGAACAACCAATCATTTGAAAGGGTGTTTCCTCAGGGGTGTGGCCTGCTTCCAATATATATATATGTATATCCTGGGAAAATACTCTGGCTTTCTGCTGTGTTTTGGTACTGCATCTAGGTCATCATCATCTCTGGTTCCTGGACTTGAACCAGTGGCCTGCTATATTGCTCCCTGATCTTGAGATTATTGCTTCCACAACCTGTGAGCCAACAATCTGCCATTTTACCTGCCAATCTGGATTTGTCAACATCCAAAGCCAGCAGCCTGTTATACTTACTGTTATATTGGATTCATCAGACCCTGCAGCTACAATGAGTCAGGAGAAACCTCCAGTTTGATATTTGACCCATGGACTTGGGACTTGCCAGCATCTATGACTGCATGGGCCATTACCTTGTGATAAGTCTCTGTAGGTCTACATTAATTGACATTATGTCATATATATATACATACACACACACACATATATATATATATAAAAGCTTCACTGGTTTTACCTCTCTAGAGAAACCAGCCTAAGACAATGAACAAAGTACAAGAGACAAAGTCCAACCATTCTTGTTTCTAAGGAGCATTTCAGCTGTACTTCCTTCAAGACAGATTTGTTCATTTTTCAAACATCCATTGTATGTATATTCAATATCTTTCATCAACACAACTCAAATGCACCAATTTTGTGTTCTTCTTTATTCATTTTCCAGCTCTCACATGTATATGAGGTTATTGAATATACCATGGCTTGAGTAAGACCCACTCAACTCTTCAAAGTGATATCTTTGCTCTTTAACACTTCAAAGAGGTCTTTGAAGCAGGCTTGCCCAATGTAAAACATTGTTTGATTTCTTTCCTTTTTTAATTTTTTATTGTGATTTGGGTGAAAGTTTACAGAGCAAACTGGCTTTCCATTCAACAGTTCATACACTTTTTGTTTTGAGACATTGATTGCAATATCCATAATGTAACAGCTGTCTTATATATGCAATATCCATAATGTAACACTTCCTCCCTATGGTTACCTTTTCCCTGTGTCCTCCTTTCCTATGCATTACTGCTTTCTGAGCTTTCTCACTATGCAAATGCTACCCTTCTTACTTCCCATGGTTGATTGTTCTAAGGAGTGTACCTCCCTAGTGTAATTGTTCACCTCATAGCCCTTAAGGTTAAGTCATGGGAATCAGTTCCAGACCCAAAGCATGACTAGGGGCCTGATTGGATTTCTTGACTTCTGCCTCCATGGGTGTTGATTGTGGGTTCAAGTAAAATGAAATCCTTGACAACCTCAATCTTTTCTCCATTTATCATGATGTTGCTTATTGAGCCAGTTGGGAGGATTTTTGTTTTCTTTATGTTGAGGTATAATCCATACAGAAGGCTGGCAGTCCTAAATTAGTACATACTATCCAGGAACCTTGGAATCAACTCCACCACAATAGCTTTGGTGTTTTGGTTATCAAGAAAGTTTGAGCATCAAGTTCTCACAGGATGTAACAAAGAAGAACCAGGGCAGTAAGAGATGTTTTTGCAATCAATTGTAAACAACCAAAGAAAATCTCAGGCAAGCCTTAAACATATTGATCCCTTAAAACTGTCATACCCCAGGTCCCCTTCCCCATAAGCCTTCTCTGATTGTCCATATAAAGGCGCCCCTTCTTTGCATCCCTATTGCTTCCCATGCTTAGTTCTACTGAAGCACTTATTGCTCCAATAAACACTGAATTGTGTTTGTTTATATGTTCTCAGACTTGATCATAAACTCTGTGGGAGCAGAGTCTATATATCCATCCTTTTGTGTCTCTAATAAATACTTAGCACTCAAGAAAATTTGATGACTAAATTAATGAATGTTGTTGTTATGTGCTGTTCAGTCAGTCCCGACTCATAGTGACCCCTCTTTGGGTTGTCAAGGCAGTATCACTACAGAAGCAGATTGCCCAATCTTTCTTACGAGGAGTGGCTGGTGGGTTTGAACCACCAGCCTTCTGGTTAGCAATCAAGTGCCTTAGGCACTATGCTACCAGAGCTCCTAAATTAATGAATAGTGAGTAATAACAAGATGTGAGGTCCCTGGGTGCACTAAATTATTAACCTATGGTTGGTGGTTCAAACCTACCCAGAGACACCATGGAATAATGGCCTAGTGATCCACTTCTGCAAAGATCACAGCCAAGAAAATTTCATGGAGCAATTCTACTCAGTAATACATAGGGTCACCATGAGTTGGAATCAATTCAATGGCTGTGGATTTGGTTTTCAGCAGGTTTAACAAGTCAAATGGAATTTGACCATACCATAAGTACATCATGGCCCTTTCCAAAAAAAAAAAAAAAAAATCCATTTGATATCCAAAAAAAAAAATGAGAAGCACTTCTTTAGATTATCAAAGAATTTCATTGAAGAAATAGAAAGGTTAGTAATTACATTGCAGATCTCAGCATCTGCCTGACACCCTAAAAGCCCAGTCATCACAATAGCCCCTTTCAGTCCTCCTTTTTCTCTTCCTGGGCTTCTCCTTTGCTCTCTCTAAACTTCAAGCCTCCAACCAGCCTGTTAGCTCTGTTTGGGCATTCTAAAAGTTGCTCCCATTCCTTCCTAATGAAAATCAATTTTACCTTGCTCAGCTCCAATTCCAAAGTTACACTGATTACTTAGATCAGCACAACAAAAATCCAGGCTCAGTAGCCTCCTGGGATCAAAGAACCCCTCCTCCTCTTCAGAAGCAGGCTTGAGGGAATGCTATAAATTCTCAAATGTTATTATCCTTGTCACAGAAAAAAATGAATTAATGATTTCCTGGATCCTCTCTGGATATGACCTCAGCATTTCCGTCTCTTGATCTTTTCATCTTATTATCATTTTCTTCCTAAAGTCTTCCCTCCTCAGAGTCAGGAACTGTCATCTGTAAGTAATGGGCCATGTATACAGATTCTGTTCCTGTGATGAACAGGACTGAGGGAGTATCTCCACTCACATCACCACCACCTCCTCTCTCCTCAGGGTTCTCAATGCCTATGTGTCATCCCTGAGCAATTTTCATCAACTTGCTCAGAACTTGCCTGAGGAGAAGGGGGCCTGGAGCAGAACTGTCTCTTTAATGGGATTTTAATGGGATTTTCAGTAAACTAATCTTATTTAGATATCATAGGAAGCCATGTAATCTCATCTGGGCACTCTTATTTCCTCAAGAAAAGGGAAAGCTTTGTAATTCATTTTCAGCAACAGGAACACTTTAATAAAATCTGCTTCCGAAGGTTAAATGATCAGACAAACAGCTGCTGCCCCAAGACCTTCTATCCATCCATCTTATTGATTGGGGTAACCATGACACCAAAAAAGCCATGACAAAAGTTGTTTATATAAAATCCATGCTAAAAGCTTATGCTATTGTCATGTATGCTTCTTTTTTCATTTTCTTTTTTTGCCAGTATTTTAGATCCATAGACTTAAATGCTAAGACATGATAAAATAAATGCAGAGTCCGAGAGGATTGGAGAGTTTCTGGGTGATGCAAATGGTTAGTAACCTCAGCTGCTAACCGAAAGGTTGGAGGTTTGAATACATCCAGAAGTTCCTCAAAAGAAAGATTTAGTGGTTGACTTCTGAAAAATTAGCCATGAAAACACTATGGAGTGCAGTTCTCCTTTGAAACACATGGGGTCACCATGTCAAGAGCTGACTTGACAACAACTGGGTTTTTTTTTTTTTTTTTGACAGAACTGAGTTTCTGCCACCTGAAAACTAAACTAATGTAAGATCAACTTTATTCTTCCTAAGCTTTGTTTTCATTACTAAAATGATGGTGAAATGGCCTAAAATAAGACACATGATCACCCATAGCAAGCTCATAAGTTAGTGTTGTTTCAAAACTATATATTTTAGAGGAGGCGGGGCAAGATGGCGGACTAGGCAGAAGGATTGCACAGACCCTCTTCAACAAAGAAAAGGGAAACCAATAACTACAGACACAGAAGATAATCTTGGACCCCTGAGCCTTGAAGGAAAGGATGCAGATTTGGACTAAACCCCAACTAGCAGAAGAATTTGCGTGAAAATACCA
>NW_006921591.1:11875150-11885019 GCF_000298275.1 Orycteropus afer afer
AAAAAAAAAAAAAAAAACTATATATTTTAAATATTGCCCAAGACATAGATTTATGAGAAGCTGAAAATAATACACAAAAGAACACAGAAGGAACACAGAGGTGATGATGCACATTCTCTCCTTTATCAATATCAACAATTCAGCTCTGGTTTCAAATATGTATGAACCTACTCTCCCTGGAAAATACAATCTTCTTCATCTCTCTTATGGCAAGTTAGGATTTAAATTCTAGCTTTGCTGATTCTAAAATCAAATTCTCTTCATGTTATTATAATTTCTCATCAATGTTTATGTAAGCTATGAATTAGTATTAATAGGAGTTGACTGAAAGAATGAGCCATGGTTTCTTTAAAATAAACATTACTTTCTAGACCTTCTCAACTAGATTAGATGCTATGAAGTAAAATATAATAACAATCAAGCAATAGTCATTTGCTGAAGGCTTAAATCAAACACATCTGGGAAAGTTCTGCTTGGCTATTTCTTCTCCTGTTACTGTTTCCATTCTTCTAAGGAAAACTTTCCTCAAAGGAGAGTCAACTTTGTCATGCAAAGAGGGGCCACAGCCCACCCATATGGTAACTGTGGAAGGAAATTTCTACTTGCTTTCAAAAGATCCTTACCAAGGACAGCCTAGAATGGCAGCTTAATTAGATACACCATGCCATCCTCCCATAGCAAAGACCTAAGAAACTAAGTGAAACAAATACTCATGACCATCTTGGATCCATGAACAGCAAATGGAAGGATAAAAAATTAGATCAAACAACAAATGGAAAGATAAACTGAATGAAAGCAGTGAACAAGGAAATATTTGGATCATATGCACTTTGCCATCCAACCTAGTGCAGTGTGGCCATCTTGAGACAAAGTAAGCAGTATTTCTGGATGAGGAACTCAGAAAGACAACTTCACAGAATTCCCAGTAAGAGACAATGATATTGTGTAGACAACTCAGAGTGAAGCAAGGTAAGCAGAACATGAACCAGATCTAAAGAGGGAAAGTACAGGAAGGTGAGTGAGAGCTCCTAGGATCTGGGTGACTACAGAACAGGGAAGATGCCAGAAAATGGGGACAGAATCACTCACCAGCAGTTGTCCCTGGTCATTTGGTCATGTGGCATCAAAGAAAGGAAGGATTAGTGGAGGGACAGCTGGAGACACCCCACCTGACCAGTCTCTGGACAATCCTTCCTCTTCATATTTGGTCAGATCTGGATTCTGATTGCCAGCTACACTCTGTGAGGAATGCTGCAGTGACCACACTGGTGATGGGAGGAGCATGCTTCATCCATTCCCTACTGCCTTCCTGGTGACCAACAGTGTACCTCCCTGTGCCACCCTACCTGTACAGAGATTGGTGGCACAAACCTTCCCTCACCCTAACCTGCCTTCCCAGCAGTCCACAGCATGTGCTTATGTTGGGGGGAAAAATGAATCAATGGAAAAAAGAATCAGCAAAGTAGAGGACAAATCTCTTGATACTAATTTATTTGAGGAAAAATCAGAAAAATGAATACAGTCTAAGAGTCATGTGGGGCATCATCAAGAAGAATAATTTACACATAATAGGAATTTCAGAAGTGGAAGAGGAAAAAAATACAGATAGAATCTTTGAAGATATATTGACAGAAATCTTCCCAAATGTTATAAAATTCATGAAAGTTTCCACCCAAGAACCTCAAGGAATCCCATAAAGGAGAGAATTCCCAAAGAAACTCACCATCACATATCATAATCAAATGTTGCAAAATCAAAGACAAAGTAAGAATTCTGAAAGCAGCTCATGAAAAATGAAATATCACCTACAAAGGAGCACAAATAAGACTAAGCACTGATTTCTCAGCAGAAACCTTGCAGGCAATAGGATAAATAAAGTCCTGGAAGAAAATAATTGTCAACCTTGAATCATATATCCAACAAAATTTTGTTTCAAAAACATTGGTGAAAGAAAGACATTACCAGATAAGCAGAAATTAAGGAATTGGGGTTGGAGGGACAGGTAAGTTTTACAAGAAATATTAAAGTGACTCCTTCAGACAGAGAACCAATGACATCTGACATCTGGTAACCTGAGATAAAGACACATGACAGCATCACTCAAGTACCAACCCAGATAAAGACTAAAAAAGTAAAATAAAGCAGCAAAACTGTTAACAGTGGACCAGAGATGTTAAGTTGTAAATGACAAGAACTTCAAAACAAAAAGATGGAATAAATAGTGTAGTTATAGAACTTCCATATGGAGAGGAAGTCAAGATGGTATCAAGATATAACAGACCATTTTAAATGTAGGAAGATAAAGGTAAATTTCACAGAATAACCACAAAGAAAATCAATAAATCTACTCTCCAAAATAAAGAAGCAAAAAATAAAAAGATTCAGTAAAAAGAAAAACAACAAAAGATAAAAAAAGAAAAGCCATATACAAAAAGAACTCTGCACAGAAAATTAAGCAGAACAAAGAAACAGCTAACATCAACAAAATGGGAGCAGTGAATTCATACCTATTGATAATCACACTAAATGTGAGTGGCTTAAATGTGCTAATCAACAGACAGAGAGCAGTAGACTAGATTTAAAAAAAAAAAAAAAAAAAAACAGGTCCACCAATATGTTGCCTATGAGACACACCTTAGATACAAAGACATGAATAGGGTGAAAATCAGAGAATGGAAAAAAATATATCAAGCAAGTAGTAACTATAAAAGAGTAGGAGTGGTGATAACAATCTCTGATAAAATAGACTCTAAATCAAAATCCACTGTAAGAGACAAAGAAGGCCATTAAATAATGATTAAAAGATCAATTCACCAAGAAGATATAACTTGACCAAGGTAAATGAAGGTACAAAGAAGTACACAAGGAAAAGGAACAATTTCAGTAAGTGCTACTACAACATGGGCAATTTTGCAACAATAGCAACCAAAAACTATGTGTGTGGTTACATAGGTAGATATGTATGTATATCCTCTTATATGTGCATAGGAAGACGTATGTGAGTATATGTACATGCATGTATAGGTGTACATGTAAGTATATGTATATATATATATGTTTGTGTGTGTTGCATATATATCTATATATATAATAAAGGCATGGAGCTGCCTGAGGGCAGCCTGGGTAAGCAACCAGGGTGGAGGAGAACAGGAAATGAGCAGAGCAGTTTGGAACAACTAAAGGAGACAAACTTCTCTGTCAGTTAGTCATCCTGTGGTGGCTTGAGTGCTGTTGTGAGGCCGGATGCTATGTCACTGTTTCAAATGGCAAAGGAAGCAGCAGTCAAGACATCAAAAGACCTATTAAATTGGGCACAACTGTTGCAAAAGACCTCTTTCAAGTGCTGAAGAGCAAAGATGTCTCCCTGAGGACTAAGATGCACCTAACCCAGGCCATGGAATTTTGAATTGCCTCATCTGCATGTGGGAGCTGGACAATGAATAAGGAAGATTGAAGAAGAGTAAAGTCATCAGCAGCATTAAGAATAGCCACACTTCACTAAGGTAAATAGACCTAAAATAGTACACAAAGACAATATTCTATATCCTACTTTAGTGAGTAGTAACTGGGGTCTTAAAATTTTGTGAGCAGCCCATTGATCTCTCCCCATTCTGAGAAAAGAAGAGCAAAGAAAATAAAGGACTCAAGGAAACAATTAGTCCAAAGACTAATAATGGAAACTTGAACCCCAGCCTCCACAGCCCTGAAACTGAATTCAGACCAAACGTGGGTCCCGCCCCAATGCACAGTCAGGCCAAAATAGTTTACACAGTGAGTGATTAAGAAAGAGAAAATTATTTATTGCAAAGCAGCAATGCAAGGAGACAGGGGTCAGTACCCAAATCTGACTCCCTGAATGGAGGTCAGGATACAGTTTTGTAAGTTTCAGGAGAAGAGGGTTATACATATTCATAAAAACTTCAGGAATTTGGGCGTGAATTAACTGAGGATTGGCTGAAGCTTCCTTCGCCTAGGTTTAAAGAGCCAGACAATTTTTAATGCAATGTGCTTACACACCAGATGAGTCACATTGGCTTCCTGTTATCAGCTGATCAGGGCTTGGGCAAAGGGGAGAATATCAGTTCCCAGCAACTTTGTTCCTGTTTGTCTCATGGTACATGTCATGTCCTAGGCCAAAGTTAATTTTCAAATTGTCTCCTGAAAGACATTAACATACTTATCACCTGTTTCTAGGGAGATAACATGGGGAGGATGTGTGAATTGACCTTTCATTCCATTCAGTTCTTAAGAAACTGGGTTATCATGTTTACTTATCTGCTTCCAAACGAGGTAAAAGGATGAAGACTGAGCTTTGATTCATGAAGTATTGTGTCCACCTATCTGTCTTAACCAGAATGTGGGTGATAGCTGAGCTTTCATTCTATTCAGTTCTTAAGGAATTGAGTTATCTGCCTTCAACTGGGGATTCAGGCTGAATATTGATTCCACTGACTTCAAGACCAGAAGAACTAGATAGATGGTTCCTAGTTACTACTGCTGACTGCTGACCACTGACTGCTCTGAAAGGGATCACAATGGGAGGTAAAGTGTGAGAAAATGTGAAACAAAATTTAAAAGTATAAAAAAGACCAGGCTTACTGATCATATGAAGACTAGTGTAATCCCCAATATAATTGCCTTTAGACACCCTTTAAGCCAGGAACTGAATTCAACTCTTATGGCTCAACTTTCAGCCAATCAACAGACATGTCTATATGGTGAACAGTAAGGTATGCACTCATTAGAAAAATCAACCATACAAGATCAAGAAGGCAGAATTTTCCTAGGGATAGAGCTAGGAAGGCAGAGGGGATGAAACGGAAAGGAATGGGTATGAGGAGGAAGTGGGAAGAATGCTGTTGCATTGTGGGAATTGCAATGAATGTCACAAAACAAAATGTGTACGGATTGTTGAATGGATAACCAGTTGCTCTATAAACTTTCACCCAAATCACAAATTAAAAAAAAAAAAAAAAATAGGGGTCTCAACAGCAGAATGAAAAACTGTCCAGTCCTGTGCCAGCTCCACAATCTTTGCTATGCCTGAGCCCATCATTGTAGCTACTGTGTCAATCCATCTAGTTGAGGGCCTTCCACTTTTTAGTTGACCCTTCACTTTACCAAGCATGATATCCTTCTCTAGGGAATGGTCCCTTCTTACAACATGACCAAAGTAGATGAGACAAAGTGGCCATTCTCACTTCCAAGGAACATTGCAATTACACTTCTTCTGGAACAGATATGTTGGTTCTTTTAGTAGTCTGTGGTACGTTCAGCATTCTTTGCCAACACCACAAGTCAAAAGCATTAACTCTTCTTCAGTCTTCCTTATTCATTGTCCAGCTTCCACATGCATATGAGGTGATTGAAAATACCATGGCTTGTATCAGGAGTATGTTAGTCTTCCAGGAGGTATCTGCTCTTCAGCACATGAAAGAGGTCTTTTGCAGCAGATTTGCCCAATGCAATATATCATCTGATATCTCGACTGCTGCTTCCGTTGGTGTTGATTGTAGAGCCAATTAATATGAAGTCTTTGACAATTTCAATCTTCTCTCCATTTATCTTGATGCTGCTTATTGGTCCAGTTGTGAAGATTTTTGTTTTCTTTATATTGAGGTGTAAACCATACTGCAGACTGTAATCTTCATCTTCATCAATAAATTCTTCAAGTCATCCTCACTTTCAGCAAGCAAAGTTGTGTCATCATCATAGCACATGCTGATAATGAGACTTCTTCCTCCAATCCTGATGCCACGTTCTTCTTTATATAGTCCAGCTTCTCAGATTATTTGCTCAGTATACAGATTGAATAAGTATGGTGAAAGTATACAACCTTGATACACACCCTTCTTGATTTTAAACCATGGAGTGTCCCCTTGTTCTGTTTGAACAATAGCCTCCTGGTCTATGTACAGATTCCTCATGAGTACAATTAATCGTTCTGGAATTCCCATTCTTCTCAATGATATCCATAATTTCTTATGATCCACACAATTGAATAATTTTGCATAGTCAATAAAATACAAGTAAACATCTTTCTGGTATTATTTGTTTTAAGCCTAGATCCATCTGACATCAGGAATGATATCCCTCTTTTCACGTCCTCTTCTGAATCCAGCCTCCATTTCTGGAATATATATGTAAAACTTGAAAAACAATTTAGAAAAGTCATCTCTATGATTTTGTTTCTTAGAACCACTCTCTGTATCAAATGGCTTAGATTGGCAAAACCAATAAGGCTTATATATGTATATGTATATCTAGAGTCCCTTGACAAGTCCCAAGTCCATGTGTCAGACAACAGGCTGGAGACTTCTCTTGGCTCACATAGAAGTGGGGGCTGACAATTCCAAGATCAGCAGGTCAGAGAGTAGGATGCTGGTCACAGGTTGTGGAGGACAATTAATCCCAATATTGGCAAGCAATAAGGCAAGCTGCTGGCTCAAGTCCAAAGAACTGGAGGTCATATGATGATGAGCCAGATTCAGGATCCAGATTCAGTAAAAAGCCAGAGAGCTTTATCAGAACATCCATACATATTCAATGCAGGCCATACCCCAAGAGGAAACTCCCTTTCAACGGATTGTCTGCTTATAGCAGATATCATTATAGAGGTGATTACATTATATCAGATTTTTTCATGGAGGATGATTATATCATTACAAAACTAACTACATCATAACTGCCAAACCACTATAAATCATGGCCCAGACAAGTTGACACACAACCTTAACCATCACACCCTGAGACTATTGCCCCAAGATACACATTGAATTTGGAACTGAAGTTACACCTGGAGGTCGTCATTCAGCCAAATAATAGACTGCCTTAGAAAATAAACATTGTAATCCATGAAAATGTGCTCCCTTAAACAATCAACTATATGAGACCAAACAATATTTACCCAAAAGCAAAGATGAGAAGGCAGGGAGGGGAAGATAACTTAGATCAATGGTAACAGCACAAACTGAATAGAAACAATGAGAATGTTGACACATGAAAATTGTAACCAATGTCACAGAATTGTTTGTATAAAAAATATTAAATGTGAGAAAAAGAAGAAGAAAAAAAAGATCCTTATCACTCTATCTTAGCTCAGGTCCCCATATACAGATTCTAATATCAGAATTTGTATGTAGGAGGTTTTCTTTTTCTCTTCTTTTTACTCAAATTGTGATTTGTGTGCAAGATTGCAAAGTAAATTGGTTTCCCATTCAACAATTCATATACATTTTGTTTTGTGACATTCATTGCAATCTCCATAATGTAACAGCACTCTTTCCACTTCTTCCCTGTGTTTACCATTTCCCTTCATTCTTCTTTCCTATCCCTGCCTGCCTACTTAGCTTTATCCCTGGACAAATGCTGCCCTTCTGATCTCTTATGGCTGATTGTTCTAATGAACTTGTACCACCCTGATTTTATTTTTCACCTTATAGGCTTATCTATCACTTGGCCACAGGGGTGAGTTCAATTCCTTAATGTTTAAGGGCTATAACTTCAAGGGTTCCACCAGTCTCCATCAGACCAGTAACCCTTGTCTTTTTGTTATGATTTTGAATTTTTTTCCACATTTTTCTCACACTCTATCTGGGATCTTCTTTGTAATATCTTTCACAGAAGGCACTGGTAGTAGCCAAGCATCATCTAGTTCTTCTGATCTCAAGGTTGTGGAGGTTGGAGTTCACATGATCCATTAACCCTTTTACCTAATTGTTTCCTTGTGTTTTTTATTTTCTTCATTCTTTGTTCCAGATGGGAAGAGACCAGTAGTTCTACCTCAGATGGCCACACACAATCTTTTAAGACTCTAGTCTCTACTCACCAAAATACGATGCAGAACATTGTCTTTGTGGACTATTTTATGCCAGTTGACCTTAGCGTCCCCCCAGGACTATGGTCCTGAGCCTCCAGCCCCAATGACTCATTCCTTTAAGGTGTTTAGATATGGCTAAGAAGTTTTCATAACTTTGTCCCCTGTATGTTTTACTATGTTCATGGATATATTTACAACATATATAAATACAAATGCAGAAATATCCTCTGTCAAACCTATATATATTCATGGATGCAGTCCCATTCCCCTTCCCACCCTATTCAGCTTGAGTGTCTATCTCTGTATTCACTCATAGATTATTGTTATTACTGTTATTGTAAGATTGTGTATGCTGTAGTTCTTACCTTTGTTGCCTTTTACTCTTGTGCTCTTCCCAGTAACTTCCTCTGCCTTGATCTTCTTGTGATGAACTTCTCCTTATTAAATATTACCTTTCCATTCATCCTAGTTAATACATGTCTGTCCTCTAGTTAGCAATTTACCCTCCTTTCCCTTCCCACCACTGATTAGCATCAAAGAATGATTCTTTCTGTGTGTAAACCTTTTCTTGACTTTTTACATTAGTGGTCCCATACAATATTTATCCTTTTGTAATTGACTAATTTCACTCAACATAATGTTCTTTAGGTTTATCCATGTTAGGAGGTTTTTCACAGATTCATTGTTATTCTTTAACATTGTATACTACTTTGTTGTGTGTGTGTACCATAGTTTATTTATCCATTCATTCACTGATGGGCTCTAAAGTAATTCCTATTCTTTTGCTATTGTCAATAGTGCTGTGATAAACATGAGTGTGCATATATCTGTTCAAGACACAGCTCTTATTTCTCTAGAATATATTTTCTAGGAGGTTTTGAGGGAATATATTCAGGAACAACACCTACATGGAAGTAAGGGAAGTAGAGAGTTGGGCAGAGGGAGAAGCTGAACTGTAACACATGCCCCACCCCCTGAAAAAAAAAAAAAGCCTGAACTGATTTCAAAGGGAGTTCTAGAGCAGAGATATCACTTCAGCGCTGTCCTCAATTGAGGTAAGAAGATTAGGCCTTTGTATTTGAGCATCAACCAATATTAGATTCAGGCTCCCTTGTAGGAAGGGGCATAATGTGGAAGAGTCAGAAAGGAACATAACATGGAAGAGATAGTTCCAAAAGATTGGGGCAATTGTAGAAGAGGAAAACAGCTCAAGCTATCAATAGCTGACACTCTTGGAAGCTGAGGAATGAGCAGCTCTGTCACAAGAGTGTGTGTGTGGGGGTGGGGGGGTGGGGTCTCAGCAATGCATCATTTGCTTCATTAAGGCCCATTTGTTTCTTATTGCCAATTCACCCCACCTGAGAACAGCTCCTACAGAGCTCAGTTTGGCCCTGTTTCCTGAAGAAACTTCACAAGTAAGGTTTGTGAAATAAAATATACTCCCTGATGCTACAGCTGCTCTCAAGGATGCAAGGGATAATTATTATTCTTTTCTATTCCCCATTTTCATTTTCCCTGTCCATCGGTTAGCACTTTGAGTGGTCTATATGGCTTAAGTGATGAGGTGACTCAGACCCTCATCCCTGAGAGATCTGAGCCTCTGTCATTGTTCTCAAGCTGTGGCTGCTCTATTTGTTCATTTATGTCAAATTAGTCAGCAAGGTACCAAGAGATATTCCGGTGGATCGCCTGCATAACAAATAATTGCCTGCCCCTATCGTGGAACAACAGTCCTATCTTCTCCTAATGATCAGAATCAATTACCCCTGTAGGTATTGACTCTTGGCTTGCCTGCTGATCCCTTGACATTGAATCCCTGGGTAGCACAAAACAGTTAAAAGCTTGGCTAATAACCCAAAGGTTGGCTGTTCAAATCTACCCAGGGATGCCTCAGAAGAAAGACCTGGTGATCTATATTTAAAAGATTATAGCCATTTAAAATCCTCTGGAGGGGGGAGTTCTGGTAAGATGGCGGACTAGGCAGAAAGACTGCACCGACCCTCTTCAACAAAGAAAAGGGAAACCAATTAACACAGACACAGAAGATAAT
>NW_006921591.1:11888004-11894533 GCF_000298275.1 Orycteropus afer afer
TGGTGGCATTGAGGATGAGAAAGACATAGAGAGGTACATGGGAGGTACAGACAACAAAGATGAACCCTTTTGCACATACAGTCCTACATTGTCAGTGAATGCAAACTTGGGATAGATGGGTGGACAGGCTGAACAATTAGGTGTGTCTATGAAATAGGGAGTGTATCCAAGAACATGTATAGGGTTGGCAGACAATGGTCCTATAAGTTTATGTGAATGATCTGAATTCCCATGTGTGTAGTAGAGCTGACAAGGTGCAAGGTTGTGGTCACTGCTTGGTCACAGCCAGCTACCCGGAGGGACCAAATAGTTGAACCTGAAGGCTTGGGACCATAGTCACAGGGGATATCAAGCTCAATTGGCATAACATACTATACAAAACATTGTTCTACCTCCTACTTTGGTGAGTAGCGAATGGGATCTTAAAAGCTAGCAAGACGCCATCTAGACGCAATGATGGGTCTCTCCTCATCCAGAGCAAAGAACAATGAAGAAAACCAAAATTCATGGAAATAATTAGTCCTAGCAATTGTTACAGCATCTGATCTGCAGCCTATATGACTATGAGACCAGAAGAACTAGATGGTGCCCAGCTACCACTGTCATCCACTTGGAAGGGGATCTATGTAGGAGATTCAGGATAGAAAGGGAGAACAATGTGGAACAAAACTCAAAATCTTTTGAAGAAAAAGAAAAAAAAAAAGTGGAGACCAGGTTTGCTGGTCTGATAGAGCCTGGGAACCACTGTGACTATGGCCCCTAGCTGCCCTTCAGGTCTGGAATTGAACCCATACCCGTGGTTTTCAACCAAAGAAAAGATAAGCATGTGAGTTGAACATTTACCTCAGATAGATACACTCCTTGGAGAGAACAATTATGGGAGAAAGAAGAGCTGCTTATGCACAGGGAGACAGCTCAGGGGGCAGGAGTGCATGGAGAGAAGGACTGGGAAGAGGTAATTATGGGGAGGTAGTGGGAGGGGAGCTGTTGCATTGTGGTAAACAGTGGTCAATGTCATGAGACAAAGTGTATGTGAACTGCTATATGGAAAGTGAATTTGCTCTGTAGATCTTCACGCAAATCACAATAAAAAAAAAAAAATAAAAAAATAAAAAAACCTATGAAGCTGATTTCTACTCTGGCACACATGAGGTCTCCATAAGTTGGAATTGACTTGAAGGCAACTGGTTTGTTTTTTTATGATTTTGTTCTCTTGACACAAGTGAATTTTTATCAGCCATAGATTAACACTTAATGAGACTCTTACTATATCTCCTCTGAGCATTTCCTTTCTGGGAACCAAGACCACTAGACCTGTAGAGACTAAAATTGAGGGAATAAGATGCACAAATTCTCCAAATGAGTGACTGAGAATGGTAGTAAGATCCATTTGATCTATTGGGCACACAGTACAATATAAGTCACTAATTTAGGGTGTATACTGCATCCTTAAAGAATGCAGCTATAACTTTCAAAGGCCATGTCATCATTTTATCCAGCTGGAAGTTTCTGAGTGCTATGCTTTGTGATATGACCAGAGGAACCCCTAATCATGTGCTCAGTGCCTATAATGTGGGTGTGTTAGACTGGGTTCTCTAGAGAAGCAAAACCAGTAAAGCTGAGAGAGAGAGACAGAGAGAGAGAGAGAGAGAGAGAGAAATGTATCTTAGGAAAATGGCTCACATACTTATAGAAGCTGGCAAGTCCCAAGTTCTTGGATCAAATGTCAAGCTGGAGGCTTTAGCCGACTCATTCATCTGCAGGGGCTGACGAGCTCAGGGTTGGTAGGCAGTATACTAGCTGTTGACTCCAATGAATGACGAATCCAATATCTCCAGGCCAAATGGTGGATTGTTTGCTAACAGAGGACAGTTGTAAGCAGTACGACAGAATCCTGATCTACAGAAGGGTGTCTCTTTTCCCAAATGTCCATAAATATACTGAAAGCAGGCCACACTCCTAGTGAAACTCCCTTTCAATGGATTGGCTGCTCAAAACATATACATCTGATCCCATCATGGGAACAACCCACATTACAATTGCTTAAACCACATAGAATTGTTGTCCAGCCAAGTTGACACATAGCTCCAACTATCACGGTCATCCCTTGTCAACTTGGCAGTTGTACACATCTATCAACCATATATAATCTCTAAATAAGGACAATTATAAAGTCATATTTGCACCTAACCTTATACACTAACACACATACAATCGAAACGCATTAATCTTATTTACATTTCAAACTTCATAACAGAAGGAAACAAAAATATTTGATGCACATATACAATGAAGAAATATAACAATCACAGTCCTCGTTTCTGCAGCTGGTCACGTGGTCGTAGCTGATATTCAGAACTACCTTTTCCCACCACATATTCTGTATTTCCCTTGCCCCCAGCAAGCACTTCAGCTGGTCGTGGTTCTTTGCCTGGTGGGGTGACCCAAACCTTCATTCCTGAGGGGTCTGTGCCCTTAGCAGTCATATCAGAATTGGGTTGCTGTAATTTTCCATTGACTTTAATCACAGGGCATGGTAGTACTAAGAGACATCCTAAAGAATCTCCTATACTCCAGACATATTCTTCCTTACCTCCATTATGTAATGTCAATCCAATTTCCCCTTGGTAATCAGGATCTATCACACCAGATAGTACAGTAATGTCTTTCTTTGTCTGTTGATCCAGAGGCATGAGGAAGCCAAAATGTCTGGGTGGCATTCTTAATTTTCAGTTCAATGCAATCAGTATTGTGTCTCCAGGTGGCAGTGTTCCTCCCTTTGGGACTAAGATCTCCAGACCCACAGAGCATAGGGTAGCAGGGACGGGAAGCAAAAATTTTTTGAGTGGGTCACTAGGGGTAATTGTGATTGGTACCACTCCAGTTTCCACCCCTTGGTTCCTGGACCCATGAATCCTGGCTATGGGAGAAACAAAACCGTATATTGGATGCTGGGTTAGAGCATATACAGCCTCCTAGAGAACAACATTGCCCCAACCCTTCAGGGTATTGCCACTTAGCTGGTGCTGTAATTGTGTTTTCAATAGGCCATTCCATCACTCTATAAAGCCAACTGCTTCAGGATGATGGGGAACATGGTAAGACCAGTGAATTCCATGAGCATAGGTCCATTGCCGCACTTCATTTGCTGTGAAGTGAGTCACTTGATCTAAAGCAATGCTGTGTGGGATACCATGACAGTGGATAAAACATTCTGTTAGTCCACAGATAGTAGTTTTGGCAGAAGCATTGCATTCAGGGAAGGGGAATCCATATCCAGAATAAGTATCCAGTAAGAACAAAACACTGTCCTTTCCATGATGGAAGTGGTCCAATATAATCAACCTGCCACCAGCTTGCTGGTTGATTATCCCTAGGAATGGTTCCATATCTTGGTACTCAGTGTTGGTCTCTGCTGCTGGCATACTTGGCACTCACAGTGGTGGTAGCCAAATCAGCCTTGGTAATTGTGGTAGTTATATTTGTGTGTCAACTTGGCTGGACCTGGTTGAGTGGCTGGGCAGCTGGTGCTAGTTATTCTGCATGATGAGACTGGCAATCAACTCCATGGTGGAATCTACCACAAGCAGCTGAATAGCTACCTTTGGAATGTGCTGTGCTTCCTCTATATAAGGAGAAGCCTTGGGAATGGTCTCTAGCCATTGGCACACCTGGACCCTGCATGTAGCCGTGTCATCACTCAGAAGCCTGCTATGCTCTGCCGACCTTGTTACTTACAATGGACTTAAGGTAATGGCCTGCTGTATGGTTTGGTAACATCGGGACTGTGCCTTTTTACTTGTCAACCTTGGACTTCTCAGTCTCAGCAGCCAGTAGCTGTTTGAGTGAAGAAATGCCTCTAGTTCCAGTGAGCCAGGAGCAAGAGACAGACTTGGACCCCAAGGTTGAAGGGCTTTCACCCAGCCCCTAGAGCCCGGCACTTTGATCTTGGACTTAAAGCTTCCAAATTGTAAGAATAAACTCCTGTTTGTTAAGGCCATTCCATTTGTGGTATATTTCTTGACAGAGTGGCACTAGGTAACCAGAAAAGTAAGTGGAAGTCCATGTTGCTGAGCCCATGCATAACCTCCATGCCTGCCACCATGGCCACTTTGTTCATGAGCCCATTGAGCAAAGACAGGAGTAGCTAGGGAAAAATGATGGCTGGTTTCCACTGAATGTGTCATCCTATCCACCTGATTATTGAAGTCCTCCTCTGCTGAGGTCACCTTTTGGTGGGCATTCACATGAGACACAAATATTTTTATTACTTTGGCCCAATCAGAGAGATCTATCCAGATACCTCTTCCCCATATATCCTTGTCACCAGTTTTCCAAGCATCCTCCTAAGACCCAGACCATCCAGCCAAGTCATTAGCCACAGCCCATGAATCCATATATAATTGCATATCTGTCCATGTCTTATTCCATGCAAATGAACAGCTATATGCATGGCTCGAAGTTCTGCCTATTCAGAGGATTTCCTTTCACCACTGCCCTTCAAGAAAGTCTCAGTAAGGGGCTGCAGTGCTTCTGCTGTCCACTTTCAAGTTGTGCCTGCATATCACACACAACTATCTGTAAACAAGGCATGAGTTTTCTATTCCTCAGAAAAGTGATCATAAGAAACTCCCCATGAGGCCATAGGTGAAGACTGGGAGAAGGAAGGTAATGTGACTAGAGTGGAGACTGTAGGCATTTGGGCCACTTCCTCCTGCAACTTAATTGTGCCTTCAGGTCCTGCTCGAGCCCTATCTCTGATATATCACTTCCATTTAATGGTAGAGTGCTGCTGTGCACGTCCAACTTTATGACTCTGTGGGTCAGACAACACCCAGTTCATGATGGGCAGCTCAGGCCTCATGGTGACTTGGTTAAGCATTCAGTCTCTACTAAAGCCCAATAACAAGCTAAAAGCTGTTTCTCAAAATGAGAGTAGTTATCTGCAGAGGATGGCAGGGCTTTGCTCCAAAATCCCAAGGGTCTGCATTGTGATTCACCAATAGGGACCTGAGAAAGACTCCAAACAGCATCTCTATCTACTACAGACACTTCAACACCATTTGGATCAGCTGGATCATATGGCCCAAGTGACAGAGCAGCCTGCACGGCAGGCTGAACCTGTTGCTGAGCATTCTGTTGTTCTGGGCCCCACTCAAAACTAGTAGCTTTCTGAGTCACTTGATAAATAGACCACAGAAACACACCCAAATGAGGGATGTGTTGCCTCTGAATTCCAAAAAGGCCCACAGACATTGTGCCTCCTTTTTAGTTGGGGGAGAAGCCAGATAAAATAACTTATCCTTCACTTTAGTAGGAATATTTTGACATGCCCACCATTGGACCCCTAGAAATTTGACTGAGGTGGAAGGTGCCTGAATTTTTGTTGGGTTAATTTCCCAACCTCTAGCACTCATATGTCTCACCAATAAGTCTAGAGTCATTGATACTTCTACCTTCCTAGGTCCAATCAGAATAATGTCATCAATATAATGGACCAGTGTGATGTCTTTTGGAAAGGAAAGTGATCAAGTTCCCTATGGATGAAATTATGACATAGTGCTGGGGAATTGATATACCTTTGAGGAAGCACTGTGAAAGTATACTGTTGGCCTTGCCAGCTGAAGGTAAACTGCTTCTGATGATCCTTTGAAGTTGGTATCAAGAAAAAGGCATTGGCCAGATCAATAGCTGTACTGTTTTGCTCAAGCAATGAAACCACATCAGGAACAGCAGCTGCTATTGGAGTTACCACCTGATTAAGTTTATGATAATCTACTATTATTCTCCAAGATCCATCTGTATTTTGCACAGGCCAAATAGGCTAATTAAATGGGTATGTTGTGGGAATCACCAGCCCTACATCTCTTAGTTCTTGATGATGGCAGTAATCTCTGCAACCCCTCCATGGATACGGTATTGCTTTTGATTTACTATTTTTCTAGGTAGAAGCAGTTCTAATGGCTTCCACTTGGCTTTTCCTGCCATAATAGCCCTTACTCCACATGTCAGGGACCCAATGTGAGAATTATGCCAATTGCTCAGTATATCTATTCCAATTATGCATTCTGGAACTGGGGAAATCACTACTAGATGGATTTGGGGACCAACTGTGAGATGCACCTTAGCTAAGACTCCATCAAAGTGACCTCCATATGCCTCCACTCTGACTGGTGGGCCACAATGACACTTTGCATCTCCTGGAATTAGTGTCATTTCAAAGCCAGTGTCCAGTAGTCCCTAAAAAGTCAGATTATTTCCTTTTCCCCAATGAACAGTCATTCTCATAAAAGGCCTCAGATCCCTTTGGGGTTGTTGTTGTTGTTGTTAAGTGCCGTCGAGTCATTTTCGACTCATAGCGACCCCATGCACAGCAGAACGAAACACTGCCCGATCCCACTCCAGCCCCACAATCCATGCTATACTCGAGCCCGTCATCGCAGCCACTGTATCAATCCATATCCCTGAAGGCCTTCCCCTCTTTCGGCGACCCTCCACCCTACCAAGCATGACATCCTTCTCCAGGGAA
>NW_006921591.1:11898293-11907410 GCF_000298275.1 Orycteropus afer afer
AGATCAGTGAGTAAGCACAAGCACGCCCGTGCTTACCTCGCTCCCGGTGATTAAGCACAAGCCCGCCTGTGCTTACCTCGCTCCCGGGGACTAAGCACAAGCCCATCCGTGCTTACCTAGCTCCCAGAGACCCGGTCCCTCTCGGGAGGGTAACAAGGGAAAGTGTTCAGTGCAGATCAGTGAGTAAGCACAAGCCCACCTTGTTTCAGTACCTATGCTTAAACTGCCCCTTGGCTGATCGCTCTTCTCTTTGGGGTAGGCTGGGAGAAAGATTGACATTATAAATTTTTGGCAATGTAGTGGAGTCCTTCCTCAAAGGGACCCAACCTCCCTTTCATTCAAGGGGCTGTGGGTCTATAAACTGACTCAAGTCTGGGAATTGATTGAGAAGCAGTGACTGTATTCTGGTAATTCAATCTAGGCTTCTGTTCACATGACCTAGAATTCTTCTGTCTATACAGATCAAGTAAATATCTAATAGGTTTGTCATGTATTTCACTACTAGGAACACCATGAGCAAGTAGCCAATGGCACAATTCCACATGAGTCAGAATATTCTTATTACTATTCCAACTCTGCTGTTCATTATGGTAACCACACCCGCCTTGCTTTATCAATTAACTGTTGCCACTTGGCCCCTACTACCACAGGGTTCAATCAGCCCCATTGTAGTTAAGTGTCTTAGTTCAATTAGGGCAGTTCTCACTGTCAAGTCAGGTTTACATAAAATAGCAATCACAGCAGGCTTCAAGGATGCTGGAGCTCCCTTCACAAATTTATTCCTCACCATACTGGTGAAAGGCATGTCTTCTGGACTCTCCATTTCTGGCTCTAGGGGTCTAATCTGATAAATCCACTCTAACAGGCCAATTTCCTTAAGCCTCTGGATACCTTCTTCTACATTATACCAAGGCAGGTCAGCTAATACAACTTGACTTAAGGTAGGCCACCCCATAATCCATGCCTCAATAAGCCAACCAAATAAACTATTAGATCATTTCCTAACCTCTCAAGCTGAAGCATTGAATGAAGAATCCATACTTAGTGGGCCTAAATAAATAAACTCAGACTGATCCAATCTTATATTCCTTGCACCATTATCCCACACCCTCAGTAGCCATTCCCATAAATATTCTTCAGGTTTCTGTCTGCATATGTTAGCAAAATCAAGTAGGTCTTTTCAGGTATAGCATACCACCTCCTCAGTCACGCTTTCTATTTCACCTTTTGGGGCTCACTTGGACTTAACTTTCATTATAGGTCTAACAGCAACAATGGGTGATTGGGGCAGTTCCTGAAACATTCAGCAATATCTTCCATGGCCTCTGCCTCAGGCAATGACCCAGCAGGAACAACTGGGTTAATACCATCAAACAGAGGTGGAGAGGATAATGGTTTTACAGTAATCCCTTCAAATGGGAGGGATTCAACAGAATTTACAGGCTCCATATCCTTATCTTCCTGACTATCTTCCCGTAAGTCCCCATTCCAGGATTCAGGATGCCATTTTTTCCCAATCAATGCCCTCGCTTTAACTTCAGACACCATTCTGTGTTGGTAATGTAATTGACATTGTAATTCAGCCACACTTACAGTAAGACTCTGGGTTTGGTTTTCAGCAATCTCAGCTCTGTTACTAGAAGAAATAAGGCTTTCTTTCAGAGCACAACTGGAAACATTGAGGTCTTTTATGTGGCACTTAGGCTGTGACTCAGCAGCCCTGAGCTCATCTCACTCTTTCATCACTTTGTCTAGTGCAAGTAAGACCAATGAACAAGCTTCCTTATACTCCTCATGCTGACAAAATTGCAGAAAAGTATCAAATATGTGATTACCCAGAGCCTCACTTCTCCAAAGTACTTGATGTATTGGTGGTGCTTTTTGCATATTAATGTTGCCACCTCATGCCATGGATTAGCAGGGCCCTGTTTACTAATGGAGGTAGGGTCACCAGTGCCTTTACAATTAATCAATTGGGAGAATCAATTTAGGAAGCCCATCCTTATGACTTTGTCTCTCTAGAACCACTCTGGTACCAAATGTGTTTGAATGGGTTCTCTAGAGAAGCAAAGCCAGTAAAGCTTATATAGAGAGAGAAATTTATCTTAGGAAAATGGCTCACACACTTATTGAAGCTGGCAAGTCCCAAGTTCTTGGATCAAATGTCAAGTTCAAGGCTTTTCCCGATTCATTCAGCTGCAGGAGCTGACGAGCTCAAGGTTAACAGGCAGTATACCAGCTGTTGACTCCAATGAATGGCAAATCCAAGATCTCCAGGCTGAATGGTGGATTGTTTGTTCACAGTTGTAGGCAGCACAACAGTATCCTGACTTACAGAAGAGGGTCTCTTTTCCCAGAATGTCCATAAATATATTGAAAACAGGCCACACCCCTAGAGAAACTCCCTTTCAATGAATTGGCTCCTCAAAACATATACATCTGATCCCATCATTGGAACAACCCACATTACAATTGCTTAAACCACATAGAATTGTGGTCTAACCAAGTTGACACACAGCTCCAACTATCACAGTGGGCCCCTTGGTCTTGGAGAATAATGTACAGCATTCCTTGTTAATAGAACATACACAGTAAACCATTTGATAGTAGTGCTAACTGAGACACTGCAGGCAGGGAAGCAAAACCTATACCTAAAATATACAGTGATTCCAGTCAAAACAAATTACTGCTCTTCAATGGTAAAAGGGCTCCAAATAAATCAATTTAGCACCACATGACTGATTATTCTCCTCTTAGGATAGTGCTATAGCAAGGGCTCAATATCTATCTACCTGTGCTGCAGGCAACTTAACCACTCTGCAGCACCATAGTGAGGTCAGCTTTGGTAAGAGGAGATTCATGCTTCTAGCCTTATGTAAAGCCCCCATCCTTTCCATCAAAGTGCTTATTTGTGGGACCATTGTACCAGCACTAAAGTGACTGATGGCAGAGTCTTGCTTACATCAATTGGCCAATGCATTATCGCTCTTTGGCTTAGTGCATCTTCCATGGTGAAAGTTTATCAGTAGGTATGAAAATGGCTTACAAAGATCATCATAATTTGTGCCCATGCCAGTAAGTTCATCCAATGACTCCATGTCCCCAATATTCCAGTCTTTCTCATTCTAGATCCCTGATCAAATAGGCAAGACATTCAGCACTGCCCATGAGTCTATATATGCTCTTACATAGGACAAATTCTCATTCCAAATAAAGTGAATAAGTAGATGAGTCACCCAAATATTTTTCCCTTGAAAAGATTTCTCATTGCTGCTGTTTTGTGATTGGTCCTATTTTCATCCATGAGTAGGACTAATGTGCACTTCAGCTTGTATACAAGCTTTTCAGTTTTTCATTTTCAGTTGAGCCATCTATGAACCAAACAGCTTTTTTCTGTCATTGGTCATAAGGGACCAACCATGTAGCCATAGATAAAGGATGAGGGAAAGATCTTTGTGCAATATGAGCAGCTGATCATGGGACTTTGGGCCCTCTGGCTCTGCTCATGTCCAAACATGGATATAGCACTATCACTTTATAATGGATGTTGCTGGGCCTGTCCAATGTTATAGCTTGATGGATTTTACCTAACCCAGAGTAAGATGAACAGCCTGGTCACATAGTCACTGATGTTCTCTGTTCAAATGCTCCATTTTTAACAGGCCCAATAGAATGTCAGATTTGTTTTTTGACTAATGCATACAACTTTGCTGGTGATGGCAGGGGCTTGTTCCAGAAATCTGTTGTTGTTGTTATGTGCCGTCGAGTCGGCCCCGACTCATAGAGACCTCTCCTTGGGTTTCCGAGGCAGTATCATTACAGAAGTAGGTTTGCCCAACCTTCCTTCCGAGGAGTGGCTGGTGGGTTTGAACCGCCAGCCTTCTGGTTAGCTGTCAAGTGCTTTAGCCACTATGCTACCAGAGCTCCCTCCAGAACTCTAGGTGTACATTTTTTGTTTTTCTTTTTCGGGCCTGTCAATGACTCTGCACGGCACCTTTTCTTCACCAAAAATAGTACCACTACCACATAGTCTAACAGATTTTATGGTTTAATAAGCAGCATTGTTTATACCACAGACCACTTTGGCTGCATAGCCCTTTTTTATTCTGAGCCCCATGCAGAGTTTGCAATTTTCCATGTCATCCACAAAATGGGTCAAGGCAGTTTTCCCAAGGTAGAATATGCTGCATCCAGAATCTAAAGAGGTCTAGCAAGTATTCATAATAGGAGACACAAGATGCAATAATTTGTCTTTTACTGTCAAGGGTATGTTCTAGCATGTCCAAGACCACTAGACCCTAAACATTTCTAGTACAACAGTTTCCTGAATGTTCATTGTGTTTAATCTACCACTCTCTGGAGAATATATGTCTTACCAATGTATCCAATATACTTATTCCTTCTTGCTTATCTTGCCCAATTAACTTGTTTTCATCAAAAGAGTGAACCAACCAGATGTTCTGTAAAATGTCTACTTGAGTTAAGTCTATTCAGATTAAATGATGTCAGAGAGCAAGAGAGTCAACACAATCCATGAATGTCCCCACTACCACTACAATATAAATAAGAATTATTTCTGATTATCTTTAACACACATGGAAAATAACACATTTGCCAGATGGATGTCTAGAAAATATGTGACTAAGGATATGAAAACATACACTTTCAGCAGTGTAGCTAAAATTAGGATTACTACTAAACTTACTTTACAACAGTTCACCATTATTTGTGAATATCTATCTGTTTTTGTTTTCTTTTTTTTAGGGGTGGTGGTCATACTGGAGAACTAAAAGAAAGTATAATGAGTATAATCATTCCCATCTCCTTTAAATCATAATAGTGGCACTAATAGCTACCATTTCCTCTAAGTTGTGATATTATTTTTCATGTACTATCTTGGTTAGCCATCACTTATCTGTTGATTTAATGTAGTGTGGTGGCTTGCATGTTTCTGTGATGCTGGAAGTTATGCCACTGGTATTTCAAATACCAGCAGGGTCACCCATGGTGGACAGGTTTCAGAGGAGCTTCCAGACTAAGACAGACTAGAAAGATCATGGCCATCTAATTCTGAAAGAAATGACCATTGAAAACCCATCAAGCAATGAAACATTGTCTGATATAGTGCTCGAAGATGACCCCCCTCAGTTTGGAAGGAACTCAAAACACATCTGTGGAAGAGCTGCCTCCTCAAAGTAAAGTCAACTGTAATGATATGGATGGACTTTCAGAATCTTCATTTGCCTATACGACACAACTTAAAATGAGAAGAAACAGTTGCAAACATCCATTACTAATTGGAACATAGAATTCATGAAGTATTGATACAGGAAAATTCAAAGTAATCAAAAATAAAATGGAGCACATAAAGATCATTATGCTAGGCTTTAGAGAGCTGAAATGAACCAGTTATTGGCCATTTCAAATCAGACAACTCTATGGTCTATTATGCCAGAATGACAAATTGAAGAGGAATGATATCACATTCATTGTCAAAAAGAACATTGCAAGATCTACCCCAAAGTACAGTGCTGTCACTGATAGAATAATATCCATATACCTACAAGAAAGACCAGTTAATATGACTATTTTTCAAATTTATACACAAATCACTAAAGCCAAATATGAAGAAATTGAAGATTTTTTCCAATTTCTGCCGTTGTAAATTGAAATTGAAATTGATCAAACATGCAATCAAGATGTGATGATTATCACTGGTGATTGGAATGCAAAAGTTGGAAACAAAGAAGAGACATCAGTGGTTGGAAAATATGGTCTTATTGACAGAAATGATGTCAGAGTTTGTATGACAGTATTTTGCAAGAGCAATGACTTATCCATTCCAAATACCTTTTATCAACAACATAAACAGCAACTATACACATAGACCTTGAATTAAATCTACCACATCTTATGGAAAAGATGATGGAAAAGCTCAATATAATCAATCAGAACAAGGCCAGAGGGTAACTGTGGAACAGACAATCAATTATTCATATGCAAGTTTAAGTTGAAGCTGAAGAAAATTTAAGCATGTCCACAAGAGCCAAAATGCAACTTTGAGTATATACCACCTGAATTGAGAGACCATATGAAGAACAGATTTGATTCATTGAACACCAATTACTGAAGACAAGTTGTGGGAAGACATCAAGAACATCATACATGAAGAAACCAAAAAGTCATTGAATGGAAGGGAAGGACACAGGGAAGAGGTAACTACAGGGAGGGAGTGGGAAAAGACCTATTATGTTGTGGAGAATTGCAGTCAATGTCATGAAACAAAGTGTGTATAACTGCTGTATGGAAAATGAATTTGCTCTGTAAACTTTCACCGAAATAACAATATATATTTTAAGTGGAAAAAGAAAAGATCATTGAAAAGATAGGAAAGAAACAAATAACCAAAATGAATGTTAGAAGAAACTTTGAAACTTGCTGTTGAACAGACAGTAGCTAAAGCAAACAGAAGCAATGATGATGTAAAATAACTGACCAGAAGAGTTCAAAGGTGGCTCAAGAGAACAAAGTAAAGTATTATAAGAAACTGTAAAATGACCAAGTAGCTGTGGTGGTTCTGTAGATAAAAGAGTTGGGCTGCTAACCAAAAGGTCGATGGTTCAAACCTACCAGCAGCTCCTTGGGAAAAAAGGAAAATGAGGTAGTCTGCTTCTGTAAAGAATTAAAGCCTTGGAAACTCTACAGAACAGTTCTACTCTGTCCTATAAGGAGGTCACTATGAGTTAGAATTGACTTGACAGCAGTGCAAAGAACTGGAGTTAGAAAATCAAAATGGAAAAGCACACTTGGTATTTCTCTGGGTGAAAAAAAAAAAAAAAAACTGAAGAAAAATCCAAGCCTCGAGTTACAATATTGAAGGATTACATGGGCAAAATACTGAGTGATGCAAGAACCATCAAAAGATGGAAGGAATATACAGAGTCACTGTACCAAAAGGATTGGTCAACATTCAACAGTTTCAGGAGGTAGCATATGATCAAGAACTGATGGCACAGAAGGACAAAATCCAAGCTGTATTGAAAGTGCTGGCAAAAAAAAAAAAAAAAAACAATGCTTCAGGAATTGACTGAATACCATTTGAGGTGTGTCAACAAGTGGATGGAACACTAGCAGCATTCATTATTAGATGATGCCAAGAAATCTGGAAGACAGCCAGCTAACTGATTGGAAGAGATACATATTTGTTCCATTCCAAAGAAAAGTGATCTAAAACTATATAGAAATTATTGAACAATATCATTAATATCACACACAGTAAAATTTTGGTGAAAATCAAAAACAGTTGCAACAGGGAAGTGCCAGAAATTCAAGCTGGATACAGAAGGGGATGTAGAATAAGAGATATCATTGCTGATGTCAAATGGATCTTGGCTGAAAGCAGAGAATACCAGAAAGATGTTTAACTGTGTTTTATTGACTATGCAAAGGCATTCAACTGTGTGAATCATAGCAAATTACAGATAACATTGCAAAGAATGGAAATTCCAGAACACTTAATTATGCTCCCTTGAACCTGTACATAGATCAAGAGACAGTCATTCAAACAGAACAAAAGGATACTGTATGATTTAAAAACAGGAAAGACATGTGTCAGGGTTTTATTCTTTCACCACACTTCTTCAATCTTTATGCCGAGTAAATAATTCAAGAAACTAGACTATATGGAAAAGTGTGTAACATTAGGATTAGATAAAGACTCATTTACAACCTATGATATGTGGATAACACAATCTTGCTTGCTGAGAGTGGAGAAGACTTGAAGTACTTACTGATGAATATCAAAATAAAGAAAATAAAAGTCCTCAGAACTGGACCAATAAGCGACATCATGATAAATGGAGAAAAGACTGAAATTGTCAAAAATTTCATTTTACTAAGATCTACAATCAATGCCCATGGAAGCAGCGGTCAATAAATCAAATGAGATATCACATTGAGTAAATCTGTTGCAAAAGACCTCTTTAAACTGTTAAAGAGCAAAAACGTCACTTTGAAGACTAAAGTGCACCTTACCCAAGTCATGGTATTTTCAGTCACCACATATGCATGTCACACCTGGACAATTAATGTTGTTGTTGTTGTTGTTATGTGCCCTCGAGTCACACCTGACCCATAGCTACCCCTCCTTGGGTTTCCAAGACAGTATCACTAGGGAAGTGGATTACCCAACCTTCCTTCTGAGGAGTGGCTGGTGGGTTTGAACCACCAGTCTTCTGGTTAGCAGTCAAATGCCTTAGGCACTATGCTACCAGAGCTCCAGGACAAATAATAAGGAAGATCAAAGAAGGATTGATGCATTTGAATTACGTGTTGGCAAAGAATATTAAATATGCCATAGATTTCCAGAAGAATGCACAAATCTGTCTTGGAAGAAGTACAGCCAGATGGTGATCTGTCATACTTGCACATGTTATCAGAAGGGACCATTCCCTAGAGAAGTATGTCATGCTTGGTAAAGTAAAAGTTCAACAAAAAAAGAGGGGGACTCAACAAGATAGACACTGAGGCAGCAACCAATGGGTTCAAGCATAGCATCAATTTTGTGGATGGCTAAGGATGGGGAAATGTTTTCTTCTTTGTACAGAGGGTTGCTATGAGTCAAAACTGACTCAACAGCATCTAACAAACACAATAACAACCTTGGTTAGGAGTGGTGAGAAATTTCAGATGTTCCCCTTACCCATGGATTTACCTAGTGGCCTTGAAAATATGTCCATGTCCTAACCTCTGATATCTGCAATTGTGACCTTATTTGGAAATAATGTCTTTGCAGATGTGATTAAATTAAGAATCTCAAGATGACATCATCCTGGATTTAGGGTGGACTGTAAATCCAATGATATGCGTTGTCATAAGAGACCAAAAAGTAGAAACAGAGAAATATAAAAAGGAAAGTCAAGTGAAGTGAGAGACAGAAATTGGAGAAATACTCTATAAGTAAAAAAAGTCAAGAATCATTAGCAGAGTTCCGGCAAGATGGCAGACTAGGCAGAAAGACTGCAAAGACCCTCTTCAACAAAGAAAAGGGAAACCAATTAACACAGACACAGAAGATAATCCTGGACCCCTGATCCTTGAAGGGAAGGATATAGAAGT
>NW_006921591.1:11910975-11945279 GCF_000298275.1 Orycteropus afer afer
AAGAGGTAACTATGGGGAGGAAGTGAGAGGGAAGCTGTTGCATTGTGGTAAACTGTGGTCAATGTCATGAGACAAAGTATATGTAAACTGCTATATGGAAAGTGAATTTGCTCTGTAAATCTTCACCCAAATCACAATTTTAAAAAAAAAAGAAAAGAAAAGAATCATTAGCAGCCACTAGGAGCTAGGAAAAGACATGGAACCGATTCTCCCTCAGAGCCTCCAGAAGAAATCCACACTACCAACACCTTGATTTCATACCTCTGCCCTCCAAAACTGTAAGAGAATAAATATCTGATGTTTAAAGCCACAAAGTTTATAGTAATTTATTTCAGCAATGCTAAGAAATTAATATACCCACTATGGTAGATCTTTCCCCCATAAGCCAAGAAAGCTATATGAGATTTCTTCTATCTAGTATGTCCACTTACATTATATAGTCAATATACTAAGAAAATGATCATTAGGTGGACCACGGTCCCATTATGAGCTAAACTGTATCAGGACTCCACCTATTACCTATCCTTCATATATGACCACTCTAACAGAAGATCGTAATAATGTTTAAGTTCCCCACATATTATTGCAAACCTGGATACTATCTCAGTTATAATTGAGAACTGCAAAATGCTTGTCATGGTAGGGGTTGAAGAGACAAAAAACTGCACTGGAGGCATACTTAGAGACATGAAAGAATTTTATTCCAAAGAGCCTTTCCTCTTTCTAGAGATATTTATGCCTCTGTTTGAGGAACTATAAAATAGGGGCTATGGGCCTGCTGTGAGGCCCAGTGGCACCCAATGCTGGCTGAGGTCCAGGGTAAGGTCTGGCAGTATATGCCCACAATTAGATGCTGCTATTAGCTAAGGAGCTCTGGTAGCATAGTGCCTAAGGCACTTGATTGCTAACCAGAAGGCTGGTGGTTCAAACCCACCCGCCACTCCTCGGAAGGAAGGTTGGGCAATCCTACTTCCGTAGTGACACTGCCTCGAAAACCCAAGGAGGGGTCACTATGAGTCAGGGCTGACTCGACGGCAAATAACAACAACAACAACAACAATTAGCTAAGGAGTGTGGTCCACGAGGAGGAAGAGGGAGGGGGCAGTGTTGACTGCATTATTCAACATTTGGCTAAACAGGATGTGGTTTGGAAGCTGTCTTAGGGAGGTATAGCTGTGCCTGGTATACTCCACCCCTGCCTCCAATACAGTTCTTACAAACTGCATATCCACCTCTTCCACTGATCCCTCAAACCTGGGTTCTGGAGCATTGGAGCCAAAGGCCACAAATACAATATAAAACACAGCATCTAAATATTATCAACAGGAAAACTCCTAAAATACCATATAACAAATGTTTCATTGTTTCACCTTCTACTGTTGTGAGTAGCGACTGAGATCTTAAAAGCTTGCAAGCTGCCATCTAGATACAATGATGGGTCTCTCCTCATCCAGAGCCAAGAAGAAAAGAAAACCAAAAATTCATGGAAACAATTAGTCCTAGCAACTGGTACACCATCTGATCTGCAGCCTATACAACAATGAGACCAAAAGAAATAGATGGTGCTTGGCTACTACTGCCAACCACTTGGAAGAGGATCTTTGTAGGAGATCCTGGATAGACAGAGAGAACAATGTGGAACAAAACTCAAAATCATTTGGGGAAAAAAAAAAGCAGGGAACAGGTTTGCTGGCCCGATGGAGCCTGGTGGAACCACTGAGACTATGGCCCCTAGCTGCCCTTCAGGTCTGGAATTGAACGCACACCTGTGGCTTCCAGCCAAACAATAGACAGGCATTCAGTTGAGCATTTACTGGAGGTAGATACACTCCTTGGAGATAACAAGCATGAGAGAAAGAAGGGCTGCTCAGGCACAGTGAGACAGCTCAGGGGGTAGGAGTACATGGAAAGATGGACACAGGGAAGAGGAAACTATCGGGAGGAAGTGGGAGGGGAGATGTTCATTGTGCTAAATTGTGGTCAATGTCATGAGACAAAGTGTATGTGAACTGCTGTATGGAAAGTGTATTTTCTCTGTAAATTTTCATCCAAATCACAATAATAATAATAAAACCTGTAATTGAAAAAAAAAATATATATATATACCATATAACAAATGTTTCCAAGTGGAAGGTAATGAATTTAGCCAGGTGGAAAATGGGTCAGTACTTAATTGCTGGATAGCATATGAGTTTGAATATATTGTAAAGGTTGATTAATCGAATGGTTATACTGGAATGTAAATGCAGCAATTTGTGTGAATCAAAGGACAAGTTCCACCCAGTGCAGCAGTAAGGATATCTAAAGCCATTATATTCTGTAAAACAACCTTCCTCATTTGTGGAGTTTCAGTTGATAAGGTGATGGCATGGGAGGTTTCATTTAGAGTGGCAGCAGTGCGTTTGCCTAAAGATTCAACTTGCTACTCTATGTCAATGGTGGCTGCACCAGGTGGTAACATGGCTACGGAGTAAAACCACCAACTAGTACATTTAGGCCATTTATGAGGATGATAGGTATCCCAATTGGAACAACTGGTATGGTATTATTTATCTGGTAGGGTATTATAAACAGTTCTGGGAATATGGGGACTTCCCCAGACAAGTCTTCCTTTCCAATTATAAGGTAAATAAGGCCAACCATTATTTCCGCATGCCCAAAGCCATCCCCATGGTGATGGAAAGGTCCTTACTCTATTGTTCTTTTGTTTTCCCAGCCACATGGTATCATTTATTAAGATGGTCTGATTAAAAAAGTGTGGAAGCAGCCACCCTAAGTTTTTACTATTATTAAATGTATGCCTTTCAGCATACTAGGGGTAATCATATTTACCTGTATACCTTCGACACTAAGCCATCCTAACCCATCCCAAATGGCATAACTTAGTGGGCAAGTAATACTAACCTGTTCCCTAAATAAAGCAAAAAGCTTGCTCCTAGTGTAACTCTAAGAGGTAAGAGGCATGGTGGAAAGTGAAGAGAAGGTATAAGAGGAAGGTCTATTGTTGATTTACTTTTTGACATGTTAAGGCAGCCCCACAGATTGTCATTGGCAGGGAGCAACATCCATGAGAGTCCAATATTAGATATTGGGATCTCTGCGCATACCCAACAGTTCAACTGGTTCCAGACTTTTGCCACTGTAAATGCCCAGTTAGCAAACAGGTTGCCAGTAGTCCTTAGAAGCAATAAGACAACAATCATACAGGAACAATAATAGGTAAATCATGTTGGTCTAATAAAACACGGGCAATGTTAGAAGTGGCAGTTAAGATGACCTCTGGGCAGGGCTTCTGCCCTGGCTTGCAACGCCATACATTTTCCCTCTGGGGGCCTTCAACTCTAGACAAATCAGTATCATTTAGCAGGGGTATGGGGAAAGTCCATAAACTTATAAAACACATTCCCTTATTTAAAATTTTGTGATGATTAATAATATTATGTACAGTTGGGAGTTTTGGATGCAACCAAAGAGTTATAAGCAAGGAAGCCTCTAAGCCATCACCCCAAGGGAAGGAAATCCCAAACCACTGTGGGCTTACTTGCCATTTCCAGGAGAGTTGAACTACACGGTCCCGTAATTTGGATGTGTTTATAGCCCATCCTCACCTTTCTAGGTGATTGATGAGCCTGAGTGAATTGTCTTGTAACAAAGACAAATCATCACAGGTTAACATAAAATCATCAATATAGTGGAATAAAGAAACATTGTCAGGTTTGTTCCACTTTTGTAAGTCCTGAGCCACCAGCCCGCGGCAGAGGGTTGTTATTGTTGTTGCTGTTAGGTGCCATCGAGTTGACTCTAAATCATAGTGACCCTATGCACAACATAACAAAACACTGGCCAGTCCTGCACCAGCCTCACAATCCTTGCTCTACCTGAACCCATTGTTGCAGCCACTGTGTCAATAAATCTCATTGAGGGTTTTCCTCTTTTCACTAACCCTCCACTATATCAAGCATGATATCCTACTCCATAGAATGGTCCCCTCTTGATAATATGACCTAAGTAGGAAAGACGAAGTCTGGCCATTCTCGCTTCCAAGGAGCATTCTAGATGCACTTCTTCCAGGACAGATTTCTTAGTTCTTCTGGCAGTCCACAGTACTTTCAGTATTCTTCACCAACACCACAACTCAAAACCATCAATGCTTCTTTGGTCTCCCTAATGCATTGTCCAGCTTTAACATGCATATGAGGTGATTGAAAACACGATGGCTTGGGTTAGGCACATCTCAGTCTTCAAAAAGACATCTTTGCTCTTTAGCATTTTAAAGAGGTCTTTTGCAGCAGATTTGCCCAGTGCAATATGACATCTGATTTGACTGATGCTTCCATGGGTGTTGATTGTAGATCTAAGTAAAATGAACTCTTTGACAATTTCAATCTTTTTCTCCTTTTATCATGATGCTGCTTATTGGTCCAGTTGTGGAGTTTTTTGTTTTCTTTATGTTGAGGTGTAATCAATACTGTAGATCATAGTCTTTAGTCTTCATCAGTAAGTGCTTCAATTCATATTCATTTTCAGCAAGCAAGGTTGTATCGTTTGTATATTGCAGGTTGTTAATGAGTCTTCCTCCAATCCTGATGCTGTGTTCTTCCTCATATAGTCCACCTTCTAGGATTCTTTGCTCAGCATACAAATTGAATAAGTATGATGAAAGGATACAGCCCTGACACACACACTACCTGATTTTAAACCATGAAGTATCCTCTTGTTCTGTTTGAATCATGGCCTCCTGATCTATGTACAGGTTCCTCAGGAACACAATTAAGTGTTTCGTAATTCCCACTCTTCTCATTGTTATCCATAATTTGTTATAATCCACACAGTAAAATGCTTTTGTAAAGTCAATAAGACACAAGTAAACATCTTTCTGGTATTCTTTGCTTTCAGCCAAGATTCATCTGACATCAGCAATGATATCTCTTATTCCATGTCCCCTTCTGAATCCAGCTTGCATTTCCAGCAGTTCCCTGTCAATATAGAGCTGCAACCATTTTTTAATTATCTTCAGCAAGATTTTACTTGCACATGATATTAATAATATGTTTTGATAATTTCCACATTCTGTGGGATCACCTTTCTTTGAAATGGGTACAAATATGGATCTCTTCAAGTCAGTTGTCCAGGTAGCTGTCCTCCAAATTTCTTGGCATAGATGAGCAAGTCCCTCCAGTGTGGCATCTGTTTGTTGAAACATCTTAATGGGTATCCAGTCAATTCCTGGAGCATTGTTTTTCTCCAACTCCTTCAGTGCAGCTTCAACTTCTTCCTCCAATACCATCAGTTCTTGATCAACTGCCACATCCTGAAATATCTGAATATCGACCAATTTTTTTTGGTACAGTGACTCTGTGCATTCTTTCCATCTTCTTTTGATGTTCCATGCATCACTCAATATTTTGCCCAGAGAATCTTTCAGTATTGCACCTCGAGGCTTGAACTTTTTCTTCTGTTTTTCAGCTTGAGTAATGCCAAATATGTTCTTCTCTTTTGGTTTTTTAACTCCAGATCTTTGCACATTTCATTATAATAATTGACTTTGTCTTCTCAAGCTGCTCTTTGAAATCTTCTGTTCAGCTCTTTTATCTTGTCATTTCTTCCATTTGCTTTAGGACTCTCCATTCAAAAGCAAGTTTCAGAGTTTCTTCTCATATCCATTATGGTCTTTTCTTCCTTTTCTGTCTTTTGAATGGCTTTTTGCTTTCTTCATAGATGATGTGCCTAATGTCATCCCACCTCTGGTTTTTGGTTATTGGTGTTCAATGCAACAAATCTATTCTTTAGATGATCTCTAAATTCAGGTGGGATGTAATCAAGGTCATATTTTGGCTCTTGTGAACTTATTTTAATTGTTTTTAGCTTCAAATTGAACAAATTGAGCAATTGATGGTCTGTTCCAGTTAGCTCCTGACCTTGTTTTGGCTGAAGATATTGAGCTTCTCCATTGCCTCTTTCCACAGATGTAGCCAATTTGATTCCTGTGTATTCCATCTTGCCAGGTCCATGTGTATAGCCATCATTTATGTTGTTTAAAAAAGGTATTTGCAATGAATAATTCATCAGTCTTGCAAAATTCTATCATGTGATCTCCAGCATCATTCTATCACCAAGGCCATATTTTCCAACTACTAGTGATTCTTCTTTGTTTCCAACTTTGCATTCCAATCACTAATAATAATCAACCCATCTTGATTGCATGGTTGGCCAATTTCAGCCTGCAGAAGTTGATAAAAATCTTCAATTTCCTCTTGTTTGGCTTTGGTGATTGGTGCATAAATTTGAATAGTAGTATTAACTGGTCTTCCTTGTAGGCATACGGATATTATCCTATCACTGATAGCATTATAGATAGATCTTGAAACATTCTTTGTGATGATGCATGCCACTCCAGTCCTCTTCAATTTGTCATTCCCAGCCTAGTAGATCATATGGTTATCTGATTTAAAATAGCCAAAACCAGTTCATTTCAGCTCACTAATGTCTTTGAGAAGTGAATGGCCCCTTCCTTCTTCCACGTCTGTCCTAGTTTGGAAGCTACTCTGAAACCTGTCCACCCTTGGTGACCCTGCTGGTATTTTATATACCAGTGGCATAGCCTCCAGACTCAGAGCAACACACAGGCCACCACAGTACAACAAACTGACAGAGGAGTGGCAGAGGGTGGGGGAATGCAAATACTCCTGGAGGAGAACAGTGAAGGGACAGTGTTCCCCTTTCTATTCGACAGTGTATTGGTCTTGGCATTCAGGGGCTATAGGGATGCTGAAGAATGTGTTAGACAAATCTAAAACAAAATGATAGGTACCTAAATGCTCTTCAGTAATATTTCACAGATGCGTTATATTGGGAACAACAGGGAGGGAGGTGGTAACCTTGTTCAATTCCCAGTAGTTGACCATCCTGTACCAACTACCATCTGATTTCCTTATTGGCCAAACCGGACTATTGAAAGGGCTGTATGTGTGTCTTATGATGCCAGCTCTGGCCAGCCAAGCTATGGTGCTGTAATTTCCTCATGTCCTTGAGGTAGCTGGTATTGTTTAATGTTCATTATCCTGGAGGTGGCAGGCAAGGAGACAGGCCTCCATTTGCCCAAGCTCAGAGTATAAATTTTATCACCTTTACCTTGAGGTGAAATTCCCCTATAGTAGGCATGGAAATGAGCCCTGAGGAGAGGTCTATTCCTAGAACGTTTTCTGGCAAAGGCAAAATGAAAAGCTTGTACTCTTTAGGGGGAAGGTTCCCTATGACCAGAGTCAGGGTAATGTTCCGCACATGAACAGTGCAGCAGCCATAGCCACCCATGGCACCTAAGGGACCTCTAAATTTCTTAATATTTCCATGAATAAGGCTACATTCAGCTCCAGTATCTACTAAGGCAAGCACACTTTGGGCATTTTTTGGGGGACCAGTATATGGTAACTTCTATGTGGAGCCTCCAATCCCCAATCAGTCATTTGACTTTTATAAGACATCTTTTTATAAGAACTTGGGCCTCTCCCTAGTTAAGGGGAAAAGGGGCTTCCCATACCAGCAGCATGGATGGCTGGGCACTCTCCGTAGGACTTCCTTTATCTAGTTTGGTAAATTACTGTTCTGGTTTTAAATGCTGCCATAACTGCAAGAGCATAGCACTGGGCTGTTTATCTATTTTCTCTTTGGGAGTGCCTGTGGCTATAAGATCTGCCCATAGTTGGTGGTACATAACTATTACCAGCCCTTTTGTTTTCTGCAGTCATCAGCAGATTGGACCATGGCTCTCACAGGGTGCTTCTGCATTTTTTTCTGTTTCAATGTGGTCAGCAGCAGCCTGGACAACATGGGACACTGACTGCCACATCATTGAGCTTAGGATGGGGACCAGAGAACCATACCACCCATCAGGGGTAGACTGCTATATAGCATTTTTCATTCCTGCAGTAAAAGTTTCCTTAACTGGGCCCTGAAAGTTAGTTATGTAGATGGCATGTTTTATCCCTGGTAACGTCTTGCAGTTCCTCCATTGAGGACCAGCACAAGGGAGGGCTGGGTAAATCTCCCTCGTTGAGTCAAGAATCACAACAGGTATTTGTAATCCACCAAGTGAGGGGGAGTGGCTTGTTTACATTTGAGGCTGCATAGTGGTCCTGCCTTAGGGTAGGGTGAGTAGTGACAGAAGCCATTTTAGATGATTCTATTCCTGAGAGCATTACCCCCTCACCACCAGTGTCTCACAGTCTCAGTAACTAGGCCACGATGGACTCTCAGCCTTTCTGATGATAATGGATGGCCAACTTCACTATCTCAGTAGTTGTGAAGCTCAAATGGGGGTATATTCCTTTATATTCCCAGGGGGAAGGGTGCAGGGATCAACACTGTTGGAAGGAAGTCAGTTTTATACTTGGTGATCATTAGTGGGCATGTCTCTAGTGCCTGGAGCCCTCTGTTTCCTAATTCCATCTTTTGTCTTCTCCACCATCAGAGTCCAAGGGTTCTAGGGGATCCCATCTTTTGGGATCCCAGTCTGCCTTAGACGTCACAGCTCAGATCTGTTGGTATGGGAGACAAGGCCCTTTTACCTTAGCTAATCTTCATGCCAAGGTTTGGATTTTCTGGTCAGCAGTCTGGAGTTTGGAGACCAGAGTTTTGGTGTTTTCTGTCTGTGCTAACTGTGCATCCTATTCTAGCCTAATTTTCTCTTTTAATTGCTTAACCTTGCCAACCACCAATTCAACTTCAGTGGCAACAAGAACTGTGTATAAAAGGGGACATGTTACAGAAATGACCAGTGCTCAATAGTCACACTTTGCCTTCTCAACCCCTAGTCCCTACAGTACTCCTAGCAGACCCTGAGGCATTTTCTGGGCATCCTTGTACTCACACACAGATCCCCAGCTGTCTAACAGCTAAGCTAGTGGCCCAAATATTGACAGATTGGGCCAATTCAGGATTTCCCCCTTTGACTTTCATCCCCTACCCATATTTGAGGCCACCGGGGGTCTTTCAATCTCCAGGCTCTTTCTTAGCTCACCAGCTGTCTAGATTATAATTGAGAACCACCAAAGGTTCCTAATTGTAGGGATTCAAGAGACCAAAACCTGCACAGGAGGCATGGTCAGAGACATGAAAGAGTTTTATTCCAAAGGGCTTGCGAGGCTTATGACAAAAGCAATGTCACATCCAACTGGTCAAGTTCTAAGTTCACTAAATCCTTTCCTCTTCCCAGAGATATTTATACCTCTTTTTGATGAACTACCAAATAGGACCTATGAGCCTAGTATGAGGCCCAGTGGCTCCTGATGCTGGTAGGGGGTTTGGGGCAAGGTCTGACAGTATGTGCTCATAATAAGATGTTTCTATTAACTAAGGAATGTGGCCCATGGGGAGGAAGAGAGAGTAGACAGGGATGACTTTGCATTATTCAGCATTTGGCTAAATAGGATGGGGTGTGGGAGCCATTTTGAGGAGCTACAGCCCTGCTTGGTACAGGTGCTGTGTTCAACAGTCTTCAAAATGCCTTCTGCTAATACATACAATTACCCATGTGAATGATTATTAAGCTCCATTGTAGAACAGGGTAATGAATCGTTGTCATATACACTTGCCACCATGTTGCAGCGCCTTTTCCTCCTTAGGCCCTGGCTTATCCTGCAATCAATGAGTTCCAGATATCAGAGGTGGCTCAAGTCCAGAAACTGAGAAAGCAGTTATTTTATTTTGCAGGCTGCCTTCAATCTTTCTATCATATATCCTTGATTTATTTTAATGGTACAAATTCACCACTAGCCCTATTCATTGTCCACCTATTTTTCCCCTATTGTTCTAGTAACCATCTCTGTAACTCCCTGCAGGTGATGCCCCCTCACTGCCATTCATTACAATGATTTCATGCACTTTGCTTCTGATGCAGTGTCATTACCAAGCCTCTACTATTTCTGTTACCTATTATCCTCCCTCATGTTATCTGGAGAGACCAGTCCTAGAGAAGGACATGAAGCTTGGTGTGGTAGTTAAGGTTATGTGTCAACTAGGCTGGGTCTGGTTTTGAGTGGATGGGCAGCTGGTGGTAGTTATTCCCCATGAGGAGACTGGGTAATCAACTCCATGGTGGAATCTACTGGAGCAGCTGAGTAGCTGTCTTAGGGATGTGGTCTGTTTCCAGTATATAAGGAGAAGCTTTGATAAAGGTCTCTGAGTTTTTTTGTTTTGTTTTGTTTTTTAGCATGCTTGGACTCTGCATGTAGCTGAGTCTTCATTCAGCAGCCTGCCATGCTTGCTCTTCTGGTCTTAAAACTGTTTTTGGCCTTGAGCTAGTGGATTGCCGTGTTGTTTGATAATCTTGGGACTTGTCAACCTTGAGTTTCTCAGCCTCAGAAGCCAGTAGCTGCCTGAGTTAAAAGAAGCCTCCAGCTTCAGTGGGCTGGGAGCAAGAGGTAGAGCTGAAGCTTAACGTAGGTAGCCTTCACCCACCCCCTAGAGCTGGCACCTTCACCCACCCCCTAGAGCTGGCACTTTGAACCCAGTCTTCTAGCCTCCTAAACTGTAAGATAATAAATTTAAGAGATGAAGTTTATTCTCTTACACTTAACGAATAAATTAAGAGAATAAACCATAAGAGATAAAGTCACCCATTTGTGGTATGTCTTCTGCTAGAGCAGCCCAAGAGGACCAAAACAAAAGTACAAGGTCAGTGAAAAAGAGGAAGACCCTCAATGAGATGAATTGACACAGTGGCTGCAAAAATAAACTTAAACATAACAATGATTGTGGGGAAGGCACAAGACCTGGTAGTGTTTCATTCTGTCGCACATAGTGTTGCTACGAGTCATAACCTGCTTGACGGCACCTTACAACAAAAAACATTATCATCCCCTTTGAAATCAAGGAACCCAGTTCTGTAATAGTATATCTCCTACTGTCAATCTTGGCTTACGGAAGACAGTCACCACTGATTTTCCCAGTGGTGCTAGTTTTTTTCCTCCCAGTGTATCCCTTATTGTTTTGGTAAATATGTGTCCTACATAACCTCCTAAGGAACATAGTTTCCCTGGTTTTAATAGTATATTCACTCTAACATGCCAGATTTTTGATATTTTGATCATTTCTTCTATTGTCTGCCACAGCTGTTCTGGCACTTCTACTTCCCATTGTTTTCACGAAGCTTCCAAGAGCTACCCCCAAGAGCTTGTCAGAACAGCCTTCAGGGTCCTTTCTTGTGTCATGAGATAATTAAGTCCTGCATCACAGAGAGTGCTCTCATTTTGATAAATACTGTCTTATCCAACTGTATGTCACATCATCCCTTGATTCAACACCCTCAGGATCCATCTCACATATACCATCCTAGCTTCTCCAAGTATGTAATAGCTCAGTCCCTCAGTGCCTTCATCTTATAGTTCCTTTTCTCCCTTAACTGATGTGGCAACTTCTGGGTCAAGTAATGTTGTGATTTGCCCAATTTATTGGTCTGGTGGCCAAGAAGGGTGGTGGGGTTTTGTCCCAGGGTGAGCATATATCACCTTGTAGACAGAAGCTTCTGCATTGTCTTGAAAGGAAGTACACTATTTCTTCAGGCCAGAAAGTACAGGGAGATCTAGGGTTTCAAGCTTACATTTAGAACTTAACCTTCCCTGGAGTTCCACTGCCCCTATAATTATTCTTGGGCCTGAACCTCAGCTTTGCTCATTCTTCAGCTGCAGAAAACTTAGTCTCTTTATATGCTGCCAAGGAGGCCCTCTGACTGTCATAGTTTTTTCCTAAATTACTCATTAATCACTTTCAGTCTTTTATTAACATTCTTTCTCTAATATGTTGATATATCTGTGTCTATGGTCCTTGTATTCATTACTTCCACTCTACTTTCTAAATGTCTGAGTTGTTGCGTCATCCACTGCTATTCCACTGTAATTCCAACAATTGTACTCACAACCCACCAAGGATCTACCTACCAGCACTGATAGGATCCTCCTTGCCATACAAGGGGTTAGAGTCATAGCTCCAAAATTCCATTAGAGAGACTGCTTCCTAGTATAACTTCTTGTACCAACTGTCTTAGGTAGGATATTTGCATACAGGAGCTTTACTGGGGAGTGTCTTTAGGAGTAGCAGTTCTAAGGGATTAGAGGAAGCAGGGGTGGGCAGAGAGAAAAGCTGAACTTCAATTTACCTGAAATAGAGATCTCAGCCAAATCCACAGGGAGCTCTGCAATGAGGAGGGTCTTTCAGAATTGTCCCCAAATGTGACAAAAGGAGTTAGGCCTTTGCATTACTAAGCACTGAATGTGGGAGTTGTTAGGAAGGAAGCAAAAAATGTTGGCCAAGTGTGATTCTAGAAGAGAGATGTCACTGGAAGCCATCAGCAGCCAATAATGAAGGAATGAGTGCCTAGATGCTAGAGAGGGAACTGTGTGGTGCAGCACAGCTTGCACCACACCTTCCTTAGATTAAGGTTCTGAAGGATATTTTGCAAATGCAAAGAATAGCAAAACAGAAATACTTGCTGACTAATAACAATTAAGACCTTAGATCTGAATGGTTTATGAGGTTAAATCCAGAAAAGAGCAAGGGATTAAGAGATGGGTGATAGATTTGGTAAAGTTTGATGAGAACAGAGAAAAAGAATATTTTAGGCCTCATGCTATTTTCTTTGTGGTACTCCAGCTCAGAGTTACAGAGACAAGCGATAATATGATTTCAAGGCTCCCAGAAAAGAGAAGGTATGGAGAAATGAGAAAGAGAAAAATAAAGAAAGGAATGGTAAATGTTGTAAGCTTTGTAACAACCTTTACATCATCATCACATATGGCATATCCTTTCATTTATGGCAAAAAAAAAAAAAAAAAGAGGGAGAGAGAGACTCATGAACTCAGTCATCTTCCCAAGGAGAGTCAAAGAAAAGGAACTATGTCTGGCCTTATAGGAATAGGTCTTGTGTTACTGATGGTGACTCTGTCTTCCTTTTGTGGGGTTAGAGGAGGTCGGAACATGTGGCCACCTTGTCCTTTTTGCAGTTGGTGTCAGAAGCAGTGGGATTCATTGCAGTGGCTCCAGACTCACAGAAGCATGGGACTTTGTAAAATAAAGAAGGAAGGGGCCTGACAAGTGAAACTTTGGATTCTTAGACGGATACTTTGTTTGGTGTTACCTCTTACAGGAGATAATTGATCCAGAGGCTAGGGCTTTTGTTTACACCCAGCCATAGGCCCAAGGTGATATGCATAGAATGGGAGGTAATCTTGGTGAAAAGATAAACCTGGAATGTCTTTAAAAGGATGATGTGTTTTGGATTATGTGTTTACCTGAATGTACTCTGGCTATTGAATATTCTCTTACCTGCTTGTACATTAGAAATGATTATGGGGTAGGTGGATAACAGAGAGTGCGTAAGTCCGCCTTCAGCTGATACTTGAATGGATATGTTTAAAAGAGGAAATAGATTTTGCCCAGAAGAAAAACAGAGTTTTGTTTCAAATCCAGTAGGCCCAAATCCTGTGTGTAGAGTGTAGGGGGTTTAGGTAGAAAACCTGAGCCCCACCCAGTACTACTGAGGAAACAGAAGATTTGCATTTGAGTAAGGACCTGAAGAGGAAAAAATGACTGTTTGGCTCTTTGAATTTCAAGCAAGCAGAGTGGTTTTGGATGCATCAAGACAGGAAAGTCATGGTCTATGAGAGAAACCCCTTCCAGGACTGAAAGTTAAAGGAAGCCAGTGAGTAGTAAACTTGTATGTTACTTGCTTGTGACCACCTGGGTCCAGCTGAGTGGAAATGGGGGAAGTGCAGCAAAGAAGAAATGGGCTGAGTTTGGTACTCTTTAACCCAGGCCCTGGAGGCTGGGGATGAGAGGAAGGGCTGGCTGGTCTGAAGTGCAAGGAGTTGTGAGCCTATGGGCATTGAAATAGTCCCTGAGGATTGAAGATGTGAGAGAAGGTGCTGGCTGGTCTGAAGTGAAGGGAAGAGTGTGACCCCAAACTTGGCAGCTGGTACCCATGACCTAGCTGGAATGGCTAGGACTGAGCTGACCAGAACCCGACCAAACGAAGTGGAAGATGTTTGACACTGAGCTGGTATTAAGTTGCTGCAATTTGATGGCTTATGCTGGGCTGGACTTTGCTTGTTTATGGATTCAGATGCCTGAAGTTTCCAAGCAGAACAGAAGATTCTCAGAGAGAAAAGACCATGCTTATCTCCTCAGAATACTGGTTTGATAGGGATGGACAAATTAAAAATTGGCTATTTAAAATGGGGGGAGATAAAGGCATGAAGTGGCTGGTTTACATGCTTTCATGGGTGTGACTATTCTTAAACTGATGGTGAAGGGGATGTGAATTTTTTAAGTATAAAAGAGATAACAGCTAGAAAAGCCAGGGGGTGGCCTGCGGTGTAGTAAATTACTTAGTGTGGCTTTTCTACCCATAAGTCTTTGTAAACTACAAGGTGGAGTTTGCCATGAGCAACTGAGGAGCTCCTGATTGCTAAAGTCGTCCATCTTGGGTATTTTTGTTGGGAGTGGCACTAAACAATGTTCTGGGGGGTTCCCACTCTCTCTTAGGTGTTTAGGACTCTAATGTTATGATTGGTTGGCTTGGCCACTCTGCCAGGCTCAAAAAGAGACCTCCTAGAGGCAGAACTCTCTCTCTGATTGCTGGCTGAGGAAGATGTGTTGCTGAAAGAAACACACACTCCTGAGACACACGCTGCTAGGAAAGAGATGCAAGAGACACTCACTGCTGAGTGAGACATCAAGGGGCACGCACTGCTGGGAGAGAGACTGTGAGAGACTGTTGGCTGAGGGATGGTGGGCTGGGAGAGAGACTGAGCGTTCTTTCTGAACTTGAATTGTAGCCTGGTGCTTCCCTAATAAACCCTGTAATCTGTGAGTTCTGTGTGGCCACTGCAGTGAATTATCGAACCCAGGAGAGAGATGGTGGGTGCTTTGTGAGGAACGATTGGTGAAAGGGCTGGAGGGAGGCAGCATTTCTGGCCTTATAGGAATAGGCCTTGTGTTATTGATGGTGACTCTGTCTTCCTTTTGTGGGGTTAGAGGAGGTCGGAACATGTGGCCTCCTTGTCCTTTTTGCAATCACATATGGCATATCCTTTCATTTGTGGAAAAAAAAAAAAAAAAAAGACAGAGGGAGAGAGAAAAATGGAATGAATACTTATGAACTCAGTCATCTTCCCAAGGAGAGTCAAAGAAAAGGAACTACATGTTTCCTGAAGAAAAATTACTTAAACCAGATATTCTCTGATTTCTTACTTGATTCTGGAAAAACATATCTTTATTTCTCACAATCTACATGGTTCCTTAATTCTTTCCATCTGTCAGTAAATCTTCTTTGAGATCCCAGTAAGCACAGACATCTAGCAATGGGCATGCAAGAACACAATTGCTGTTCTCAAGGGTCTCTCAGCCTAGGAGGACATACTATTGTTGTTGTCGTGTGCTGTCAAGTCAGTTTCAACTAATAACAACCCCATGTGACAGAGTAGAACTCCTCTATTGGGTTTCCTAGGTGATAATCTTCATGGAAGCAGATCACCAGGGCTTTCTCCCACAGAGCTTCTGGGTGAATTTGAACTGTCAACTTTTCCATTGGCAGCCAAGCACTTAACCGTACTTAACTATTGTGGCACCAGGGCTCCTTGTAGAAAAGACTACATGTACACAAATAAACTGCAACATGACATGATCAGCACAATACTGGGTGACCACACAGAGACCCATGGAGCAGAGAGAAGGAACAGGCTGAACATCTGCACAGGGTGATTTAGTGAGATGCCCTGAGCCACCCTGAACATTGACAAAAATGCACGGTTCTCTGAATACCTCTGTCACCCTCTGTTTTAGTTTCCACTCTGTTGCTTTCAGCCACTTCAAAATCAGCGCTGTGCTTTGCTTTAAATTTTTTCTCTGAATCTTTATTCCTAATACAGGAACAAAAACTTCTTAGAAGTGTAATAATCCTTAACAAATATGAATAGCCACTATACAAAATTCTAACATCAATGGACTTACTTCTACATATATTTCTACAATGACAATCATTTTGATTTAGTCCAATTCACATCTTAGATGTCTGAAATTGGAAAGAGAAAAAAGAAACAAAGAAACCCTAGAACTGTGCAATGAAAATTAGGGAAGGTAAAATTGATAGCAGTAAAAGAGTAGAAATTTTGTATGTTAGGCTTGAAGGAATCTGAAGATATTAAACTTTAACCATAAAGCTTCAGTTCTACAGTGATTGGATTGGCTGAAATTAAAATACATATTAGTATCTTAAAAAAAATCCAAGTGCTCTTCTATATTCTAATTCATTCTGAAAAAAAACTTGAGAAAAGCTTTCTGGGGATTTGCAAATATATATTATTCAAAGTATAAGATTTCCAAATCAGTTGAGAAATCAATCAGAAGTCAATTTCTACAAGTTATAGAAAATTGACTGTAATGATTTGAACAATTAGGGGCTTATTTTTCTGTTAGCACATGAATGTAAGATGGCTGCAGCAGCACCTGCCATCAGATCCTTATTCAGAACAAAAGGGGAAGAGAGAAGAGCCACATCCATTATTAATAAGAAAGACAAATGATTCTTCTATATCCCCTAGCAGAATACTGCAGAACTGAGACCCATGGCCATCCCAAGCTGCAAAGGAAACTAGGTAAAAAAAAAAAAAAAAAAAAATGAGTATCCAGCCTTTACATTAAGAAGTACCAAGGGAGAATGGGATAGATATGGATTGGAAAGAGTCAATTAACAGTACTGGCCAGATTTCATGCATGGAGTTAAAACATAAAGCATTAGGGTAAAAATTTTTAAAAGACTTCTCAATTATGGTTGGGAGCTCTGGTAGCGTGGTGCCTAAAGCACTTGACTGCTAACCAGAAGGCTGGAGTTTAAACCCACCAGCCACTCCTCGGAAGGAAGGTTGGGCAATCTACTTCCATAGTGCTACCTTGGAAACCCAAGGAGGGGTCGCTGTAAGTCAGGTCCGACTCAACGGCACACAACAACAACAACAACAACAATTATGGTCAGCTGAGGTGTTTAAAAACAGTTTATAAGATACTTAATATCTCATGCTTTCATGTTACTGAACATCTCTGAGAACACAAGGGGTTCTTGGAGTATGGAAATTTGTAGGAAGGACAATATATAAGGAAAAAAATATCAATTTTATGGTTATATACATATCTCCTAAAATAAAAGTTAGTTAAATGACTTCATGCTGAAATTTCCAAAGAGGAAAGCCTTAAAAATATTTGTAGAGAAAGTAAATGAAATAAACAGTATATTATCAAGCAATGTCACTTTGTGCAGACTTGCTCTTTGGTTCCTAGACTCTATGCTAACACAGGTGAAGTCTATAAGTTTAAGCGTTATGAACTAAACCTATTATAGTGCTGTAGTTTGCATTTAGCTGAAAATACAGTATTTGAATTGTAAGAAGAATGACAGGCTTTTAGCAATATACTTTGGAAGGACTGATGAGTTCACACATGTCTAGGCTACCACTACAACCTGGCTGCTCTTGGTGAGAGCCATCGAGACACTCCAGTAGGCCCATGAAAGTGAATATCCCATGATGCTTGCACCAAAACAGCCTCAAATGACAATATTCATGTTCAGATTCATGTAGTTGTGGTCACTACTGCCAGAATCTACAGCTAGAATCATTGTTCTCTGACTAAATGGGGCTGATAGACACATAGAAACTCAGAGTGTCACAGATGGTCAACCTATTTCCCTCCACCAGCAGCATAGTCTATACACTGGATTTGTGAGAATGATCATCCTTGTCCTTCCCTGGACCAGGACCTCCCTTTCTTTCCTCTCTACAGGAATAGAAAGATGGAGGTCAACACTAAGGCTTTTGTTTGGTTACTTATTAGTGTCCTCCTTCTTTAGAGCATTGTTTCTCATGTTCTCTGTTGATAGAAACTAATTTTTTGTTTCAAATCCATCTTGGACTGATACATAGTCCCATTAGTCCTACATGACTAGTATACAACTTATACCACATATGACTCCACATGAATCCAGCCACATTCAAACTGGTTATGCATTCTATTCAATAAGACAAGTTACTTATCACACCCTTGGATGTCATAGGAAAGTCAGATGGCTATGAGAGTTGTAAATACTTGCTTTTAGGTCCTTCCCTCCCATGTACTCCTGCCACCTGTTCTGTCTCCCTGTGCATATACTGGCCTTCTATTCTCCCATGGTTGTTCTCTCCAAGGAGTGTATCTACCTAGTCTAAGTGTTCAGCTCATATTCCTGTCTTTCATTTGGCTGGAGACTGCAGGAGTGGGTTCAATTCCAAACTTGGGGGGAAGCTAGGGGCCATGGTCTTGGTGGTTCCATCAGGCTCCTATCCGGCCAGCAGAGCTGGTCCCTTTTATTTTTATCTTTTTTTTTTTTTAAGTGATTTTGAGTTTTGTTTCATATTCTTCTACCATTCTTCGAAGAGCTCCTTCATAATGCCAGTCTGAGGACTGACAGCATCAACATGAGATTTGGTTCCTATAGGCTTCCATAACATCCCTTGGCAACTTCCACCTCTGACAGGCTTCCTGGTGGGTAGACTTCCAGCAGCAGTGGCTCCAGCAGCCAAGGCAAGATGGGTCAAAGTCAGAGTGGTGGTCACGGTCCTGGAGGTGGCAAGAAGGATGACAAGGACAAGAAAAAGAAATATGAACCTCCTGTACCAACTAAAGTGGGGAAAAAGAAGAAGAAAACAAAGGGAGCAGATTCTGCCAGCAAACTGCCACTGATAAGCCTCACACTCAGTGCCGCTTAAAACTATTTAAGCTGGAGAGAATTAAAGACTACCGTCTCAGGGAGGAGGAATTCATTCGAAATCAGGAGCAAATGAAGCCTCTAGAAGAAAAGCAAGAGGAGGAGAGGTCAAAGGTGGATGACCTGAGGGGGACCCCGATGTTGGTAGGAACTTTGAAAGGAATCACTGATGACAATCATGCCACTCTATCTACATCAGTGAGCTCAGAACACTGTCAGCATTCTTTCATTTGTTGACAAGGATCTCCTGGAGCCAGGCTGCACTGTGCTGCTTAACCACATGGTGCATGCAGTGATAGGGGTGCTGATGGATGACACCAATCCTCTGGTCATGGTGATGAAGGTGGAAAAGGCTCCCCAAGAGGCTTTGGCTGACATGGGAGTATTTGACAACCAGATTCAGGACATTAAGGAATCCGTGGAGCTTCCTCTCATGCATCTTGAATATTATGCAGAGATGGGTATAAAGGCCCTAAAAGGGTCATTCTCTATGGGCAACCTGGCACAGATAAAATATCATTAGCCAAAGCAGAAGCAGTAGCCAACCAAACCTCAGCCACTTCTTTGAGAGTGGTTGGCCCTGAGCTGATTCAGAAGTATCTAGGAGCTGGGCCCAAGTTCTTGCAGGAATTCTTCCGCATTGCTGAGGAGCACGTGCCATCCACCGTGTTCATAGATGAGATCGACACCATAGGGAAAAAAGATATGACTCAAATTCTGGTGGCAAGAGGGAGATTCAGTGAACGATGTTAGAGCTGTTGAATCAGATGGATGGATTTGATTCAAGGGGAAATGTGAAAGTTATGGCCACAAACCGCATAGAAACTTTAGACCCAGCGTTTATCAAACCAGGCCGCATTGACAGGAAGATCGAATTCCCCTTGCCCGATGAGAAGACGAAGAAGCGCACCTTTCAGATTCACAGGAGCAGGATGACATTGGCCGATGATGTCACCTTGGATGACTTGATCATGGCTAAAGACGACCTCTCTGGTGCCGACATCAAGACAATTTGTACAGAAGCTGGGCTCATGGCCCTGAGAGAACGCAGAATGAAGGTCACAAATGAAGACTTCAAAAATCGAAAGAAAATGTTCTTTATAAAAAAGAAATTACCCCTGAGGGCCTCTATCTCTGAGTGGACCACAAAGCCTGCAGGCAGTGGCTGGGAGTTGGCAGCCCCCCAGAGGAATGGGTGGGACATTGCCCAGAGAGCCCACACTTTGGTTGGTTTTGTATTGGAACGCTCTGCACATCTTGTGCGTGTGGGTGTGGGAGCCCGCTGGGCACATCCATCTGTCAGTCACTGTGAAGCCCCATTCCCAATAAAGCTATTCTTTCAGAGAAAAAGAAAAAAAAAAAAATTACTTTTAGTTTATGTACTTGTGTCACGTGAACAAAAAGTTCACACACCAGTCTGGTCCATGGGAACGCTTTACAAAGCACTAGTTTAGAGGAAAAGAGTCTGCTCTTAGTTTCTCTTTGGAACCGGCATTTAGTCTTTACCTAGAAACTAACAAGGTCTTTGACATTTTCTTTGTTTGGTCTGCTGTAGCCATTCTTTTAATTTCTGAACACAAAAATATATATGTAGGATTTCATCGACCAAAAGTCCTCAAATTCTCATGTTGGTGTTGTTAGATACCATCGAGTCATCTCCAACTCATAGCAACCCCATGTGCAACAGAACAAAACACTGCCCACTCATGTACCACCCTCACAATCCTTGCTATACCTGAGCACACTGTTGCAACCACTGTGTCAATCCATCTCATTGAGGGTCTTCCCCTTTTTCACTGACCTTCCACTTTAACAAGCATGATATCCGTATTCAGGGAATGATCCCTTCTGACAGCATGACCAAAGTAGTTTATGATGATATCTGGCCATTCTTGCTTCCAAGGAGCGTTCTGGCTGCATGTCTTCCAGGACAGATTTGCTAGTTCTTTTGGCAGTCTATGGTACTTCCAGTATTCTTCACCAAAACCACAACTCAAAAGCATCAACTCTTCTTTGGTCTCATACATAAGTATAATCCTTAAAGGTGATAAAAGAGACCTCCAGCTCTATCTACACAGAGAATATTTTGGAATTATGATAAGCTATCAGTCTGTTGTCCTCCCTATTATCTACCAAACCAAACAGAACACACTGTAATAAAGTCAATTCCAACTCACAGTGATGCCCATTGGGTTTCCAAGACTGTAAATCTTTATGGAAATAGATTGCCTCATCTTCCTCCTGCACAGCAGCTGGTAGATTTGAACCCTCAACTTTCTGATTATCAGCCAAACATCTTACCCACTACATTACCAAAGCTCATTCCCTAGTAGCTAACTGCTTCCAAAGGAAAAGAATCCTTACTTTAGACAGCTTGTTGATGTGAACCAAAAAGCTAATTGACTATCATGGGTGTATAAATCAATTCATAGAGATGTAAAAATTGTAATATTCTGTAGATAATTTGCAACTGGAAATCTATTAACAGCACAAATGGATATGAATAATGCTAAACGGTCTGACCAGGTGTGCCAAAATAATGTGAAATGCATTCTCAAATGAGGTAAAAAACTTCATATAAAACTGTCCAATTTGCTTCTACCCTCCACTAAAAGAAATTTAAAATAACTTAGATTTTCTGAGGCAAATTTGTTGACAAGGATACTAACAAGATAAATGAAAGTAGAAAAAAGAAGTATCTGGCATAAAAACAGAAGCTTAAAAAAAAAAAAAAAGATACGTGAATATGCAGGCTGCAAGCAAACATCCAATACATCCAACCAGGACTCAAGAATAAGCAGAAACAAAGTGAAATGCTGATGTTGCAAAAATAAAGCAAAAAGAATGGACAGGAATAATAGTGCTGCATTACCAAAATTAAAATTCATTCAGAAAGATAGCGAGCTAAAATTTGTTTTCCTTCCAAAGTACCTTTTATAATTAGAATGAGGGCATGTTTTCCATGTATGCAAGCATGATTGTTCTCTAGTGATCTGATGCAGAGAAACAAGGCACCAAATAGAACTGCAATATTGTGCATTTGGGGAGTGGAATTCATTCAGCCATCTTCATTGCAATTCATTCTACAAGACTTATCGATCTGGGGATCTGATTTTCATATCATCATATGAATATTCAGAATGCTACTTTGCAATTCACATATGGTTTGAATTTGAGTGATCTCTCCCCAGACTGGAGGGATTTCTCCCAAGCAAATGTATGCATGTTCTTTTGGATAGTTTTATATTAAAAAAAAAAAAAAGTTTTTAAAGGACTTATTTTTTCAAGTAACTCAGAAAAAGTCTGAACTAGATATAAATAAGAACATTTTTCTACATTCTCAGATTTTTTAAATAGCTGACCTAATTTCTTCCAAACTTTGGAAACTGATTCACTTTAAACTCCTAACTCAAAGAAAATGAAACTGTTGATGTTGAAATTGGGATTTGGGGATGAAAATATCACAGAATAGAAAATGAAAGTCAAAATGCTAAATATACATATATATATATAAAGCATATGAACAGGATATAATCCATTTTTGATATAGTGCTAAATATTCAGTTAAATAATTGGAATGTTCAGAGAATGGGAGATTCTGGTTAACTAAAAATTTCCAATTAATTTAAACTTTCCCTAAAAATCTCATTTATTTTTGTGCCCATAAAATCTCTTATTTTTGTTCCCATTTCTTAATGTGCCTCAGAATCATAACTAAATCATAAATTATAACATACATTTTAACTCTAATTGTACAGAAATACAGATATAAAAAGAGACTTGAGTTGACAGTGAGAAATCCTCCACATTTTTCAATAGGGTAATATCTGTGTATGTTTAAATAAATCCACATTACAGAGTATCAAATGGGAACTGGAAAATGAGCAGAGTAGGGGGCTTACCATATGTTAGATCCCCCTAAAAGCTGCTTTCATACATTAAATCAGTTGTTGTTATTGTTGTTATTGATAATCACCATCATGTCAGTTCTGATTTATGGCAACTTTATAATGTAACAGAATAAAATTTTGACCTGTCATACACCATCTTTGTTTTTATTGGTATATTTGAATCTATTGCTTTGGCTATTATGTCAATCCATCTGTGATGGTTATGTTTGTATGTCAACTTGGCTGGGCCTGGTTGAGTGGTTGGGCAGCTGGATGTTGTATTCCCCATGATGAGACTGGTAATCAACTCCATGGTGGAATCTACCGGGAGCAGCTGAGTCGCTGCCTTGGCGTATGTGGTCTGCTTCCTGTATATAAAGAGAAGCTTTGAGAATGGTCTCTAGCCTTTGGCACACTTTGACCCTGCATGTAGCCATGCCGTTGTTCAGCAGCCTGCCATGTTCTGCTGACCTTGTGACTTACAATGGACTTAAGCTAATGGCCTGCCGTGTTGTCTGGTAACATTGGGACTGTGCCATTTTACTTGTCAACCTTGGGGCCTCTCAGCCTCAGCAGCTAACAGCTGTCTGAGTGAAGAAATGCCTCTAGCTCCAGTGGACCGGGAGTAGGAGGCAGAGCTGGACCTCAAAGTTGTGGGGCTTTCACCCAGCCCCTAGAGCCTGGCACTTTGAACTTGGACTTAAAGCCTCCAAATTGTAAGAATAAACTCCTGTTTGATAAGGCCATGCCATTTGTGGTATATTTTCTCGTCAGAGCAGTACCAGGTAACCAGAACACCATCTCGCTGAAAGTTTCCCTTGTTTTTGTGAACCTGTACTTACCAATCATGACATCCTTGTCTAGGGATTGATCTTGCCTTTTGAGATGTCCAAAATATGTGAGTCAAAGTCTTACCATCCTCAGTTCAGAAAATCTTCAAGAGATAGATTATGCCTATTCTAAAAATAAGACTTCAAAAAAAGCTGGGAAGTTTTCCTAAAAATTCTGCTGTCAGTAATTGGAAGAACTGAGATTCTAACTCAAATATGTCTCACTCCAAAGCATACTTTCACTGTCATACCACTGTGACCAAGCCTGGTTCCACCATGAAACGACTGTAATACCGTGGACCATATATTGCATATCTATAGGCCTCAGTTTGCTAATATCTAAAATTAGAGTAGCAGAAATTCCCAGTTGCCCCCAATATACACTCTCCCCTTTCTCTCATTGTATTAAAACCCCTAAAATTCAGCTAAGCATATGGCCAAACAGAATAAAGACTATATTTCCTAGGTTCCCTTGCAGGTAAGCAGGGACATGTGACTAAGTCATATGACTAATTACCAATGTGATGTGATCAGAAGTGATAGGTTCAACTTTGGGTCATATTCATAAATGAATTGGCCATCTTTTTCTTAGCCCATTTATTCCTATCCATTTAGTTATTTTTCAACTTTTTATTGTGATTTGGGTGGAAGTTTACAGAGCAAATTGATCTTCCATTCAACAGTTCAAAAAAAAAAAAAAATTGTGACATTGATTGCAATCCTCACAATGTAACAGCACTCTTCCCACTTCCTCCCTGTGGTTACAATTTTCCTTTGTCCTTCTTTCCTATCTATTCCTATCTTCTGAGCAATATCCCTGGGCAAATGCTGCCCTTTTGATCTCTTATGGTTGATTGTTCCAAGGAGTTAGTAACTCCCTGGTGTTATCGTTCACCTCATAGGTCTGTCTATTGTCTGACTGAAAGTTGAGGGGGGTAGAAGAGAATTCAGTCCTGGGCTTAAAGGGTGACAAAGGGCTATAGTTTCAGGAGTCCCATCAGTCTCTCTCAGATGAGTAAGCCTGGCCTTTTTTATTATTTTGAGTTTCCTTCCACAGTTTTTGTGTGCTCTATCCAGGACCTCTTATTGTGGTCCCTTTCACAGTGGTTGGTAGTGGTAGCTGGGCACCATCTAGTTCTTCTCGCCTCAGGGTGGTGGAGGCTGAGGTTCACATGGTCCACTAGTCCCTTGGATTAATTGTTTCCATGAGGCTTTGACTTTCTTCCCTCTTCTTGGCTCCACACGAGAAAAGACCAATAGTTGCACCTTAAATGGCTGCTCACAAGTTTTTAAGGCCACAATCGCTACTCACCAAAGTAGGATGTAGAACAATGTTTCTGTAGATTATGTTATACCAATTGACCTTCATGTCCCCAGTGATTATGGTCCTGAGCCTGCAGGCCCAGCAACTCATTCCCTCAAGGTATTTGGTTATGGCTAATAAGTTTTCATAATTTGTCCCTGTTAGCTCTTCTAGATACATTGATATTTTTACAATACTTACATAGAAATATCATCTGCCAAATTATATATGGTCATAGTCCTGCTTACCAGCCCTGAACTTCTTGCCTGTCCGCCTATGTATCCACTCATAGATTAATGTTTGTTATTACTGATAATTCAAGATTGTGTATGTAATAGTATTTACCTTTGTTGTCTTGTGCACCTCTCCAAGTCTTCCTTTCCCTTAGTTACATTGTGCATACATATGTTGTTGTTTGTTGTTATGTGCCATCGAGTCAGACCCGACTCACAGCAACCCTCCTTGGGTTTCTGAGGCAGTGTTACTCGGAAGTAGAGCGCCCCATCTTCCTTCTGAGAAGTGGCTGGTGGGTTATAGTATACAATATATTATTTGTAGGAGCACTGGTGGTGTACTGCCTAAGGCATGTGGCTACTATCCAGAAGGCTGGCAGTTCAAACCCACCAGTCACTCCTCAGAAAGAAGGCTGGGCAATCTACTGCCTTAGAGATACCATCTCGGAAACCCAAGGAGGGGTCGCTATGAGTCAGAATCAACTTGATAGCAGTGAGTTTGATTTTTTGGGGTTTTTTTGTATTTGTATTTGTATATTGCCTTTCCTTTCACCCAAATTAATATGTGTCTCTTACCTAGTTAGTAATTTTTCCTCCTCTTCCCTCTCGTCCCTGGTAACCATCAAAGAATGTTTCTTTCCATGTGTAAACTTTTCCTTGACTTTTTATAATGTTAGAGTCATACAATATTTGTCCTTTTGTGATTGATTTCACTCACCATGATATCTTCCAAGTTCATCCATGTCATGAAGTGTTTTGTGGATTCTTCATTATTCTTTAATGGTGCATACAATTACATTGTATGTATGTCCCATAGTTCATTTATCCATTCATCAAACGATGGACCCTTAGGTTGTTTCCATCTCTTTGCTATTGTGAATAGTGCTGCAATGAACATGACTGTGCAGATATCTATTTGTGTCCCAGCTGCCACTTCTTTAGGATATATACCTAATAGTGACATTGCTGAATTAAATGACATTTCTATTTCCAGCTTTTTAAGGAAGCATCATTCTATTTTCCACAGTGGTTGCACCATTTTACAGTCCTACCAGATAAACTGGGATGCAGAGACGGTGGCAAGAACTGCTGACTCATACATACAAGAACAACTTTATGCTAGAGCTGGAGTAGCAAGAGAGAAAGAGCATGAGTCCCAAAAAACATAAAATGTCACTTTAGGCTGTGTTGATTATCTTGTGAATGATATGTGAGAAAGAAACAAACTTCTGTCTTGTTAAGGATGTTGTTTTGGCTTTCTATCACGTCTGAATCTAATCCTCACCAATGCAAATCTCTTCCAACTCTAAATCCTATAATTTGAAATTTTTGAAAACTAGTTTGTTATGAACAGATAATGTAGTGTGTTTGCTAATTGCATAAATACATTATTTGTGTTGGCGGCATTAAGATCATTCAATTCTCTCCCTAAAATTTGAAAATTGAAATAAAACTTTGTGGTTTACTTATGCTTCAAATAAATTTTACTGTACTAGGTGTATATGATTTTCTGCACAGTGAGAGAAATAAATCTCTTGTATGTGAGGGCTGCTTTTTTGTTGTTGTTTTTTAAGAACTGAGCGATCTAATCATTGAAAGATTTCTTATGAGTCATTTATTAAAAAGCTTAAAAATGGCAAAGGACTTTAATAATGTCATATAAACCATTAAAGTGAGAATCAGATGAAAACATAACTCATACACTTCCAAGTTATTTTGAACTACATCTGATTTTTTTTTTAATTAAAAATATTTTATATGTAAATACAAAATGCCCTGTTCTAGATATCTCATATACGTGATTTAAAACACACATGCAAACAAATATATTTTTATGCTTATTATGGAGAAATAAAATGTTTCCTAAGCTGAATTCCAAAATCATGGGCTTGAAAATCTAATTGGAAACAAAGAAAATCAGTCACCTATAATGGAAAAGCTAAACAAATAAGGAGAACTAGAACAGTTAAGGGGAAGGTGGTTAAATTACAAGTACAGCATTTGATTTCACCAGGATGGGATTCGGACCTGTTGTGTGGTTGTAACTGAGTTCTTGAAGATAGAGAAGATTGAGTTGGAAATCATGCCAAGAGGAAATGATTGCCTTCACTCTGTTGGCAGAAGCAACCCCAGAAGAGAGTAAATTTCCCACAAAACACACCGTGAACCAAAGCATCAGTCAAGGTAAATGCAGAGTAAAAACTCAACAGCTCTATTGAAGTAGATTGGCTCTGTTGCATTGTTTGACTGAGGTCTACAGCACCAAGAACAAGGGAAGCATGTATTAAGGATCAGATAGATTGACAATATACTTCTCTGTGGGGGACAAGAACTCTCAAACTTTTTTTAATTCCATTGTCAAGATGGTCATTTATTCATTCATTCAATGAATATGTACTGATAATGTACCCTGTGCCATGTTTTGGGAGTTGGGGACACAGCAGGAAACAAAACACCATTCTCATGAAGTTTATATTGTTGGGGGGCACAGTGCAGATAATGAACAAATAAATAGTAGGTCAAGTGCTGATAAGCCAAAACCAAACCCACTGCCATCAAGTCAATTTTGACACATTGTGTCCCTTTTTAGGACAGAGTAGAATTGCCCCATGGGGTTTCCAAGGTTGTAAATCTTTACTGGAGCAGATTGCCTCATCTTTCTCCCTCAGAGTGGCTGGTAGGTTCAAATCACCAATATTTTGGTTAGCAGCCACATATTTTAACCACTATACCATAAGAGCTCCTTTCAGGTGCCAATAGGTTCTATGAAAGAAATTAAGCAGAGAAGAAAAATAAGAACATACAGAGAAGATAGGTTGCACTTTCACGCAAAGTCATCAGAGAAGGTTTCTCTAAAAGATGACATTTGAGCCAATAACATCATGAAGATAATTGGTGAAATAAGCTTTTGGGAAAAGGAAGACATAGTTCCAAACTCTAAGGCATGTCTGGTATGTTCAAGGAATAGCAAACAGATCAAAGTAGCTGGTGCTGAGTAAGGACAGTGGTGAGGGAGGAGAGGTAGGTGAGGAAAAATAAAAAAGACATAAAAGGTTCATATTAACTGCATGAGATAGGAAGAAATTGGAGGTCTCTGAACAGAGAAGAACTGTGATCCACATTACATAGCAGAAGGGTTATTCTGGCTATTGAGTGGAACAGGTGGACCAGGCTGAATACAAGAAACCCAGTTAGGAGGCTATTAAAATAATCCAAGTTGGCATTAATAACAAGTGAAACTATGGGAATAGCAGTTTAAAGAGTGAGAAGTGGTTAGATTTTGGGCATATTTCCTAGATACAATTGACTCTGTTGTTGATGAGTCAGATGTGAAATACAAAAGAGAGAAAACTCCATAGTTCTTTCTTGGCCTAAGTACCCAGTGCATGTAGCATTGGCAGGTATTGAGATGGGAGAGATGGCCAGGGAAAGTAGTTTAAAGGGAAGAATCACATAAACAGCTTGGGATCTATTACGTTTGTCATAGCTGTTAGACATCTAAGTGGAAACATAAAGTAGATAACCAAATATTCAAGTTTGATGTTCAAAGGAAAGGTTGGTATTGAAGACAGTACTTGGGGAACTGGGATTGTACATATAGCAAATGAGAACACCTAGGAAGCTAGTATTAATAAAAAAGATAAGAAGTTCAATGACTGAGGTTTGGAGGTCATGATAGTGACTAATGTGTCAGAAGTTTCCAGTTGCCTTTCCAGTAACATTTTCCCTACTTTCTAGTAAAGAACTTTGATATTATTGGAAGGCAATAATGTGCTAACCTTTGAAAAAAACACATTTTCCAAATCCTCTTCTAGAAATTACACTGTAAGACTTATAAGTTGTTAAGTAGCATGTGTAGGTAACCTATTAAAGGAGGCTGACTCAGCCTAGAGGTGCACCCTCATCTCCTCTCTTTCTTTTTTCTTTCTGCCTGGAAGTAGTTATAACGATCAGAACTCCAATAGCCATTTCCATTCCATGAAGAAGAATGGAGAATAGATGCCATGTAGAAGGGATGGCAGAGGAGGTAGGAGGATGCTGGGACACTGAGGATACCTGCCAAGTCTGGGTGAAAACATGAAATTTGCACTATAACAAAAGGATTTTTCATGGTTTCATGATTTTTTAACTGAACTGATCAGACAAAGGTAACTTTAGTTCTTTTCCTATTCATTTTTAGAGGAAACAAGGGCAGAGACTTTGCACTTTTAAATGTTTCATTAAGCAAGAAGTGTGCCTGTCCTATGCAATCTCTGTAATAACTGCCATAGCATTCTTGATTGGGGGAGAGAGCTCACTCTAACTGAGCAAACTTGAATCTATATTCTTTCCCAGGGCAAAGGCCTGCCTGATACATTCATCACCCAAAGTGGTGGCAAGTGATTTTCTCTGCCTTTATTGTGTCACCTCCAAGCTCCATGCCAGCATATAGTCTATTACGTGCAAATGATTAAACAGATTTTCTGCCATGGGTAAAAAATATATTTTGAACTGGATACAGCAAAGGAACTGTAACTTTCTCCCAGAAGAGTGAGTCTAAAATTCTAAGTGACTTTGTGGGAGAGTAGAAGAGAAAACCATTCTGCTGATGAGTCCATAACTTCTTGTTTCTATTGGCATAAAGAAAAAGGTATTCAGAATGATATTTCTCCAGGACAAAATGGAAGTAAAAGTACTGCCTTCAGAAATAATTATCTGAGGTATCAGAATTTTTGCACATGCTTTTCATCTCCCTGAAATCTCTCTTCTACTTGCTTGCTTAGCTACTACTCTTGCTATAATGTTGTTGTTAGGTGTCATCTAGCCATGTCCAACTCATAGTGACCATATGTACAGCAGAACAAAACACTGCCCAGTCCTGTGCCAGCCCCATGATCTTTCCTATACCATCATTGTAGCCACTGTGTCAATCCATCTTGTTGAGGGCCTTCTCCTTTTTCATTGACACTCAACTTTACAAAACATGATGTCTTTTTCCAGAGAATGGTCCCTTCTGACAACATGACCAAAGTAGCTGAGATGAAGTCTGGCCATTCTCACTTTCAAGGAGCATTCTGGCTACACTTTCCCAAGGACAGGTTTGTTAGTTCTTTTGGTAGTCAATGGTACTTTCAATATTCTTTGCCTACACCATAACTCAAAGGCATCGACTCTTGAGGACTTCTAGTATGATGGAGAAATAGGCAGAAAAGTGACACAGACCCTCTTCAACAAAGAAAAGAAAAACCAATTGACAGAGATACAGAAGATAATCCTGGATCCCTGAGCTTTGAAAGGAACTATACAGAAGTGGATTAGGCACCAACTAGTGGAAAAACCTGAATGAAAACAGTGAGTACAGAAACAGTCGGAGCTGCGGACTGTCAATGATTCTGATGGGACCAACAGCCTGAATATTTCCCAGTGGTGTTGGGACCTGAGAATTGACCTAAAGATCAGCTCTAGTCACCAAGGGCTGAAGGGACCATTGCACTGATGGCCTGTGGCTAGGAAGGGAAAGAGTAAGGAGGGAGACAACCAGAGATGTTGACTTTTTGCTGTCTGGAGGACACAGACATTTTCATTGTTTATACATGGCAGCCATTTTGGCTATTTAAGGTGACCAAGGGCACAGACATTTTGAATGTTTATAAGCAGTGGCAATTTTGGATACTTAAAGTGACCAAGGGTGTAGCCATTTTGAATCTTTATAAGTGACAACAATTTTGGATTTTAAAGTGATAACATTCTCATTCAGATTCCAGGGACTTAAGAATAGGCTCAGTTTGCCAAGGTCAGCAGTGACATACAAGAGGCTGACAACAGGAAAGAGATAGGTGGTGAATATATATGTGCTGTCAACTAATGAATACAAGAGCACAGCACAGTACATTGCTTGTGTAGGTAACATATAAACAAAACAAAGAAAATGAAAATTGTGGGCAGGTCACTCCAACATACCAATTAAATATAAACATAAAAATGTCACAACACCTCAGAGACAACAGAGCATCACAATCCACACAAAGAAGCAAGACAAAGCAGGAGAAACAAGGGACCCGAATACAGACCCAAAACACAGCCCTGAGGAAGATGCAGCATTGGAACTCCCTGATAAGGAATTCAAAAGAATTATGTTTAGTATCTTCCACAAATTGAGAGATAGATCAAGGAAAACATAGAGAAAACCCTAGAACAATTTTGAAAGACAATACAAGAACAAAATGACAAAATAAATGAAAAATTAGAAATGATACAAAATCTACCAACAGAAATCCAGAAGATTAATACTAAATTTTCAGAAATAGATAAGACATTGAATGGCAAAGGAGCAGAATTGAATCAATGGAAGACAGAATTAAAGAAATTGAAGGCAAATACCTGAACACATTTTTGGGAAGAGATAAATCTGCTAAAAGATCAAATCAAAATGAAGAAAGCCTAAGGTTCATGTGGGACACCATCAAAAGGAATAACCTACATGTAATTGGAATTCCAGAACAGGAAGAGACAAATAAAATCACAGAGAAAACTGTAGAAGATTTGTTGGAAGAGAATTTTTCTGGTATGATGAAAGATGAGAATATATCCATTCAGGAAGTCCAACGAACCCCAAACAGGATAGACCACAAAAGAAAAACACCAAGACATATCATACAACTCACCAAAACCAAAGACAAAGAAAGAATCATGAGAGCAGCACAGGAAAAATGAAAAGTTACCTACAAGGAGCAACCAATAATACTAATCTCAGATTTCTCAACAGAAACCATGCAGGAAAGAAGACAATGGAATGGTATATATAAAACCCTGGAAGAGAAAAATTTCCAACCAAGAATTATGTATCCAGCAAAATTGTCCCTCAAATATGATGGTGAAATTAGGGCATTTCCAGATAAGCAGAAACTAAGGGAATTTGTTAAAATCAGACCAGCCTTACAAGAAATTCTAAAGGGAGTCCTTTGGACAGAGAAGCAACAATAACCAACAACAACTGACCATTAACACACATGATGATATAACCCAGAAACCAACCCAGCTATGGAAGTATCCAAAGTCAAGAAGCCTACAAGATTTTAAATAGGGAACCAGAGACATCAATTGACAAATGAGGACAACTACAAACCAAAAAGAGGAAAAAAAAAAATGTGCAGTTATAGAACTTCCAAATGGTAGGGAAGTCAAGACAATTACAAGGTAAAATGGACTGTTCTAAATGTGGGAAGAAAACTATACATCACAGGGTAACCTCAAAGAAAAATGATAAACCTTCACATCAAAATAAAAAAGAGGACCAGTACAAATATTTAATAAATACTAAAACAATAGCAATGAAGGAAGTGATAACATGATTCATAAACAAAACGAGATCAGCATAGAAAATTATATGAAACAAAGAAATCCACACCACAAAAAAAAAAGCACACAAAAAATGACAACAAATTCATATTTGCCGATAATTACATATATGGCAAGAGACTTATTTCTAAGATTTATAGAGAACTCCAACACCTCAACAACAAAGGAATTAACAATACAATTGAAAAATGGGCAGAAGACATGAATAGACACTTCACCAAGGAGGATATTCAGGTGGCCAGCTAATACATGAAGAGATGCTCACAATCATTAGCCATCAGAGAGATGCAGTCAAAACAGCAATGAGATACTGTCTCACCCCATCACTGATGGCAAAGTTCAATGAGACAGAAAATTACAAATGCTAGCAGGAATGTGGACAGATTGGGACTCTTCATACACTGCTGGTGGGACTGTGAAATGATACAGCCACTGTGGAAAGCAGTATGGTGATTCCTAAGAAAGCTGGAATTGGAGATACCATTTGAGCCAGCAATCCCATTACTAGGTATATATCCTAGAGAGGTGAGAGCCAGGACAGGAACAGATATATGCACACTCATGTTCATTGTAGCACTATTTACAATAGCAAAAAAATGGAAACAACCTATGTGCCCATCAGCAGAAGAATGGATGACCAAATTATGGTACATACACATAATAGAATGCTATGCAGCTCTAACGAATAATGTAGAGTCTGCAAAACACCACATAACATGGATGAACTTGGAGGACATTGTGCTGAGTGAAATAAGTCAATCACAGGACAAATATAGAATTAGTTCATTGTTGTGGAGGATCAAGGAAATGTTTATATATGGAGGGAAACTTTCTTTGTTGGTTGCCAGGGGTGAGAGGGGAGGGGAGGGAACACTGAAAAAAAAAAAATGCATTGGCCCATGTGACTTTAGTTTCGTGTATTTCACTGTACATAAATTATATTTCTACAAAATGCATTTTAAAAAAAGTGTCAACTCTTCCTTGTTCATTGTCCAACTCTCACAGACATGAGAGAACTGAAAACACCATGGCTTAAGTTAGGTGAACTTTAGTCTTCAAAGATATATCTTTGCTCTTCAGCACCTCAAAGAAGTCTTTTGCAGCATATTTGCCCAATGCAATACATCATCAAATGTCTTGACTGCAGCTTCCATTGGTGTTCATTGTAGGACCAAGTAATATGAAGTCTTTGACAACTTCAAACTTTTCTCCATTTATTGTGATGCTGCTTATTGGTCCTGTTGCGAGGACTTTTGTTTTCTTTATATTGAGGTGTAATCCATACTTCAGACTGTCGTCTTCAATCTTCTTCAGTAAGCAGTCAAGTCATCCTCGCTTCCAGCAAGCAATGTTGTGTCATCAGCATATTGCAGGTTGTTAATGAGTCTTCCTCCAAATCTGATGCCATATTCTTCTTTACGTACTCCAGCTTCTGAGATTATTTGCTCAGCATATAGATTGAATAAGTATGATGAAAGGATACAACCCTGACACACTCCCTTCTTGATTTTGAACCACTCAGTGTCTCCTTGTTCTGTTCAAACAGCTTCCTGGTCTATGTACAGATTCCTCATGAGTACAATTAAGTGTTCTGGAATTCCCATTCTTCTCAATGTTAGCCATAATTTGTTATGATTCACACAATTGAATGCCTTTGAATAGTCAATAAAACATAAGAATATCTTTCTAGTATTCTTTGCTTTGAGCCAAAATCCATCTGACATCAGCAATGATATCCCTCGTTCCACATCCTCTTCGGAATCCAGCTTGAATTTCTGGAAGTTCTCTGTCAATATACAGTTGCAACTGTTTTTTTTTTTTTATTTTTATTTTTTATTTATTTATTTTTTATTAGGATTTGGGTGAAGATTTACAGAGTAAATTCACTTTTCATACAGCAGTTCACATATACTTTGTCTCATG
>NW_006921591.1:11953699-11986310 GCF_000298275.1 Orycteropus afer afer
ATTATCTTCTGTGTCTGTGTTAATTGGTTTCCCTTTTCTTTGTTGAAGAGGGTCTGTGCAATCCTTCTGCCTAGTCCGCCATCTTGCCCCGCCTCCCCAACCAATTCTTTCTGGTACAGTGACCTTGTGTATTCCTTCCATCTTCTTTTGATGTTTCCTGAATCATTCGATATTTTGCCCATAAAACCTTTCAATATGGCAACCCGAGGCTTAAATTTCCTCTTCCATTCTTTCAGCTTGAGAAATGCTGAGCATATTCTTCCCTTTTGGTTTTCCAACTCCATGTCTTTGCACATTTCATTATAATAATTGGCTTTGTCTTCTCAAGCTGCTCTTTGAAATCTGTTCAGCTTTTTTATCTTGTCATTTCTTCCATTTGCTTTAGTTACTCTTTGCTCAAGGGCAAGTTTCAGTCTCTTCTGATATCCATTTTGGTCTTTTCTTCCTTTCCTGTCTTTTTAATGACTTTTTGCTTTCTTCATGGATGATGTTCTCAATGTCATCCTACAATGCCTCTGGTTTTTGGTCATTGGTGTTCAATGCAGCAAATCTATTCTTTAGATGGTCTCTAAAGTCAGAAGGGATATAAACAAGGTCTTATTTTGGTTCTCATGGACTTGTTTTAATTGTCTTCAGCTTCAACTTGAGCTTGCATATGAGCAGTTGATGGTCTGTTCCACAATCAGCTCCTGGCCTTGTTTTGGCTGAAAATATTGAGCTTTTCCATTGCCTCTTGCCACAGATGTAGTTAGTCTGATAGCTGTCCACTCCATCTGGCAAAGTCCATGTATATAGCCATCATTTTGTTGTTGACAAAAGGTATTTGCAATAAGTCGTTGGTCTTCCAAAATTCTATCATGCAATCTCCAGCATTATTTCTATTATGAAGGTCAAATTTTCCAACTAGCAGTGATTCTTCTTTGTTTCTAACTTCTGCATTCCAATCACCAGTGATATTCAGCACATTTGCATTGCGTGTTTGGTCAATTTCAGACTGCAGAAGTTGGTAAATATCTTCAGTTTCCTCATCTTTGGCTTTGGTGGTTGTTGTATAAATATGAATAATAGTACTATTAACTGGCCTTCCTTGTAGGCATATGGATATTATGTTATCACTGACAGCATTGTACTTCAGGATAGAGCTTGATACATTCTTTTCAATGATGAATGCCATGCCATTCCTCTTCAATTTGTCAGTCCCCGGATAGTAGACCATATGGTTGTCTGATTCAAAATGGTCAAAACCAGTCCATTTCAGCACACTAATACCTAGGATATCAATCTTTATGCATTCCATTTCATTTTTGACAATTCCCAATTTTCCTAGATTCATCCTTCATACATTCCATGTTCTGGTTACTAATGGATGTTTTCAGCTGTTTCTTCTCATTTTGAGTTGTGCCACATCAACAAATAAAGGTCCCAAAAGCTTTACTTTATCTTTATCATTAAAATTGGTGTACTGTGATGAGGCAGTCCTATTTTGAGTGCCTTCCAACCTGAGGCACTCTTCTTCCACTACTGTATCAGACAATGTTTCAGGGCTATTCATAAAGTCACCCGTTAACATATCAGACAGTATTTCACTGCTATTCATAAGGTTTTTCCTGGCCAATTTTTTGGAAAGTGGATGGCTTCTTTCTTCTTCCAAGTCTGACACAGTCTGGAAGCTCTGATAAAACCCAGCCACTGTGCGCAACCCTGCCAGCTTTTGAAACACCAGTGGCACAGACTCCAGACTCACAGCAACACACAAGCCATCACAATATGACAAACTGACAATCAAGTTCATCTCCCTTAGTTGTTCCAAACTGCTCCACTCACTTCCTAGCCTTCCGCCTACTTATTCCAGCTGTGGGCCTGGCTCCCACTTCCTTCCTGGGGCTTTCCCCTTACCTGTTCTGGGCATGGGCCTGGTTCCCACTTCTTCTTGCTGGAATACTCAGCTCATATGTTACCTGTTCCAGGTAATGGAGATGCTGACTGCACCCTCTTCATTAGCCAAGTCTCCTGGGATTTCCAAAGTGCCCATGGCTTGTCAAATCACTTATCACATTGCATTATAATTTTATATTTATTTGTCTATTTTACACACACACACAGCCACATGTGCCTACACACAGTCACAATTGTGTGTTCCCTGAGGGTGATTTTTATCCGTGAAACTTCAGTGCCTAGAATGCCATAAATATTCAGTAAACAGATGATGAATTAATCCCTAATTCACTGAAGGTTTCTTTTAAGTGGTAGTAGAAGCTTAATATCATGACACTCTAACATTCAAGAATTGTTCAATTATTAAGTGTTTTTGAAACATGAATACTTAAAATAGTATATGCACATACAAAGGAAATAAATTAAAACATAACAGTGTCTGGTGTTCTTTTCTTTGATTTGCTTGAATTTACCAGTAGTTCACCAAAAAAAAACATGCCACTTTCAAATTCTTTAAATATAATGAATTTAAGGTATTTGATTCTACTCAATGATGTTGTTGTTGTTATGTGCTGTCGAGTCGGACCCGACTCATAGTGACCCTTCCTTGGGTTTCCGAGGCAGTATCACTATGGAAGTAGATTGCCCCATCTTCCTTCCGAGAAGTGGCTAGTGGATTTGAACCTCCAGCCTTCTGATTAGCAGTCAAGTGCCTTAGGCACTATGTTATCAGAGTTCCCTTCAATGATAGTGACCAGTTACTAATTGGCCACCAGTAAGATACCACATGTAAACATATTGTCTAGTACCTATATGGCTTTCTGAAATGTTCTCAACCTCTCAGAGACTCTACTTTATCTATAAAATTAGACAGATTAAATGGGTCTTTATATGGATTAATTATAATCACATATATAAAATACCTTTCATAGGAACTTATACATAGGAAGTATTCATTTTAAAAGGTCATGGCATTGGGTTTATAGTCAGGAAATAAGTATTTATCTTTGGTGAAAAAAAAGCCACCATGATATCTTAATTTTTCAGTGGAACACCAGGGCTGCCCCAGACCAGCTCCCATAAAAACAATCATGAGCTAGATAATGATGCCCCGATAAACCTGGTTTGGATGAGACTCTGGCAGGAAGCAATGAAGCTATAGAGCCAAACAGGGCCCCTGAAAGGTGATCATCAATGTTATAGATTTGTAGTGAAGGAGAAAAGTGCAGCACTGGTTTCAGGAGGCAAAAAACGGAATCTGCAAAGCAGACCATCCAGAGTTTGTAGCTGATCTGTGATACTTCCTCACCTTGCAGCAGCCTTGGGGAAAATATTTTCTTTATGTGCCTCTAAGGGGACTCCAACCTCCAACCTCTTACTAACACCTGAGCACATTAACAGTTTACATCAACTAGGGACTCCCCTTGTTGCTGTTGTTGTTGTTGTTATGTGCCATCAAGGTGGACCCGACTCATAGCGACCCCTCCTTGGGTTTCTGAGGCAGTATCACTATGGAAGTAGATTGCCCCATCTTCCTTCTGAGGAGTGGCTGGTGGGTTTGAACCTCCAGCCTTCTGGTTAGCAGTCAAGTGCCTTAGCCACTATGCTACCAGAGCTCCTCCTTGGCTGTGTTGTTGTTGTTGTTAGGTGCCGTCGAGTCATTTCTGACTCATGGTAACCCCATACACAGCAGAACAAAACACTTCCCGATCCCACGCCAGCTCAATGATCCCTGCTATACTTGAGCCCATCATTGCAGCCACCGTGTCAATCCATCTCGTTGAAGGCCTCCCCCTCTTTCGCCGACCCTCTAGCCTACCAAGCATGACATCCTCTGCAAGGAATGGTCCCTTCTGACAACATGATCAAAGTAGGTGAGAAGAAGTCTGGCCATTCTCACTTCTAAGGAGCATTTCGGGTGCACTTGCTCCAGGGCAAGCAGAGGTCTTCAGAGTATTGAAGCACCACCCATTGAAAACTAGAGTTGAAAAGATGGGGAACAGACAGGAGAGGTGAAGTGATGGGTGTGGTGGTTATGTTTGTGTGTCAAGTTGGCTGGGCCTGGTTGAGTGGCTGGGCAGCTGGATGTAGTATTCCCCATGATGAGACTGGATCACTCCATGGTGGAATCTATTGGAGCAGCTGAGTAGCTGCTTTGGATATGTGGTCTGCTTCCTATATATAAGAAGCAACTTTGGGAATGGTCTCTAGCTTATGGCACATTTGAACCTTGCATGTAGCTGTGTCATTGTTCAGAAGCCTGCCACGCTCTGCTGACCTGGGGACTTACAATGGACTTAAATTAATGGCCTGCCATGTGGTTTGGTAACATTTGGACTGTGCCTGTTTACTTATCAACCTTGGCCTTGGCAGCCTCAGCAGCCAGTGACTGTCTGAGTGAAGAAAAGCCTCTAGCTCCAGTGGGCCAGGAGCTGGAGGCAGAGCTGACACCCAAGGCTGAGGGGCTTTCACACAGCCCCTAGAGCCTGGCACTGTGAACTTGGACTTAAAGCCTCCAAACTGTCAGAAAATAAACTTCTGTTTGTTAAGGCCATCCCATTTGTGATATATTCCTATCAGACCAACACTAGGTAACCAGAAGAAAATTTGGTAGCAAGAGAATGGGGTGCTGCTCTGACAGATACCTAAAATGTGGAAACAGGAGTGGAATGCATCCTTGATCCAAGACCCTGGCAAAGTGACCCCGGCATACGGCATGAGAGACAGCAGGAGCAGAGCCAAGAGAACCGGCATGAGACAGCAAAAGCCTTGTCAGCCCACAGAGGAGAAAGCTTGATGCCTTTGAGTAGGTGGCTTCCTGGTGGAGTTGGTTGCCTGAGGGCATTAATTGGTGGAAGAGACCAGCATGAGATGGAGTTTCAGGTTGGCCAGCTCATGGAGTAAGAAAGCTGAATGCTTTTTTGGGGGCAGGAAGATTTCTGGGAGTGGGTTGCCCTTGGGCACTAATTGGCAGAAGTGGAGAGACCAAGGAAATGGAAGCAGAGATGCTTCAGCCTGAAAGGGTAGGACCATGGCCTTTGGGGGTGTAACAACCACAGCCCCCTAGGTTTCAAAGAGTCAGACCTTCACCAACTTGGTTCTGGAGTGTGGGATTGCTCATTCATGTTAGCCAGTGGGATGGAGCCATAGCTACTGTCCAAGATTAAGGGGGCAGGGCTGCCATGCCCAAGAGGGAGAGGAATGGGGCCACCAGGCCAAGGGGGTGAGGTCACCACTCAGGAACTGCGGGACTGGAGCCACCCAGTGGAGGAGACCTGTACAGATGTGACCCATTGAAGATCTGTACAGGTGCCAAGTTGACAAGGGGTGGAATTGTTGTGGTTATGTTTGTGTGTCACCATGGCTGGGCCTGGTTGAGTGGCTGGGCAGCTGGTGGTAGTTATTAACCATGGTAAGACAGGCAATCAACTCCATGATAGGATCTACCACAAGCAGCTGAGTAGCTGTTTTGGGTATGTGGCCTGCTTCTCATATGTAAGAAGCAGCTGTGGAAATGGTCTCTAGCTTACGGCACGTTTGAACCCTGTACATAGCCCTGTTGTTCAGCAGCGTGCAGTGCTCTACTAACCTGGGGACTTGCAATGGACTTAAATTACTGTCCTGCCATGTGGTTTGGTAGCATTGAGACTGTGCTTTTTATTTGTCAACCTTGGGCTTGGCAGCCTCAGCAGCAAGCAGCTGTGTGAGTGAAGAAAAGCCTCTAGCTTCAGTGGGCTGGGAGCTGGAGGCAGAGCTGAAGCCCAAGGCTAAGGGACTTTCACCTAACCCCTAGAGCTTGACACTTTGAACTTGGACTTAAAGCCTCCAAACTGTAAGAGAATAAACTCCTGTTTGTTAAAGCCATCCCATTTGTGGTATATTCCTGTCAGACCAGCACTAGGTATCCAGAACAATGGGTATCAGGGAAAATATGAGGAATTCATAATAACATGGTCATGTCCAAGCTCATACCTCATGCTATTTTACCCACAAGCCAGGAGGCACTGTCTTCCAGGATAGAGTAACTCACCTGCTTATTTACTTTTATCCACACAGGAGACTGGAAATATAAATCAGCACCATTATAGTCAAAGCCTCTCTATGCCATCCCCCACCTCCCACGTTCTGCCAGATTCTAATGCAATACACACAGATGCAAAGGATACACACATAGCTGATTCCAAAAAATGAAAAGAAAAAAAAATGTAGGTGTTATAGGCAATGAAAACTCCCATTCCTCTAAGTCAATAGGACTGGGAGACCACATTTGGGTTCCAATCCCTTCATGTTTCTCAGTATGTGGATGTCGTTGGGCAAGTCATTTCATTTCCCTGGACCTCACTGTAGAAGGAGAAAGATCGCATTTTGAACTCTAAAGCACCTTCTGGTTGTGGCATTCTGTTATCTGAAAGGTAAGTCATGCCCAAAGTAAATAGGCCTTTCCATTTGTCCCTTGGCAAACCCAGACTGCCTGTGTGGTTACATAGCAATAGACTAGTCAAGCTGATCCCTCAACCTTCTTCCTTCCAGCTGTAAAATCCTAGCTCCTTAAACATTCCCATTACATTCTATTACCTCTCTTTTATTTAGGAATGCCAATGATTTCATTTTGGGCTTGTGACTTGGAATCATTGTAAAATAGTGATAAAAAGGGAGCCATACATTCAAGTAACAAGACAAATATGAATTATATAAACCAGAATGAGAGAAGAAGGTAAGCTACCATTTTTACAGGTGTTCTTAACTTTGAGCTCTTTGGCTTTCATAAAATAAGCTATACCATCTCTTGTGTTTAACCTGCACCGTCGTGTTTTGTTGCCCCTCTCCAATAGTCTGACACCTTATCTGATGTTGTTAGCTGCCATCAAGTCAAATTGGCTACGACAGTGTGTTTTGAGTTTGCTTTCAACCTAGGGGCTCATCTTTGAGCACTGTAGCAGGCAATATACTATTGTGATCCATAGGGTTTTTATTGACTGATATTCTGTAGTAGTTCACCAGGTATTTCTTCCTAGTCTTAGTCTAGAGCTCCACTGAAACCTGTCCACTATGGGTGATTTTGTTGGTACGTGAAATACTGGAAGCACAGCTTCCACATCACAGGAACATGCAAGCCATCACAGCATGACAAACTGACTGATAGGTATCGTTTGATGGAGAAGTCCAATGAGAATGACTCAGGTCACATGGACCTAATAAATGAGATTGATTAGGGAGAAAGCAGGAACACCTAAACTGTGTGAGAACCAACAGACTATTGCAAGATTGTTTGAAGTAGTAGTGTTGAGGGTCAGAATCAGGCAAGCAAGGCCAATTAACAAAATGAACTGTCAAAGCAAGGAGAGCCTAATTCTGAGCATTAGAAAATGAGAAATTGAGTCAAGGGATTGAAGAACTATAATGAAGAGAACAAGGAACTATGGAGCCCAACAGGCAAATGAGAAGGTGGTGTAGACAAAATTAAATGCACACAACTGAACTCTGAAATGTCAAAAGTGTCTTTCAGTATGGGTGAGTCACATTCAATCAAGGGCTCCAGATGGAGCAGACATAATGTATCAGCAGTCCTCAATAAAAATAAGGAAAAATTTATCTTTTTCTTTAAAAATCTTTATTTAAAAAGGAAGTTGGGATCCTGTGGGGCTGTGATTTATTGCATGGAGAAAAGCTGGAACAACTAAATGACATATTTTCTTTCACTCCTGGCAGGTAATTAGCCTCTGTATTGCTAAAGGGCCTGTCAGCAGCTGTCAATAAGGAAGAATACCCTGCTACTTAGAATTGTTAAGTTTTTTTTATCATTCACTTTCTCCACAGCCCTTGAAGACAGTTCTTTTCTTCTGGTACTGTCTCTTCCTAAGGAAGGTAAGAAAGAGAGAATTGGATGTGGCAACGTAGCAGGCACTAACCTCAGGATAGGAGCTGGTGAGATGGAGAAAAAAGAAAGCACATTCCACCCATAGGCAACTCTGCATAATAATCACTGGTAATGAGTGCCACTCCTGAAGAAGAACATCATCCTTGATAAAGTAGAGCATCAGCGAAGAAGAGGAAGACCCTCAACAAGTTGGATAGACACAGTGGCTACAACAATGGGCTCAAACATAACAATGATTGTGAGGATGTTGCAGGACCAGGCTGTGTTCTGTTCTGTTGTACAATTCACTGTGAGTGGGAACCAACTTGAAGGCACTTAACACAACAAATATGTGCCATAAATTTCCTTTGTTAATTCTTGCAGCTGCCCTGAAAAGTGAGGCCTAATTTACAAAGGAAAAAATATAAACCAACAGAAATTAAGTCATTGTCCACACCAGACAGATTCTATGAATTCAGCTCTTCCCATCTCTCAAGTCCATTCTCATTCTATTGAACAGGACTTAATGTAGATGAAGTTATGTGGCATCTGACACCAGGCTGGGAAAAAAAACAGATTTTCATAAACATTAGACCTCTCCCTCCCTCCTATCAACTTAGTGATGACAAAAATTGCTCAAAATATCAAATGTATCTTGACTGAATAAATCTGTGATTCTCAAGCAGGGGCAATGTTGGAATATCTGGGCACATTTTTTATTGTCATGGCAGGGGTGGAGGGTACTACTGGCACGTAGTAATTAGAGGTCAAGGATGCTACAAACATCCTGCAAGGCTTAGTACAGCCTCCTGCAACAAAGAATCACCTGACTCAGAAAGTCAGTAGTGAGGAGGTTGAGAAACCCTGGAATAATGAAGTAAATACATGGTAGTACACAGCCAGGGCTTCCTGGGTGGTGTAAACAGTTAAGGTCACGACTACTAACTAAGAGTTTGGTGGTTAAAATCCACCCAGAGGCAACTCAGAAGGCCTGGGGATCTGTTTTCGAAAAGTCAAAACCTTAGAATCCCTATGGAGCACTTTTTTACTCTGACTTACAAGGGGCCACCATAAGTTGGAATTGACTCAGTGGCAACTGATTTGTTTTCTTTTGAGTACAAAAGCCATTACAGATATTCCCTATATGTTAGTTATTATTTCTCAAGAGCATAAACACAGTTAGTTAGACTAAAATACTCCTTCTTTCATTCCTGACACAGAGTTCCTCTAACTGCTTAAATGAAAATTCAGGACAAATGTCCAGAGGGAACTAGTGGCTTGTCTTGGTCAGAAAAGCCTGAAGAGAAGTTGGGTTCATGAACGTGATAACCATATACTAACCATATAATCATATTAGTATAAAAACTCAAAAACTCACTGCCATCAAGTCAAATCTGACTCATAACGATCCCTCCTTGGGTTTCCAAGGCAGTATCACTATGGAAGTAGATCACCCAATGTTCCTTCCAAGGAGTGGCTGGTAGGTTTGAACCATCAGCCTTCTGGTTAGCAGTCAGATGCCTTAGGCACTATGCTGCTAGAGCACCCATATTAGTATACAACTAATATATTAGTATATAACTGTATACTAAGCATATTTCCCTCTATAATTTCCTCTCCATAGATCAGATTTCTCCCAAATTACTCACTTCTCCCATCACCATTCCCTAAACCTTGCCTTGAGAAGTTAAAAGATTCCCAGATTCCTTTATGGCAACAGAGCTAAATGCATGCATGTGATATTTAGAAAACAAAAGGAAGCAAATGTCATCTTTTTGCTGCTTTTTTCATTTCTTGCTGGCCACTGAGTCACAAGTCTGTGTTTTTTGAACGAAGGTCTCTCTGTAGCAGTATACCTGTGAACCAGCAGTTCTTTGTGCATGTGGAGAGGCAACTGTTCACTATCAGTGCCTGCATCATGGTAGTGGTAGTGTAGTCCTGACACCAGCACTTAGTGGTGGTCTCCTGACACCTCTTCTCACTTATTTGGGCAAAAGTGAATGCAGTCCCATTGAGTCAGAGCTGCCTCTGCATTGTCCCAGGAGTCCTTCCCAGAAGTCAAGCTTAGAGCTGCTGTTCCAATAATTTTATAAGTTCCCAGTTGCCTATATTAAATTCCTTTTAAATAGCTAGCCTGTGGAACAAGTTGTTGAACAAGTCAATTCTCGTTCATGGTGACCCCATGTGTGTCAAAGTAGAACTGTGTTCCATAAGACTTTCTCTTTAAAAAAACAAACAAAAAAAAAAAAAAACACCTTTTTATTGTGATTTTGTGAAAGTTTACAAAACAAATCGGTTTCCCATTCAACTGTTCATACATGTTTTGTTTCATGACATTGTATGCAATCCCCACAATATAACAGCACTCTTCCTCCCACTTCATCCCAGTGGTTACTGTATCCTTTTATCCTTCTTTCCTACTTACTCCTGCTTTCTGAGCACTTTTTCTGGGCAAATGCTGCCCTTTGATCTCCTATGGCTAATTGTTCTAAGGAGTGAGTACTTCCCTGATGTTACCTTCACTCAATAGGACTGTCTATTGTTTGGCTGAAAGTTGAGTACTTGGTGGGGGGGAGGTGTGGAGTTCAGCTCCAGGCTTGAAGGTTGACTAAGTTCCACAGCCTAGGGAGTTCCACAGTTTCTATCACACCACTAAACCAAAAAAAAAAAAAAAAAACTTCACTGCCGCCCAGTCATCCCTGACTTATAGAGACCCTCATTGGGTTTCTTAAGCTGTAAAGCTTTAGAGAAATAGATTGCCCAGTCTTCCTTTCTCAGAGTAGCTGGTGGGTTTGAACTGCTGAATTTCCAGTTAGCAGTCAAGTCCCTTATGCACTAGAACACCGCAGCTCCTAAGCATGGTCTTTTTTTTTTTTGAGTTATGTTTGACATTTTCCTACTGCTCTATCCAGGATCTCGTATTGTGACTCCTTTCAGAGTGTTTGACAGTGCTAGCCAGGCACCATCTAGTTCTTATGGTCTCAGGTGGTGAAGGCTGACTTTTTCCACATGCTTTTGACTTCCTTCACTCATCTTCATGCTACACAAGGAGATAATCATTGCACCTTAGATGGCCACTCACAAGCTTTTAAGACCTCAGTCACCACTCACCAAAGTAGGATGCATAAAAATATCTTTGTGGACTATGTTATACCAACTGAACTTGATGTCCCCAGTGACTATATTACTGAGCTCACAGGCACAGTGACTCCTTTCAAAAGACATTTGGTTATGGCTAAGAAGTTTTCATAAATTTGCCCCCTGTTAGCTCTACTATATACATGGGTAATTTTACACCAACATACAAACAAGTATGTAGAAATAGTGCCTGCTGAATGTTTGTATGACCATGGGTATCGTTCCAATCACCTACCCATACCTGATCATCATCTTGGCTGTCTACCTATGTATCAACTCATAGATTATTGCTTGTTTTCACTGATAATATTGTGTAAGTAATAGTGTTTACCTTTTTTGTCTGTAACTCTTGTGTACCTCTCTGTGTATTCTTTTTCCATACTGATACTGTGCTAATCATCTTTGTTGTGTTGTTGTTAGGTGTTGTTGAGTTATCTCTGACTCATAGTGACCCAATGTACAGCAGAAAGAAACACTGACCAGTCTTGTGCCTTCTCCATGATCCTTGTTATACCTGAGCCCATTGTTGTAGCCACTGTGTCAATCCATCTTGTTGAGGGCCTTACCCTCTTTCATTGACCCTCCACTTTACCAAGGATGATATTCTTCTCCAGGGAATGGTCCCTTCTTACAACATGACCAAAATAGGTGAGACAAAGTCTGGCCATTTTCGCTTCCAAGGAGAATTCCAGCTGCACTTCTTCCAGAACAGATTTGTTAGTTCTTTTAGCAATCCATGGTACTTTCAGCATTCCTTGCCACCAACACAAATCAAAAGCATCGACTCTTCTTCAGTGTTCCTTATTCATTGTCCAGTTCTCACATGCATATGAGGCAACTGAAAACACCATGGCTTGGGTTAGACCCACCTTAGTCCTCAAGGAGACATCTTTGCTCTTCAGCACTTGAAAGAGGTCATTTGCAGCCAATTTGCCCAGTGCTACATGTCATTTACTATCTTGACCACTGCTTCCATTGGTGTTGATTATAGAACCAAGTAATATGAAGTCCTTGACAACTTCAACCTTTTCCCCATTTATCGTGAAGCTGTTTATTGGACCAGTTGTGTGGATTTTTGTTTTCTTTATATTGAGGTGTAGTCCATACTGCAGACTGTAGTCTTTAATCTTCATCAGTAACTGCTTCAAGTCATCCTAACTTTCAGCAAGCAAAGTTGTGTCATGTGTGTATCATGTATCATCAACTCAGGTTATTCATGAGTCTTCTTCCAATCCTGATGTCAAGTTTTTCTGTATATAATCCATCTCAGATTATTTGCTCAGCATACAAATTGAATAAGTATGGTGAAAGGTTACAACCTTGAGAACTCCCTTCTTGATTTTGAACCACACAGTATCTTCTTGTTCTGTTCGAACAACAGCCTCCTGATCTATGTATAGGTTCTTCATGAGTACAATCAAATGTTCTGGAATTCCCATTCTTCTGAATGGGGTCTATAGTTTCTTATGATCCACACAACCAAATGCTTTTGAATAGTCAATAAAACACAAGTAAACATCTTTCTGGTATTCTTTGCTTTCAGCCAAGATCCATTTGACATCAGCAGTGATATCCCTCATTATATATCCTCTTCAGAATCCAGCTTGCATTTCTGGGAGTTCTCTATCAATATACTGCTGCAACCATTTTTTAATTATCTTCAGTGAGATTTTACTTGCATGCAACATTAATGATATTGTTCAATAATTTCCACATTCTGTGGGATTACCTTTCTTTGGAATGGCTACAAATACGGATGTCTTCCAATCATTTAGGAGCTCTGGTGGTACAGTGCCCAAGGCATCTGACTACTGACCAGAAGACTGGTGATTCAAACCCACCAGACACTCCTTGGAAGGAAGATTGGGCAATCTATGAGACAAATCAACTCAGTGGCAGTGAGTTTGATTTTTTTTTGTTGTTGTTGTTTTCCAGTCAGTTGGTCAGGTATCTGTCTTCTAAATCTCCTGGCATAGCCAAGTGAGTGCCTCTAGCATGGCATCCATTTGTTGAAATATCTCAATGAATATCCCATCAGTTCCTGGAGCCTTATTTTTCACCATTTCCTCCACTGCAGCTTCAATTTCTTCCTTCAATACCATTGGTTCTTGATCATATGCCACCTCCTGAAATGGATGAACATTGACCAATTCTTTTTTGTACATTTATTCTGTTTATGTTTCCTGCATCAGTCACTATTTTGCCCATGTTGTTGTTGTGTGCCATCGAGACAGACCTGACTCATAGCGCCCCCTCCTTGGGTTTCCAAGGCAGTATCACTACAGAAGTACATTGCCCCATCTTCCTTCCAAGGAGCGGTTGGTGGGTTTGAACCACCAGCCTTCTGGTTAGCAGTCAAGTGCCTTAGGCACTACGCTACCAGCCCATAGAATTTTCCAATATTTCAACTCAATGCTTTAATTTTTTCTTCAGTTCCTTCAGCTTGAGAAATGCCAAGAGTGTTCTTTCCTTTTGGATTTCTAACTCCATGTCTTTGTACATTTCATTATAATAATTGATTTTGTCTTCTCAAGCTGCTTTTTGAAATCTGTTCAGCTCTTTTATCTTGTCATTTCTTCCATTTGCTTTAGCTACTCTTCACTCTGGTAGCATAGTGCCTAAGGCCCTTGACTGCTAACCAGAAGGCTGGTGGTTCAAACCCACCAGCCACTCCTTGGAAGGAAGGTTGGGCAATCTACTTCCATAGTGATACTGCCTCAGCAACCCAAGGAGGGGTTGCTATGAATCGGGTCCAACTCAATGGCACACAACAACAACTCTTCACTCAAAGGCACGTTTCACAGTCTTTTCTGACATTCATTTTGGTCTTTTTCATGACTTTCTGCTGTCTTCATGGATGAAGTTCTTGATGTCATCCCACAATGACTCTGGTTTTCGATCACTGGTGTTCAATGAATCAAATTTATTCTTTAGATGGTCAGGAGGAATATAATCAATCTATTCAGGAGGAATATAATCAAGGTCATATTTTGGCTCTTGTGGACTTGGTTTGATTGTCTTCAACTTCAATTTCAACTTGCTTATGAGCAGTTGATGGTCTGTTCCACAATCAGCTCCTGGCCTTGTTTTGGCTGAAGATATGGAGCTTTTCCATTGCCTCTTCCCACAGATGTAGTCAGTCTGATACCTGTCCACTCTATCTGGCAAAGTCCACATGTATAGCCATCATTTTGTTGTTGCAAAAAGGTATTTGCAATGAATAAGTCATTGGTCTTGCAAAATTCTATCATGTGATCTCTAGCCTTATTTCTATCACCAAGGCCAAATTTTCCAACTATCAGTGATTCTTCTTTGTTTTCAACTTTTGCATTATAATCACCAGTGATAATCAACACATCATTATTGCACGTTTGGTCAGTTTCAGACTGCAGAAGTTGATAAAAATCTTCAATTTCCTCATCTTTGGCTTTGGTGGTTGGTGTATAAATTTGAATAATATTAGTATTAACTGGACTTCCTTGTAGGTGTATGGATATTATTCTATCACTGACAGCATTGTACTTCTCAGGATAGATCTTGGTACATTGTTTCTGATGATCAATATCATGCCTTTCTTCTTCAATTTGTCATTCCCAGAATAGTAGATCATATGGTTGTCTGATTCAAAATGGCCAAAACCGGTCCATTTCATCTCACTAATGCCTAGGATATCAATCTTTATGCATTCCATTTCATTTTTGACAACTTCCAATATTCCTGGATTCATACTTCATACAATCCATGTTCCGATTATTAATGAATGTTTGCAGCTGTTTCTCCTCAGCCAAGTTGAAACACAAACTTAACTACCACACATATCAGCCATTAAAGCCAAAGATGAAGGAATTGAAGATTTTTTATGAACTTCTGCAGTCTGAAATTGACCAAACATGCAATCAAGATACATTAATAATTACTGTTGATTAGAATATGAAAATGTTATTTTTCATCAGGTGGCATAGTGCCTGAGGCATTTGCCTGCTAACCAGAAGGCTGGTTGTTCAAACCCACCAGGCATTCCCCAGAAGGAAGGTTGGGCAATCTACTTCTGTAGTAGTACCACCTTGGAAACCCAAGGAGGGATCGCAATGAGTCAGACCCAACTTGATGAGAGTGAGTTTGTTTTTTTTTGTTTTTTCAGTTGAAAATATGGCTTTGGTGATAAAAATGTCTCTGGAGACTGCATGATAGAATTTTGCAAGACCAACAACTTATTCAACCAAATAACTTTCAATAATATAACTGGCAACTATCCACATGGACCTTACCAGATGGAATACACAGAAATCAAATTGATTATGTTTGTGGCAAGAGACCATGGGGAAGCTCAATATCATCACTCAAAATAAGGCCAGGGTTGATTGTGGAACAGATTATCAATTGCTCTTATACAAGTTGAAGTTGAAGAAAATGAAAACAAGTCCACAAGAGCCAAAATATGAACTTGAGTATATCCCACCTGAATTTATAGACCATCTGAAGAACACATTTGATACAGTGAACACCAATGACCAAAGACAAGACAAGTTGTAGGATGATATTAAGGAAATCATAAATGAAGAAAACAAAAATAATTAAAAAGACAAGAAAGGAAGAAAAGACCAAAATGGTTGTCAGAAGAGACTGTGAAACTTGCTCTTGAACAGAGACCTGCTCACTCGTCCACAGAGCCCCTTCACTGAGCTATTTTAGGTTAACCCCTTTGCCTGTGCTCTCTGTTTCCTCTCAGGAACTTGACTGATAATCCATTTTGCCACATTATAAAAAAACAAACCCATTAACATCGAGTTGATTCTGACTCATAGAGATGCTGTAGGACAAAGTAGAACTGCCTCATGGGGTTTCCAAGGTCATAATCTTTATAGAAATAGCCAGCCATATCTTTCTCCTATGGAGCAGCTGGTGGGTTTGGACCATGAACCTTTCAGTTAGCAGCCGAATGCTTAACCACTGAGCCACAAGGGCTCCTTTGCTACATTTTAATACTAAATCCTGTGCATGGGTCGTGGTGGTGGTGTAGTTAATATCATTTTTATATATTTTAGTTATTTTTTTCATGCACATAGAACCACATAAAAAGTTGGAGGATTTAAAGGAATGCCTTTAATAAAAGGTTAGAATAATCAAATCCACATTTAGTGTAGCAGTAACAGAGGTAAGGAGTTATGAAAACACTAATAAAAATATCTAAAATTTTAGTTCTTACTCTGCAAGGAGCTATGCTAGTCACTTTATATTCTTTATATCTTACTTACAGAAACTCACAAATTATTTATCTTCCACAGTTTAAAGATGAGGAAACTGAGTCACAGATTAAAGCCATGCAAATACTAAGTGGTAAAGCTAGGATCTGGACCCAGGTCTGATATTAAAGTTATCAACCTTTCCATTGTACCTCTTATTTGTTGTTGTTGTTATTGTTACGTGCCATCAAGTTAGACCCGACTCATAGCGACCCCTTCTTGGGTTTCCGAGGCACTATTACTATGGAAGTAGATTGCCCCATATTCCTTCTGAGGAGTGGCTGGTGGATTTGAACCACCAGCCTTCTGGTTAGCAGTCAAGTGCCTTAGCCACTATACTACCAGAGCTCCCACCTCTTATTTATATGGCTGTCATAGAAGGATTCTTTAAGCTGTAAGTGGCAGAAACCAAACTAGAACCTCTTTAAAGTAAAAGGAGGCTATAAAGATACCTCAGCAGCTCACAGATTCAGAGCAGAAACTAAATCTATGTTATGGAAAGCAGGTTCTTGAACATCTCTGGAGACCTTGGAAATTGAGGAACTCAAATATTCTCAGGACTATGTCTCTATCTCTACTCTGCTTCTCTTTGAGACCAACTTCCTCTTCTGCTGGGTTTCTCCATGAGGCTAGATTTGTGAGATGAAATACCTTATACTAGCCAATCAAATATAGGGCTTATAATACAATCATTTGGCCAGCACCTCCAAAATCGGTCTTTGCATGTTATCACCCAAGAAAGAAAGGTCTTTTCTCTAGTAGTTCAAGTTAAGAAAAATCCCAGGGAAAGTCTCTGATATGACCAGAGGGATAATCCAACTTGGGTAATATGCCCAACATGTAGGTGGGAGAGAAGTGATACTTTGATTGATGGCCTGCATGAGAAGCACAAGAATGAGGGAAGGCTAACCAGAAGAAGGGAAAGGGCACTGAGTAAACAACCATAACAAATACACACTACAAAGTCCTCACAAGTTACCTCTGTTAATGCATCTTTCTCACTTTGGAGACCTGAAGAACAATGAATTCTATCTGAACTCAAATCCTACTTAATCACTTGAAACCTTTATTTCTCTAATTTTTCTGAAAGTGATATGAGATGAAATTTCTGGTACCAGCAAATTGAGGTCCTATATGTAATTATTGTATCATTAATATTCTAAGTCCCTGAGTTTCCAGAAGACAAATCTAAAGGTGTCATATGGTCAAACAGACCAAGGGGATTTAAGACTAGACATAAGGAAGCATGTGTAGAATGGCAGATCTGAGTCCCTGCATGCTGCAGAGTTAATGTGTTTAGCTGTTAACTGAAAGACAGGTGCCTCCAAAGAAAGTTCTGGCAATCTACCTCTAAAAAAATCAGCCATTGAAGACTTTATGAAACCCAGTTCTACTCTGTCACATATGGACACATCATGAGTCAGAGCTACTCAACCTCAACGTATTACTGGTTTAATATCTCCAGGTAGCTCCTAGAAATCCAACCAGGAGGTAGAGGTAAACTGAGAAAATAATACTAACAACAGCAGTAATATTAGATAACATTTGGCTTTTATAATATATCAGGAACTGTGCAAAGTGCTTGGCACATATTAATTACTTTAATTTCTTCAGCAACCCTCAAAGATAGGTACTATAGTGTCTTCCCTAGAGAGAGTTTAAATAATCTTCCCAAAGGAAAGATCCAAACCTAGGCAGTCTGATTCCAGAACTTACACCCTTAAGCACTACACTATACACTTTGAGAAAGAATAGTCTGGAATCATTAGCAGTGAAACTGAACTTCTCTAATTGCTGAATTGTTCTAATTAAAAATTTAGAAATTCCCACAGATGCCACTATTCAAAGGAAGCAATGTCAATAGTCAGAGGCAAGTGAAAACTTAAACTCTAACTCTCTCAGATGGAAGTATAAGAGACCATGTCCACAGCCTCAGGGTAGGGATGGATTTGTTAACCAGTTTAGGTAAAGCATATATTAGAAGGAAAACAGGTGATAAATTTGACTACATCAAAATTTAAAACTTCCACATAATCAAACAAAAGGCAAAGACAACCACAGATAGAGAGAAGCATTTATAATGCGCAGAACCAATAAAGGATTCAAATCCTAAATATAAAGATCTCCTACAAACTAATTAGGAAAAGCTAATAACCCAAGAGAAAAACAAACAAAAGCTATGAAAAGTCCTTCCCAGAAGAGAGGTAAATAAACACATATAAGAATTGTCACCTTCATGAGCAGTCAAGAAGATAGAAGTAAAAAACCAATGACATGATGTATTTGTCAAAACACATGGAACTGTACAACACAAAGAGTCAATCTTAGTGTAAACTATGGATTTTGGTTAATAATAATGTGTCGATATTGGTTCATCAATTGTCATAAATGTAACATAAAAATGCAAGACGTTAATGGGAGAAAAAATGCAAAGGAGAGTGGAGATATGATCACTCTTTTACTTTCTTCATAAATTTTTCTGTAAACCTAAAACTGCTCTAAAAAAAAATCAAGTGTATTTTTAAAAACTGAGAAACAGTTTCACCTATTTGGCAACAAAGTTCACGATTGACAAGGTCTTAGTGCAGGAAAAGATGCAAAGAGATGAGGGTCTCATATCCTGCTGGAGGTGGGATGAACAAACATCTCTTTGGAGAACAATCAGACAGTACCTGGTGGGGTTAGAGTAGCCATACTCTTGCCCCAGCAGTCCGTATCCAGCAATCTGTCCTACAACTACTTGCTGTTGTGCACAGAGACTTGCACAGGAATATGTGCCAGCACCGTCTGCAATCCTGAGAACACACACAACTGTACTTTGCAAACAGCAGAGTAGTCATAAATTACTTGTAGCATTTCCTGCAGCTATTCCAATGAATGATAGGAATCAATATGCATCAAAAAAGACAGAATCTACACATAATGTTGAGTATAAAACAACCTCTTAAAATAAAAATAAAAGAAATAAAAATATAATGTTGAATGGAAAAGCAAGTTACATCATGATACAAGCACAGTTTATAAACATAAATATAAGCATAGTTTATATATTTACATATTATGTAATTTTAAAATGAATTTGAATATTTAATTAAAAATGTTTGCAGTTGTTGTGGTTAGGTGCCATTAAGTTGATTTTGACTCAGAACAAAACATTGCCTGGACTTGTGCCATCCTCAAAATCATTGCTCTGCTTGACCCTACTGTGGCTGGAAAAAAAAAAAGGTTTATAGAATATATCTTATATACTATATATTAAATTACATAAAATATGTTATATTACAAAGGATTCCTGGTGGTACAATGGTTATAACGTATGGCTGCTAACTAAAAGGTCAGCAGTCCAAACCCCAACTGCTCTGCAGGAGAAAGGTGTGGCAGTCTACTTCTCTAAAGATTATGGCCTTGGAAACCTTATGTGGCAGTTCCACTCTGTCACATAGGGTGCTATGGGTCAAAATCAACTCAAAGGCAACAGGTTCAGTTTGTTTCAGTATATTATATTGAACATAAAATTTAACTTAAATATAGTCAAAATAGGTGCCGTTGTTGTTGTTAGGTGCCAATGAGTCCATTCTGATTCATAGTGACCCTATGTACAGCAGAAAAAGTACCTTGACCTGTACCATCCTCACAATTGTTGCTATGTTTGACCCTGTTGTTGTAGCCACTGTGACTATCCATCTCATTGAGGTTCTTCTTTTTCGCTGAACCCTGCCATGTTCATAGATGGAGAAAAACTTTCAGAACATTCTCAAACACAACTTTGACAGGAGACTCAGGGCTCTGGGATACTAGGAAACCCCAAAGCTACCAGTACAGAGAGAAGCTTTCTGAACAATAAGAGATATCCAAAATCCATTTCAATTTGGCTTAGGAAAATATGTCTGTGCCTTCATCTTAAGGCAAGGATGTCTGGTATTCTAAGAAGTCACATTACAGCCAAAATACAAAATTGAAAGCAAGTTTGCGAAGAGTTAGCAAGCTGGACCGCTTTTTGTCCTTTCCTACCACTGACTCCCCTTTCTGGACTAACCCAGGTCAGCATCACTTTTCACAGGGTCATGGGCCCTTGGGCAAGTCACTTTCTTCTCTGAGCTGTTCTTTCCACATCTGTGAAATAAAGATGCTAGACAAGACAAACTCTTAATTCTCTTCAATTCAATAAAACATGTGGGTATATATGTGTGCACACACACTATTTCTTCAGAGCTCCTTCTCTGTTTTCTAAAATTATGTTAGGATGAATTCCTTCTGATTCTTGACAATAATGTTGATACAGGATTAAAAATGAGCTGAATAGCGAGGAGTGGGGGCAGTTGTCACTCAAATGCATACACCAGCCATAACTACTTACAGATAGGTCACAGTTAATTGTTCACAATCATGTAAGAAGGCCTACTTCTTTTTAGCCCTGCAGCTCTGTTCAAGTTATTTAACCATTCTTGGTCTCAATTTCATCTTATGTAAAAGTAGAATAATATAGCACATCTTTCTTGGTTAAAAGGAGATTAAAATGAGATCATGTATGTAAAATAATGTGTGGAACCTCCAAAATAATATGTTTTCAATAAACAGTAGTATCTGTATATTTATGTCTCCATGTGGGTGTTTATCTATATTCATTTATGTCTATGTACAGACGTTTATGTGTATTGACATCAATTTCTCCAAGCAGACTTGAATCTGTCCAAGAATATCCAGGAGAAACAAAAGTAATGTTTAGATTTATCAAGCAAAGTTTTCCAGGCTGCTTTCTGACTTGAGGCAAATTAGAACTTGGCAAGAGTTTCAGTTTTCATGGCAACTGCAGTTTCAATATCCTCACAACGACAGCATCTTGGGACACCTCTTCGTCAGAATTCATCTGGTTGTTTTTTGTTTCTTGCTTTTTTTTTTTTTTTTAAACATCTGGGCCTCCCCTGTTATAAGATGCTCACAGGTGATGTGCTTGGAGTTGAAAAAGTCCCAAGACTACATCACCTATCTTTTTTTTTTTATCTTTGAGTCCTCATTGTAACCATTATATACCCCAGGGACTCAGAGTCCTGACTTCATTGGGTCCTTGACATCTCGTAAGCCATGCATACCCCAGAACCCAGGCCCTCCTTTAGCTGAAACCTCCTCGACACCTCTGACAGCTATTGACTCCAGATTCATTTGTCAGAAGTTTTCAGTTTTATTGTTTATAAGCATAAAACCAAAAGACCAAACTCACTGCCATCAAGTCAATTCTGACTCATAGCAACCCAATAGGCCCAAGTAGAACTGTCCTATAGGGACAAAAGCTGTAAATCTTTACGGAAGCAGATTGCCTCATCTTTCTCCCATGGAAAGATAGGTTGGTAGGTTTGAACCACTGCCCTTTTTTGGTTAGCAGCTGGATGTTTTAATCACTAGGCCACCAGAGCTCCCTTTATAAGCATAAAGGATAATGTCAGTCCATAGTTCAGCTGTGCACTAAGCATAACTCTTTTAAAATTTTCTATAACTCACCTTTATTCTCATATTTAAGTCTTTCTTCTCCAAGGGCAGCAAAATAATTTGGGTGCATTCAGAGTTCTCCCTTTTCCAAAGGTTTATTCCATCTAGTTAGTCCTCAGTTGATACAAACAAATAGATGCTGAGTTCTAGCCATAATTGTGCCCCACAGGTGTTTTGGCAAAGGTCTTTTGCTTCTAAGCCAACCCAGTTAACAGAGGACTTTGGGTTCCTTTGTAAGACCCCTTCTGTGTAGAGTCATTAGTAGTCCTCTTCTTCTCTGGGACTTGCCTCCTGTCAGAGAACCCATCAGGGAAAGGCATGACAGGATTTCTCTGTTACTGGATTCTACAAGTCTGTTTTGAATCCTACCCTGACTACTTCCAGCCACCCTATTTTGGGGACTCACCATCTTCTTATTTCTCATCACTTTCCCTCTATTCTCTTCCCTTTGCCTAGGGAATATTTTTTTAATCTGAAACTATTGGGAAATACTGTGGGGGGGGGTGGACAATTAGTATTCTAAACATTCCAAGTCACCATAAATATTTCATGTGTTCTTCAATATGTATGTATACCAAGGCTAGTATATATGAAAGTGGGGGAGAAGAAAATACATATGAGAGTATGTGTGATCAGAGATTCTTTTAACCACACACATCACTTGAGCTATTATTGGGTGGCAGGCACTCTTCTAGGCACTGAGGATATACTGGTAAATAAGATAAAGCCTTTGCTCTCTAGATATTCCCACTTTAGTGGGAGAGACACCCAGGAAAACAAATAATTGCAATGCAACTTAAGTGTAATAAGAATGTGTGCACAAGTTATATAAACCAAAGGACCAAGGAGGAAAAAGATCAGTTCACTGGTGGGGGGTGAGGGGAGGGTGATTCAGAAATTCTTTCTAGAACAGATGTTGAAAGGTCCACCTAATCTAAAAAGAAAAAAAAAAAAAAATTCCCCTTACTCTCCTCCTTGCAAGCACCATTGGCAAAACTCATAAAATTTCATTGACATTTCTCACTGGAATTGCTACTTAAGAAACTTCTAAAAACAAAATAAATTCTTAGCAGAGTTAAAGGCATTATGTTATCAGGAAAGAGTAACATATTAGCCTACAAATACATCAGGAGTATTAATTTGTGATTAATTATTAATACACACCAACTAGTAGAGGTTGAAAGTCATATGCAGGTCCTAACTGAACAGAAAGCACGGGGAAGGCGTGAGCATAAGTGATACCTTAGATCAGGCTCCCAAGAAACAGAACCTGTTACGGAAATTCTTGTTTAAGTGATTTATGGGGAAAGTAATCTCAGTAGAAGCAGAGTGAGGGAAGCAGGATAGAGTAGAGAAAAAACCTAGGCAAGGTATACTTTCAGCTGGAGATGTTTTTTAGTCTGACTCCAGTAGAGGGGGGATATGAAGCATAAATTGCACCACAGAAATGGTCCACTGTGAGACAAAAGAGGAGCCAAGCAAGAACATCACCAGGTAGCCTCTCAGATGAGGAGGCTCTCATTGGCTGAAAGAGAAACAGCAGTAAGAGATTATCAGCCAAACTGCAGGACAGCTAGTGGTGAATGCAGCTGGGGTAAGTAGCTATGTCAGACACCAAAAGCATCCAAGTTGGGACAGGGACCAAGGCAGATGTGGGGTGTCTCAAGGGGGGAGCTCCAAGCACAGTGCTCAGTGAAGGACTTGGAAGTTAAAAAAGAGAAAGACCAGAAGAAGAAAAGGAAGACTGTAATGGTGCTAGAACTTTTGTGTGTGTGTGTGTGTGTGTGTGTACATGTGATGACTCTTCCATCAACTGGGGAGATTCCCAAGGACAATTCCATTGCTTCTCTAGCAGCTCCCAAGGGGAAGGAGTGATTCCCACTCCTTGTTCTACACTCCTCCAACACTCAGCATAGAAGAGCCTCAGAATCTAGTTATAAGAGATATCCCCAAAGCCCTGATCTCCCTTCTATCAGGTAGAGGCTGAGAGATTTCAACTTCTCAATTTCTTCTCATCAAGTTAATAAATGGGTCATGACCAGCATCTTTCTTTTAACCTCTAGCAACAAAGCTAACAAATATGGGCAATGGGTGGGACACTGCCAACCCTCATCTCCAAATGGTTTTCTGTGTCAAACCCCTACTTGGGGAGCTACTGAAAAACAAATCAGACAGCCTGCCCACAGCTGGAGAGAATCACTGCCATGCTGAGAGATTGGCCTTAGCTTTGGCCTTGGCTAAGTTTCAGGGGGCAGGGGGAAATCTGAAGTAAATGCAGCTATTCACTTCCCATGAATCTCAGGGACAAAAGAATGTTCAAATGGGCCAAAAAGAAAAAAATCATAAGTGTGTTGTTAAGAGTCATTGTTCATAAAGTATGTCCAACCCAGTCCCGGTGTTCCTTGAACTTGACCAAGGTCTTTCTTTCTAAACTATTAACTATTTTCTCAATACAGATAAATTCTCAAATTCAGAAAACTTAACTGAACTTTTTCTATTTATATCTTCTTTCCATTGCATTTTCATATATTTCTGTTGTGTGTTTTCTGCTGATAAACTCTCCTAGGCAGCAAAACACATAAAATAAATATCAGCTCTCTAGTAACAGGAAGCTTTGAGAATGGCCAATCATAGCTGGTTCATGCTTTTTTTGAATGTGCAATCATAGCACAGATTTCACATTTCATACAGAGAATATGAAAATAATAACTGTCATCTTTTGTCCCACTATGCTATAGACCACAAGCTGCTACGCATTTTACCTTTATGGTTCCCTGCATGGGATTTAGTTATTATTATCTCATTTTCCACCACCCATCTGTCAGTTTGTTGTATTGTGGTGGTTTGTATGTTGCTATGATACTTGAAGCTATACCACTGATATTTCAAATACCAGCAGAGTTACCCACAGTGGACAGGTTTCAGTGGAACCTCCAGACTAAGATAAACAAGGAAGAAAGACCTGGTAAAGTACTTCAGAAAATTAGCCAACAAAAGCCTTATGAATCACAATAGAAAATTTTCTGACTCACTTGCTTTGGACATGTTGTCAAGAGGGATTCATCACTGGAGGGGAATATCATACTTGGTGAAGCAGAAGGCCAATGAAGGTCTGAGAGACCCTTCGTGAGATGGGTTGGCACAATAGCCACAAGAACAGACTCAAACATGCTGGCAGTTGTGTGGATGATGAAAAGCCAAGGCAACATTTCATCCTTTTGTAATAAGGTCACCATGAGTCACAATTAACTCAACAACAGCTTACATCAAAAACAATAACCCCTATTTTACAGATAAAAGGATAAACTGAGGCCCAGAGTCTGTTAATAAAACATTTACACAAAAATTGATTAATGAAATATTTACACACAATAAGATTTTTGCTATGAAGACTTAGATAAACCTGAACTGGACAGTCTTGACTGTCAGCTAAGGCATCCCTGAGGGAGTAGTAACATTAGAGATGAGACCTGAAGGAGTAGTCAATGGGAAAAGGGAGCAAAGGAATTGGTAGCTGCAAAATCTCTATGATAAATGGTGCAACAACTTTAGAAGACAATCTGTGAGTTCCTCCAAAGTTTAAACATAGAGCTACTATATAACTTAGAAATGCCACTCTTAGGTACATACCTGAGAAAAATGAAAATGTATGTCTACACAAACTCTTATACACAAATGTTCATTGCAGCATTATTCTTAATAGCCAAAATGTGGAGACAACCCAAATACCCATCAACTTACAGATAAAAGAAAAAAAAAAAAATGTGGTACATAATACAATGGAACATGTTACGAGGATGCAACTTGAAAATATTGTGCTAAGTGAAAAAGCAAAAGACTACATACATATTGCATGGTTCCAGTGGTATGAAATGTTCATAATAGACAAATCCATAGGGACAGAAAATAGATTAGTGATTGCCTCAGGCTGAGGGGAAGGGGAGGAGGAAGGGGGACTTGACTGCTTTATAAATATGGGACTTTTTTGCAGTGATGAAAAAGTTTTAAAATTGATTGTGATGATGTTCACACAATTCTGTGAAAACCATTAAATTATACACTTTAAATGGATGATTTGTATGCAACATAAAAAACAACTAACTAAAAAGGCTTTGCTAAGGCAAGAATAGGAATCAGTGAGGCAATTTCACAGAGAAGTTGGATCTTGAGAGCCCTTGTTTCTGGTTTCCTCTGTCAGTGCAACACCTCCACCCCTTGCTGCTTACCTTGCATCATCAGGACAGTATTTAACCCCAGCCAGCGCCACTCCACCTTGTGGACCCTGTCCACTTCCCTATGCTTCCTGGGAGTGGCTGCAGGAAAATGAATTCCAGATGGGACAAAAAGAAAGAGTTGTACAATTTTAAAAGGAGGAGCAAGTGGATAAAATGACCTCATGACTTCAGAATCTTTTGTTCACAGGGCACTTAAGATGTCTGGTTTTCTACCTGTTCAGTGGGTAGAGGGCAGGAATTTGTTATCCCAAATGAAGAATAATAGCCCAGAATGAATGATAGATTGAGCTAAGCCTCTTTCTGAAAGACAATATTGTAAAAGTGAGAAATGATAGAGAAGAGATAAAGAGACAGACAGAGAGAAACAGACAGGTCGAGAGAGAGAGAGAGAAGGAGCAAGAGTGAGAGATAGAGCTAGAGAGACAGAAACCCACTGCCATCAAGTCAATTCAGACTTATAGGACAGAGTAGAACCATCCCATAGAGTTTAAAAGCTGTAAATCTTCACAGAAGAAGATTGCCTCATCTGACTAAGTGACTGGTGGGTTTGAACTGCCAACTTTTTGGTTAGCAACCTAATGCTTTAACAACAACAACACCAGACCTCCTTAGAAAGTGAGAGAACATGGACAAAGAGTACTGGGTAGAGACAGCCTCAGTCCAACAAGGTAAAAATTTAGAAAACTTTGCTCTCCTCATACCAATTCCACACCAGAGCTGCTTTTACTTCCAGACTTTCTCTTTTCTGTCAGTAGAAATTCACCTTATTGATGTTTTCCTCAGAATTATAGCATTTAATGCTATTTGATATGCCAAGAAGACAGGAGAGAAGTGTCCAAGTAGCTTCAGGATGTTCTGGGACATAAAAGTAATCCTAGGTCAGGAACCATAACACATAGAGCTACAGCTCCAAGCAAACTTCATGGAGAGAACAAGAGCTGTTTTTGCTGTTGTCGTTGTTATGTGTCATCTAGTCAGATCTGACTCATAGTGACCCCTCTTTGGGTATCTGAGGCACTATCACTATGGACGTAGATTGTCCAACCTTCCTTCCAAGGAGTGGCTGGTGGGTTTGAACCACAAGCCTTCTGGTCAGCAGTCAGATGCCTTAGGAACTATGTTACCAGAGCTCCTGCAAGAGCTGGCCAGCCTAAATTCTTTACCTGATAGTTTATCATTTTCCTGAAATTTCTATCATCAGAGTTAATTTTGGAGTTAAAATTACTTCAAATACAATGAAAAAGAACTCATGCATTGCACTTTGATCCTCATCCTCTGTGCAGAGCGTCATTATGACTTAAACTCAAATTCCTTCTCACAACTGCTTCCTTTAATATTCTCTGCTACCACAGAAAAAGAGAAAAATAAAACCACTGAGAAAATTGTGCAAGATTTGGTGAAATAAAACTTCCCTGATATGATGAAAGATGAGAATATATCCATTAAGGAAGTCCAACGAATCCCAAACAGGATAGACCCCAAAAGAAAATCACCAAGACATATCATCATCAAACTCATCAAAACCAAAGACAAAGAAAGAATCCTGAAAGCAGCATGAGAAAAACAAAAAGTTACTTACAAAGGACAACCAGTAGGAATAAGCTCTAATTTCTCAGCAGAAACCATGAAAGCGAGAATGCAATGGGATGGTATATATAAAACCTTGAAAGAGAAAAATTTTCAACCAAGAATTATATACCCAGCAAAATTGTCCCTTCAAATATGATGGTGAAATTAGATTTCCAGATAAGGAGAAATTAAGGGAATTTGTTAAAAACAGACCAATCTCACAAGAGATACTAAAGGGAGTCCTTTGAACAGAGAACCAAAAATAGCAAGTAACAACTGACCATTAATACACAAGATGACATAACCCTGAAACCACAACTATGGACATATCCAAAGTAAAATAAACTTACAAGATTGTAAACAGAACCAGAGACATCAATTGACAAGTGAGGACAACTACAAACCAAAAAGAGGGAAAATACTGTGTAGTTACAGAACTTCTACATGGTGAGGAAGTCAAGAGAGTTGCAAGATAGAATGGACTGTTCTAAACTCGAGGAGAAAATTATAAATCAAAGGTTAACCTCAAAGAAAAATGATAAACCCTCACATCACAATAAAAAAAGAGAACAAGCACAAATATTCAGCAAGCACTAAAACAATAGCAACAAAGAAAATGATAACATGATTCATAAACATAATGAACTCGGCACAGAAAATAATATGGAACAAAGAAACCAGGGACACCATGAAAAAACACATAACAAGATTCAAAATGGAGCCTCATCAGTAATCACCATGCTATTTCCCTCTAGCATCTTAGTGCTTGAAAAATTAGGTACAGCAGTTTAAATTAGGGATTTTGGTGCTCTGAACAACTCACTGAGTCAGAGTGCACCAAACTCAGAGCAGTCAAATTAGAGAGAAGAAAGGTACAGGGGAAAAAAAAATAAGATCTATCTGGTGGAGCACCAACAGGTAGCCAAGAAAGGCCATCAGAGACTTCCCTGGGAGAGCAACTGGAAGATGAGAATGGCCATCCAAGACCTCCCTGGGTGAAGGCAGAAGCCACACCACACCAGCATACCAGTAACCACACCAGCATACCAGCGATCACCCCAAGGATCTACCTTCAGCACCTGATTTTATTGGTTACTTGGGTCAGCTAGGGGCAAACGGGCATGTCCAGCACCACTGAAACCTGAGACAATAGTCCACTGGTGCTCCAGGAGGGCAGGCCTATCCCCTCACAGTGGGTCACTGAGTAGGCTTGGGTCAGCTTAGTGGCACTGAGAGGTCTGCACTTGACTTTATCAGTAATATTGGGACCACAGATTACTAGCAGTCACTCTCCCAACTCCAGTGCCTCTGAAAGGGAGAAAATCTTTAGCACTGGAGGTGGGGAGACTCACAGAGGAACTTCTGAGAGAGGATTGCAGTCTGGGCAGGTTGGGCCGGTGCCACGGTAGGCGGGGCCAGAGAGAGAAATCCTCGTGGTGGACCACAGAGACAGGAAGTTGTTTTGGGTCAGCTTTTTGCCACCAAGGGACCATGGGAGCAGGGTTTTTGCATGTGTCTGAGCCTGGTGGAAAGTAGCAACCCCCTAACAACTGGAGTCTTTGCTGAAATTGATCTATGGTCCTGTAGATAACAGTACGACATCATCGGTAGCAGCCCAATCAAAGCCCTAGAAATCACCCCTAGCAACAGTGAGCTTTCCTTCTTCTGCCCCCACCTTTTCCACCAATAAGTTGACTCATCCAATAGAAGAAATCACATTCACACAACATAAAATATCCCAGTTTGAACTCTAAACCCTCTTTATGACAAACAGAAACCCATATCCACATTCCACAAAGTGATTCCACCAACACAAAGTAAACTGCAGAGCAATGCAGCATACCTGAATTAACAACTAAACTAAACTAAATAAATAAAATACACCAACTTCACCTTTTCAAAATATTAAACTGTAAAACCAAGACAAAACAAATCAATACATAACCAACAGTTAAAGGCAACCTCAAAATGTCTAGGAAACAACAGGCAACAACAAATTAAAAAAAAAAAAAAAAAAAAGAACAAGGCATTAGAAGCAAAACCACAAACAAAGGTCTCATTAAACATGGAGGAAGAGGAGGCAATAGAATTATCTGAGAAGGAATTTAGAAGATATGTTTATAGAGATTTACAAAATCCTAAGGAAACCCAAAAGAAACAAGGAGAACACAGAGAGTTCCCTGGAAGAACTCATGAAAATCATTCAAAACAAAATAATAAGATAAATACACAATCAGAACTCATACAAAAACAGCAATTAGAAATCCAGAAGATGAATACCAAAATTATAGAATTACACAACACAGAAGAAGCACAAAAGACTAGGTTAGAACTGGCTGAAGAATGCATATCCCAACCAGAAGACAAATCCCTGGACACCAGCTTGAATGAAGAAAAATCAGAACAAAGATTTAAGATAAATGAAGTTGTTGTTGTTGATGTTGTTATGTGCCCTTGAGTTGGGCTCGACTCATAATGACCCCCTCTTTGGTTACCGAGTCAGTATCACTATGAAAGTAGATTATCCAAACTTCCTTCCAAGGAGTGGCTGGTGGGTTTGAACCGCCAGCCTTCTGGTTAGCAATCAAGTGCCTTAGGCACTATGCTACCAGAGCTCCAGAGAAATTAAGAGAACCTAAGAATTATATGGGATGACATGGAAAAAAAAAAAAAAAGACTCATTGAAATTCCAGAATAAGAAGAAGGGAAAAAAAAACACCGAGAAAATTGTGAAAGACCTGCTAACAGAAAAATTCCCCCATATCATGAAAGAAGAAAAGTTATTTGTCCAAAAAGCTTATAGATAGATTCCAAGAGAAAAACACTGAGACATATTATAATCAAACTCTCCAAAACCAGAGACAAAGAAAAAATTTTAAGGGTTGCCCAGGACAAAAGAAATATTACCTATAATAATCAGAGTTAGGCTGAGCTCCAATTACTCAGCACTATGCAGACAAGAAGGCAATGGGATGGCATATATAAAACACTGAAGGAAAAGAACTTCCAACCAGGAATCCTATATCCAGCCAAATTATCGATCAAATGTGAGGGTGAAATCAAGGCATTCCCAGACAAACAGAAATTAAGAGATTTTTTAAAAAGCAGACCAACCCTACAAGAAATGCTTAAGGAATTTCTTCCAATAGAGAACCCACAACAGAGATCAACAAAATCAGGATACGTGGCATCAACACTAAAACCAAACCAGAAATAGAAATTCAAAATAAGACCATAAAATGTTGTACGGTAAAAACCAAGGAAGTCAATCAGCACACAATAACAGCAACTAACCTATCAGAGGGAATAAAACTTCTAGGTATAAACTTCCAAATGGGGAGGAAAACAGGACAATATCTTCACAGTACGCACTGTTCTAAAAATGTAGAGAAAAGAATATACTCCAAGGTAACCACAGAGAAAAGCAACAATCCCCCTACACAAGTCCAGAAGGAAGGAAAACATATGGGTTTAATAAGCACAAAACCAACAATAAAGAAGAAAAAGGAGAAAGCATTAGCCAACAAACTGAACTCACCACAGAAAAGTATATGGACCAAGGAAACACCAACAACATGACAAAAAAACACAATAGAATGACAGTAATCAATTCATATCTATCACTAATTACACTCAATGTGAATTGATGAATTGCCATTGACTAAATGCACCTATCAAGAGAAAGAGAATGGCAGACTGGATAAGAAAAGAAGACTCATTGATATGCTGCCTAAAAGAGACCCACCTTAGATACAATGATAAAAACAAATTAAGAGTTACGAGATGGAAAAAATATACCTAGACAATGGAAACCAAAAAGAGCAGGAATAGCAATATTGATTTCTGATAAAATAGATATTAAGGTGAAAAACATCATGAGAGATAAGGAGGGACATTATATGATGCTGAAAGGGTCAAATGACAAAGAAGACATTATAATAATAAATTTTTATGCACCCAATGAAAATACTCCAAAATACATGAAAAAAATATTAACTGAATTAAAAAGGATAATAGATAAGTCTACCATAGTAGTAGGAGACTTTAACACACCACTTTCAATGAGGGACAAGTCAACTAGAAAAAAAACTCAACAAAGATACAGAAGAACTCAACAATACAATCAACCAACTTGACCTCGTAGACATATACAGAGCATTTCACCCAACAAAAGCACAATTCACATTCTTCTGCAGTGCACATGGATCCTTCTCCAGAACAGACCATTTGTTAGGACATAAAACAAGCCTAAATAAATTCAAAAGCATTTAACTACTGCAAAGCATCTTCTCAGACCACAATGCTATAAAATTAGAAATTAATAATAGGAAGATCAAGGAAAAAGCATCAAACATATGGAAGCTGAACAACTCACTGCTCAAAAACTACTGGGTAACAACAGATAAAAACTGAAATAAAAAAAAAAATCCTAGAAACAAATGAGAATGAAGATATATCATACCAAAACCTATAGGACACAGCAAAAGCAGTACTCAGAGAACAGTTTATAGCAATAAATGCATACATCAAAAAAGAGGAAAGAAACAAAATCATCACTCTAACCCATCAACTCCAACTAGAAATAGAACAACAAAAGAATCCTACAGCATCTAGAAGCAAGGAAATAATAAAGATCAGAGCAGAAATAAATGTAACAGAAAACAAAAAACATATAGAAAATCAAAAAAACAAAAAGCTAGTTCTTCAAAAAGATTAATAAAATCAATAAACCACTGGCAGACCTAACAAAAGAAAAGAAAGAGAAGATCCAAATCACAAGAATTGTAAACAAAAAGGGTGTTATCACAACAGAATCAATGGAAATAAAAAAGATAGTGACAGAATATTATGAAAAACTGTACTCCGATATATTTGAGAACCTAGAAGAGATGGACAAGTTTCTAGAATCACAAGACCTACCTAAACTATCCCACTCAGAGCTAGAATACTTGAACAGATCTCTAACAAAAGAAGAAATTGAACAGGTCATAAAAAAATCTTCCCACAAAGAAAAGCCCTGGCCCTCATGGCTTCACTGGAGAATTCTATCAAATATTTAGAGAAGAGTTGACACTTATGCTACTCAAGCTATTCCAGAATATAGAAAAAGATGAAATACTCCCAAACTCATTTTATGAAGCAAGCATAAC
>NW_006921591.1:11986460-11994340 GCF_000298275.1 Orycteropus afer afer
AACAACATATCAAAAATTAATACACCCAGACCAAGTAGAATTCATACCAGGTTCACAAGGGTGGTTCAACATCAGAAAATCAATCAATGTAATCCACCACATAAACAAAACAAAGGAAAAGAACCATATGATTATATCAATTGATGCAGAAAAGGCATTTGATAAAATCCAACATCCACTCCTGTTCAGAACTCTCAGCAAAACAGGGATAAAAGCGAAATCCCTCAAGATAATAAAGGGCATATATGCAAAGCCAACAGCCAACATCATTATTAATGGAGAAAGACTCAAGGCATTCCCCTTATGAATGGGAAACAGACAGGAATGCCTTCTATCACAACCTCTATTTAACATTGTATTGGAAGTCCTGGCCAGGGCAATAAGGCAAAAAAAAGAAATAAAAGGCATACAAATTGACAAAGAGGAAGTAAAACTATCTCTATTTGTAGACAATATGATCCTGTACATAGAAAACCAAAGGGACTCAATTAAAAAACTACTGGAACTAATGGAGACATTCAGCAAAGTGGGAGGATACAAGGTCAACATACAAAAATCAGTTAGATTTCTCTACACCAGCAAGGAGTCCTCTGATAAAGAAAAAAGGGAAATAATACTATATACTATAGCTACTAAAAAGATAAAATATCTAGGAATAAACCTCACCAGAGACACAAAAGACCTATGCAGACAAAACTATAAAACACTACTACAAAAGACAACAAGGGCACTACATAAATGGAAGAACTTACCTTGTTCATGAATAGGTAGACAAAATATTGTGAAAATGGCAATACTACCTAAAGCAATCTATACATTTAACTCAATCCCAATCCAGATTTAAACAAAATTTTTTAAGGACATGGAAAAACTAATTACTAATTTCATATGGAAAGGAAAGAGCCCTTGAATAAGCAGAGCACTTCTCAAGAAGAAAAGCAAAGTGGGAGGTCTCATACTCCCAGATCTTAAGAACTACTTACATATAGTCACAGTAGTCAAAACAGCATGGTGTTGGTACAATGATAGACAGATAGACAGAAGGAACAGAATCAAAAGCCCAGATATAGATCCATTCATGTATGGACAACTAATCTTTGACAAAGGCCCAAAACCCATTAAATGAGGAAGAAACAACTTCTTTAACAAATGGTCCTGGCAAAACTGGATATCCACCTATAGAAAAATGAAAGAAAACCCATACCTCACCCCATACACAAAAACGAACTCAAACTGGATCAAAGACTTAAATGTAAAAACCCAAAACTATAAAATTCATCAAAGATAAAATAGGGGCAAATCTGGGAACCCTAATTTATGGCATAGACTATCAAGCATAACCCAGAAGGTGCAGGAGATAAAAGAGAAGCTAGATGACTGGGACCTTTCAAAAATTAAATTATTTTGTGCATCGAAAGACTTTGTCAAAGGACAAAAAGAAAGCCTACAGATTGGGAGAAAGTATTTGCCTATGACATATCGATAAAGGACTTATCTCCAAAATCTACAGAAAACTTCAACACCTCAGCACTAAAAAGACAAATAACCCAGTTCACAAATGGTCAAAAGACTTGAACAGACACTTAACCAAAGAAGATATATAGACAGCCAACAAACACATGAAAAATTGCTCGCAATCATTAATCATTAGAGAGATGCAAATCAAAATGACAATGAAATATCATCTCACCCCAGCAATGATAGCAAAGTTCAACAGGTCAGAAAACAATAAATGCTAGTGAGGTTGCCTAGAGATTGGAATTCTTGTGCACTGCTGGTGGGATTGTAAAATGGTACAACCATTGTGGCAAACAGTATGGCATTTCCTTAAAAAAATGAAAATAGAAGTACCATTTGACCCAACAATTCCATTACTGGGAATATATCCTAAAGAGGTGAGAGATAGTGCATGAACAGACATATGTACACCTATGTTCATCACAGCACAATTCACTATAGCAAAGAGATGGAAACAACCTAAATGCCCTCAACAGATGAGTGGATAACCAAATTATGATACATGCACACAATGGAATACTATGCTACATTAAAGTACAATAAGGGATACACAAATCATCTCACAATGTGGATGAACCTGGAAGATATTATGCTGAGTGAAATAAGTCAATTGCAGAAAGACAAGTACTGTAGGAGCCCAATTACTGTAAAAAGACAGAGAAGGGTTTGCTTGGGAAAGGGAATTCACTTAGTAGGTTACTTGGATGGGGAGGGAAGTGGAGGGATGAATTCCAGGCTAGTTGGGGCCTACACGCTGACGTGGGTAGGGGGAGGGATATACAGGAAGGATCTATGACCACCATGATAACAGTAGGAAATGAGAGGACACCAAATTGTGCACATAAAAGATAGATGACAGATGCTAATACCAACCAATGTGTCCACAGTACTGCATTGCCATTAACACCAAACACCAGGCTACAGATAAACACATAAACACCTGAGATGATCAGATGGGGGTCAGTGAACAGAAGTGTATTCTAGACCAAGGATAGAGTCAGCTGAGGCCAATCATGCACAGACACCAGTGATACAAAATACCTGCAATCCTTACAGAAACAATAGAAGACAGACACAGAGTAATTCCTCATAGACAACCAGATACTATGGGAGAGAGATCCAATAGATCTACCATCTCAGGACCATAGTATTGGGGTACGCTGGACTCAATTGGCACAACAAGATGCATGAAAACCTTGCTCAACATCCCACATTGGTGGGTAGTGACTGGGGTCTTAAGAGCTTTCAGGCAGCCATCTAACATGCAGCTGGCAGTCTCCTGGTGTCGGAAGCAAAAAAGAATGAAGGGGGGGGGGCATTTGGAAGCAATCAGCCCTAGGACACAATGGCCCTCACCACCAGAAAAACTAGATGGTGCCTGGATACCAATGCCAACCACTTAGGAAAGGATCTAATCTGGAGATCCTGGATAGAATGGGAGGGAAAACATGGAATGAAATCCAAAAACTCAATAATGACCAGAATTACTGGTCAGATGAAATCTGGTGAGACCCCAAATACTAGGGCCCTGGAATACATTCTGCACTTGGAATAAAATGTACCCCCAGGGGTGGGCTCTCAGCCCAATAGTTAACAAGATGTACATGCACTCAACCCAGGATGACATACCCACAAACTCTATGGTAATACATACTTTAGAGCAATAGACAATGGGACACCAGAAGATCAACATTCAAATTAAGGAAATGCAGGACAAACAGGAGTGCATAAATATGAGGGGAATGGGGGGGAGGGTTACAGGGTATGGGGGGAGGGTTACAGGGTATGAGGGGAGGAGACTGGGTTAGGGTTGGACATGGTATATGGGGAATGAAACTAAATATACATGTACATTGAATGTAAAACAATCCCTTAAAATAAAATAAAAAAAAGATAAAATACGTAACAAAATGACAGCAACCAATTAATACTTGTCAATAATTACACTGCATGTTAATGGATTAAATGCACCACTCAACAGACAGAGAGCTTCAGATTGGCTAAGAAAACAAAACCAGTCAATATGCTGTCTAAAAAAGACACAATTTAGAAACAAAGACAAGCCTAGACTAAAAAACAAAGGTTGGAAAAAGATATATCAAGCAAATGGCAACCGTAAAAGAACAGGAGTGGTAATACTAATTTCTGATCAAATTGACTTTAAGACAAAAACCACCATAGGAGACCAGGAAGGACATTATATAATGATTAAAGGATCAATTGAACAAGAAGATATAACCATAGTAAATATCTATGGACCCAATGAAAGAGCCCCAAAATATATAAATCAGACTTTAAAAGAGTTGAAAAGGCAAATAGATGACTCCACAGTTATAGTGGGAGACTTTAATACACCACTTTCAATGAAAGATAGAACTTGGAAGAATCTCAACAAAGATGTAGAAGACCTAAACAATACAATTCACCAACTTGACCTCAGAGACATCTACAGACCACTTCACCCAACAGCAGCACAATATACATTCTTTTCCAATGCACATGGAATATTTTCCATGATACATTTTATGTTAGGCCATAAAGCAAGCTTTAATAAATTAAAAAACATTGAAATACTGCAAAGCATCTTCACAGATCATAATGCTATCAAATTAGAAATCAACAATAGGAAGATCAGCAGAAAAAGAGTATAAACACATGGAAACTGAACAACACCCTCCTTAAGAAAGACTGGGTAAGAGAAGAAATAAAAATTGAAATTCAAAAATTCCTTGAATCAAACGAGAATGAAAACACAACATAACAAAATCTTTAGGACACAGCAAAAGCAGTGATCAGAGGTCAATTTATAGCAATAAATGCACACATCATAAAAGAAGAAAGACAAAATCAACACTTTAAATCAACATCTCCAACAATTAGAAAAAGAACTGCAAGAAAAACCTACAGTCACCAGAAGAAAGGAAATAATCAAGATTTGAGCAGAAATCAATGAAACAGAAAATAGAAAGACAATAGGAAAAATCAACAAGACCACAAGTTGAATTTTTGAAAAGATTAATAAAATTGACAAACCACTGGCAAATTTAACAAACGAAAGCGGAATACAAATAACATGAATAAGAAATAAAATGGGTGACATCACAACAGAACCAAACTGAAATAAAAAGGATGCTATCATTATACTATGATAAACTATACGCCAACAAATTTGAAAATCTGGAAGAAATGGACAGATTTCGGGAACACACCACTTACCAAAACTAACACAAACTGATGTGGAAAAGTTTAACAGAACCATAACAAAAGAAGAAATTGAACAGGTCATCAAAAAATTACCAACAAAAAAAAGTCCTGGCCCAGACAGTTTCACTGGAGAATTATACCCAACATTCAGAGAACAACTGAAACCAACCCTACCCAAACTATTCCAAAACATGGAAAAGGATAGAATTCTCCCAAACTCATTTTATGAAGCAAGCATAACCTTGATACCAAAACCAAACAAAGACATCACTCAAAAGGAAAACTACAGGCCAATAATCCTAGTGAATATAGATGCAAAAATCTTCAACAAAATCATAGTCAATAGACTCCAATAACATATCAAGAAAATCACTCATTATGACCAAGTGGGGTTCATATCAGGTATGCAAGGATGTTTCAACATCAGAAAAACAATCAACATCATCCACCATATAAAAAAAACAAAGAAAAAGAACCACATGATCATATCAATTGACGCAGAAAAAGCATTTAATACAATCCAATATCCATTCCTGATCAAAACTCTCACCAAAATAGGAATAGAAGGGACATTCCTCAACATAATAAAGAGCATCTATGCAAAACTAACAGCCAACATTGTTCTCAATGGAGAGAGACTGAAACCATTTGCCTTGTGAACAGGAACCAGACAAGGATGGTCTCTATCATCACTTCCATTCAGCATTGTATTGGAAGAATTAGCCAGGGCAATAAGGCAAGAAAGGGAAATCAAAGGCATTCAAATTGGTAAGGAAGAAGTCAAACTACCCTATTTGCTGATGATATGATCCTATACCTAGAAAACCCAAGAGACTCAGTCAAAAATCTACTGGAACTAATTGAGAGATTTAGTTTTGTGTCAGATACAAGATCAACATCCAAAAATCAGTTGGATTCCTCTATTCAGCAAAGAGATTGCTGAAAAAGAAATAAGGAAATCAATACCATTTACAATAGCTACCAAAGAAATGAAATACTTGGGAATAAATCTTACCAGGGACACAAAAGACCTGTACAAAGAAAACTATAAAACACTACTTCAAGAAATCATAAGAGATCTACATAAATGGAGGGAAAAACATACCATGCTTATGGATAGGAACATTGAACATTATGAAAATGTCAGTTCTACCCAAAGCAATCGACACTTTCAATGCAATCACAATCTAGATACTATCAACATTTTTTAAAGATATGGAAAAACCAATCTCTAACTTTATATGGAAAGGAAAGAGAACTCGGATAAGCAAAGCATTACTGAAGAAGAACAACAAAGCAGGTGGTCTCACACTGCTGGATCTCAAAACCTACTATACAGCCACAGTAGTCAAAACTGCCTGGTACTGGTACAATGACAAACACATAGACCAATAGAATAGAATTGAGAACCCAGAAATAGATTCATCCACCTATGGTCAGTTGATTTTTTACAAATGGCCACAATCCATTAAATGAGGAAGAGAATATTTGTTTAATAAATGATACTGGAAAAACTGGGTATCCATTTGCAGAAAAATGAAACAAGATCTGTACCTCACACCATACACAAAAACGAACTCCATATGGATCAAAGACTTCAATGTGAAACCTAAAACTATAAAATTCTTCAAGGAAAAACTATGGGATAATTTAGGAGCCCTCATTTATGGTATAAATAGACTATCAAGCATAACCCAAAATGTGCAAACAGCAGAAGAAAAACTAGATGAATGGGTCCTTCTAAAAATTAAAATTTTATGTGTTTCCAAACACTTCTCCAAAGGAGTCAAAAGAGAACCTACGGACTGGGAAAAAATATTTTTCAATGATATATCTGACAAGGGACTTATCTGTAGAATTGATAGAAAACTCCAACACCTCAACAACAAAAAGACGAATGCAATTTAAAAATGGGCAGAAGACACGAATAGACTCTTCATTAAGGAGGATATTCAAGCGGCCAATAAACATATAAAGAAATGCTTACAATCATTAGCCATTAGAGAGATGCAAATCAAAACAACAATGAGATAACCATCTTGCCCCAGCACTACTGGCAAAGTTCAACAAGACAGAAAATAAATGCTGGTGAGGATGAGTAGAGATTGGGACTCTCATACATTGCTTGTGGGACTGTAGAATGGTACAACCATCATGGAAAGCAGTATGGCAATTCCTTAAAAAGTTGGAATTAGAAATACCATTTGACCTAGCCATTTCATTACTAGGAAAATATCCTAAAGAAGTGAGAGCCATGACAATTGGCATAACATGTTCCACCTCCAACTTTGGTGAGTTGTTGTTGTTGTTATATGCCGTCGAGTCGGCCCCGACTCATAGCGACCCCTCCTTGGGTTTCCGAGGCAGTATCACTACGGAAGTAGGATTGCCCAACCTTCCTTCCGAGGAGTGGCTGGTGGGTTTGAACCGCCAGCCTTCTGGTTAGCAGTCAAGTGCCTTAGCCTCTATGCTACCAGAGCTTTGGTGAGTAGTGATCTTAAAAGTTTACAAGCAGCCATCTAGAGGCAAGGATGTGTCTCTCTTCACCCAGAACAAAGAAGAATGAATAAAACTAAAACTTCATGGGAATAATTAGTCTTATCGACTGGTACACCATGCAATCTGCAGCCTATATGACTATGAGACTAGAAGAACCAGATGATGCCTAGCTACCACTGTCAACCACTCAGAGGAGTATCTATGTAGGAGATCCTGGATAGAGAGGGAGAACAATGTGGAACAAAACTCAAAATCTTTTGGGGAAAAAAAAAGGGATGGGGGGAATCAGGTTTGCTGCTCTGATAGAGCCTTGTGGAACTACTGAGACTATGGCTCTTAGCTGCCCTTCAGGTCTGCAATTGAACCCACTCCTGTGGTTTCCAGCCAAACAAAAGACAGGCATATGAGTCAAACATTTACCTCAATTAGACACACTCCTTGGAGAGAACAATCATGGGAGAAAGAAGGTCTGTTTATGCACAGGGAGACAGCTCAGGGGGCAGGAGTGTATGGAGGGATGGACACTGGGAAGAGGTAACTATGGGGAGGAAGTGGGAGGGGAGCTGTTGCAATGGGGTAAATTTTAGTCAATGTGATGAGACAAAGTGTATATGAACTGCCGTATGCAAAGTGTATTTGCTCTGTAAACTTTCACCACC
>NW_006921591.1:11994468-11996887 GCF_000298275.1 Orycteropus afer afer
ATATATACACATACGTATTTACACTTTTGCCATTAGTGCTGCAGCTACATTAGCTAAATTAGGCTATTCAAATGATGCACCTTGCCCATCCCCCCTTCAAAATACCATTCACTCTGTTCCCGTTAAGTAATGATTTGCAATGTCATTCTCTCTTTCCCTGATGACAACTTCTGCTGCCATGGATTTAATTGTGTCCCTCCAAAATATATGTCAACTTGGCTAGGCCATAGTTCCCTAAATTGTGTGATTGTCCTCAATTTCTTTGATCTGAAGAAAGTAACTATCATGTTGTGATATGTTATAAATCCTAACATCTATATAATAATGAGGCTGGATCAGTGAGGGTTGTATCTTGAGTCACAGACTAACTCAAAGCACACCCTTAGTTAAGTCATACCTTTACTTAAGCCACACTTTTACTTAAATCACCAACTTACTTAAGTCACATATTCGCTTAGGTCACACCTTTCCTTAAGTCACACACTTTACTAGTCATGTCTTTTATCTTACAAGAAATAAAAGGAGAAATCAGCAAGTAGGGAAGAAAGAGACTTCACTACTATCAATAAAAAGCCAGAAGCAGAGCATGCCCTCTGGACCTGGACTCCCTGAGCTGAGAACCTCCCAGACTCAGGGGAAGATTGGTGACAAGACACATGGAAATCTCCAAGGAATGCCAGGCCCACAGATGTTGAAAGGAGACAAGCATATTCTCCTAAAGCCAACAGAGAGGAAAAGCCTTCCCCTAGAGCTAGCACCCTGAATTCGGATTTTTAGCCTCCTAAATCATAAGTAAATAAATTTCTATTTGTTCATGCCATCCACTTGTAGTGTTTATGTTATAGCAGCATGAGATAACTAAGACATTTGCCAACAACATTTCTTAATGCAAACAGTAAAAACTGAAATATAAGCATGATCCAAATTTGCTCTGCATAATTAGTGGATTAGACCTCAGAGAAAATCCACTTATTTTCACAGCTCATCCAATTCCCCACCTCCAACTCCCCACCACCCCCACCACTTTCACTCATAAATAAAGATTACTGGAGTACAATGTGAGAAGGGGTTTTAATTCTAAAAGACAATTATAGTTATCAAATGAGTTTTTAAATGACTACAAATATGATCCTGTCCCAATGGGAATTTTTCCCCCTAAGAAAATATAGCTAGAGATCTGAATTACAATAGCCAAGTCAAAAGTATATCATCAAAAGCTGCAAATTCTTCTGCTAGAAATTTTAGAAAGAGATTCTAGTCACTGAAAAATATCATCCCACTCGGGTTTATCTTAGCTTAGCTTCTGGTGCCAGATGGCCTGGGTTGGATTCTTCTCTCTGCCAGATGCATAATTTTAGACAAGTTACTGAACTTTTCTATAACCCTTTCTTTGTCTCTAAAATGGGCATAGGAACCCTGGTGCTGCAGTGATTAAGGCATTCAGCAGCTAGCCAAAATGTCAACAGTTTGAACCCACCAGTTGTTCTGTAGGAGAAAAGTTCAGAATGCTGCTTTAGTAAAGATCACAACCTTGGAAATCCTATAAGGTAGCTCTCCTCAGTCCTATAAAGTTGCTGTCAGTCAGAATCTACCTATGGCAGTAAGTTTGGTTTGGGTTTAAAATGGGCATATTTGTGAGGGCTAAATGGAATAATACTTATAAAGTGCTGGGAATACTGTCAATCAGTCCAAGTTGCCATCAAGTCAATTCTAACTCATGGAAACCCCATGTGTGTCAAACTGAAACTGTACTCCCTAAAGTTTTTGGAAGTAGATTGCCAGCCCTTTCTTCTATCTATGGATAGACTTGACCTTTCAATCCTTCTAGTACCAGTCAAGCACACTAAGAGTTTGCACCATTCAGCAAGAGTTTGGCCCATAGTAAATGCTCAGAATGGTTTTCCTTATTATCCTCTGGCTAAAGCCTTTGTCATACTGTGGTGGCTTGCATGTTGCCATGAAGCTGGATGCTTTGCCACTGATATTTCAAATACCAGAAGCGTCATCCATCATGGACAGGTTTCAGAGTAGCTTACAGACTAACACAGACTTGGAAGAAGGAAAAGGCCATCCACTTCTCAAAGACTTGGCCAGTGAAAACCTTATGAATGGCAGTGAAAAACTGTCTGATATATTACTGGAAAACATGAATAGCCCTGAAACATTGTCCAATATAGTCCTAGAAGATGATCCCCTCAGGTCACAAGGCACTCCAAATATGACTGGGAAAATGCTGCCTCCTCAGCATAGTAGTTGTTGTTGTTGTTTGCCATCCAGTTGGACCCGACTCATAGCAGCCCCTCATTGGGTTTCCAAGGCATTATCACTACAGAAGTAGATTGTCCAACCTTCTTTCCAAGGAGTGGCTGGTGGGTTTAAACCGCCAGCCTTCTGGTTAGCAGTCAAGTGCCTTAGACAC
>NW_006921591.1:11997137-12019911 GCF_000298275.1 Orycteropus afer afer
GTATCACTACGGAAGTAGGATTGCCCAACCTTCCTTCCGAGGAGTGGCTGGTGGGTTTGAACCGCCAGCCGTCTGGTAGCAGGCAAGTGTCTTAGCCACTATGCTACCAGAGCTCCTAGGCATTGAAAGTTGTTGAAAATGAAATGGAATGCCTATAGATCAATATCCTAGGCATTAGTGAGCAGAAATGGACAGGTTTTAGCCATTTTAAATCAGGCAATCATATAATCTACTATTTGAAGAAGAATGGGGTCCCATTCATCATCACAAAGAATGTTTCAAGATCTATCCTGAAGTACAATGTTGTCAGTAATAGGATAATATCCATATGCCTACAAGGAAAACCAATTAATAGTACTATTATTCAAATTTATGCACCAACCACCAAAGCCAAAGATAAAGCAATTGAAGATTTTTACCAACTTCTGCAGTCTGAAATTGACTAAACATATAGTCAAGACATGTTGATTATCACTGGTGATTGGAATGCAAAAGTTGGAAATAAAAAGAATCACCAGTAGTTGGAAAATGTGGCTTTGGGGATAGAAATAATGCTGGGGATCACATGATAGAATTTTTCAAGACCAAGGACTTATTCACTGCAAATACCTTTTTTATCAACATAAATGGTGGCTATACACATGGACTTTGCCAGATGGAGTACAAAGGAATCAGATCAACTTCATCTGTGAGAAAAGGTGATGGAGAAGCTCAATATCTTCAGCCAAAACAAGACCAGGAGCTGACTGTGGAACAGATCATCAACTGCTCATATGCGAGTTCAAGTTGAAGTTAAGATAATTAAAACAAGTCCATGAGAGCCAAAATATGACCTTGAGTATAACCCTCTTGAAGCTAGAGACCATCTAAAGAATAGATTTGATGCATTGAGCACCAATGACCAAAAAACAGAGGAATTATGGAATGACATCAAGAACATCATCTATGAAGAAAGCAAAAGGTTATTGAAAGGACAGGAAAGGAAGAAAAGATCAAAATTGATGTCAGAAGAGACTCTGAAACTTGCCGTTGAATGGAGAGTAGCAAAAGCAAATGGGAGAAATGACAAGATAAATAAACTGAACAGAAGATTTCAAAGAGTGGCTCTAGAAGACAAAATCAAATATTAATGAAATGAACAAAAACGTGGAATTAGAAAATCAAAAACAAAGAACACACTAAGCATTTCTCAAGCTGAAAGAACTGAAGAAAAATGATAAGCCTCTATATGCAATATTGAAGGATTCTATGGACAAAATATTGAATGATACAGGAAACATCAAAACATAATGGAAGGAATACACAGAATCACTGTACCAAAAAGAATTTGTTGATATTCATCCTTTTCAGGAGGTGACATATAATCAAGAACCTATGGTATAGAAGGAAGAAGTTGAAGTTGCACTGAAGGAATTGGCAAGAAACAAGGCTCCAAGAATTGACAGAATACCCATTGAGATGTTTCAACAAATGGATGCCATGATGGAGGCACTTACTTCTCTATGCCAAGAAATTTGGAAGACAGTGGCCAACTGACTGAAAGAGATCCATATGTGTACACATTCCAAACAAAGGTGATCCCATACAATGTGGAAATTATCAAACAATATCATTACTATCACACACAAGTAAAATCTTACTGAATATAATTTAAAAACAGTTGTGGCAGTATATTGACAGAGAACTTCCAGAAATGCAAGCTGGATTCAGAAGAGGATGTGGAACAAGGGATATCATTGCTGATGTCAGATGGATGGTGGTTCAAAGCAAAGAATACCAGAAAGGTGTTTACTTGTGTTTTATTGACTATGCAAAAGCATTTGATTGTGTGGATCATAACAAATTATGCATAACACTGAGAAGAATGGGAATTCCAGAACACTTGATTTTGCTCATCAGGAACCTGTACACAGACCAGGAGGCTGTCATCAGAACAGAACAAGGGGATACTGCATTGTTTAAAATCAGGAAGGAAGTGCATGAGGGTTGTATCCTTTCACCATAATTATTCAATCTGTATGGTGAGCAAATAATCCTGGAAGGTGGACTATATGCAGAAGAACATGGCATCGTGACTGGAGGAAGATTCACTAAAACCTTGCAATATGCAGATGACACAACTTTGCTTGCAGGAAGTGAGGATGACTTGAAGCACTTACTGATGAAGATTAAAGACTACAGTCTGCAATATGGATTACACCTTAACATAAAGAAAACAAAAATACTCACAACTGGACCAATAAGCAGCATCAACATAAATTGAGAAAAGATTGAAGTTGTCAAAGACTTCATATTAACTGGTTCTACAATCAACACCAATGGAAGCAGCAGCCAAGATATCAGACAATGGCTTTTGGTGGCTGCAAGTTCCAGGAGATCTTGGCCAGATCGCAATCATTGTACCTCATTGTCCCCACCCCCTCGGGCACCAAGAAACCCCTTAATAAAATGGACCTCAAAAAAAAAAGAAAAAGAAAAAGACATCAGATGTGTTGCACTGAGCGAATCTTCTGCAAAAGACCTCTTTAAAGTGCTGAAGAGTACAGATATCTCTTTGAAGTCTAAGGTGTGCCTAACTCAAGCCATGGTATTTTCAATCCATTCATATGCATGTGAGAGCTGGACAATGAATAAGGGAGATGGAAAAAGAGTTGATGCTTTTGAGTTGGACTGCCAAAAGAACAAACAAATCTGTCCTGAAAGAAGTGCAGCTGGAATGCTTCTGGGAAGCAAGAATGGCCAGACTTCATCTTACCTACTTTGGTCATGTTGTCAGAAGAGATCATTCCCTGGCGAAGGATATCATGCTTGGTAAAGTGGAGGGTCAATGAAAAAAGGGAATGCCCTCAACAAGATGGATTAACACAGTGGCTGCAACTATGAGCTCAGGTATAGCAAGGATTGTGAGGCTGGCACAGGATTGGGCAGTGTTTCATTCTATCGTACATAGTGTCACAATGAGTCAGAGACTATTCAGTGGCACCTAACAACAATAACAAAGCCTAGAAGGAGAGAATAGTCATTTCCTAGCCCAACCTTCCAGCCCATAAGTCACAATTGGTTAAGAACTGGGGACCCAGGTTGCAAAAGGGTCTGGGACCCAAATGTGCAGCTCAAAAACACATTGCCCATTCATCCAGTGCTGAAGTGTCTATGACTCTCTGATGAGTGCCAAAATGGATGACTAAAATAGCACCCTCCAATATGGCAAAGGCTTTACTGAAGGAAAAAATGGAAAATGTTTACACTATTGCCCATAACATAGGGCCAGAAGGAGGTAAGGTAAGGACAGGCCAGGGAAAAGAATGTTGTTGTTGTTGTTATGTGCCATCGAGTCAGATCCAACTCATAGTGACCTTTCTTTGGGTTTCTACAAAAGTAGATTGCCCAACCTTCCTTCCAAGGAGTGGCTGGTGGGTTTGAACCACCAGCCTTCTGTTTAGCAGTCAAGTGCCTTAGGCACTATGCTATCAGAGCTCCTCAAATTCTCTCTTGTATTGCTCGCCTCCCAAATGCCTATATCAACCATCCACAGAGAGAATGAAAATGTCAGCTATTTAGTTTACAAGCACTCCTGTCACCAGAAAGTGACCAGGGTTGAGTAGCTTAATGTCATGCTTTATATGCATTTTCCCATTTAATACTTGGGACAACTGTTTGAGGTAAGTGCCAGTATTATTGCTTTACAAATGAGGAAACTGAGGTTCAGATAACTTAAGTAAATGGTCAGAGTCTTACAACTTGTCACTGACAGAATTGGAGCTGAAAGTACAAATCTATTGACCTTAGATCATGTATTCATCACCACTAGGCTCCTTGTCTCTTTGCAGCTCCATAGATGTTGAGATGGGTATCAAGAATAGGATATGGACAGTTGGAACTGAACGAGCTATGGGTAGAGCTTCAAGTGAATGGCCAGAGCCTCCTGCAATAGACAAACTATGAAGATCTAGACAGAGAGGCTTTCTTCCTGGGTAACTCAAGAGTCTCTTTCAAACACTCTGTCATGCTTCAGTTCAAACCTATCCCTTTTGTACAGAAATAAGCACAAACCATCAGCTATGCATTCAACATGTTCTTCTTGGGCATGAAACAGTTCAGGCACTCAGAAATCAGGTGATAGATACATTTCTAGAATGAAATTTTGCCCCATGGAATCCTTCTCAGCTATTGCTTACTGCCTTTACAAGGTGCAGGAGTACAAAGGGAGAAGATGCTATTCTTGACCTCAAAAATGAACAAAAATTATTGATATTTAAAAACTTTAAAACAGCAAAAAAGAGGAAGAAGCAGCAGCAGCTTCCAGTTTACATGGAAGAGTGGTGAGTTGAATGAAAACGTAACATGAAGATGTAATCTGCTGAAGGTAGGAATGGTCCTGAGGAGTTAGCAATGCCTTCAAGGTTTCTAGCCCCTCTTCTGCATTCTGGGAACTTGTCCTTAAAGACAGGTGAGACATGAACAACACAAAATAATAGCAGAGGGTGTTCTAGGGAGAGTGAATAATATGAAAAAAAATTAATTTCATAAAGGGAATCTCTGATCATTGAAAACAGAGAGTGAAAAAATTTTAGAGAATGTTTTGCCAGCATAGACTCTTGAGAAAACTTATCTAGACAAAATGATAGAAGTTCCTGAACTTTAAATGGTCCAGCATTTTACTGATCTTCTGGCCTTTATTTGTGTTTCCTTGGGGGACATCTTCACTGAGGATTCTCTTTGGAAATATTAACTTTGAAATAATATGAGCTTTGAAATCAAATAGATATAGGTTCAAATCCACCCTCCTCTACTTGTCCTTGCTGCTTGTTGTCATCAAGTTATCTTTGACTTATGGTGACCCCACGTATAGTAGAAATGTTGCCTAGTCCTGTACCACCTTCACAGCTGTTTATGTTCTTGAGTCCGTTGTTGCAGTCACTGTGTATTTTGACTGTCTTCCAATCTACAAGCCTCATCTTCTAGCACTATACCAGACAATATTCTGTGATCCAGAATTGTTATTGACTGATTTTCAGAAGTAAATTGTTAGTCTTTTACTCATACTTTGTTTTAGTCTGAAAGTTCCAATGAAATCTCTTCATCATGAGTAACCCTGCTGGTTTTGGAAATGCCAGTGGCATAGCTATCAGCCTGATAGCAACACAAAAGTCTTCACAGTATGACCAACTGACAGATGAGTGATGGCTCCTCTACTTATAGCTATCTAAACTTTCTGAGCACTGCTTCCTCCACACTTCCCCTTGAGGTTGTTGAAAGGAATAAACAAAAATATGCATGAAGATGTCTAATATGGCCACAAACCAGTAGAATGATGAGTATTAGCTCCTCAGTGTTCTGGCAATAACTGATTTCATTTGTGCTTCAGCCATACAAAAAGTCTTCCCCGGATTTGGGTTTGAGAGATGCAAATATGCAGATTTCTCCCCAAGGATACCAGAAGAAATGGAACTTTGAAACTTTTTGTCAATATGTTATAGTCACTCACCTACCTACTCTAATCTTCTAAGAATTCAATTAACTCTACCCAGGTGGAGCAGAAAAAGGAAAAAGTATCTAGAGAAGTTGGTCCATTTGCATAAGTCATCTAACTTGGTGAAGAAAAAAGCATTATTTTCATTTAATAACAGAGCAAAAATTTAGCAAGGTTTTTGTCTGAACACATAATCAATTTTACTGTGAAAATCATTACCATTCAAACAAACAAAGCCTATTTGACTGATTATATTTAATTGACTCAGAATAATTTAAACAGAGGCTGGCAAACTTTTTTTGCAGAGGACCCAAACTTACCGCCTTCAAGGTGATTCCCACTCATAATGACCCTATAAAACAGAGTAGAACTCCCCCATAGGGTTGCCAAGGCTGTAAGTCTTTATAAAAACAGACTGCCACATCTTTCTCCTGCAGAGAGCCTGGTGGGTTTGAACCATCAACCTTGTGGTTAACAATCAAGTTCTTTAACCACTTCACTGCCAAAGGACCAACTAGTAAAAACTTTAGACGTTGTGAGCCAGATGGTTTCTGTCACAACTACTCAACTCTGCCATTGTAGCATGAAATTAGCTTGGCTTTGTTCCAATAAAATAAAATTATGGCTTCTGAAATTTGAGTTTCATATGATTTTCACATATCACGAAACATTTTTCTTCTTTTAATTCCTTCCTCAATATTTTAAAAATGAAGAACACATTCTTAGCTTATAGAGCCATACAAAAACAAGCATTAGAGAGGCTTTGGTTCATGGTCCTTCATTTCCTGACACATGATTCAGACCCTTATATTCTTAGCTGCACAGAAAATACATTCTCCAACCCTTACGTCTTATAGTGCTTCAGACCCAGAGAGGGAAAGTGGCTTGTACAATATCACTTAGCTCTTTCAGACCAACCTCAAAGACTCAATACAAAGAGTAGGGCAATTATGTTGTGAGATGGTAAAAAACTCTCTTTTTTCAACTGAATGTTTGTTATATTTAAAGTAAAATAGCCAGTTTAGCAGATTTTCCCCAACTCCTGAACTTTTTCATTTTACTTTGTCATTTTATAACTTGATTGTGAGACAGTTAAGTTTAAGATTCTAAGGAATGAAATATGATGAGTGAGTTTGTGTCATAACAAGGTCTAAAATTGCATGTTCACATCCTGAATCTTATCAGGAGATCTTCCGAAATGTTTAAACATGTCCAACCTTAAGAAACTTTAAAAGACAACATTGTAATTTTACCATCACACTCAACTACCAAAGGGAATAAAAACTACCAAACATAAAAGACTATTTTTAAGGGTTGCTTTACATATTTTAATTCTTGTATTTCTCTTGGGGTTATATATTTTGGTCACATAGCTATCCAATTAAAATGAAAACTCTCTACTTTACCCTTTAGGCAAGGACAGCTGCCAGCTGCTAAGTTTTATAAAGTCTTTAATCTTATCCATAAATATTTAACAAGAATTGGTTGGTACACAAGCTGAAGAAGAGTAAGAAATCAAAGGAAAAATCTTGGAAATAACTTCTATATTGTGTGAAAGCTATGTAAAAGAAAAGCACAATTACCAATTTTCTCTTTTTTATTAAAATTAACCATTAATATACTTCTGAGTATTTTCATCAGTGTTTCAATGTGCTTGTTCTCACAAATGTACAAAGGTAGTCAGCTTATAAAAAGATATTAAATGTGATTATCTATGCCCTTTTCTACAGTATCCTGCCATTTGACTCTGAGACAGCCTTCCATGTTTCATGGCAATCCACCCAGAGGCTCTCTAAGCACTTTAGCAGCATTTGATAATACAGCTTCACACCCGCCTCTTTTTCACTCTCATCTACACACACACACACACACACATAAACATGCATACACAGAGAGACACACAAATATTCACAAAGAGACACACAGATACTCAGACTCATATACATACACCCATATTCACATACACACATCACCTCCACCCCCAACCACCACCACACTGTGCATCTTTATCACAATATCTCAAAACGGTTAAAAACTCAGAATGAGTAATCATAGATATACCAAGGATCCAGTCCTCTCTTCTTCAATCTGCTGGGGAGGGAATGCTACTAATTGTCTTGAACAGGTCTTTGGACTTCCTCCTCTTCCCTTCCTACCCTCCAATTCTGGTTTATAAGTAGGAATCTTTTGAGGAACCTTAACTTCCACATCCTTCCAAGGACAGAAGGCCCTTAAATGGTTACCTTATATATTGTCCTGCTTCATATAGGGTTATACAGCATTCTAGAGAATGAAGAATTTATGCTATTGGCATGGATCTCACAGGTGAGAGAGTTTTCCCCTCTTACCTCAGAAACTAGCAGATTTCAGGATTGATAACCCTTTGCTAGCAAAAAATTAATTCTTTAAAGTAAGTAAAATTTCTCAGCTGTCCCTTAATCTCACTCAACTATTTCTTTGTCTGATCCGTAGAAGAGTCTAAAATTAGCTGGTCATGACTTTCTTTATATCAAGTCAGCATAGATTGATATAAGAAAGATAGGCAGGCAGATGAAAGGAGGAGAAAAAGGAGGGAGGAAAAAAGAGATAGATTTTAAATTCTTCTCAGCCTTCCTTATTTTACCTCAATAATTCTAGCCATGCAAGTTATACTTTTTGTTTCTTCAGAATCATTATTTCTCTGCTTTAATCCTACCTTGGGTTTCTTCCACCATCTACTACTTCAGGATGTTTGGATCCTGGATATACCAGAGAAAGCACCTGCTTACTGTGGGAACACCCTTGAGCACTAAGGTTACTTCCCTCTAACATATTGATTCTGTCCCTTTATAGCAGACCAACATTTCCATGACCCACTCAACACTTCAGTCATTCATTCCGCAAATATTTAGAGAGTGCCTACTATATATGGGAGTGGTGTAGTGCCTAAGACATTTGACTACTAACCAGAAGGCTGGCAGTCCAAACCCACCAGCCATTCCTCAGAAGGAAGATTGGGAGGGGACTCTATGAGTCAGAATATACCTGGCACTGTTCTAGGCTCTGAGCTTAATGGTAATAAACAAAAGGAACAAGAATTTCTGCCTTCTCAGAACTTAAACATGCTCTCAGCTGGATTCAAACTGGTTATGATTGCATGCCTATTCCAGACCACCTTTACTCTAGGCTTGTTGTCATCTGCTGTCAAGTTGACTTTGACTCAAGGCCGCCTAAAGTAAAACAGACTGAAACCTTGTCCAGTCCTGCATCATCCTCACAGTCACCAGCATGTTAAAGTCTATCATTGTGGTTATTGTGCCAATCCATCTCACAGAGGGTCTCCCTCACCTTTGCTGGCACTCTACTTCATCAAACATGATGTCTTCTGGGGATTTTTAATTGTGATTTGGGTGAAAATTTACAGAGCAAATTGGTTGGCCATGCAACAATTCATACATATTTTGTTTTGTGACATAAATTGCCATCCCCACAATGTAACAGCGCACTTCCCACTTCTCTGTGTTTACCATTTCCCTTCATCCTTCTTTCTTATCTCTTCTTGCCTCCTGAGTGTCATCCCTGGGCAAATACTCCCTTTTACCTCATATGGTCAGTTGTTCTAATGAGTCTATACCTCCCTGGTGTTATTGCTTATCTTAAAGACCTGTCTATATTTTGGCTGAAAGTTGAGTGACAGGGATAAACTCAGTGCCATCCTTGAAGAATATTTAAGGGCAGTAGTCTTGGAGGTTCAATCTGCCTGTATCAAACCAGCAAAGCTGATCTTTTGTGATTTTGAGTTTTGTTCCATATTTTTCTCTCACTCTATCTGACACCTATCATGTGATTCCTTTCAGAGCAGTCAGCAGTGGTAGCCAAGCACCGTCTAGTTCTTCTGGTCTCGTGTCCTAAAGGCTAAGGTTCACATGGTCCATTAGTCCTTTGGAGTAATTGTTCCCTTACATCTATGATTTTCTTTACTCTTTTTTGCTCTGATATGTAGAAACTAACAATTTCACCATAGATGACCACACACAAGCTTTAAGACCACGGTCACTACTCACCAAAATAAGATATAGAACATTGTCTTTGTGAACAATGTTATGCCAAATGACCTTATTGTACCCTGAGATTATGGTCCTGAGCCCCTATGCCCAGTGACTCACTCATTCCTTCAAGGTATTTGTTTTTGACTAAGTGGTTATCATAACTTTGCCCCCTGTATGCTCTACCATATTCATGGATATATTTGCAGCACATATAAATACATATTTAGAAATATCCTCTATCACACACACACACACACACACACACACATATATTCATGAGTATAGTCCTATTCACCTTCCCATACCTGATCAGCTTGAATGTTTATCTATGTATCTACTCATAGATTATTGTTATTATTTTTATTGCAAGATTGTGTATGTAATAGTATTTACCTCTGTTAACTTTAACTCTTATGCTCCTTTCAGTGTTTTACTGTGACTTGCTTATCTTGTGCTGACATCTCTCTTATTGTATATTGCCTTTCCCTTCACCCAAGTTAGTACATGTCTACCCTCTGCTTAGTGATTTATCCTCCCTTCCTCTCACACCCCTTCAAGGAATTATGCTTTCTGTGTGTATACTTCTTTTGACTTCTGCAGTAGGGGTCTTATACAGTATTTGTCTTTTCGTTATTGGCTACCTTCACTCAACATAATGTTCATTCAGGAAGGGAAAGAGATCCAGAGAAGCAAAGAACTACAAAAGAAAAACAAAGTAGGAGGCCTCACACTCCCTCATCTCCAACCTGTACAGCTACGGTAGTCAAAACAGTCTGGTATTGTTATAATGACAGTTATTCAATGACACATCAGGGGGATAGAATTGAGAACCCAGAAGTAAATCTCACTACCTATAGACAGCTGATCTTTGACAAAGAGCCAATACCCACTAAATAAGGAAGAGACAGTCAGTAATAAATGATTCTGGCAAAGCTGGGTTTCCATTTACACAATAATAACACAGGATCCTAACTTCTCATATACAAAAAACAGTTCAAAATGGATCAAGGACCTAAATATAAAACCATTAAGATCTTCAAAAGAAAAATCGGGGGCCCTAATATATGGCATAAATACACTATCAAACACAACTAAAAATGACAAACAGCAGACGACAAACTAGATGACTGAGATCTCCTAAATATTAAACATTTATGCACATCAAAAGATTTGCCAAAAGAGTAAAAAGAGAACCTATAGACTAGGTCATTTCTGACTCATAGTAACCTGCATTGGGTTTCCAAGGATGTAAATCTTTATGGAAGTAGATTGCCCAGACTTCTGTCTGCAGAGCAGCTGTTGGGTTTGAACTGCTGACCTTCTGGTCAGTAGTCTAGTGCCTTATCCACTACACCACCAGAGTTCCTCATAGACTAAAACCAAACCAAACCAAACTGACTGCCATCAAGTCAGATCCAACTCATAGCAACCTCTCCCTGGGTTTCCGAGGTGGTATCCCTACAGAAATAGATTGCCCAATCTTCCTTCTGAGGAGTGGCTAGTGGGTAAGGACCACCAGCCTTGTGGTTATCAGTCAAATGCTTTAAGCACTACACCACCAGAGCTCTTCCATATAGGCTAGGTAAGAAAATTTTGGCAATGACACAGCAAAGAACTAATCTCTAAAATTTAGAGAAAACATCAGCACCTCAACATCAAAAAGACAAAAATACAACTCAAAAATGGGCAAAGGACATGAGCAGACATTCACCAAAGAAAATATTCAGGCATTGAACAAACACATGAGGAAATACTTGTGATCATTAGCTATGAGAGAGATAAAAATCAAAACAACAATGAGATATCATCTCACCCCAGCAATAATAGCAAATTCAACAAGACAGAAAACAACAAATGCTAATGAAGTTGTGGAGAAATTAGAACTCTCATGTACTGCTAGTAGGACTGTAAAATGGTACAATCACTGTGGAAAACTGTATGGTGCTTCCTTAAAAATTTGAAAATAGAAATACCATTTGATCTAGCAATCACATTACTAGTAATATATCCTGAAGAGATGAGATCTGAGAGATATATGCACAGCCATGTTTATTGAAGCACTATTCACAATAGCAAAGAGATGTGAACAACTTAAGTGTTCATCAACAGAGGAATGCATAAACAAAATACAGCAGATACACAGAATGGAATACCCTCCAACATTAAAGAATAATGAAGAATCCATGAATCACCTCATAATGTGGATGAATTTGCAGAACATTATGCTGAGTTAAATAAGTCAATCACAGAAGGGAAAATTTTTTATGAATCTATTATTATAAAAAGTCAAGGAAAGGTTTACCCAGAGAAGGAAATTTTCTCTGTTGGTTACCAGGAATGGAAGGAGAAGGGAAGGAATATTGCTGACTAGTTAAGATATGTGTTGATTTGCAAGAAGCAAAAAGCAATAAAACAAAAGTGTAAAACAAACACAACACCACTAAGGAAAAGGAAGACATAGAGAGGTGCATAAGAGGTACAGACAACAGAGGTAAGTACTATTATATACACAATACTGCATTATCAGTAAGAACACTAATCTATGCGTGAATGCACAGCTAAATGTCAAGAAGATCAGATATGGGTGGTTGTTGTTGTTGTTATGTGCCATTGAGTCACTACCAGAGATCCTTCAGATATGGGTAGGCAAATGGAATTATACCTGTTCTGGTTACCTAGTGCTGCTCTGACAGGGATATACCACAACTGGGAAGGCCTTTAAAAACAGGAGTTTATTTGCTTAAAGTTTGGAAACTTTAAGTCCAAGTTCAAAGTACTAGGCTCTAGGGGCTGGGCGAGAGCCCCTCAATCTTGAGGTCCAGGTCAGCCTCCTGCTCCCAGCCCACTGGAGCTAGAGGCATTTCTTCACTCAGACAGCTGCTGGCTGCTGAGGCTGAGAAACCCAAGGTTGACAAGTAAAAAGGCACAGTCCGATTTTACCAAACCACATGCCAGGCCATTAATTTAAGTCCATTGGAAATCCCAAGGTCAACAGTGCACGGCAGGCTGCAGAACAACAACATGGCTACATGCAGGGTCCAAGCAAGCCATAGGCTGGAGACCATTCCCAAATCTGTTCCTTATATATGGGAAACAGACCACATACCCAAAGCAGCTACTCAGCTGCTCCAATAGATTCCAGCATGGAATTAATTACCAATCTCACCATGAGGAATAACTACATTCAGCTGTCCAGCCACTCAACCATGCCCAGCCAAGGTGACACATGTGCTTAACTACCACAATACCCGTGACTGTACATACGTTTGTCATACACTATTCTCAAATATGTATTTTTATGTGCTATAAAAAATGTCCATATTCACTATAGAGCTAATAGCGGACAAAGTTACAACTTCTTAGACACAACCAAGTACTTTGAGGGAGAGTAAGTCATTAGGCCTGCAGGCTCAGGACCACAGAGAACATCAAGCTCATTTGGCACAACATTTTTTCCTAACTTTTTAGAAAAATAAAATGGGCAGAGTTATATGAACAGACACTTGACCAAGGAAGACATTCAGGTGGCTAACAAATACATGAAGAAATGCTCATGATCATTAGCCATTGGAGATGTGAAAATCAAAACCATAATAAGAAATCATCTCACCTCAGCATTAGTAGCAAAGTTCAAAAACATAGAAAACAAATAAATGCTGGTAAGGATGCAGAGAGACTGGAACCCTTATATATTGTAATTAGGACTGTAAATTGCACAACCATTGTGGAAAAGGGTATAGAACTTCTTTTAAAAGTTGGAAATAAAATGATTTAAAGACCATGTGAAGAATAGATTTGATGCATCAAACTCCAAAGACTGAAAACCAGATGAATTCTGGATAACATCAAGAACATCATCCATAAAGAAAGCAAAAGGTCATGAAAAAGACAGGAAAGGAAGAAAAGACCAAAATTGATGTCAGAAGAAACTCTGAAACGTCCAATTCAGAGGGTGGCCTATGATCAAGAGCCAATGGTATTTAAGAAAGTTGAAGCTGCACTGAGGAATTGGTGAAAAACAAGGCTCCAGAAATTGACAGAATACCCATTGAGATATTTCAACAAATGGGTGCTGCACTGGAGGCACTTACTCATCCATGGCAAAAAAATTTGGAAGACAGCTACCTGGACAATTGGCTGGAGGAGATCCATATTTGTGCCCATTTCAAAGAAAGGTTATCCAATAGATATAAACAATATCATTGATATCACATGCAAGTAAAATTTTGCTGAAGATAATTCATAAATGGTTGTAGCAGTATATTGACAGGAAACTTCCAGAAATGCAACCTGGATTGAGAAGAGGACATGGAATGAGGAAAAACATTGCTAATGTCAGATAGATTTTGGCTGAAAACAAAGAATACCAGAAAGATGTTTCTTTGTGTTTCATTGACTATGCAAAAGCATTCTACTGTGTGGATCATAACAAATTATGAACATTTAATTGTCCTTGTTAGAGCAGAACAAGGGGATACTGCAAGTATTAAAATCAGGAAGGAAGTGTGTCAAGGTTACATCATTTCACCATACTTATTCAATCTGTATGCCCAGAAAATAATCTAAAAAACTGGACTATATGAAGAAGAATGAAGCATTGGAATTGGAGGAAGACTCATTAATTGTGCTGATGACACAACCTCGCTTGCTGAAAGTGAAGATGACTTGAAGCACTTACTGATGAAGATTAAAGACTACAGTGTGCAGTATGGATTACACCTCAACATAAAGAAAACAAAAATCCTTACAACTTGACCAATAAGCAGCATCACAATAAATGGAGAAAAGATTGACATTGTCAAAGATTTCATATTACTTGGTTCTACAATCAATGTCAATGGAAGCAGCAGTCAAGATAGGAGACAATATAGTGCACTGGGAAAATCTACTGCAAAAGACCTCTTTAAGTTCTGAAGAACAAAGATGTCTCTTTGAAGACTAAGGTGTGCCTAACCCAAGCCATGTACAGCCTCACATGCCTGAAAGCTGGGTGATGAATAAAGAAGACAAAAGAAGAGTTGATGCTTTTGAGTTGTGGTGTTGGACTGCCAGAAGAACAAACAAATCTGTCCTGGAAGTGCAGCCAGAATGCTCCTTGGAAGCAAGAATGGCAAGACTTTGTCTCACCTACTTTGCTCTTGTTATCAGTAAGGACCATTCCCTGGAGAAGGATATCATCCTTGGTAAAATAGGAGAAGGTCCTTGACAAGATGGATTGACACATGACTGCAACAATGGGCTCAGATATAGCAAGGAGGGCTATACCAGATGTGAGGCTGGCACAGGACCAGGCAGTGTTTCATTCTGTTGTACATCAGGTCACTATGGGTCAGAGCTGACTTGATGGTATGTAACAACAACAACATATGATCCAGCAATCCTCCTACCAGGGATATATCTTAAATAAATAAGAGCCATAATATGAAGAGATATATGGAACTCATGTTCATAGCAATAGTATTCACAAGAGTGAAAAAAAATAGAAACAACTTAAGTTTTCATCAATAGATGAATGGATAAACAACCCCTTTTTTATCCAAACTACTGTACACAACGGAATACTATGCAGTGTTAAAAAATAACAATGAATCTGTGAATCTCCTCATAATATGGGTGAAACTAGAGTACATTATGCTGAGTGAAATTAGTCAAACACAATGTTGTCTTCCAGCAAATGATCCCTTATTATGATGTGTCCAAAACAAGCAAGTCAGTCAGTATTCTCTTGTGATCCATGTATTTTCATTGTCTATGTAGTGCCTAAGGCATTTTGACTGCTAACCAGAAGGCTGGCAGACCCACCAGCTACTCCTCGGAAGGAAGGTTGGGCAATCTACTTACGTAGTGATCTCACAGCCTCAGAAACCCAATGAGGAGTCACTATGAGTCGGGTCCTACTCAACGACAGTGTGTTTGGTTTTTGGTTATTTGGAATTTTTGAAATACTTACTGATGAAAGTACTTACTGATGAAGACCAGAGACTACAGCCTTCAGTATGGATTACACTTCAATGTAAAGAAAATAAAAAACCTCATAATTAGACCAATAAACAACATCATGATAAATGGAGAAAATATTGATTTTGTCAAGGATTTCATTTTATTTGAATCCACAATCAACACTCATGGAAGCAGCAGTGAAGAAATCAAATGACATATTGCATTGGGAAAATTTGCTAAAAAAGACCTCTTTAAAGTCTTTAAAAGCAAAGATGTCACATTGAAGACTAAGGTATGTCTGACCCAAGTCAAGGTATTTTGAATGGCCCCATATGCATGAAAAATCTGGAGAAGGAACAAGGAAGCCTAAAGAAGAACTGATGCCTTTGAATTGTGGTGTTGGTGAAGGATATTGAATATACCATGGACTACCAGAAGAACATCAAATCTTTCTTGGGAGAAGAGCCATATTATTCCCTAGAAGCAAGGATGGTGAGACTTTGTCCCACAAACTTTGGACATATTATCAGGAGGGAATAGTCCCTGGAGAAGGACTTCATGCTTGGTAAATAAAGGGCCATCAAAAAAGAAGGCCTAAAATGAGATGGACTGACACAGTGGCTGCAACAAGGGGTTTAAACATAGCAACTATTGTGAGGATGCCACAGGACCAGGAAGTGTTTCATTCTGTTGTACATAGGGTTGCTTTGAATTGGAACCAACTCGACAGCACCAAACAACAACAACACAATTTTCTAAAATAGATCACCAGGCCTTTCTTCCTAATTCCTCTTAGTCTGAAAACTGTGTTGAAACTTGTCCACCATGGGTGACCTTGCTAGTATTTGAAATACTTTTGGTATAGCTTCCAGTATCGTGTCAACGTGTAAACCACCACAGTACAACAAACTGCCAGACAGGTGGTGGACTTTGTGCTTAGCCTCCCATTTTTTACCCTGATCCTTCCCACATTTGACTGTTACAATGTTTTGGGCTATATTCCCTTTTCTCAAGATCCTTAACCATACAAGCTATCCATCATTCTGTGCTTCTCTTTTATATCTGCAAAGAAATGTTTGCATGGCCCTGGGCCAAGGATATTGCCCTTCAGGTACCACTCATTCCGTCCCCCAGGTTGATAAAGGGACACCTAAGATCTATTTTGTTAAAGTGCAAAGAACTGGTGCTCATGAATGCACCCTACATCTTTGTTCTGCTATTACAAAAGGTGTTTAGATTTTACTCTCTCCTCCCATATGGCGCTTCATTATACTGTCCACATGACACCCTCTATCCTTGACATAGCTCATCGCTCATGTAATGATGATTACCAGCCTGACGTTCCTCTAACTTCTCTAGGGCAGTTTCCTACAGATCTAGGTTTTGTTTTATTTATCACTTCTCTCTGTTCTTGCTTGCCTTAATTAAACTCAGCCTCAGGAATCAGAAGCCAGAGAACTTACTTTTTTCTCTTTCTTTTGATGAAAGTGATCATGTTTCCTAGAGATAGCAAATATCGCCCCCCACCTAAAACTCACTAGTTATTTTTCAAACTCACTTTGCTCTGTGTTTTTTCATTTCTGACTGACTGGAAGTGATATGGATTGAATTATGTCCTCCAAATATATATGTTGTAAATCCTAACCTCTATGATCATGTAGGAGCTCTGGTAGCATGGTGCCTAAGGCACTTGACTACTAACCAGAAGGCTGGCGGTTCAAACCCACAAGCCACTTCTCTAAAGAAAGGTTGGGCAATCTGCTTCCATAATGATACTGCTTCGACAACCCAAGAGGAATCACTATGAGTTGGGTCCGACTCAACGGCACATAACAACAACATGATCATGTATATAATCCTATTTGCAAATGAATTGGCTTTGTTATGTTAGTGAGGCAGAATTAGTGTAGGATATACCTTGCATCATTCTCCTTTGATATATAATAGAGATTAAACAAGTGAGCTCCACAGAGACAAGGGGACGAGAGATGCCAAGCTACATGAAGATTGCCAAGGAACAGGAGCTCAGAACACACAAGGACTTTATTTCAGAGGTGACAGAGAGAGAAAGCTTTACTCAAGAGCCAGCACCCTGAATTCAGACTTCTAGCCTCCTAAACTGTAAGAAAATAAGTTTCTCTTATTAAAAAAATCCACTTGTGGTGTTTATGTTATTGCAGCACTAGATAACCAAGAGAGAATTTGGTACAGGGAATGGTGTGCTACTCTAACAGAACTGTGGAAGCAGTTTGGGAATTGGGTAATGAGTAGAGTCTGGAAAAATTTTAAGGTGCCTAATAGTAAAAACCTAGATTGTCTTGAAGAGGATGTTGGTAGAATTATGGAAGTCAAAGGCAGTTCTGGTGAGGGCGCAGAAAGAAGTGAGAAGAGCTATAGATAAAGTCTCTATCATCTTAGAGAATATATATGGGGCCAGCAACAGAATGTTCCTGAAAATGTAGACATTAAATGTGCTTCTGGTGGGGGTTTAAAAGAAAATTTTGAAAGTATGATTGGACAGTAGAGAAAGCGTGATGCTTTTTATGCAATGGCTAAGAACTTATCTGAATTATGTTCAAATGTTTGGTGGAAAGTAGAACTTGTAAGTGATGAACTTGGATATCTGGCTGAAGATATTTTTAAGCAATACCTTAAAGGGGCCATGTGGTTTCTCTTTCTGCTTAAAGTAACATGTGAGAGGAAAGAGATGGACTTAAAAATGAACTGTACAAAATAAAAGAAAAATTAAATATTTGGAACATTCTTCTGTATAAACTAAGGATACAAATCCTAGAATTTTCACTAGGAACATGGCTACATACTCTTTTGTTAAAGCCTCGGAAGGAAGGTTGGGCAATCCTACTTCTGTAGTGATACTGCCTCGGAAACCCAAGGAGGGGTCGCTATGAGTCAGGGCCGACTCGACGGCACATAACAACAACAACAACAACATGACTGATGGAACTAAACAACTACCACAGCAGAAAGTCTATCAGCTTAGACCAAAGGGTACAGAGCAAGAATAACAGGAAAAAAACTCAGTATGTTTCTTGGAATTCTACAGCCAAGAAACAGGCCAAAGGAGCTACATCTGTTGTCCTCCAAGAAAAGAAAAAGACTATCCCTGGAGCAGCTCAAATATGAGCAGAACAATTGGAAGAAGCACAGGAATCAAGGCCTTCTTGATTTGAAAGGATGAGGCCTTGATTCCCTGTATCTCAAAGGGTGGGAATACAGCCTCCTAGGATTCCAAGAGTCAGAACAGTGCTACTGGGTCCCAGAGTTTTGGACAGCCAGTAAGGTATACCAGAGGGATGAGGCCACTGGCCAAAGCTGAGGGGAGGGGCTGTCATGCCCTAAGCACAAAAGAAGGGGGTATGTCTGGGCTGAGAGGGTGGAGTCCCCATTCAGACAGAGTAGGAGAATGGGGCTGCCTAAAGTCAAAGGAGCAGAACTGTCATCCCAATGGGCCTGGAAGGCAGAGCTGAAGTCCAGACCTGAAGGACTGCCACCCAGAATCCAGAGGGAGTGATCCTCACTCAGAGTCTGGAGGGCAGGGCCATTATCTAGACGGTCCCAGAAAACAAAGGATTGTTTTCAAGCCTTGAGAGCTAATATAAATTTTTCTGTTGGGTTTAAACTTGATGGGGTAACTGTTATACCTTCTTATGTGCCTATTCCGCCATTATACTTTGTAAAAAAAAATAATTTATAATCTAGATTTCTCAGATTTACAGATTAAAAAGAATTTTGCTCCAGAATAGAATCCATCTAAACTCTCACCCATATCTGCCTTAGAGCTTCAGAAGATAAGATTTGGACTTGGAGTTGATTTAGGACTTTTACAATGATATGATGGGGTGACTGTGTTTCGCACATAGCAAGGATAGGAATTTTTCAGGCCAGGGATGGAATGTTAAGGATTAAATTATTATGGAAAAAAAAAAACCTCACTGCCATCAAATCGATTCAACTCATAGCGACCCCTCCTTAGGTTTGTGAGGCGGTATCTCTACGGAAGTTGATTGCACAATCTTCATTTCGAGGTGGATTTGAACCTCCAGCCTTCTGGTTAGCAGTCAAATGCCTTAGGTACTACAAAAAATATATGTTGTAAATCCTAACTTCTATGTTTATAGCCAGGAGCTCTGGTAGTGTAGTGCCTAAGGCACTTGACTGCTAACCTGAAGGCTGGCAGTTCAAACCCACCAGCCAGCCACTCCTCGGAAGGAAAGTTGGGCAATCTACTTCAGTAGTGATACTGCCTCAGAAACCCATGGAGGGGGTCGCTATGAGTTGGATCCAACTCAACAGCACATAACAACAACCACATGTTTATAGCCATAATCCCATTTTGAAATGGTTTGTCTCTGTTAAGTTAATGAGGCAGGATTAGTGTAGGGTGTATCTTTTTTTGGGGGGGGGAGGGTTGTCATATCTTTAATTTTCTTAATGTAGAAGATTCACTACCTCTTTTAATAAATCATTCACAACATACAACATTGACTGGTTTTTGTTTTTGTTTTGACTTTTTATTGTGATTTGGGTGAAAGCTTTCAGAGCAAATTGGTTTTCCAATCAACAATTCATACACATTTTGATTTGTGGTATTGATTGCAACCCCCACAATGTAACGGCACTCTTCCCACTACACCCCTATGTTTACCATTCCCATTTGCCCTTATTTCCTATCCCTTTTGCCTTCTGAGCTTTGTCCCTGGGCAAATGCACCTCTTTTGATTTTCTATGTTTAGCTGTTGTAAGGAATGTGTACCACCCTGGTTTTATTGTTCACCTTATAGCCTGTCTATTGTTTGGCTGAAAATTGAGCCTCTGGGTGAGTTCAATTTTAGGCTTGAAGGGTATCTAAGGGCAGTAGTCTTGGGTTCTTCCAGTATCTTTCAGACCAGTAAGCTTGGTCTTTTATGATTTGAGTTTAGTTCCACATTTCTCCCACTCAATGGTGATTATTTTCAGAGCAATAGGCACTGAAAAGTTCTTTTAGACTCAGTGTCATGGAGGCTGAAGTTCATGTGGCCCATTTTCTTTTGGACTAATTGTTTCCATGTGACTTTGATTTTCTTCACTCTTCTTTGCTCTGGAACAATAGTTTCACCTTAGATGTCCACATAGAATCTCTTAAGACTCCAGTTGCTCCCTACCAGAGTAGGATGTAGAACACTGCATTTGCAGACTATGTTATGCCAACTGACCTTGATGTCCCCAAGACTATGATCCTGAGCCCCCAAGCCCACTTACTTATTCTCTCAAGGTTTTGGTTATGGGTAAGAAGTTTTCATAACTTTGCTCCTTGTACACTCTACTATATTTATGGATATATTTGCAGCACATATAAATATATATGTAGATACATCCTGTCAAACCTATATAAGTATAGTCCCATTCACCTTCCCATTACTGTTAAGCTTGCATATCTATTATCCACTAGTAGATTATTGTTATTATTTTTATTGCATGTATGCAACACCATTTACTTTTGTTACTTTAACTCTTGTGCTAATCCCATTGCCTTCCTTTCCTTTGATCATTTTATGTGTTTTCCTTCACTCAGATTAACATATATCTACACTCTGGTTAGTGACTTTTCCTCCCTTCCCTTCCTACCCCTTCCTAAAATGCAAATAATGTTTCTTTCTGTGGGTAAATCTTTTCTTGACTTTTTATATGAGTGGTCTCATATGTGTGGTATCCCATTGTGTGTCCGTGCCATACGTTCTTTATCCATTCATCCATTGATGGGCACATAGGTTGTTTCCATCTTTATACTATTGTGAATAATAGTGCTATGTCCATATCTCTGTTCACATTATGACTTTTATATGGGGATATATATATATCTAGTAGTGGAATTGCTGGATCATATGATATTTCTATTTCCAAGTTTTTAAGAAAACACCAGGCTGTTTTCCATAGTGCTTGCACCATTTTATAGTCATACCAGCAATGTATGAGAGTTCCAATTTCTTCACCCCCTCACCAATATTTGTTGTTTTCTTTTTTTTTTTAACTTTGCTCTCAATGCTGAGTGAGATGTTATCTTATTGTGGTTTTGATTTGCATCTCTTCAATGGCTAAAAACTGTGAACATTTCTTCATGTGTTTGCTACTCACCTGAATGTCTTCTTTGGTGATGTGTCTGTTTATTCCTCTACTCATTTTGCAATTGGAATTTTTTTTCTTTTTTTTTTTATTGAGGTGTTGACATTTTCTATAAATTTTAGAGATTAGTCTTTTGTCCAAAGTGCCACTGCCAATATTTTTTTTTTTTTTTTTCCTAATCTGTGGGGTTTTTTTTGTTTTGTTTTGTTTTTACTTTTTGGGTAAAGTCTTTTGATGTGACTTAATGTTTAGTTTATGTTTATCTTCTGCTGTTTGTGGATTTCTAGCTATGTTTAAAAGTGTATTTATACCATTTATTAGAACATCTATGTTTGCTCCGTTTATATATATGTATAAACACAGATGCACTGCTGTCAAGTCAGATCCAATTCATGTTGTTGTTGTTGTTGTTGTTATGTGCCGTCGAGTCGGCCCCGACTCATAGCGACCCTTCCTTGGGTTTCCGAGGCAGTATCACTACGGAAGTAGGATTGCCCAACCTTCCTTCCGGGGATTCATAGCGACCTCTTATTGGGTTTCCGAGGGAGTATCACTACAGAAGGAGATTGCCCAACCTTCTTTCTGAGGAGTGGCTGGTGGGTTTGAATCATCACCCTTCTGGTTAGCAGTCAAATAAATGCCTTAGGCACTACACCACCAGAGCTCCCATAGAAAGAGAGAGAGAGAGATGTATATATATATAGATAGAGAGAGAGAGGTAGATATATGATGAGAGATATGGATCATGTGTCATCTCTCTGCAAATAGATATCCAGTTTTACCACCTGTGATAGCTGGAGATGTATGTCAACTTGGCTGGACCACAATTCTGTGTGTTTCAAACTGTTGTGATGTGGTAATTCCCATGATGGGATCAGATGATTATGTTTGAGCAGGCAATCTGTTGAAAGGGAATTTCCCTAGGGGTGTGGCCTGCTTCCAGTATATCCAAGGACATCCTGGAAAAAGAGACATTCTTCTGTGGATTGGGATTCTGTTGTGCTGCTACAACTGTCCATGAGTGAACAGTCCACCATTCAGCCTGGAGATCTTGGATTCCTCATTTGTTGGAGTCAACAGCCGGTGTACTGCCTACCAGCCTTGAGCTCCTCGGCCCCTGTGGTTGCAAGAGCCAGGAAAAGCCTCCAGCTTGACATTTGATTTAGGAACTTTGGACTTGCCAGCTTCTATATGCTATGAGTAGGGGCCAACT
>NW_006921591.1:12020011-12028933 GCF_000298275.1 Orycteropus afer afer
ATATATATGTAGTTGTTGTTATGTGCCATCGAGTCAGTCCCAACTCATAGCGACCCCTCCTTGGGTTGCTGTGGCAGTATCACTACGGAAGTAGATTGTCCAACCTTCCTTCCGAGGAGTGGCTGGTGGGTTTGCATCACCAGCCTTCTGGTTAGCAGTCAAGTGCTTTAGGCACTGTGCTAGCAGAGCTCCTAGGAGGCCTCACATTCCATGATCTCAGACCAATGCACCCACAGTCATTAAAACAGACTGACATTACTGCAATGACAGAGACATTGGCCAATAAAAAATAATTGAGAACCCAGAAGTAAATCCAACCACCTACAGACAGCTAATCTTTGATAAAGGGTAAAAACTCATTAAATGAGGAAGAGATAGTCTCTTTAACAAATGGTGGTGGTGTGTTAGACTGGGTTCTCTAGAGAACAAAACCAGTAAAGCTTATATATATATGTATATATACACCACTACCATTTGTTAAAGAGATTATCTCTTCCTCATTTAATGGGTTTTGACCCTTTATCAAAGATTAGCTGCCTGTAGGTGGTTGGATTTACTTCTGGGTTCTCAATTCTTTTTTATTGGCCAATGTCTCTGTCGTTGCACTAATGTCAGTCTGTTTTAATGACTGTGGGTGTGTTGGTTTGAGATCAGGGAGTGTGAGGCCTCCTACTTAATTCTTCTCTTTAATAGTGCTTTGCTTATCTGGAATCTCTTTCCTTTCCATGTAAAACTGGTGATTAGTTTTTCCATGTCTGTAAAGAGAGAATGATGATGAAATCTAAATTAATATTGCATTAAATCTGTAGATTGATTTGGGTAATATTGATATTTTCACACACACACACACAAAGTCTTTCTGCTCTTGATCATGGTATTTCTTCCAATTATGTTAAGTCTGTCTTGGTTTCTCATTGTTGTTGTTATTGTTATGTGCCATCAAGTTGGACCCAACTCATAGCAACCCCTCCTTGGTTTTCCGAGGCAGTACTGTTTCATTGTTCTTTGTATAGGTCTTTTGTATTTCTGATTAGACTTATTCCTAAGTACATCATCTTTTGGGTATCTATTGTCAATGAATTTTTCTCTGTTAGTGTAGAAGGACCTGACTGAATTTTGTGTGTTGATCTTGGACCCTTCCACTTTGCTGAATCCTTCTATTAGTACCAGTAGTTTTCTTCTTGAGTCTTTGGGATTTCTATGCATAGGATCGTATCAACTGCAAATAGCGATAATTTGTACTTCTTTGCCGAGATGGGTAGCTTTTACTTCCCTTTCTTTCCTTATTTCTCTGGCTAGAACTTCCAATACAGGACTGAACAGGAGTGGTGGTAAATGTCATCCTTGTCTGGCTCCTTTTCATATGGGGAATGTTTTCAGTCTCTCTCTATTGAGAACAATGTTGGCCATTGTTTTTGTGTATATGCCCTTACTTATGTATAGGGAGTTCATTACTATTTATATTTTATTGAGCATTTTTATCAAGAATGGGTGGTGGAGTTAGTCAAATGCTTTTTCTGCACCAACTGATATGTTCATGTGTAGTGGATAATGCTCGTTGTTTTTCTTATGTAGAACCATATTGTGTGAATCCCATTTGATCATCATCTTATCAGTATGTTGCTGGATTCTATTGGCTAGGATCTTGTTTAAAATTTCTGCATCTATGTTCATGAAAGACATTGATCTATAATTTTCTTCTTTAGTGGTTTCTTTTCCTAGTTTTATTATCAGTGTTATGCTTCCTTCATAGAATGTGGTCGAGAGTATTCTATCCTTTTCTACGCTGTGGAATAGTTTGAGTAAAACTGGTGTTAGCTCTTCTCCGAATGTTTGGTAGAATTTGCCAATGAAACCATCTGGGCCAGGACTTTTTTTTAGGGGAGTTTTCTTAATGATCTGTTCAATGTCTTCTTTTGTGATGGATCTATTCAAATTTCCTACTCAGTTTGTGTTAGTTTGACTAAGAAGTGTGTTTCTAGAAATTTGTCCATTTCATCTAGATTTTAAAATTTGTTGGAGTACAGTTCTTCACAGTATTTCGTTATTAACCTTTTTATTTCAGTTGTTTCTGTTGTTACATCCTTATGTCATTTCTTATTCATGTTATTTGCATCTTCTTGTCTTTCCCTTTGCTAGATATGCTAGTAGTTTGTCAATTTTGTTAATAAATCACCCTTGCTTGCTGAAAGTGAAGATGACAACACTTACTGTTGAATATCAAAGACTATAGCCTTCAGTGTGGATTACACCTCAATAAAAAGAAAACAAAAATTCTCAATAATCAACATCATGATAAATGGAGAAATAAGCAACATCATGATAAATGGAGAAATGATTGAATTTGTCAGAGATTTCATTTTACTAGGCTCCACAATTGTTTTTGTTACCTAGTGCTCCTCGGAAGGAAGGTTGGGCAATCTACTTCTGTAATGATACTTCCTCGGAAACCCAAGGAGAGGTCGCTATGAGTCGGATCTGACTCAACAGCACATAACAATAACAAGTGCTGCTCTGACAAGGATATACCACAACTAGGATGGCTTGAACAAACAGGAGTTATTTTCTCTTACAATTTGGAGGCTTTAAGTCTGAGTTCAAAGTCCCAGGCTCTAAGGGCTGGGTGAAAGTCCCTCAGCCTTGGACTTTAGCTTTGCCTCCTGCTCCCAGCTCACTGAAGCTGGAGGCTTTTCATCACTCAGATGGCTGCTGCCTGCTGAAGCTGACAAACCCAAAGTTGACAAGTAAAAAGTCACAGTCCCAATGTTACCAAACAATATGGCATACCACTAATTCAAGTCCATTGAAAGTCCCAAGATCAGCAGAGCATGGCAGGTTGTGGAAAAAACAATTTGGCTTCATACAGAGTTTAAGCATGCCATAAACTAAAGACCATTTCCAAAGCTGCTTCTTATATACAGGAAGCAGACCACATCCCTAAAGCAGCTACTCAGCTGCTTGTGGTGGATCCCACCATGGAGTAGATTGCCAGTCTCATCATGGGGAATAACTACCACCAGCTACCCAGCCACTCAAGCAGGCCTAGCCAAGTTGACACACAACTTAACTACCACAACAATCAACACCCATGGAAGCAGCAGTCAAAAAATTAGATGTCAGAGTGCACTGAGCAAATCTGCTGCAAAAGATCTCCTTAAAGTGTTAAAAAGCAAGGATGTCACTTTGAGGACTAAGGTAAACTTAATCCAAGTGTTGGTATTTTCAATTGCCTTTCATATGCCTGTGAAAACTGGACAATGAATATGGAAAACCGAAGAAGAATTGATGCCTTTGAATTTTGGTGTTGGCAAAGAGTACTGAAAATACCATGGGCTGCCAGAAAAATGAACAAATCTGTCCTGGAAGAATTGCAGCCAGAATGCTCCTAGGAAGCAAGAATGGCGAGACTTCATCTCATGTACTTTGGTCATGTTGTCAGAAGAGACCAGTATCTGGAGAAGGTTATCATGCTTGGTAAAGTGGAGGAACAGAGAAAAAGGGTATGATCCACAACAAGATGGACTGACACACTGGCTTCAACAATGAGCTCAAGCATGGCAAGCTTTGTAAGGATGGCATAGGACCAAGAAGTGTTTCATTCTGTTGTACATAGGGTCACTATGAATTGGAATTGACTCAACGGCATCTAACAATAACAATCTTGTTGATTTTCTCTGTTTTTCAGTTTTTAGTTTCATTTTTTTCTGCTATAATTTTTATTATTTCTTTGCTTCTAGTGACTGCTGGCTTTTTTTTTATTATTATTATTGCTATTCTTTTTCTAATTGTTACAAATGTTGGGTTAAGATGTTGATTTGGTTCTTGTTTTTTGACATGTGCATTTGTTGTTATAAATTGTCTTCTGAGCACTGCTTTTGCTGTATCCCAAAGATTTTGTTATGTTATGTTTTTGCTCTTGTTTCCCTCAAATAATTTTTTTTTTTCATTTTTTATTGCTTCTACTATCCATAGTTTTTAAGCAGGGTTTATGGTCAGTAACTGCAACTCCCTAAAATGGCTCTCAGATTCCCTCTTATTTAGCCATGCTTGTAAGAACTACAAGCCATTACCCTTCTCCCTCCCTGTCACATATCCCCCTGCTCCCCCATCAGTATTAACCACCTTCACTGTAACGTATTAACCCATCCTTAGAATAGTTTTAAGCAATAAAGCTTGCTAACCAGCAGCATCTTATCAAAACATGCACACATTGTTGTCATAGAGCTCTCTGCCCAGGGCCCCCTCCCAATCGGGGCCAGCATCACCAAATCTGAAGCCAGTCACATAACCCTCCATTCCCAGTCATGTAGTCCCTGCCCCCAATTCCAACCTCAGGTATAAGTATCCTTGCAAAGTGGGAGGGGGTTAGAGGTCGTCTTGGATCCATTCCGGCCTGCTTCTGCTGGACGCTGAATTGCTAACAACATTTGTAAGCTTGTTTTCTTTTATCTTTTAAATCCTTCCTGTGGTAGTTATCTATGTGTGTCAACTTGGCTGGGCCTGGTTGAGTTGCTGGGCAGCTGGTGGTAGTTATTACCCATGATGAGACTGGCAATCAACTCATGGTAGGATCTACCACAAGCAGCTGAGTAGATGCCTTTGGGATGTGGTCTGCTTTCTGTATATAAGGAGAAGCTTTGAGAACAGTTTCTAGCCTATGGCACGCTTGGACCCTGCATGTAGCCGTGTCATTGCTCAGCAGCTGGCTGTGCTCTGCCGACCTTGGGACTTACAATGGACTTAAGTTAATGGTCTGCCGGTGTGGTTTGGTAACATCAGGACTGTGCCTTTTTATTTGTCAGCCTTGGGGCTTCTCAGCCTCAGCAGCCAGCAGCAGTCTGGGTGAAGAAACTCCTCTAGCTCCAGTGGGCCGGGAACAGGAGGCAGAGCTAGACCCCAAGGTTGAGGGGCTTTCACCCAGCCCCTAGAGCCTGGCACTTTGAACTTGGACTTAAAGCCTCCAAATTGTAAGAATAAACTCCTGTTTGTTAAAGCCATCCCATTTGTGGTATATATTCTTGTCAGAGCAGCACTAGGTAACCAGAACACTTTCTCTCCTAATTCTCTTTGTTTCTGTTCTAAATAAATGTTCATGCCTCTGCCTACACCTCTGAGAAATTTTTTCAGACTGTCGCTTCTGACTCAGATAGAAGTTTTAACCTCCTTGAAAAAATTCCCATGACAACTGGTGAGACAGCCAGGAGCAATCCGGAAAGCTTACCAGCAATAAACATGAACAGCGTAGTGGGTGAAATCCTGAACTGGCCAGACACAAGCATGTTTGGACCCACTGCCAGACTACTAGATAGCTGGGGATCTGTATGTGAATATGGGGATGCCCTGAAAATACTGCAGGGACTGTTAGATGCATTGCAGAGTTTTGGAGTAGAGAAAGTGAAAAAAGACTACCAAGGTCTAGTCACAGTGGTAGCCTGACCTCTGCTACACTCAGTCCACACCACCACAGACAGTGAGCTGGTGGCAGCTAGTGAGTGTTAGAAATTAAGAAAGAAGTAAGGTTAGAGAGGGATATGCAATCAGCACAATCAGGTGCAAAAGAAACTATTGCTACCAAGCTACAAGCATCTGACCAAATTATAGAAACATTAGAATGTTAAGTAGCAAAATTGGCTGGGTGCCACCTACCACACCACAAATTCAAGTGGTTATAACTAGGGCTGATTGGGACCCTAAAAAATGGAACCCTCTCAAGTCCTCAGACTCAGAGGAGGAAGGAGAGGCCTGGGACAACAGCTTTAGCATAACTGAACACCTAAAAGCCCGGCCATAAATCACCATGAAGAGGTAGACCAATTAGCTCTGCACCCCAAATGGTGCTGGACTACATGTTCCCCACTGAGGAGTGGGAACACATCACAGTAAGGGATTATACCACCAAAGAACTCCTTGATATAGCTGTCCAACACCAATAAAAAGGAGGAGAGTCTACATCTGCCTGGGTATTAAGGCTGTGGAATACAGGAGCAGATGGTGTGGTCTTGTCAGGATGCTTTAAGGCAAAGGCTATGTATGTTTCACAGTGGAGTGGGGAATGCCCTGCTCATGAATTGGACCATTTTAGCCTGCTGAGCAACATGGCCCACAGAAGGTGATATCTCCTGCACCCCTTTAAGATGGAATACTCTTGAAGAATTGCAAGGGCTAATTCAGGAATTAAGGGTATAGCATGCTATATATACACCTGAATTTCTGGATCTTGATAATGAAATATTTATGGATGGTATGAGCAATGCCCTCCTGGAGTCTGCCCCCAGCCAGGACCATGATCCTCTTTTTCCCATCCTTCAATCAGCAGTCAGGCACCCCATCTCCCAAGCCACTGCATACATGGAGAAAACTGACAGGCTAAGGCGAAAGAATGTAAGAGCTACTGAAAAGACCCCCAAGATAGAGAAAGAGCTGAGGAATGCTGCCAAAGAGAAAGGGCCCCTATGAGTAACCCAAAAGCAGCTTTGATCTGACTTTATAGGTGCCAGGACTTTTAAGGAAAAATAAACAAACAGCCTAACTCCGTTCTCCTACACTTATGGCACCATTTATGACCAGATCAGCAAGCAGTTCCTTGCCCTAATGGAGGAGAAAAGGAAATCTAAGTGACTGTTCCCTTGGAATAGGAGGTGGGCCAAGATCTCCCAAGAAGATGCAAAGGATTATGGAGAATCAGAAACCCCATGTCAAAATAGTTACCCGTTGGTCCCCAAGCAATGAAGAAAGAGCCCTAGCCTTAGTAGATATGGGTACAGAGTACACCCTCATTCATGGGAAGATAAGCAGATTTAAAGGCCCATTAAGTACCATTGATGGCTATGGGGGGAGCACTGCACAGTCTGGAGCATAGCCCTCACTCTCACCATAAGGCATCTCCCTCCCTCTGAGTATCTGGTGTTTGTTTCTCCTTTGCCTGAACATATCTTAGGAATAGACATTCTCTCAGGATTAACCCTATTGGCAATCAAAGGGGAAGTCTGTTTAAGAGTAAGAACAATTAACTCAATTGTGTCAGGTAGGTGAAGTGGAGCCCCATGGGTCTCCCTTCTCCCACCAGAATTATAAATGTTAAACAATATCAGTTGCCTGAGGGACGTGAAGAAATAACTGCCACCACTCCAAAACTAGCATGAGTCAACATCATTCCACACACTCATATCCCTTATAACAGCCCTTTGTGGCCAGTACAGAAGCTGGATGGCAGCTGACAGATGACTGTGAACTACTGAGAGCTGAATAAAGTAACCCCTGCTCTGCACACCACAGTCTCCAACATGGCCCAATTGCTAAGTGCCATTAGTGAACCCCTAAGTACTTATTATTTTGTACCAGATTTGGCTAATGCATTTTTTAGTATTTCTATAGCTCCTGAATGCAAGGATTAATTCACCTTTGAGTGGAAAGGGGAGTCCTGGACATTTCAAAAGCTAACCCAAGGTTATTGTCATTCCCCTATGACCTGCCATGGCCTGATTGCTCAAGACCTTCAAATGTGGAAACCTTCAGAAGAAATTTTCATGTTTCATTATATTGATAATGTTATGTTAACTTGTAATGACTTTCTCTCTTATGAGGCACTGCTTCCCAACTAATAGCCCATCTGGAAAAACAAGGATGGACAATCAATACCTCAAAACTTCAGAAACTTGGGTTATCTTTCAAGTTCTTGAGTGTTATTTGGTCAAGTAAGACTAAGGCCTACTGGAAGCTATTATTTATAAAATATGTTCTTATCCATTACCTAGTAAAGTTAAGGAATTGCAAGCATCCCAAGGAATGCTGTGGTATTGAAGACCCTTTATCCTTCACCTGGCCCAAATCCTGCATCCCTTTTAAAAGCTAGCAAAAAAGGAAGTTATTTGGGATTGGGGAACAACAGAACAAGAACAAGACTTTGAGGCAGCTAAAGTAGAAGTCCAGCAGATAAAAACCTTGGGTGCTATAGAATCCAGTGCCTATTGTAGATTGGGTATTGCTACCTAACCCAAAATCAGCCTCATCAAAAGAATGATTGGCCTACTGATGATTCTTTAAAAAGTTGGAATTAGAAATACCCTTTTATCCAGTCATTCCATTACTAGGTATATATCCTAAGGAACTGAGAGTCATGACAAGAACAGACATATGCACACCCATGTTCATCGCAGCACTATTTACAATAGCCCAAAGATGGAAAAACCTAGGTGTCCATCAACTGAGGAATGGATAATTAAAATATGGTACATACACACAATGGAATACTATGCAGCCCTAAAGAATAGCCTAGAATCTGCAAAACACCACAGAACATGGATGAACTTGGAGGACATTATGCTGAGTGAAATAAGTCAATCACAAAAGGACAAATATTGTATTACTCTGTTATTGTAAAAGTCAAGGAAAGGTTTATCTGTGGAAGGAAATTTACTTTGTTGATTACCAGGGGTGGGAGGGAAGAGGAGGGAACACTGTTAGATAGGTAGAGATAAGTAGTGATTTGGGTGAAGAGAAGGGAAATGTACCAAATGTGAGTGATCAACATGGTGGCATTGAGGAAGAGGAAGACATAGAGAGGTACATGAGAGGTACGGACAACAAAGATGAACCCTTTTGCACTTACAGTAATGTGTTGTCAGTGAAGGCAAGCATGGGTATATGGGTGGATAGATGGGTAGAGAGGCTGAACTAGTAGGTATAACTATGAAGCAGGGAGTGTATCCAAGATCATGTAGAGCGTTGGCAGACAGTGGTCCTATAAGTATATTTGTACGATCAAAATTCCCAAGTGTATAATAGAGTTGTAGTCACTTCTTGGTCATAGCCAGCTACCCAGAGAGATCGAGTTGAACCTGTGGGCTTGGGACCATAGTCACAGGGGACATCAAGCTCAATTGGTATAACATACTATACAAAACATTGTTCTACCTCCTACTT
>NW_006921591.1:12029033-12046724 GCF_000298275.1 Orycteropus afer afer
TTGGTCAAAGACAGCTACCCAGAGGGACCAAGTAGTTGAACCTGTGGCTTGGGACCATAGTCACAGGGGACATCAAGCTCAATTGGTATAACATACTATACAAAACATTGTTCTACCTCCTACTTTGGCGAGTAGTGACTGGGATCTTAAAAGCTTATGATCAGCCATCTAGATGCCACGATGGATCTCTTCTCATCCAGAACAAAGAAGAATGAAGAAAACTAAAAATTCATGGAAACAATTAATCCTGGCGACTGGTACACCATGCGATCCACAGGCTATATGACTATGAGACCAGAAGAACTAGATGGTGCCTGGCTACCACAGTCAACCACTCAGAGGGGGATCTATGTAGGAGATCCTGGATAGAAAGGGAGAACAATGTGGAACAAAACTCAAAATCATTTGGGAAAAAATAAGGGAGAAAGGGACTAGGTTTGCTGGTCTGATAGAGCCTGGTAGAACCACTAAGACTATGGCCCCTAGCTGCCCTTCAGGTCTGGAATTGAACCCATACCTGTGGCTTCCAGCCAAACAAAAGACAGGCATATGAGTTGAACCTTTACCTGAGGTAGACACACTCCTTGGAGAGAACAATCATGGAAGAAAGAAGGGCTGTTTATGCACAGGGAGAGAGCTCAGGGGGCAGGAGTGCATGGAGGGATAGACACAGGGAAGAGGTAACTATTGGGAGGAAGTTAGAGGGGAGCTGTTGCATTGGGGTAAATTGTAGTCAATGGCATGAGACAGTATATGTGAACTGCTGTATGAAAAGTGAATTTGCTCTGTAAACTTTAACCCAAATCACAATAAAAAAAAGAAAAGAATGATTGGCCTACTGAAGCAAGCATTAAGGGAAGAGACTCTCTCATTACAACAATGGACACAAATCCTCCCAGAAGCACTCAGGCAAATCAACAAATACCAACAACAGGAATGCCCCAGCATCTATCAGATATTAACCCAAGAACCTCAGTGAACTATGCAGATCCAGTTGAAAGCCACCAAAAATAATGCCCTTCTTCCTGCAGTAGGTCATGAAAATAATATCCTTTTGCCTTTGCCACAGGATCTAGGCACAGGGGACCATGTCATTAAACTCCCTTGGAACAGGCAGGTAAGTGGTTTGGGATTTCTTCCCCTTGGGGTGCCAGACTAGGTCCTCCATTACTTATAACCCCCAGGCTACACCTAAAACCCCCAGTGTCATTACTGTCGGTAATCCGGGGCCACTATTTTAAAAAGGGACTTATTTCATGAGCATATAGGCATTCACAATACCTTCTTCAATTATACTGTTGTTATTGTTGTTGTTATGTGCCGTCAAGTCAGACCCAACTCATAGTAACCCCTCCTTGGGTTTCCGAGGCAGTATCACTACGGAAGTAGATTGCCCAACCTTCCTTCCGAGGAGTGGCTCTTGGGTTTGAACCGTCAGCCTTCTGGTTTGCAGTCAAGTGCCTTAGGCACTATGCTTCTGGCATCCCCAAAACAGAAGGACCAGTAGAGGAAAGGGTGTGGCATTGTAAGCCAGGGCAAAAACCTTGCCCAGGGGTCATATTAACCTCTACTCCCAATACTGCCTGCATTCTGTTAGACCATCAAAATTTATCTTTGTTTCTTCAAAGACTTCATCTTATCACCCTTGAGGGTCCCCAGCAATCTGTTCACCAGCTGGGCTCTTATTGTGACTGAAGTGCACAACCATTCCGACTGTTGGGTGTGTGGGAAACTTCCCATCTTGTTTAGCACCAGATTGCCATGGAAGTTACTGTCAATGAATGAAACCCTCTGGAGCTGTCTAAACAACTGGGAAGACATCTCCACTTCTAATTTTACCTCCCTTTCAATGTAGTTTATAAGGTATCTTTGCCTTCCTGGAGCTTTACACACAGTATTTCTTTTGATCTTGCTGTTTAAATGTTGTGGTTTAAATTGTATTTGTGGAATATAATTATAATACTCTAACACCCTGGTCCAAGAGATATAGCAGAAGAGTGGGCATGTAGATTGTAAGGACCATTTTGAGTGTGAGGTAGAGTGTATGGTAACTGCAACCTGCCAAAATGGCTCTCAGATTCCATCTTGTTTAGTCACACTTGTAAGAACATTACCCTTCTCCTTCTCTGTCACCTATTCCCCTGCTCCTCCCTCTCAGGTATTAACCATCTTCACTGTAACGTATTGACTCATCCTTAGAATAGTTTTAACCAATAAAACTTGCTAACTGGCATACTCTTATCAAAACATACACAGGTGGTGGTCATAGGACACTGCCCAGGGCCCCCTCCCAATAGAGGCCAGCAGCACCAAGTCTAAAGTTAATCACATAGCCTTCCATTCTCAGTCACGTAGTCCCTGTCCCCAATTCCTCAAACTTAGGTATAAGTATCCCCACAAAGTGAGAGGGGGTTAACTCTCATCTTGGATCCATTCTGACCCACCACTGCTGGACATTGAATTGCTAGTAATGTTTGTAAGCCTGCTTTCTTTTATCTTTTAAATCCTTTCTCTCCTGATTCTCTGTTTCTGTTCTGAATAAACATTCATATCTGCCTACACCTCTGGGAAAGTTTTTCGGACTGTCACTACCTACTCAGGAGGACATTTTAACCTCCTTGAAAAATTCCTACAACACAGTTTCCATGTATTCATTTTTCTTTAATCTTCCTTTTGCTAATTCCTAATTTTATAGCTTTGCTATGTGAGAAGATGGCTTGTATTATTTCAATGTTTTTAAACTTCTTAAGGCTTGTTTTGTGGCCCAGGATATGGTTTATTCTGTAGAATGTTCCATGTGCACTAGAAAAGAATGTATATTATCCTGTTTGCTGCTGAAAGGGGTGTTCCCTGTAGGTCTATGAGGTCAAGTTAGTTTATTGTGTTGTTTAGACAGTTTGTATCTTTGTTGAGTTTCTTTCTAGTTGTTCTGTGCTTCGTCAAATGTGATGTATTAAAGTTTCCTGTTATTATTATGAAGTTGTCTATTTCTCTTTTCAATTCTATTGATGTTTATGTAGTTTGGAACTCTTTCATTGGGTGTGTAAATATATATTATGGTTAAGTCTTCTTATTTTATTGACCCTTTAATCATTCAATGAAAGTGAGTTTTTTTTTTTTTTAAATCATTATATAATGTTCTTCTCTCTTTTGCTAGTTCGTGTCTTAAAGTTTGTTTTATCAGAAATTAATATTATCACTCCTGCTCTTTTTTAGTTACTATTCACTTGATATGATTTTCCATCATTTGATTTTCATCTTATTTTTGTCTTTGTGTCTAAGATGTGTCTCTTGTAGATAGCACGTTGATGAGTCATGTTGTATTATCCATTCTGTTACTCTCAGTCTCTTGACTGGTGAATTTAATCTATTTCCAATCAGGGTAATTATTGATAGGTATGAATTTACTGCTGTCATTTTGCTGTGTGTGTGTGTGTGTGTGTGTGTGGTACTGATGGTTTCTTTATTGCATACATTTTTCTGTGCTGAGTTCATTTTCTTTACAGATTTTCTTACTGTTTCCTTCTTTGCTATTTTTTTCAGTGTTTACTTAATCTTTTTGTTTTTCCTCTTTTTTATTCTGATGAGAAGTCTTATTTTCTTTGAAGTTACCCTATAATTTATTGTCTTACCAAGTTTAAAACAGTTCATTGTGTCTTGATATTGTCTTGAATTCCTCTTCATTTCAAAGTTCTCTAACTACACAACTTATTCACTCTTTTTGTTTTGTAGTTGTCACCACTTACAAATTGATGTCTCTGGTTCTCTATTTTCAATATTGTAGCTTTATTTTATTTTTCATACTTCTGTGTCTGGATTATTTTCTGGGTGATGCTGTCATGTGCCTTAATCTCAGGTTGTTGTTTACCATTGCTGGTTCCTTGTTCAAAAGACTCCTTTAGCATTTCTTGTAAGGTTCGTTTGGTTTCAACAAATTCTCTTGATTTCTGTTTATCTGGAAATATCCTCACTATTGTATTTAAGGAACAAATTTGCTGGATATAATTATTGGTTGACAATGTTTGTTCTTTCATAGATAGATAGATAGAGAGATAGAAAGAGAGAGAGATAGATAGATAGAAAAAATACTCACTGTCCTTGAGTCAGATCTGACTCATAGCAACCCCTTCTTGGATTTCCAAGGCAGTATCCTTATGGAAATAGATAGCCCAACCTTTCTTCTGGGGAGTGGCTGGAGTGTTTTAACCTCCAACTTTCTGGTTAGCACTCAAATGTCTTAGGCACTACACCACCAGAGCCATATATATATATCATTCCCTCCTTTCCTACTTGGTTCCTGGTTTTATGTGTGTGTGTGTGTGTGTGTATCCTGTTGTTTCTCCTTTATAGGTAACTTTTTGTTTTTCTCAAGCTATTTCCAGGATTCTTTCTTTGTTTTCAGTTTTGGGAAATTTGTTTATGATATATACAGGTGATTCTTTTGGGGGGTATTCTACCCTATTTGGAATTCTTTTAGCTTCTTGAATGCACATCTTCTCATTTTTCATGATATTAGAGAAGTTTTATTCCAACAAATCTTCTACAGTTTTTTCTGTGCTTTTTTTTAAATCTCTTCCTGTTCTGGAATTCTTATCTTGGTGTATTGGTATAAATAAATACTCATATATGATGCTAAATGAAATATAATAAAATAAACTTACAGTATAACATCAACTACATACATACACACAAGGAAAAGCAAAGATAGAAATACTACAAAACATAAATAAGGAATATCTCTTAGCTGTGAGAATTCAGGATTTCCATGGTCTGTTTTTCTTGTTTTCAAATTTTCCAAATAGTCTAATATTGCCATGTTACATTTATGACAGGGGAAAGAGAGGTCAGCCCTACCTGTGACCTCTGGATGATTACAAATGAAGTAGATGAACATGGAAGGACAAGAATTAAAACAAAAATATAAATGAGCTAGGAGAAAAGTGAAGCCATGTATGGACATACACTTTTATGAACATTAGAGAGCTGCTGGCTGTGAAGGAAATGGATGCCTCATATTTATTATTTATCATTGTCACTGGCTGAAAAATAGCACCCTAAGGGAAGGGCCAGATGGTACTCTACCTAGGGAAGGACAGAGAAAGGAGGTATCTAAATAACTGTAAACCAGGGAGCATCAGGAGGGCAAAATCTGAGTATACTGAAGACCAGTGTGCTGTTACTTGGCATTTGTGTTTTCACTGCTTTCTTCCACCTCTATTCTTCTCCTACAAATGTATGGACAGCATTAGCAGAAAAACCAGTGGGGGGGGGGGGGGTAGGCAACTTCCTCTTTCAGCAACCCTAACTCCTCACCACACACCTCACTGCCCCTGAGGATACTCAAAGACCTCTTCCTGAGGCAAAATCAGAACTGTTTCAAAGCTGCAGATAGAGTCTTACTCTGCAAGTAATGACCACAGATGCAAATGCAAGATCAAGGGGTCAGTAGGGAATAAGCTACTGGTTGAATATTCCTAGCATTTTGAAACACTCAATCCCTCTTCAAGAAGCAATCCCATGTCATCTTAGTATGCAAGTGAGAGAAGATATGTAAATGTTTCTATATTCCTAGAAACAGAAGTCCATATAGAGGAATGAGTCCACATTCTGAGAAGCATGCCAAATAACCCCTGTCCAACTGGCTAAGCACTCAACTACTAACCTAAAGTTTAGTGCTTTGAACCTATCCAGAAGCACTCTGGAAGGCCTTGTACTCTGGTTCCACAAAAAGTGTTGTGTTAGCGAGTTGCAAAAAATTATTGTAGCAAGAAAACCCTATGGAGCTCAGTTCTACTCTGCAACAATTGATTCCATGACTAGGAATCAGTTCAACTGCAAGAGGTTTGATTTTGGTTTTTAGATTTTATTAAAGGTTCCCTGTGTCCCTGTTGTTGTTGTTGCTGTTGTTGTTATGTGCCATCGAGTCGGACCCAACTCATAGCGACCCCTCCTTGGGTTTCCGAGGCGGTATCACTATGGAAGTAGATTGCCCCGTCTTCCTTCCAAGGAGTGGCTGGTGGGTTTGAACCGCCAGCCTTCTGGTTAGCAGTCAAGTGCCTTAGCCACTATGCTACCAGAGCTCCCTGTGTCCCTAGGTGGCACAAATAGTTAAGTGCTTGACTACTAGCCAAAGGGTTGGCACACTGAACCTACCCAAAGCCACCTCAGAAGACAGATGTAGCAATCCAAAAGGTCACAATCTAGAAAACCCTATGGAACAGCTCTACTCTGCACACATGGGATCACCATGACTTGGAATAGACTGGAGGGAAAATAACAATAACAAAGGCTCCCTGGGTGGCACAGACACTTAAGTACTGGAATACAAACTGAATACAAACCTAAAGTTCTGTAATTTGAACCTGCTTAATAAGCAACGCAATCTACTTCCATAGTGATACTGCCTCAGAAACCCAAGGAGGGGTTACTATGAGTCGGGTCTGACTCGACGGTACATAACAACGACAGTAAGCAAGCACCTGGGGAGAAATCAACAGCATAGAAAATGGTTTGTTTTGGGTTTTCATTTTTGTTTTTTGTTTTATGCCTTTTTAAGATAATTCAAATATGATTCAAGCACCAATAATACAGTTGGTAGAGGATTATAGATAAAGACGCTGGTGAATATCCTCTGACTTGGAATAAGCAGATTAAAACAATGAAACGAGAGGAATGTGAAATTTGTTGACTCTTCTATATGCCAAGTTATTTACATATATCATCTAATTTAAAAGAAATTGTCCTAAATGGCTTAAATAATTGTTCATTCTTTTCTGAATCTTATAAAGGAATATCAGGACTTTGAAAATTACAAAATAATTTGGAAAGAGGAAAATTATATGGTTTTGGATTATATAATATGCCAATTTGTATAATTATTATTATATAAATTTTACTGCTGTATACTTTTATAGTTATCCAAACATCTTATTGTAATTATTTTATTATTTCAACATTATCATAGGAGCTCTGGTAGCATAGTGCCTAAGGCACTTGCCTGCTAACCAGACGGCTGGTGGTTCAAACCCACCAGCCACTCCTCGGAAGGAAGGTTGGGCAATCCTACTTCCGTAGTGATACTGCCTCGGAAACCCAAGGAGGGGTCGCTATGAGTCGGGGCCGACTCGACGGCAAACAACAACAACAACAACAACAGTGTCATTGTGTTATCATTCTAAAATAATTAAATAATTCTAAAATAATTATTTTATTAGCCTTTTTTGTATCATTTATTTGACATTGTGTGAAGCTCTGGTGGCGTACTGGGTAAGTCATTTGACTGCTCACCAGAAGGTCAGTGGTTCAAACCCACCAGCTGTTCCATGGGAGCAAGATGAGGCAATTACTTCCGTAAAGATGTACAGCTTTGGGAACACAATGGGGGTCGCTACAACTTGGAATCAACTTGATGGCAGTGGGTTTGAGTTTTTATTGGACAGGCATTTGGCTGCTAACCAGGAGGGCAGTGGTTCAAACCCACCAACCACTCCAAGGAAGGAAGATGAGCTATTTACTTCCATAAAGATTTACAGTCTCAGAAACCCGATGGGGGTCACTATGAATTGGAATCAACTCAATGACAGTGAATTGGTTTTGGTTGTGGTTACATGGATTACTAAGTTTAACCCTCAGAATAACCATATTGTTGTTTTTAGTTGCCATCAAGTCAGCCCTGAGTCATGGTGACTTTGTGTATAACCTAATGAAATGTTGCCTGGTCCTATGCTATCTTTATGATTTATGACCATTGGTATGTTTGATGCATTATTGCAGCTGTTACGTAAATCATGAAGAATTTTCCTCATTTTCATTAGTCCTCTACTGCACCCAATATGATGTCCTTTTCTAGTAATTGGTCTTCCCTCATGATTTGTCCAAAATAACAAGCCAGCATCTCACCATCTTTGCTTCTAGGGCACATTCTAGTTGTATTTCTTCTAAGATTGATTTATTTATTCTTTTGACAGTCCATGATATATTCACTATTCTTCTACAGTTTAAACTTTTCTATTTTTCTTCTATCTTCCTTTTGTATTACTCAATTTTGGTTTGCAGGTGAAGTAATTGAAAGACCATAGCTTGGACTAGGCACATCTTAGTCATCAGAGTGGCATCTTTGCCTTTTAAATCTTCAAAGAGGTTTTATATGCAATACGTCATTTGATTTCTTGACTGTTTCCATAGACTGGCGTAACTCTCCAAATATTATTATCCCCATTATACAGAAGAAACTCATGGCTTAAATAAGTTAAATGACTTGTTCAAAATTGTATAGTTATCAAATAGAGAAGTTAGACTTACAGCTACCATTACTGAACATTTTAATCAAATATTCCATAAAAGACTCTTGATCGAGAGGAGGGAACATGTGGAATATAACTTCAAATTCTCATGGAATCCAGACTTTCTGGAGTCATTGAGGTTGGATGACACTCCTCTGCCAAAACTATCATCATAAGGAAACCTTGAAACCTTAAACTAAATCTATCCCTGCAGTCTTCCATAAACTGAACAACAGTTTAGTATAACTAGTAAAGAATGTTTGCCTAAGCATTTTGGTCTTTTAAAGAATTATATGTGATCAAATTGACAACAGTAACTCTAAAAGTTAGATGAGAAGTTTAGAGGGGGCAGTTTTAAGTTAATGTTAAACACTTAAGTGTTTCAATTAATGGTGGTGAAATTATTTGGAAAAGGATATAGAGAAATGTGACACAACTATAAAAATGTAACCAATGTCACTGATTTGTACATGTAGAAATTGTTTAATTGCTGTGTGTTTTATTGTGTAAAAAAGTTTTTAACAAAGAAAAGTCAGGCATATTCAGAGGCTGTCATCTCCATAGATATCTAAGAAGCCTGTGCATTACTCATTACCCAATAACACTTCCCACGGAGCTATATTGATGAATAGCAAGGCACACTGTGATCCTCGGAAAATTCACCTTAACAGACACTAAACCCAGTGTAATGCCCTCAGTTTATAATGTTGCCCATTGACTTCAGCCGTGAAACCCTCTAGAATCTACAGTGTCCCTAATTATTGGCCTTACTGCTTCACTATTTGCTGCTCTTGCAGGGGGAAGGAGATAAAGGAAAGCATTTTACAGGCTTATAAAACATAACCATTTTAAAAACCACAATGTGTTGTTGATAAAAATGTAATTACTTGCTTCTTCATGGAACATGTTTTGCCGAGTAAAAATCTCTCTAGTTTTGCTGTTTCATCACTGCAGACAATAAAAGGTATTTAGAAAAAATTATTGTTAAATTTTTCAAAGCTCTATCAAGCCATTTTTGTTACAGTCAACTGCCTTTTTTTAAGGCACTATTTTAGGTGTACAGAATGCTCATGAGCTTGTGCTCTCATCTTATTCTATATCAATTAGGAGAATGAAAATGCTACTCAGAGTTTCATATTCTGTGATTCCATTTGAGAAGAGTCCTCTTTCAATTATATAATTCAGGCTACTGCTCTATTTCAGAGACATAATGTTAATGCAATCAGATAGTTTCATTAATAGTTAGTTATCCATATGCAATGCTGGAGAAATCCTATCTTTAAAAGAGGAAGTAGAGAGAGAGAAAAAAAAAAAAAAGAGAGAGAGATTTTATTCTTCTCCCTCCTGCCCTTTCAAAGCTGTTTTGTGGGACTGAAAAAAAATCTTCTTTGACTAAAACTATTCCTATCAATTTTATATAATTTTAAAAATCCTTTTAGACTCTCAATATTTTTTTCATAATAAAACTATTCAGCCCCAAGTAATAGATGAAACTCTGAACTACATTTAAAAGGAGACTTTCTCCCCTCATCTGAGAGAGGGGTTCTAGCCACCTGTGATGGTTAGTTAAGGTTGTGTCTCAACTTGGCTGGGCCACGATTCTCAGTGGTTTGGTGGTTATGATGTAGCCATCCCACTTGATGAAATCTGATATAAAGTAATCATCTCTCTGATGAGATCTGCGATGAGCAGGCAATCAGTTGAAACAGAGTTTTGTCAGGGTGTGGCCTGCTTCCAATACATATGGACATCTGGTAAAGCTCTCTGACTTTTGCTCTATCTGGATCCTGCATCTTGCTCATCATCATCTGACCTCTGGTTATTTGGCCTTGAGTCAGCAGCCTGCCATATTCCATGCTGATCTGGGGATCCATTAACCTCTGCAGCCTATGAGCCAGCAGACTGTCATCTTACCTGCCAACTTTGGATTCATTAGTCTCCACAGCCCATGAGCCAGCAGCTTGCCATCTAACCTTCTAATCTTGTGTTTGTCAGCTTCTCCAGCTATATGAGTTGGGAGAAGACTCCAGATTGATGTCTGAGCCATGGACTTGGGAACTTCCAGATTCTATAACTTCATGAGCTATTTCTCTGAGAAAATCTATCTATCTATCTATCTATATCTATCTATCTATCTATCAATTTATGTATGTATCTATCTATCTGTCTGCCTATCTATGCTTCACTAGTTTTGCTTCTCTAGACAACACAGCCTAAGATACTGTCTTTCTCCATTTTCCCACCTAGCACTTCAACCTCCATCCTCCAGTCAAGAAGATGCCTCTGCTTCCTCCAGAGGTGGGAAGAGGAGAATTCAAGGACATGAAAGGATTTCTTCCAGCAGTGGGAGAAGTTTGGGAGTCCCCAGGTGGTGCAAACAGCTGCTAACCAAAAGATTAGTGGTTTGAGTCCACCCAGAGGTGCCTCAGAAAAAAAAGAACTGGTGATCTACTTCTCAAAAATCAGCCACTGAAAAACCTATGGAGCACTGTTCTAATCCGATACACATGGGGTTGGCATGAGTCAGAATCAGCACAACAACAACTGCCTTTGATAAAAATGAACATGGTACAATCTTTACCCTTAAAGATTTTATGCTATATTGAGGGACATTGAACATAAAAATGAAACAAACAAACAACAACACCAATAACAACAACAACAAAAAAAAAAAACATGTGATACTGATTCAGTGTTTTTGAGTTTTTACCATGCTTCAGGCATTGTGGAAAAAGCTGACATTACAGAGTCCAATAAGATAGTACTTACCCTCCATGTGTGTATTGTCTTATGGGAGCAATTGACAGGAAAATGGATGATTATCACACAATGGAATCATATCCCAATAGAGTCACTATGTGCTGTAAATTCTGGCTCTTTGATTTCATTTATAAAGGACTGATATTTACTCCTGTGCCTACTCCTGGAGAAGTGAGTATTGAGGGCACTCTTGTGCCTTTCAGCAATTTCTCAGTCATTCACCCCAGAGAACACTATGATTTATCTGACTCTTGAGAGAAGGGAGAACCAGACATTCTCTAGGTTAAGTTTCTCTGTTGTTGTTATTCAGTCATATAAGGCACATTGGTAGTTCAGTGGTAGAATTCTCTGCTCCATGCAGGAGCCCTGGGTTCGATTCTTGACCAATACATTTTATGCACAGCCACCACCTGTCTGTCAATGGAGGCTTGTGTGTTGCTGTGATGCTGAACAGGTTTCAGGAGGGCTTCAGTAAGATCAACTAGGAAGAAAGACCTGGAGATCTACCTGCAAAATTCAGCCAATAAAAACCCTATAGATTGTAACAGTTCCATCTACAATCAATCTAAATATGATGAAGGACCTGTCAGTATTTTGTTCCATTTTGCATGGGGTCCCCATAAGTTGGGTGCTGACTTAATAAGAATAACAACAATGTCAAAAGGTCACATAGGGTGTAAGTAAGTGCCCAAATGGATATTTGATCATGGATCTAATTCCAAAGCTGTGTTCTTACCACTATGTAATCTCATTCTCATTAAAAAAAAAAAAAAAGGACAGGTTAACTCCCCCAAAATTATTTGCATAACTCCTAGGAATCAAGAAAATGGGTAGGAAAGTCTATTGAAAACCATTTTGAATCTCTTAAATTTAAGAAATTTTACCAAGGATCTGCTCTGAAGCAGGCACTGGACTATAGAAATTTGCTTGGCAAGGACTCATGGTTTTAGAAGAACAAACCATCTCTTATTCTAGAATAGCTCTAACCTGAACACATATGTGAAACATTCAACTGACAGCTATGAGATTCAATAATTTATCTAGAATCAACATATCTGGTAAATGGAAAATGCAATACTTCCTCAGTGGAGAGAGGCAGATAAAGTCAGAAGAATCAATCCATTGTTCATTGTTCATCTAGCTGTGAAAATCCTTGTATTTAATGCCACATGGGCCACATATTGGGATGAGTAGTGAGAATTTCTGCTTCTTATCTTTTTCACTAATCAGAGAAGTCAAAATTCCTCTCTGGGGTGACTGACTGAGAATTTACTGAAAGGCACAAGGTGTCCCCAAAACTCCCCTCCCCTTTATAGGGACAGGGTCGGACAACTTTTATAGAAATGTGTAGCTGGAAAAGGGAGAAGCCCAAATGAAATCAAAAAGCCAGATTTTACAACACATGATGACTCACTTTATCACCCATTCTTGGAGGGGTCAGAGCTGTAATAAACTCTCCCAGATGGTTCCTCTCTCCAAGCCCTACGGCCCCCTTCTCCTCCTTCTGCTTATGATACTTCAGGAGCTCTCAGAGCATTTTGTGTTGTTGTTTACCCTCCTTCCCAATATCCTAGTGCTGGAGAATTAGGCCATGTCCTTCATTTCAGGCTTTCAGGCTAGTTAATTGTCCAGGGATTTAGCTCTGTAATCACAACAGCAAAGAAAGGCAGGTTTTCCTGTGTAAAGAAGCAAGAGCCTTGTACATACCTCCAGGTATAGTCTAGGAAAATACCGAAAACATGTATAATAATAATAATAGCTAACAGTTATCAGTATTTCATCTTCTTATATAACTCTACTTTTTTTTTTTTTTCTGAAACACCAGTCCCCAGAAAATGCATTGTTTTTGTCATATTCTCTGAAATACAGCTTGCACTTTTTCGTTCTCTTTTCTTATTCCCCCCTCCTTCCTCTCTTTTCAAACAGAAGTATTGATTACCCATCAATTTCAGAGTAGAAGTCTTCTAAGAGCACCCCACAAAACTCTGGCCAGCTCAACCTTTTGTCCTTGCTGTGAACATTGACATTGAAATCATGCAAACCGAGTTCTCAGTTGTTCTCAGTCCCAAAAGAAAATGCTTCAATTGCAATGCCCAGATTCAAAATGATCTTAAACCACTGTTTAATACAGGAGCTCTAGTGGCATAGTGCCTAAGACATTTGACTGCTAACCAGAATGTAAAGTCCTATATTGTGGTTCAAATATCAATTTTCCAAATAAAAATGGGAATCTGGCTTAACATTGAATATGTAATTAAAGATTTAAATTTTGTGTGTTGTACTGGTTTAAATTATAAATATATTCTTTAATCTCATGGAACCTCAGAGTTAGACGGGAACTTCAGTCAACTCTTCACTGGATGTCCATGAGATTCCACTCACTCTACTAGTGTGGTAGGCAGAATACCAAAACCAAATCCCACTGCCATCTAGTGGATTCCAACTCATAATGACCCCATAGGCAAAGACAGATTGCTCAATAAGCAAGATAAGCACATGCTTAGGGTATCAACAAAACAGGCACACCTATTGTCCAAATCAAAGACCCATAGATGCCAAGCAGAGAGGATAAAAGGAAAAGTGAGCACCACAATGGAAGGGAATTGACAGGGAACTAAATGAAATTGATATTAGCTCTAGTGTGTGAGAATATGCCAGCCAGAATTAAAGTTCATGCAAGGTCATGAGGACATCCATGCACAAGGTTGTTTAAACTATGAGAACCTTATCACTTCAACATACTTGTTAAAATCTGTCTCCTATGGTCCCCTCCCATGTTTTTGAAACTCCTTATCTTGGCATGTCACTTGAGACCATATTATTTCTTTCAAATAAACAAGATTTGAGAGAGGGCTGTTAAGTCTAACACTTGTTACATTCACTAACATGCAGCTGGATCCAACATGAGCAGTTACCGGACAAGGATGGATTATATTAATAGATAACAGGTCTCTGACACAGTTTGAGAGGATCATCTTGTACATCTATATCTGCTGATCCAGCACCTCCAACCAGGAGGGCCAGTACTGCTCTTGGCCATGATACGAACACAAGAGTATTTTCTTGCATACATCCTAGTAAACAACAAGTGGGAACTCCAGTCCCAAATGATGTGCAAAACCAAGGGAATTTGAATTACTTGACCATTACAATTGATTCAGTTAAGTTACTATTTAACTATATAGCACTTACATACAGTTATGTCCTAAGTTTGGTAATGAGTAATATTCATAACTTTAATTTTAAAATATATTTGGCATACACATGGGTGAAATTTAACATGCATTCAATACAATACTAACAGGGTAATAATATAATACTAACATACAAAACATACTGGAAATATTAATATTTGTCTAATATAAAAACTTTATGTATCAAGTGAGTTTCACTTTTTATTGTCTATTACATGGGACACAGTGTCTGATAGTACTTTATACATGTGAATAAATGAGATATTAGGCACATTAAGAGGATAAAAATTCAATATTTATTTATCATGCAAAATATGTTTTTGTTTTACAACAATGAATATTTCTAAATTTGTCTTTCCAAGACTGCAACAAAGGTCTTTATGAGAACATTACAATTAAATTTTATCAGAATATTTACATATCTCCATGTAAGGAAATTGAACAATTCCTTGAGGAAATAAATTAAATGAATATTTAGATAATAAAAATTAAATAAACATATTTTATTTTTCATTTCCTTTCAGAGTGGCTTTCATTTTTTTTTTTTAACTTTTTATTGTGATTTGGGTGAAAGTTTACAGAGAAAATTGGTTTTCCATTCAACAATTCATACACATTTTGCTTCATGACATTGATTGCAATCCCCACAATGTAACAGTACTCTTCCTACTTCCTCCCTGTGTTTACCCATTACATTAGTCCTTCTTTCCAATACCTTCCTGCATTCTGTACTTTTTCCCTGGAGAAATACTGCCTTTTTTATCTTGTTTAATTGGTTATTCTAAGGAAGGCATACCTCCCTGTTTTACAACTTACAATCCTGTCTACTCTTTTCTAAACAGTTGAGCCATAGGAAAGGTTTACACAGGAAAGGAATTTTTCTTTGTTGATTACCAGTGATGGGATGGGAGGAGAAGATAAGGAAAACAGATGGATAATTAAAAGACAGGTTTTATATGGGTTAAGGAAAAAGCAGTATTTAAAAATTACTATGTTACTAGCACAGTATCACTAAGGAAAAGGAAGACACAGACAGGTGCACAAGAGGTACAGACAATAAAGCCAAATACTGTTGCAGACGTGATACTGCAATAACAATAACAAACACTACTCTACAGGTGTATACATAGGCAGACTGGTATGGAAAGGCAAATGGGAATATACCCATGAGTATACATAGGTTTGGCAAACAATATTACTACATATATTTTTCTATATGCTATAAAATATATAATATAAAATATTATAGAAGTAACCCAGAACACAGTTAGTATAACTTCTTAGCCACAAACAAGCACCTTGAGGGAATGAGTCATTGGGCCTGCAGGCTTAGGACCATGGCCGCAGGGGCATCGAGCTCAATGACACACAGTGCACAAAAACATTGCTCTACATCCTACTTTGGTGAGTAGAGACAGGGATCTTAAAAGCTTTCAAGTAGCCATTGCAAATATATATGCAACCACTGATGTGGAGTCAGATCTGGCTCATAGCGACCCCTCCTTGGGTTTCCAAGGCAGTATCACTACGTAAGTAGATTGCCCAACCTTCCTTCCAAGGAGTGGCTGGTGGGTTTGAACTGCCAGCCCTCTGGTTAGCAGTCAAATACCTTAGGCACTATGCCACCAGAGCTCCCTCAAGCAGCCATTAGAGAGAAGCAAATCAAAACAATGAGATACCATCTTGCCCCAGCACTAGCAGCAAAGTTCAACAGGACAGAAAATAACAAATGCTGGTGAAGATGTGAAGAGATTGAGACTCTCCTACACTGCTGGTGGGACTATAAAATGATACAACCACTGTGAAAAGCAGTATGGAGATTCCTTAAAAAGTTGGAATTATTGTTGTTGTTATGTGCCGTGGAGTCGGACCCAACTCGTAGCAACCTCTCCTTGGGTTTCTGAGGCAGTATCACTACGGAATTAGATTGTCTCATCTTCCTTCCGAGGAGTGGCTGGTGGGTTTGAACCGCCAGCCTTCTGGTTAGCAGTCAAATGCCTTAGGCACTATGCCACCAGAGCTCCTAAAGAAGTGAGAGACAGGACAAGAAAAGATATACACACACCCATGTTTAACGCAGCACTATTTACAATAGCAGAAAGATGGAAACAACATAGGTGCTCATCAATAGAAGAATGGATAACCAAACTATTGTACATGCACACAATGGAATACTATGCAACCCTAAAGAATAAAAAAAAATTTCAAAACACCACATAATGTGGTTGAACTTGGAGGACATTATGCTTAGTACTATAAGTCAATCACAGAAGAAGAAATATTGTATTAGTCTGTTATTGTAAAAATTCAAGGAAAGGTTTATATATGGAAGGAAATTTTCTTTGTTGGTTACAAGGGGTAGGAGGGGAGGAAAGGGAACACTGCTAGATAGGTAGAGACAAGTATTGATTTGGGTGAAAGGGAGGGCAATTGCAATGAATTGCTTGATGTGGTCCTGCTAGCCACTGTCCTCCCTTCTGTGATGTATTATAAATCCTATTATCCACACCTGTTTGGAGTGGTGTGGTAGTTAAGGTCAGGTATCATCTTGGCTGGGCAGCTGGTAGTAGTCGTTCCCTATAATGACTGGCAGTCAGCTCTGTGATGGAATTTACCTTCAGCTGCTGATTGTTAAAGCCATCCACTTGGGTTATTTCTGTTGGAGCAACACAGGTGGAATGTGTCTTGAGTCCTGCCTTGCTGGAGGGTATAATTCAAACCACCACCCTTAGCTTCCTTGAGGGTATACCTACGAATCTCATGGGAAGGTTTGCTCTCCTCTTGCTCCAGTTTTGTGTTTTGACTCATCCTCATCTCATCCCTGGATTTAGGACAGTAGCCATCATCTGATCTGCTGATCGAGGTTCATCAAACCCCAAGAATTGAGAGGATCCTCCAGACCCACTCACGGACCTGGGACTCGCCAACCTGTCAACCACCAACACTACTGTGAGACAATCCCTTGGGTGTCTGTGAGTTCTGTGAGGCTTTACAGCGAAATACAGAACCCTAAAGATGGGGAAAGTTACTGGGAGGAGGAGGAGGAGTTAATGTCTGAAATGATGGAGTGGCACGGTAGTTTGGATGTTTGGGACATCTTTAACCTCTGCCTCATGAGGAGCAGCCTTGTGCCGATCTTTCTGAGAGAAATTGTTCAAGCAATTGGTATCAGAATGGTGGGATTCACTGCAACGGCCCAGACTCACCGGAATATGTGGTTTTGGGAGAAAGGAGATAAATGAGAAAGTAAGAAACCTTTGGCTTCTGGATGGGATAAAAGACACCCATGGATTGAAGCTTTTGAGTTGTGGTGCTGGCGAAGAATGTTGAAAGTACTGTGGACTGCTAAAAGAACTAACAGATCTCTCCTGGAGGAAGTGCAGCCAGAATGCTCCTTGGAAGCAAGAATGGCCAGACTTCGTCTCACCTATTTTGGTCATGTTGTAAGAAGGGAC
>NW_006921591.1:12046939-12048677 GCF_000298275.1 Orycteropus afer afer
GCATGGGTCGCTATGAGTCAGAAATGACTCGATGGCACTTAAGAACAACAACAAATGGATTGAAGAAGCTTTTTTCTTGAGATCGGTCACCCAAGGCAAAAGCTATTCATGGGATTTAGGAGAGGTGGATCTAACTCCTGAGGAATTGGCTAGTTGTATGTACATGGAAATACAGAATGATGAGGAAAAGGCAAGACTTACAATTCCTTGGTTGCTGTTATCAGCAATAGCTGCAATAGCAGAGAAAAAGAAAGTAGAGCTGGATTGTAGCACTGCATCAAGCTCAGATCCAGTCCCAATTAGAGCTAAGACCCATAGTTTCAGGGCCTACCCAGAGAGGAAAAATTGTGTCAGAACTGCAGACAGTACCGGTACGACCACTAGTCACCAAAAAGTTAGTCCAGGAAGGGAATGGGCAAAGCCAAGAAACTATTGAAAGCAGAGGGTATAGCGTGAAAGAGCTGCTTCAGTTTGTAGATCAATATCATCAGCTTCCCAAGGAACATTTACTAAAATGGATTGTGAGAGTGACTAATTTAGGGGTGATGTCTTTAGTTTTGAATACTGCAGAGTGGAAGAGTATGTTTGAATTGATGCAAGACCCACAACTCACTACAGTATCACAAATGTTGATCCAAGATCCATTTACAAGGCAGGTTAACCCAGAGGGGGCAGCCAGTCTGTTGGAATGGATAAAATTTGCAGTCAGGTTCCTGTATCCTGAGAAGGGAAACTGCCCCTCTCCCCCTCTAAATACCCCCTGGAACACTCCAGAGGAAGCAGTTAATGTGCTGCTTATGCAAGCCATGCTGGAATGGCTTCATGGTGTTTGGGATATTCACCCATGACACAGGTCATGGCAGATATGGTAATCAAGGAAGCTCCTTCTACATGGGCACCCCATGTAACACTGTTGTTGCAAAACAAAGCAACAATTCGAAAAGTTGTGTCAGGTCTATTAGCACAACTTTCCCGCATGGGTCTTACAAATGCAAGAAGTGAAAGAGTGATTAATAGGAGAATGGAAAGGGGCAATAGGAAAAGAACTTATCCCAGGAGGTCAGAGATTTTTCCATACTTGTTTAGGAATGGGATGAATATAGCAGACATTGATGGAGTTGAGACAAGGGTGCTGATGGAGCACTACAGGAGATTGGGTGGACCAATGGAAACTCCTGCTGGTCCCCCACTTTAAGGAGGACTAGACAAGTTTGTTCTATTCATTCCACTCAGGAAGAATTTAATAATAGGAACTCCCACCTGGGACCAGTTGAAGCAGAGACTCAGCTAATCGATGAAGCTAGAGACTGAAATGGGGGCCAGGGTCTTTAGTACAGTAGCAGGGCACCTGAGGCCAAATGCACATGTGTGGGTAAAATGGCCTGGAGGTAGGGAAGAGACCTTCTTGGGACTCCTAGAAACAGTAGCCCAATGTACCATCATCCCAAAACCTGTCAATGAAATGTTAAAGGGACCTAAGGTTAGACTAGGGGGATATGGGGATGCAACAGCTGATGGGACTAAGGTTGCAAAAACGGCAAGGAGGCCTCATATTCTGACCTCCTGTAATCCCATGAGAGGAAGACAGGATTACCAGCAGTAACCCAAGGCTTATTCCTACAAGGCCAGACATGCTGCCTCCCTCCAGCCCTTTCTCCAACCATTCCTCCCAAAGCACCACCGCCTCTCTCCTGGGTTCGATAATTCGCTGCAGTGGCCACACAGAACTCACAGATTA
>NW_006921591.1:12049177-12050965 GCF_000298275.1 Orycteropus afer afer
ACCAGAAGGCTGGCGGTTCAAATCCACCAGCCACTCCTCGGAAGGAAGGTTGGGCAATCCTACTTCCATAGTGATACTGCCTCGGAAACCCAAAGAGGGGTCGCTATGAGTTGGGGCCGACTCGACGGCAAATAACAACAACAACAACAACACAAAGGTGAAAGTTTGGATGAGAATTGGAAGATTTAAACAGATGTTGTATGAAGTACTTGCATCTCCTTTACCTCAGTGTATTATCAGTATGGATAATATCTAATTGGAGAAATCTCTCTCTACCTGATATTGTAAAACTGAAAGCATGTAAGTCTGCCCTTAGGCCAGTGTTGATTGGATATGCTAAATGGGAACCATTGGAATTGCCCGAACCCACTCAGGTTAACTTGAAACAGTATAGGATACCTGGTGGAAAGAAGGAAATAAGTGCTTTGATTAAAGACATGCTGAAGGCTGGAGTGTGGGTGCCAACAAATTCTCTGTGTAACAGCTCTATATGGCCTGTGAAAAAGGCATGTGGCTCATGAAGACTGACAGTAAACTACTGAGGCCTGAAAAAGTACTGCCACCAGAGGTTTCAGCTGTTCCAGACATGGTATCAGTGGTGCAGAAAAAACAACAGGCCAAAGAAGACTGGTACTCAGTGATTGATCTTGCAAATGCCTTTTTCTCCACACCAATCTCAGAAAAGAGTCAGTCACAGTTTGCTTTCACATGGGAAGGCTCTCAGTATACTTTCAGAGTTTGCATTAATAATTCAGGGTTATTTGAATTCATCAGCTTACTGTCATGGCTTGGTTAGAAAAGACTTGGATTTGGTGCAGATTTCAATTATGGTGATACATTACATTGATGACATTATGTTAACATCAAACACAGAAGAACAGGCTAGGGCAGATTTGAAAACAGTGATGGCCCACATGACCAATGTTGTTGTTGTTGTTGTTATTTGCCATCGAGTCAGCCCTGACTCATAGACATGACCAATAGAGGCTGCTTAATAAATCCAGCAAAAATCAAGGGCCCTGCCCAAAACAGTGAAATTCTTGGGAATAACTTGGGCAGGAGTCACCCGTGACACTCCACAGGTAACAAAAAGTAAGTTGCTCTTACTACCTACCCCCAAGACTAAGCAGGAAGCCCAATATTTAATTGGTTTACTTGGATTCTGGAAAACACATATTCCACACCTGGGTATATTGCTGGCTCCTACCCATAAAGCCACTAGGAGGAAAAGTACATTTGAATGGGGGCCAGAGGAACAGCAGGCTATGTCTGAAATACAAAAAGCGGTCTCACTGTTCTTGCCTTTAGGTTCTTATGATCCACATTCAGACACGATTTTGGAGGTATCTGCTACAAGTGCTTATGCAGAATGGAGCTTATGGCAAAAAACTAAGAATGCTGACCTGTGACAACCACTGGAATTTTGGACTAGAAAGTTTCCAGATGCTGCAGCATGATACACACCATTTGAAAGGCAATTGATTGCCTGCTATTTGGCATTGATTGAGACTGCTTCGATGACAGAAGGCCATAAAATTATTATGAGACCCCATAATGTCTTGGGTAATGTGAGAGAAACACTTCTAATAAGGAAGAGGCCATCCACTTCTCAAATAATTGGCCAGGGAAAACCTTATGAATAGCAAAGAAACACTGTTTGGTACATTACCGCGCACCTTTAGGAATAGTCCATTTAGGCTAAAAGGCTCTCAAAATAGGACTGGGAAAGAGCTGCAACATCTGAGTAAACCCAGCCTTACTCATATGGAAAAGAGAAAGCTTTCAAGA
>NW_006921591.1:12052869-12073273 GCF_000298275.1 Orycteropus afer afer
GAACAGAACAAGGGGACACTACATGGTTTAAAATCAAGAAGGGAGTGCATCAGGGTTGAATCCTTTCTCCACACTTATACATACTATATGCTGAGCAAATAATCCGAGAAGCTGGACTATATGAAGAAAAACGTGGTATCAGGATTGGGGGAAGAATCATTAACAACCTGAGATATGCAGACTATATAACTTTGCTTGCTGAAAGTGAGGATGACTTAAGGCACCTACTGATGAAGGCTGAAGAATACAGTCTGTAGTATGGATTACGTCTCAATCTAAAGAAAACAAAAATCCTCACAACTGGACCAATGAGCAGCATCACAATAAATAGAGAGAAGATTGAGGTTGTCAAGGAATTCATGTTGCTTTGTTCTACAATCGATGCCAACAGAAGCAGCAGTCAGGACATTAGATGACGTGTCCGTAGCATTGGGAAAGTCAACTGCGAAGGAACTGTTTCAAGTGCTGAGGAGCAAGGATATCTCATTGAGGACTAAGGTGCCCCTGACACAAGTCATATTTCCAATCGCCTCGTATGCATGTGAGAGTTGGACAATGAATAAGGAAGACAGAAGAAGAGTTGATGCTTTTGAGTTGTGGTGCTGGTGAAGAATGCTGAAAGTATAGTGGACTGCTAAAAGAACTAACAGATCTGTCCTGGAGGAAGTGCAGCCAGAATGCTCCTTGGAAGCAAGAATGGCCAGACTTCATCTCCCTTATTTTGGTTATGTTGTAAGAAGGGACCATTCGCTGGAGAAGGATGTCATGCTTGGTAGGGTGGAGGGTCGATGAAAGAGGGGGAGGCCTTCAACGAGATGGATTGATATGGTGGCTGTGAGATGGGCTCAAGTATAGCAGGGATTGTGGGGCTGGCACGGGATCGGGCAGTGTTTCGTTCTGCTATGCATGGGGTCGCTATGAGTAGGAAACAACTCGACAGCACTTAATAACAACAACAACAAAGATAGACTCAGAACAAGGGGAATAATATTATCTCAGTTAAATATTATCAGATACTATAAGGATGATAATGAAAAAAACTTTTGGATCAGATGGACAGATACAGCAGACCTGAATAGCAGATATCTGAATAATCTCACCCTTAGGACTTTTTGACTTACTGAAAGATTAATTGTTAATGACTTTGGGACCAGTAATATCATTGGAAGGGGCAAATTAATATTTCAAGTATGAAAGGGCTCATGGCTAGAAGAGCCAGGGGTACAATGCAGTGAATTGCTTGATGTGGCCCTGCTAGCTATTGTCCTCCCTTCTGTGATGTATTATAAATCCTATTATCCACACCTGTTTGGGGTGGTGTGGTAGTTAAGATCAAGTTTCAACTTGTCTGGGCAGCTGGTAGTAGTCGTTCCCTATAATGACTGGCAGTCAGCACTGTGATGGAATTTACCTTGAGCTGCTGATTTTTAAAGCCATCCACTTGGGTTATTTCTGTTGGAGCAACACAGGTGTAATGTATCTTGAGTGCTACCTTGCTGGAGGGTATAATTCAAACCACCACCCTTAGCTTCCTTGAGGGTATACCTACGAATCTCCTGGGAAGGTTTGCCCTCCTCTTACTCTGGTTTTGTGTTTTGGCTCGTCCTTATCTCTCACCCCTGGATTTAGGACAGCAGCCATCATCTGATCGCTGACCGAGGTTCATCAAACCCCAAGAATTGAGAGGATCCTTCAGACCCACTTACGGACCTGGGACTCACCAGCCTGCCAGCCTTCACCAATACTATGTGAGATGATCTCTTGGGTGTCTGTGAGTTCTGTGGGGCTTTACAGTGAAATACAGAACCCTAAAATGGGGGAAATTACTGGGAGAAGGAGAAGGAGGAGCTAATGTCTGAAATGATGGAGTGGCATGGTAGTTTGGACATTTGAGACATCTTTAACCTCCATCTCATGGGGAGCAGCCTTGTGCTGATCTTTCTGAGAGAAATTGTTCAAGAAACAATATACCAAATGTGAGTGATCAACATGGTGACATTAAGGAAAGGGAAGACATAGAGAGGTGCATGGGAGGTACAGGCAAAAAAGATAAACCCTTCTGCACATATAGTACTGCATTGTCAGGGAAGGCAAATATGGGTATATGGATGGATATATGGGTAGACAGGCTGAATGATTAGGTATGTCTATTTAGGGGGTAGTGTGCCCATGACCATGTATAGGGTTGGCAGAAAATGTTTCTACAAGTGTATTGGTATGTTCTGTAAGAATTTCCAGGTATATAAGAGAGCTGACAAGCACCAAGGTTGTAGTCATTTCTTGGCCACAGCCAGCTATCTAGAGGGAGTGAGTAGTTGTACCTGTGAGCTCAGGACCATGGTCAAAGGTGACATCAAGCTCAACTGGCATAACATATTAAACAAAAACATTGTTCCATATCCTGCTTTGGTGAGTAGCCACTGGAATCTAAAAGCTTGCAAGCAGCCATCTAGGTGCAATGATAGGTCTCTCCTCATCCAGAGCAAAGAAGAATGAAGAAAACCAAAGACTTCTGTAAACAATTAGTCCAGGGAACTGGTACACCATGCAATCCTCAGCCTATACCACTACTATTTGAAACAAAACTCAAAATCATTTTTAAAAAGTGGGGGGGGGGGGGACCAGTTTTGCTGGTCTGATGGAGTCTGGTGGAACCCCTGTGACTATGATCCCTAGCTGCCCTTCAGGTCTGAAAATGAACCCATTCCAGTGGCTTCCAGCCAAACAAAAGACAGGCATATGAGCTGAACATATACATTAGGTAGTTACACTCCTTGGAGAGATCAATCATGGGAGAATAGAAGAGCTCTGTATGCACAGGGAGACAGCTCAGGGGGCAGGAGTGCATGGGAGGGAAGGACACAAAGAAGAGGTAAATGTGGGGAGAAAATGGGAAGAGAACTGTTGCATTGTAGGAAGTTGCAGTCAATGTCATGAGACAAAGTGTATGTGAACTGTTGTATGGAAAATGAATTTGATCTCTAAATTTTCACCCAAAGCACAGTAAAAATTTTTTAAAAAATGCTTTCAAGTAGCCATATTAGATGCAACTATTGGTCTCTCTTCATCCACAGCAAAGAAGAGTGAAGAAAATCAAAGGCATATGGAAACAATTAGTCTAAGGGACCAATGGACCCTGAAACTAGAAGAAGTAGATGGTGCCCCACTACCACTGCCAACTACTCAGAAAGGGATCAAAATTGGAGATGCTGGATAGAGTGGGGGGAAATGTGGAAGAAAATTCAAAAACATAAAAAGACTAGGATTACTGCTTGGATAGAGACTAGCAAAACGCCTAAGACTGTGGCTACAAGTCACATTTTAAGCCTGTAAATGGACTAACTCCCTCATCTCTCAGTCAAAAAATAGCCTATGAGCTGGACTACTACACCAGGGATATGCACTCCTTAGAACAGACAGTCATGGGAGATCAGAAGTGCAAAATTTGCACAGGGAGAAAGCTAAGCAGGCAGGAATACATAAGTAAGAAGCAAACAGGGAAGTTTGCTTCTCCCATAAGGAGGATGTGGGGGAAAAGCAGTTACATTGTGAGGATTGTAGTCAGTGTCATGAAACAAAATGTGTATGAACTGTTGAATGTAAAATGAATCTGCTTTGTAAAACTGCACCCAAATCACAAGAAAAAGTTAAAAAAAAAAAAAAACTAGGGAAAAGATAGTCTATTTAACAAATGGTGCTGGCAAAACTGGATATCTCTTTGCAGAAAAATGGTACAGAATCCCTATTTCTCACCATACACAAAAACTAACTCAAGATGGATTAAAAACCTAACTGTAAAACTTAAACCATAAAGATCATCAAAAGTGAAAAAAAAAAAAAAAATGGGGACAAATTCAAGGGCCCTAGCACATGGCATAAATACACTATCAAACATAACTAAAAATGAAGAGCAGAATACAAATTAGATGACTGGGACCTCCTAAAAATTAAACATTTATGCACATCAAAAAAAATGTTGTTAAATGAGTAAAAAGAGAGCCTGCTCTTGACATTTTTACAGACTAGGAAAAAAAAATTGACAATGACATATTTCACAAGGAACTAATCTCTAATATTTATACAAATTTCAACACCCCAAGAACAAAAAGACAAAGAATCCAATTTTAAAATGGCCAGAGGATATAAACAGACACATCAGCAAAGCAAGCATTCAAGTGGCCAACAAACTCTTGAAGAACTGCTCATGATTATTAGCCGATGATGTTCTTGATGTTATCTCAGAATTTCTCTGGTTTTTGGTCATTGGTGTTCAATGCATCAAAACTACTCTTTAGATGGTGTGGCAGTTAAGTTTGTGTGTCAACTTGGTTGGGCCTGGTTGAGTGGCTGGGCAACTGGATGTAGTATTCCCTATGGTAAGACTGGTAATCAACTCCATGGTGGAATCTACTGTGAGCTGCTGAGTAGCTGCCTTAGAGATGTGGTCTGTTTCCCCTTAGGGAACGGTCTCTAGCTTATGGCATGCTTGAACCCTGCATGTAGTCATGTCATTGTTCAGTAGTCTGCCATGCTCTGTCAACCTTGGGACTTTTGATGGACTTGAATTAACAGCCTGCCAGGTTGTTTAGTAACATTGGGACTGTGCCTTTTTACTTGTCACTTTGAGTTTGTCAGTCTCAGCAGCCAGCAATTGTCTGAATGAAGAAAAGCCTCTAGCTTCAGTGAGCTGAGAGCAGGAGGCAGAGCTGAAGCCCAAGGCTGAGGGGCTTTCACCCAGCCCCTAGAACCTGGCACTTTGAACTTGGACTTAAAGCCTCAAAACTGTTGGAGAAAAAACTCCTGCTTATTAAAGCCATCCCATTTGTGGTATATTCTTGTCAGAGTGGCACTAGGTAACTAGAATAGATGGTCTCTAAGTTTAAGAGGGATATAATCAAGGTCATATTTTAGCTCTCGTGAACTTCTTTTAATTGTCTTCATCTTCAACTTGAACTTGTAATATAAGCAGTTGATGGTCTGTTTCACCATTAGCTCCTGGCCTTGTTTTGGCTGAAAATATTGAGCTTCTTCTCCATTGCCTCCTTCCACATATGCAGTTGATCCGATTCCTGTGTACTCCATGTGGCAAAGTCCACATGTATAGCCACCATTTATGTTGTTGAACAAAGGTATTTGCAATGAGTAAATCATTGGTCTGGCAAAATTCTATCATGCGATCTCCGGCAGCATTTCTATTACCAAGGCCATATTTTCCAACGACTGATGATTCTTTTTGTTTCCAACATTTGTATTCCAATCACCAGTAACAATCAATATATCTTGATTGAATGTTTGGTCACTTTCAGTCTGTAGAAGCTGGTAAAAATCTTCAATTTCCTCATCTTTGGCTTTGGTGGTTAGTGTGTAAATTTCAATAATGTAGTATTAATTGGTTTTCCTTGGATATTACCCTATCACTGACAGGATTGTATTTCAGGATAGATCTTGAAACATTCTTTGTGATGATGAATGCCAGGCCATTCCTCTTCAATTTGTCATTCTTGGAACAGTAGATCATATGATTTTCTGATTCAAAATGTACAAAACCAATCCATTTTAGCTTGGTAATGTCTAGGATATCAATCTTTTATGTGTTCCATTTCATTTTTAACAACTTATAATTTTCCTAGATTCATATTTCGTACATTCCATGTTCCAGTTACTAATGGATGTTTACAGCTGTTTCTTCCCATTTTGAGTCTTGCCACATCAGCAAATGGAGCTCCCGAAAGCTTTACTCTATCTACATCACTACAGTCAGCTCTATTCTGAGGAGGCAGCTCTTCCCCAGTCATATTATGAGTGCCTTCCAACCTGAGGGGTTCATCTTCCTGCACTGTATCAGAAAATGTTTCAGGGTTATTCCTCAAGTTTTCCAGTAATGTATCAGACAGTGTTTCACTGCTATTCATAAGGTTTTCACTGGCTGATTCTTTGAGAAGTGGATGGCTCCTTTCTTCTTCTGAGTCTGTCTTAGTCTGGAAGCTCTGTTGAAACCTGTCCACCATGGGTGACCTTGCTGGCATTTGAAATACCAGTGGCATAGCTTTCAGCCTCACAGCAACACACAAGCCACCACAGTATGACAAACTGACACAAGACTGGTGGCATTATTAGCCAGTAGAGAGATGTAAATTAAAACAGCAGTGAGATATCATCTCACACCAGCATTAAGAGCAATGTTCAAAAAATAGAAAGCAACTAGTGCTGATGAAGGTGTGGAGAGACTGGAACCCTCCTAAACTGTAAAATGGTTCTACTTCCATGGAAAGCAGCTGGCATATCCTTAAAATTTGGAAATTGAAATACCATATGATCCAGCCATTCCACTACTAGGTATAAATCCTAGACAAATAAAAGCCATGACATGGAACAAATATACATATACCCATATTCATCACAGCATTATTCATAATAACAACAAAAAAAAAAACCTATGTGCCCATCAACGGATGAATGGGTAAATGACCTATGGTACATACACACAATGGAACATTACACAATGTTGAAGAATAAGATGAATCTGCAAATCACCTTATAACATGGATGAACCTAGATAACATTAATTAAAAAAGGAAAAATATTGTATGATATCACTACTGTAAAAAGTCAAGAAAAGATTTACACACACAAAAAAAACATTGTTTGAAGTTTACCAGGGCTAAAAAAAAAAAAAAAAAAACGAGGGATAAATACAGAGTAGACATATATTGACTTGAGTTAAGGGAAAGTCAGTATACAATAAGAAGGAGGTTAACACAAAATGATCAAGTCAAAGGAAGGCATAAGGAGAAGTAAAAGAGTTGAAAGCAACAAGGGTAAATATAGCATACACACTGCTGCAATAACATCTATGAGTGGATATATAGACACTCAAGCTGAACAGGGGGTGAAAGATTAATGGGACTACATCCACAAATATATATATAGGTTTGATAGAGGATATTTCTACTTATGTATTTATATTTGTTGTAAAAATATTCATGAATATAGTAGACCATACAGGGTGCAAAGTTATAAAAACTTCTTAACTGTAAAATCATGGCTCACCAAACATTTGACAGGTGGAATAATTTGATCAAAAGTGTTAACTGTTTTTTCTAAAAAAAAAAAAAATCTCCAAGGTCCTGGTTGGGACCAAAGAGAGGCAGAACGGGGGGCTTTCAGGGCTTCAACCAGAGTGGCTGCTGTATATGCTAGGTTTCTGTGTATTTTGAAAGTAAGAATTCTACTTGTAAAAGTGTATAAGATTAAATTTGAAGAGTAGGAAGGTGGAGATGTCTTAGTTATCAAGTGCTCTGTACAGAAATATCCTAAGTAGGTAGTTTTAACAAAAAAATTTATTTCTCACAATTTAGGAGAGAAGAAGTCTGATTTCAGGGCACCAACTCTAGGGGAAGATTCTCACTCTGTCACTCTGAGGGAAGGTAATTGTCTCTTCAGTTTCTGTTTCCTGGTTCCTTGGAGATCTCCATATGGCTTGGCAACAATCTTCTCCCATCTCTGCTTCCTTAATTTCCTCCTTTTATATTTTGTAAAAGATTGATTCAGAGCACACCCTATACTAATCCTGCATCATTAACAAGGTAGAAAACTGTTCTGGTTACCTAGTGCTACTCTGCAGGAATATACCACAAATGGGATGGCTTGAACAAACAGGAGTTTATTCTCTTACAGTTTGGAGGCTTTAAGTCCAAATTCAAAGTGCCAGACTCTAGGGGCTGGGTGAAAGCTCCTCAACCTTAGGCTTCAGTTCTGCCTCCTGTTCCCAGCCTGTTGGACCTAGAGGCTTTTCTTCACTCAGACAGCTGCTGGCTGCTGAGACTGAGAAACCCAAGGTTGACAAGTAAAAAGGCACAGTCCTGATGTTACCAAACCACATGGCAGGCCATTAATTTAAGTCCATTGAAAGTCCCAAGGTCGGCAAAGCAAGGCAGGCTGCTGAACAACAACACAACTACATGTAGGGTTCAAGTGTGCCATAAGCTGGAGACCATTCCCAAAGCTGTTTCTTATATATGGGAAGCAGACCATATACCCAAACAGCTACTCAGCTGCTCCAGTAGATTCTACCATGGAGTTAATTCCCAATCTTACCATGGGGAATAACTACATTCAGCTGCCCAACCACACAACCAGACCTAGCCAAGTTGACACATAAACTCAACCACCACAACAACCAATTTCCAAATGGTATTATAACCACAGACATAGAGGTTAGTATTTACAACATATACTTTGAGGAACACAATTCAACCCATAACAGGGGAAAAGGGGTTGATAAAAAGGGGCTCCATGAAGAAATTTTGGGTGTGGTGGAACCATTCTGCACGAAATGGTTACACAACTGTATGCATTTTTCAAGACCATTAGAATGCACTTAATTTTACAGTATGTAAATATGTAAAGCAAAAGAAGTAGGAAAGACTTGATCAACTTTGGAAGTTATTTGCATTGCTTGCCAATCTTGGGACTGTTCCCAGACTTGAACAAGTGGCCTGCCCTATTATCTGCTGATCTGGGGGTTGTATACCATTTTACTTGCTGATCTTGGGCTCATCAGCCTCAGCAGCCAGCAGCTGCATGATTTGGAAGAACTATCCAACTCCAGTTTACCTGGAACAAGAGGCAGAGCTAACACCAAAGGTCCAAAGGACTTCACCCAGCTCCTTGAGCCAGCACTCTGAATTGGTACTTCTAGCTTCCTGAACTGTAAGAGAATAAATTCCTGTTGTTCGAAGTCATCTACTTGTGGTATTTCTTTTATAGCAGCACTAGAAAACCAAGACAGAATTTGGTACTGGGAGTGGGCTGCTGCTCCAACAGATACCTAAAATGAGGAAGCAGGAATGGAGCATGTCCTTGGACCCAAGATCCTTGCACTGAGACCATGACAGAGAGACCAGCAGAGAGACAATGGCAGCAGAGCCAAGAGACTGGCACGAGACAGAGCAACAGGTGTGCCAGACCACAGAGTGAAAAGCTGAGTGTGTTGGGCAAAAGACTTCCTGGCAGAGTGGGTTGCCTTCAAGCACTAATTGACAGAAGCTGAAGAGACTGAGGAAACAGTAAAGAAGTTGCTTCAGTTTTAAAGGATAGGACCATGACCTCTGATGTCTCAAAGCATGGAACCACTATAGCCTCCTAGGCTTCAAAGAGTCAGATCTTCACCACCTTGGTTCTAGAGCATGGAGCTACTGTACATGAGTGCCAGTGAATGGGACTATATCTGTTGCCCAAAATTGAGGGAATGGAGCTGCCATGCCCAAGGGGCAGAAAAATGGGGCCTGCCAGACCAAGGAGGTAAAGTTGCCACTCAGATGCACTAGGAGAATCAGCCCACCCAATGAAGGAGGTCTGTACAGGTGTCAAGTCAACAAGAGGTAGAACATGGTATTTGAGGTTGTGTGTCAACCTGGCTGGGGATCTTGGTAGCTGGATGTAGTTATTCTCCATGATGAGACTGGATATGGTGTAATCCACTCCATGGTGAAATCTACTGCAATAAATCTACAGTTTATTAGTTGCCTTTGGGGTGTGACCTGTTTCCAATATATGTGGGGATGCTTTGAGGAAGGTCTCCAGATTTTTGGCACATTTTGGGCTGTGTTGCTTTCCAATCCTGAGACTGTTCTGGACTTGAACAAGTGCTCTGTAATGATGATGGCAGGTCTTGGGACTGTGTCATTTTACCTACTGATCTTGGGTTCTTCAGCCTCAGCAACCAGCAGCTGCATGAGTTAGAATACACCTCCAGCTCCAGTGGACCTGGAACAAGAGGCAAGCTGAAGCCAAAGATCAAAGGGCCTTCATCCAGCCCCTAGAGCCAGAACTCTGAATTTGGACTTCTAGCCTATTAAACTGTAAGAGAACAAATTCTTGTTTGTCAAAGCCATCCACTTGTGATATTTCTGTTTTGGCTGCACTAGAGAATCAAGACATCATCAAATTAATTGCAATTCATGGTGACTATATGTGTGAGTAGAACTGCTGCATAGGGTTTTTAGACTGTGACCTTTCAGAAACAAATCACCAGATCTTTTTTATGAGGTGCCAGTGGGTGAGTTCAAACCACCACCTTTGGGCTAGTAATCAAGTATTTAACTATTTGCACCACACAACCACCTGACTTCATACTAGTCCTTATCAATGGTCTTTTAGAATGAACCCTGTGAGTCTGATCAAGACAGATGAGAAGGAAGCTTTGCTCATCTATAATGTGGATACTTTGCAGGCTAGAACTGGTCAGCTTTTGAACAGAAGAGTCATGTCATTTTAACATATTGAACTTACAGCCTGCAGAAATTCACATAAATTCCAATAAATAATGATTTATTATTTGATTTCAGTACATTAAAGAGCAATGATAAATTCTGCTCTGAACTTAATGTGATCCAACAAAGAGAGATCACTTTAGTGAAACGAAAGGATTACAGGAGAAAGTGACCCCTTCCTTCTATAATCAGGGAGGGAGAAAGACAGATAGAGATAAGTATAAAGAGGTTGAGAGAGACTGACTACAATCCTATTCAAACATTGCAGCATCTTATTAGTACTGTGTGTGTGTGTGTGTGTGTGTGTGTTATCTAACTTGTGGTTCACTGTGACTATCAGATTCTTTATTTGTAAGACTGCATAAAAACAAGTCCTGGTCTCCTGATATTTGAAGAAAAAATAAAATCACAATCTTGTGAGAGTCATATGCAATAATACTCTGTATCTTCTGGTTAGAGAGTAGGAAACAAATTTTTCTAGGGAAATAAATATCTGGACCCTATTTCTCTTAATATTTTTATCCCAGATAGTGCAGAATTACATGATTTGATATTAAAAGCCATCCATAAGAGGATTCATAACAGAAGAGAGGAGCAGCTATGGAAAAGTACATTGTATAATGAAGCCAACCATTAACCTGAATAAAGTCAAATGATTTAAATATCTGATTTGGTCTTCTAATTCCTATCCCCCCTAAAACATAAGGCACTCAATAAGTGCAGATTAACAAACAGTCATTGATAAGCATGACTTTGTAGAGGCTATGATTAGTCTTGACAAGAGAGAGAAGTAGGTTATGTGTGCTTCTGAGGATCTCTCCTCCCAGCTACTGATCCCACCCTTCCAGAAAATCAGCTGGTGCCCTCTCATTGCTTTTCCCATATGATACAATGAAAATAGGCCATCAGTGGTAGGCCTTGACCTCTGGATCACGGCCAGTCTCCTTTCCCCATGAAAATTTACTTGCTCCTCTATATAATGAAACATCTAGATAAAAGTCATATTAATAGCAATATGTCTCCATTCAAGACGTAGCACCAGTTTAGACCATTATTCACCAACCATCTCTCAGTTTATCATACTACAGTGGTTTGCGTGCTGCTATGAAGCTGGAAGTTATGTCACTGTACTTCAAATACCATCAAAGTCACCCATTGCGGAAAGTTTTCAGCAGAGATTCCAGACTAAATTAGGCTAGGAATAAAGGTCTGATGATCACCTTCCAAAAATTAACAAATGAACATCTTATGGATCCCAACAGAATATTGTCCAAGTCACTTGCTTTGGATATTTCATCAGAAGGGATCAATTGCTGGAGAAAGATATCATGTTTGGCAAAGAAGAGGGCCACTGAGGGCTAGAAGACTCCTCAGAGAAATGGATTAGCACAGTAGTTGTAACAATGGACTTGAACATGCCACTATCATGAGGTTGACACAGGACCAGGCAATGGTTCATTTTGTTGAACATACAGTCATCTTGAATTAATAATTTCTATTTATCTTTGCTATCTTGAGTAAGAAGGGTGAAAAAATAAGAATATGCCTACAATCATCAGAATAACTCTCAAGACACAGTAACAGTTTTTTTCTTTTTTGTACACAAGGTCACCATGAGTTATATTCGGTTCAATGGCAGCTATCTACCTATCTGTCTGTCTGTCTGTCTGTCTATCTAGGACTGATGGCTTAACTCAAACATATGACTTATGGAGGAAATTTAGATATTAAGACAGCCCTAGGAAGTAGATCATTTCAACAGCATCTATACATTATTCCAAGTAGAGAGCCTTCTCCTCAGTTCCTGGGAAGCTCAAAGTTAGGATTTTTGTTGGTTTACTCTTGTTTTGGCTTTGCCGGTGGATTTAAAAAAAAAAAAAAAGATCTTTAGTTTAAGGATCTTATTACCTCAGTTATTTTTTCAAGTATTCAAATTATCGACCACTTCACCTGAACTGTTAGATAAGCCTGTGCTCCCATTTGCAGCAGCAGGCAAAGGGCAAAGGCTTAGAACCACCTAATCTGACCATAAGAGTTTTAATTCCCTCCACCCAAGAAAGGAGAAAATGAATCTGTGAGCAATATGTGGGCAGCCAGTAAAGCCTTTTTCTGCTTCTGAGCTAAGATCCAATACCAATTTAGCCTTATCTGTCTAGAAAATCATTATTTGAAGACTTGAAAAGGTCAAGAGAATTTCAGTTCTCACTTCTTATATTTTCAACTGCAGCACAAAGAGAGGGAGGGATTTGACAAGCAGGGGCTAATTTGGTTCATTCAAACACCTACACAAAAAACGTTCAAATTGTCTCTACAAGGATACTATGAAATCCATAATTCATAGCACATTCTATCTCTCTTTGGGCTGAAAGGCATCATTCTTCAAGATAAAAGAGGGGCAGTGAACTCTGGGTGGGGAATAGTATAAAATGAGGGCCAGAAAACTCAGAAAAGGCATAAGGAAATCAGGAGTAGAAACACTAGACCTTAAGAATTAAACATAGGAAGTCCATTCAGCTTTCTGTACTTTGTATATGCTGATGGTTTCCTTCATCCTGGATGATTGTCTTTCTTTTGTCTTTGTCCTCGCTAAAGTTTAATACAAGTGTCTCAATTGAAACAAAAAGGAATAAACATAAAAGGAGTGTGTGTAAGACAGAAGGACAACAGAGGTAGAAATAAGAAAGACAAATAGCAAGAAATTGTTGGACAAGAGCAAATGGCTTGTATTGGGAAATAGACATTAAAATTATGAGAGGTTGAAATTAACTAACAAAGTAATTAAAGAAGGAGCTCTGGCAGCACAGTGCCCAAAGCACTTGACTGCTAACCAGAAGGCTGGAGGTTCAAACCTACCAACCACTCCTCGGAAGAAAGATGGGGCAATCTAGTTCTGTAGTGATACTGCTTTGGGAACCCAAGGAGGGGTCGCTATGAGTTGGGTCTAACTTGATGGCACATAACAACAACCACAACAAGAATCAAGTAAAATTGGAGTGCTGTGTTCTCAACTGAATGATGTAGTTAAAATGTGTTGCCTTCCTTCCCTATTTGACTCAGGAATGTTCCATCCTCCCTCTTGTCTTAGTAAACTAGGGCTGCTATAATACAATACCACAAATCGGTGGCTTTAGAGAACAGAAATTTATTTTCTCACAGTTTTGGAGGCTAAATGTCTAAATCAGGGCCTCAGCCATGTTGATTCTTTCTTTGACAATAGCTTCCAGACATTTCTTGATGTGTAGATAATCCTAATATGATGTGTCTGTTCCCCAGATGTGGATCTGTCTATTCTGGCTCTTTTATAACTCAGAAAGGATTAAGTTTAGTATCCACCCTATACTGTTATGTCTTCAGTAACAAAAGAAAATCCCTTTTTACAAACAGGAGCAAATCCACAAGCACAAGGACCAGAAATTCCATACGTATTTTTAGGGTACACAATTCAATCTATTCAATCTTCTATAAAGTAAGCATTTTTATGATGGAGAATCTCCTTTACTTTTTATCTGAGGAAGAGGCCCCTTTTCAGGGAGCTGGTTACAAGTCTGAGAAGAAAAGTACAGACAAGAGGAAAAATTAACCCCTTTCCCCTTTTTATAGACAAGGAAACACAGGTCCAGAGACAAGATGTAGCCTAAGACCGTGCATCTAGTCCTTGATAGATAGAGGTGTTGCCAGAAGCCCTGAAATGGATGTAGTCATCACCAAATTGAAAATAGGATTGACCCTTGAACCACATGGGTTTGAATGATGCACATCCACATATGTGTATTTTTTTCAATATATATAGATCTTAAAAATAGACACCACACCAGAGGAATTAATAGAAGACAGCTTGATGGAGATAAGTGCTTCTAAACCAGTGCCACACAATGAGGAAGAAGATGTAGAAGAAGCAGTGCCAGAAAACAAACTTGCATTAGACAATCTGGCAGAAAGATTCCAATGATTCAAGAACTGCCTTTGATTTCTTTATGACATGAACCCTTTTATGATATGATGCTGAAAACTAAAGCCAACAGTGGAAAAAGAATTGGTACCATATAGAAATATTTTTAGAGAAATGAAAAAGCAAAAAAGTCAGACAAATTATAATGTATTTCTGTAAAGTTACACTGAGTGTCCCTGCCTATCCTGTCTCTCTTTCTACCTCCTCCACTTTTTCCACCTCGTCACCCCTAAGACAGCACAACCAAGCCCTCCTTTTCCTCCTCCTCAGTCCTCAATGTGACAACAAGAATGACAACCTTTATGATAATGTACTTCTACTTAACAAATTATAAAAAACATCATGCCATATGTTAATAAAATTGTCTGTTGTTATGTATGTGAGTGTCTTTGTGTGGAAATCTAATAATTGTATGGAAAGAACTAATCAGCTGTTTATGCTTTCAGTAAGGCTCTGGTCAACAGTAGATTATTAGTAATTAAGTTTTGGGTAAGTCAAAAGTTACATGTGGATTTTAAACTGCATGGGAGGAGAGATGTTGGTACCCCTAACCTTTGCATTGTTCAAGGGCCAACTGTATATTAAAGTAAAAAAAGCAAAGGCCTTAAATCTGAACTTGAAGAGAAAGCCCAATGGAGAGTGTAATAGTTAAGGTTGTGTGTCAATTTGGCTGTACTGTTGTTCTGAGTGGCTCGTCAGCTGGATGCAGTTATTCCCCATGATGAGACTGTAATCACCTCCATGGTAGAATCTACTGTGAGCAGCTACGGAGCTGCCTTTGGTGTGTAGCCTGCTTCCAGTAGATAAGGAGAATCTTTGTGAAAAGTCTCAAGGTTTTGGCACATCTGGATCTTATATTTGGCCAAGTCTTCATCTCAGTAGCCTCCCATGTCACCTGCCAATCTCGGGATTACTCCTGGACTTGAACCACTCTTCTGCTATGGTTGCCTGCTGATCTTGGGACTGTGCCATTTTACCTATTGATCTTTGGTTCATCAGCCTCAGCAGCTAGCAGCTGTGTAAGTCAGAAAAAGCCTCCAGCTTTAGTGGACCTGGAACAGGAGGCAGAGCTGAAGCCCAAGGTCAAGGGGCCCTCACCCAGCCCCTAGAACCAGCACTTTGAACTTAGACTTCTAGCCTCCTAAACTGTAAGAGAATAAATTCCTGTTTTTTAAAGCTATCCACTAGTGGATATAGTCTGATATAGTGGCAGTAGAGAACCAAGAGAAACAGTAAGAGAAAAATGAGAAGAGATGGTGAAATAACTAAGAAGATAACTAAGAAAATGATAGTAGACCAAGTTAATATTTTATCTTGAAATGGAAATTCACCTCCAAAGAATCCCCTCTCTTATAAGATTATAATACTTTCCATTGTGTTTTCTCTTCATGTTTAGACTCAAGCCCTCTGCTTCTTTTTCTTTAATATAAAGTTGATCCTAGAACAATGTAGGGCTTAGAGGCACCAATCTCCCCACACACACAGTCAGTCTAAAATCCACATGTAACTTTTGACTTACCCACAACTTAACTATTAAGAACCTACTGTTGACCAGAAGCCTTACCAACAGCATAAACAGTGGATCATAATCCCTATGATTGAAACAGCCCAGCCAAACTGAAGAGGGACTGGTTTACTATTTACTGAGACTAAAGATGTATTCCTAATCAATATACCCACTTTTATATAGCAAAATTAATAAAGGATATAAAAAGTAAATGTGTATGTGCAAGTGTATGTATAAATAAAGCTAGTTCAAATGATCCAAAAGGGTAGGTAGGAGGCAGGCAGAAGGGTAATTTTCTGTTATTTATTAAACACCATACATAAACCTCTGTGAAATAACTTCAACTTCAAAGAAACCAAACATGAAAAATGATAGATGCTGGGGAAATGTTCATTGTCAGAAATACTAAGCAAAACTTAACCTAATTCCAAAAATGAATATATATTTTCAAATGGTTATGAAAGGAACATGGACATATATATAAAATTTCATCTTGGAAAAGAGAAGGGGCTCAGCAGAGAATGGGTGACTATACAGAGATATGATGAAGTGACCTGCAGATCATCAGTTTTTCTTCCCTTCTTCCTTTCAAGAAAGAACCCCTGGCATTTCAGTTGGGCTTTTGGTCACTCTGAGTAGACTACTCCTCAGACTCAGTAAGACCACAGAACTAAGTTGAATAAATTTTAAGATAACATGTAAGATGATGTGATGTGTTGGGATATGTTTTTAAAAAAGAACAGATATATCTGTTTTCTACCTTTTCCTCATCATACTACCTGAAAGCAGATATGATTGTTGGATCTCCAGTACTATTGTGGGTCATGAGGATAGAAACTTTGCCCAAGGTGCAGGAGAGTAATGAGCTAGAAATTATTTAAGTTTCTGAGGATCATGGAGCCAGCCAATCAATGTACTGTCCTGAATTGCCCACTTCCTAACTATTTATACTTAAGAAAAAAATAAACATTATTCTGTTTTAACCACTGCCATTTAGGTTGTGTTTCAAATCAAACATAAAGGTTTTTTGTTGTTATTGTTGTTAGGTGCCATTGAGTCAGTTCCAACTCCTAGTGACCCTGTGTGTAACAGAATGAAATACTGCCTGGTCCAATGCCATCCTCACAATCATTGCTATGTTTGAGCCTATTGTTGCAGCCACTGTGTCAATCTATATCATTGAGGGTCTTTCTCTTTTTCACTGACCTCTATTTTGCCAAGCATTATGTCTTCCTCCAGGGACTGCTCTCTCCTGATAATATATCCAAAGTATACAAGATGAAGTCTCATCCTCATTTCTAAAGATCATTTTGGTTATACCTCTTCCAAGACAGATTTTTTCATTCTTTTGGCAGTTCATGGCATATTTAATATTCTTTGCCAACACCATAATTCAAAGGCATTGATTCTTCTTCTATCTTTTTTATTTATTATCTAGTTTTCCCATGTACATGATTTCATGAGGTGATTGAAGATATCATGGCTTGGATCAGGTGCACCTTAGTCTTTAAAGGGACATTAAAAAAAAAAAAAAAAAAAAAAGACTTTAAAGGGATTTTTTGCAACAGCTATGCTCAATGTAAAACACTGTTTGATTTCTTGACTGCTGTTCCCATGAGTTTTGATAGCTGATCCAAGTAATGTGAAATCCTTGACAACTTTAGTGTTTTCTCCATTTATCATGATGTTATTTATTGGTCCAGTTGTGAAGATTTTTGTTTTCTTAATAAACATAAGGTTAAGGGAGTTAATTACTGGAGAAAACACACTTTAAAAGATATCTATTCAGCAAAGCAGAAGGTTAAATTATAGGCTTAGAGGAAGGAATAAAAAACACTGATATGAGGGCTTGAGTATGGAAAAGTGGTTGTTAAAGCATTCCCGAGGATCAGATAATCAACAGGAGAGGACTAGAATGAATCTCATGCAGAAGTGAGGCCCCAGTTAACAAAGGATAGCGCAGATAGTATACTCAAACAGTCTCATGTCAGATGCATTTTTTTCACTGACTAGCAAAAGGCACAATTTCACTGCAGCTAGATTTCACCCAGAAGATTCCACAAAGAGAGGGAATACAAGAGTTGCAAAAAAAAAGCCAACTGCAGGGCCATTGTCCCTTGCTGATTAAAAAACTAATAATTACAATAAAAAGTGGATTTTATTTCTACTATCACTTTTCTCAAAAAAGCAGCATGATTAGAACAATAGCTGAAAAGCAAAACACAACATTTTGAAAATGATTCTGCTGCTCTTCCAGGCAAGAGGTCAATCAATCCAAGGTGGCAGACTAGGTAGATATACTGCCCAGACCTTCTACAATAAACACCTGAGAAAACAGATAAGGACAACAATTCAAGAATCCTGAGTTTCAAAGGAAAGCATAATGAAGTAGATCAAATACCAATTAAAAGAAGAAACTGAATGAAAACTGTGAACAGGGAGATGTACAGAGTATGAATTATCAACTGGCCCAGCACAGTACAGCCTTTAGGAATTATTGCACGTGCCATTCCAATTAGGGCAGGAACCCAATAACCAGCTCCACTCATCCATGGCACCAACAGTCACATAGATGAACAATAGTCTCAGACAGTGAAGAACCAGCAACACTACCCAGCCATACACACCACACCAGGTGCCCCACCCACAGGGTGAGTGCCACCATCCACTCCAGCACCACTAGATTGACAATAGACAGAAGCCAAAGCCTATCCACTCTGCCCACAACTGCACTACACAACCAGTGATCAGAGACTTATGGCCACACTGGGCACAGTATGACCGACTACTGAATCTACTTACAGTCAGGTAGTGAGTGCCCCAGTGTTATCAAATTAGTGACCAGAGTAGCATGCCCACCCTAGTACCCAGATATATTAAAACAAAACAATACAAATAAATAAATAGGTGAAGCAAACCAACATACAATTAACTAATAAATACAGTAACACCACAATGTCTTGAGACAATAAAATTCAAATTACACAAATAAACAGGACAAGATTGCTCAAGCACATCACCAAAATACAAGGCCAGAAAATCTTCTCAATGAATAAATGTTATTGGAACCAACCTGATTTTAGAAACAACAACAACAAAAAGAACTTATACTTAGATCCCTACAGCAGATTAAGAAAGAGATCAAGGAAACCACAGACATAATCAAGAAAACCACAAACAAAAGCTAGAAGAATTCAGGAAAATAATATAAGAACAAAATGACAAAATAAATAGAAAACTAGAAAAATTTTTTAAAAAAAGTAAATAGGAATCCAGAAGATTAATGCTAAAATTTCAAAAATAGATAATGCACTGGAAGGGCAAAAGACTGGAATTGAATCAATAGAAGATAGAATTCATGAAACTGAAGACAAATCTCTTAATACTAATCTGTTAGAGGATCAGAAAAAAAGAATGAAAAAAAAAAATGAAGCTGAATAATTATGGGAGAAAACATCAGGAGGAACAACTTACATTTCTTCAGAATTCCAGAACAAGAAGAGATTCAAAAATAGCAGAGAAAACTGTCAAATATATGTTAGAATAAAAACTTCCTAATACCATGAACGATGAGAAGACATGAGTTCAAAAAGCTCAACAAATCCTAAAGAGTTCAAAATAAAATCACCAATACATATCATAATCAAACTTTCCAAAACAAAATACAAAGAAAAAAAGCTGAAAGAAGATTAGGAAAAGCAAAAAGTTGTCTACAAAGGAGAACCAACAAGACTAAGCTCTGATTTCTCAGCAGAAACCATTCAAACAAGAAAGCAATGGAATAATACATATGAATCCCTGAAAGGAAAAAAATTCCAAACCAAAAATTATATATCCAGCAAAATTGTCCCTCAAGTATGAATGTGATATTAGGACATTTCCAGATAAACAGAAATTAAGGAAATTTGTAAAAAACAAGACCAATCTTAGAAGAAACGCTGAAGGGAGTCCTTTGGACACAGAGAATCAACAATGGCAGACAACAACCTGAGATTAATATACACGACAACATTACTGAGAAATTAACCCAGATATGGAACCAAAAAACTCACTGCCATCAAGTCAATTCCAACTCATAGTGACCCCCTTTGGGTTTCCAGGGCTATAAATCTTCACAGAAATATACTGCCTCATCTTTCTTCCTTGGAGCAGCTGGTAAATTTAAACCACTGAGCTTTTGGTTAGCAGCCAAATGCCTTAACTACTACACCACTAAAACTCCTTAATGGATTCAGAAGTATTAAAAATAAAGCTAAAAGACTGAAAATAGGAACCAAAGACATCAATTTATAAATGATTAAAACTGCAAAGCAAAAAGAGGGAAAGAATGGTTACAGTTACAGAAGATCTAAATAGAGAGGAAGTCAAGATGATCTGGAGACAGAATAGATTGTTTCAAACTTGGGAAGATGACAATAAATTATAGGTGACCTCAGAGAAAATACTAAACTTTCTCACCAAAATAAAAAGAATAAAATCACAGATTCAATAAACACTAAAACAACAATAATGAAGGAAATGATAAGAAAGTCTATTAAAAAAAAAATAGAATCCACCACAAAAAAAAAAATGTTCAACAAAGAAAGCATCAACTGCAAATCAAAACAACAATGAGATACCATCTTGCTCCAGCACTAGTATCAAAGTTCAACAAGACAGAAAATAACAAATGCT
>NW_006921591.1:12074813-12091760 GCF_000298275.1 Orycteropus afer afer
GGTCAATGACATGAGACAAAGTATATGTGAACTGCTGTATGAAAAGTGAATTTACTCTGTAAATCTTCACCCAAATTCTAATTAAAAAAAAAAAAGAAAGCATCAACACTACACACACACAAAAACACACACACACAAATGACAACAGTAAAATCATACCTATCAATTATTGAACTGATGTGAAAGAATTAAATACACTAGTCAGAGACAGAGTAGCAGAATGGATAAGAAAACATAACACATCAATATGCTGTCTACAAGAGATGCACCTTAGACAAAAATTGCTTTTAAAATCCAAGGATAAAAAAGTATATATTAAGCAAACAGCAACCAAAAAAGAGCTAGAGTGGCAATATTAATCTCTCATAAAATAAACTTTTGGCAAAACCAGCAAAAAAAACAAGGAAGGACATTTTATAGGTTAAAGTTTCAATCAAAGAAGAGGAAAAATCTATAATAAATATCTATCCACACAATGAAAGAACACCAAAATACATAAATCAACTTTCAACATAACTGAAAAAGAGAAATAGACAACCTCTCAATAATATACCACTTCATGGTATATGAAGGACAGAACAACCAGAAAGAAACTCAACAAAGATACAGAAGACCTAAACTACACAATCAATCAACTTGACCTCCTAAATGTATATAAAACACTTCACCAAACAACAGCAAAATACACATTCTTTTCTAGCACACATGAAACATTCTCCAGAACAGAACCTATGTTAGGCCACAAATCAAGCCTCAATAAATTTAAAAACATTGAAATACTACAAACTGTCCTCTCAGATCATAATGCTATAAAATTGGAAATCAACAAAAAGAAGATCAAGGAAAAATAAATAAAGAATCAAAATCAAAAACTTGACCCAACATTGTCAAAAATTAGAAAAAGAAAAGCACAAACCAAAGCCTACAGTCACCAGAAGAAAGGAAATAATAAAGATTGGTACAAAATTGAAAACCTAGAGTAAATGCAACCACCTATGAACAACTCATCTTTGACAAAGGGCTGAAATCCATTAAACAGAGAAGAGATATTTTCTTATCAAATAATACTGGCATAACTGGATACTCATTTTCAGAAAATTCAAATAGGATCCATATCTTTCATTAAATACAAAACTATCTAAAGATGGATCAAAGATCCTAAATGTAAAACCAAAAATGATAAAGATTATCAGAATAAAAACAGGGGCAAACTTAGGAGCCCTAATACTTGGCATGAACACATCAAACGTGATAAAAAATACATAAACAGTAGAAGGCAAACTTAATGACTGGCACCTCCTAAAAACTAAACATTATGTACATTGAAAGACTTTATCAAAAGAGTAAAAAGAGAAACTACAGAATGAGAAAAAGTTTTGACAGTGATATAATGAGCAAGGGCTTAATCTCTAAAATTTATAGAAAACTTCAACACTCCAAAGACAAAAAAAAAAAAATGCAATTCAAAAATGGACAAGGGACATGAACAGACATTTCACCAAAGAAGATACTCATGTGGCCAACAAACACATGAAGAAATACTCACAATCATTAGAGAGATGCAAATCAAAATAGCAATGAGCTATTGTCTCACCAGAGTATTAAGAGCACAGCTAAAAATATAAAATAAAATAAAACAGAAAAGAACAAATGCTGGCAAGGGTGTGGAGAGACTGGAATATACATTGCTGGTGGGACTGCAATGTATTGCACAGTATTGCGCTTTCTCAAAAAGTTAGAAATAGAAATATGGTATGATTCAGCAATCCTGCTACAAGGTGTATATCCTACCAAAACAAAAACCATGACATGAATAAATACATGCACATTCAAGTTCATTGCTACACTATTCACACAATAGCAAAAGATAAAAATAACCTAAGAGACCACCAATAGATGAATGGATAAATGTGTGATGTTGTTGTTGTTATGTGCTGTTGAGCCAGACTTGACTCATAGTGACCCCTCCTTGGGTTTCGGAGGCACTATCACTATGGAAGTAGATTGTCCCATCTTCCTTCCAAGGAGTGGCTGGTGGGTTTGAACCGCCAGCCTTCTGGTTAGCAGTTAAGTGCCTTTAGGCACTACATTACCAGAGCTCCTAAATGTGTGATACATGCACACAATGGAGTACAAAACAATGTTAAAGAATAACGATGAATCTGCAAAACACATCATAACATGGATGAACCTAGAGGACGTTATGCTGAGTGAAACTGGTCAGTCACAAAAGGGCAAATATTGTATGAGACCACTACTATAAAATGTCAAGAAAAGATTTACACACAGAGAGAAACATCATTTGTTACAAGGGGTGGGAGGGGAAGAAAAGGTAAATCACTACTTAGAGTAGACGCCTATAACTTAGGTAAAGCAAAAAGCAATATACAATAAGGGGGCGATCAATACAAAATGATCAAGGTAAAGGAAGACACTGGGAAGAGCCCAAGAATTAAAGGCAACAGAGGTAAATGCCTCTTTTGGTTACCTCTGTGCTGCTCCAACAGAAAAATGGGATGGCTTTACAAACAGGAGTTTATTCTCTTATGGTTTGGGCACTTTAAGTCTGAGTTCAAAGTGCCAGGCTCTAAGGGCTGGATGAAAGCCCCTCAACCTTGGACTTCAGCTTTGCCTCCTGCTCCCAGACCACTGAAGCTAGAGGCTTTTCTTCACTCAGACAGCTGCTGGCTGCTGAGGCTGACCAACCTGAGGTCGACAAGTGAAAAGGCACAGTCACAATTTTACCAAACAACAAGGCAGACCATTCCAGTCCATTGAAATTTCCAAGGTCAGCAGAGCATGGCAGGCTGCTGAACAACAACATGCCTACATGCAGGGTTCAAGCATGCCATAAGCTAGAGACCATTCCCAAATTGCTTCTTATATATTGGAAGCAGACCACATCCCTAAAGCATCTACTCAATTGCTTGTGGTAGACTCCACCATGGAGCTGATTACCATTCCCAACATTGGAAATAACTGCTACTAGCTGTCCAGCCACTCAATGAGCCCCAGCCCAGTTGATACAGAAACTTAACTAACAAAATGCTATTACATTCACAATCCTGCAATAAAAGTAATAACAATAACCCATGAGTGGATACACAGACATACAAGCTGAACAGGTGTGGGAAGGTGAAAGGTACTACATCCACAAATATGTATAGCTTTGACAGAGGATATTTCTACATATGTGTTTATATGTGCTGAAAATTTATCCATGAATATAGTAGAGTGTACAGGGGGCAAATGATAACTTCTTAGCCAAAACCAAACATCTTGAGAGAATGAGTAATTGTGCTGGGGGTGGGAGGGGTCATGACCATAGTTTTAGGGGACATTAAGGTCAATTCACAAAACACAGCCCAGAAAGTCAGTGTTCTACATCCTATTTTGGTTAATAGTGACTGGGGTCTTAAAAGCTTGTGAGCGTACATCTAATGTGTAACTTTTGGTCTCTCCTTGTCCAGAGCAGAGTGAAGAAAATCAAAGACACATGGAAGCAGTTAATCCAAAGAACCAATGGACCATGATAACCTAAGCCTCCACAACCTTGACAACAGAAGAACTAGATGGTTCCTGCCTACCACTGCTGCTCACTCTGAAAGGGGTCCCAATAAAGTCCTGAATAAAATACAAGAAAAATGTAGAACCAAACTCAAAATCATGAAAAAGATCAGACTTACTGGTGGAATCTCTGAGACTGTGGCCCTTCGTCACCCTTGAAGCCTGGAACTGAACTTACCTCAATGTCTCAAATTTCAGCCAAACAATAGACAAGACAAACAATAGACAAGACTATAAGGTGAACTATACCACTAGGGATGTACACAGCCCTTAGAAAAATCAACCACTTGAGATCAAAAGGGCAACATTTGACCAAGGATAAAACTCAGAAGGCAGGAAGGGTTAGAAAAGAAGGAAACACAGGGAGTAAGTGGGTAGAATGCTGTTACACCATGGTAATTACAATCAATGTCACAAAAACTATGTGTATGAATTTTAAAATGGAAAACTAATTTGCTCTGTAAATTTTCACCCAAATCAAAATAAAAAGTTTAGAAAAAGAAAACGATTATGTTAAGGAGTCCAAACAAATTTTTAGTTGGAACCATCACAGTACAATGAACTAATAAAGTTTGAGGTGATGTGTGTTTTTTGCTTGCTTGCTTGCTTATTGTAGAAGGAGGTAAAGGAGTAGAAAAATTTTATGCCAGAAGGAAAAATCATATTTTGGAAATAAAATGTCAGAGCTTCTTATGGAATAAAGAGATTTAGAGTTATTGATAAACACCAAAATTTAAAACATTTATAAACAGAAACATATTTGGTATTTGTTTTCAAATATCATATTATTTGTGGTTAAAAGTGAAATGTTGATAACATTCTCAAGCACTAAGAAATTGATTCTCACACATTTGCATACAGCTTCTGGTAGTTTTATGAGTTTCTGGTAAATACAACGTCTACCTTTCCTCCAACTTTTACACATTCATTTGCTAGTCAAAGATAAAGATAATCACAGTCTCATTCTTCCCGTGACAGATGTATAAAACAGAAGTCACAATAATATAATGATGCAATCTATAAATTTTTCAGTGTCTATGTTCCTCCCATATGTTCATGTACTGCTGGGTGTCTTACATAAACAGGTTCTGATCACTTTTATATGGAATCTCAGTTTTGTTGCAGTGTGATTGCAACCTTCAAGCAACCTTGAAAGGTCATTTTCTCCACACTCTAGACTAATAACCTTAACATCACACATATGTCATGGTTAAAAATCTAAAAAGAAATCAGCTTTCCAACCTCTTTTAGTAAACATATATTTTTTTAAAATCTATACAATAAGATTATTTTTGGTATTTCAGTACATGTTTCCAGGAATGATGGCATTTATCCTTTCAGCATTAATAAATAACTTTGTAATATAAATAGACACATCCTAAATGGTCTTTGTGGTCCATTTAGATTTCTTTATGTCAGATTTTATTCAAGTAGTACCCATTTATGGTTTGATACATCCAGCTTGTGTGTCAAGCGTCTCCAGAAGCTGATGGACAATTCTCTAACATTAGAAACAGAAGTTGTAAGTACTAACTTCATCTTTCATCATGACTGCCCCCTGTATGGCAGGAAGTCATTTTATACCTCCCTGTCTTTCATTGTTACACAAAAATAGGGAGGCCAAACTCTGGTTTATCCTTGGCAAACACTGAAGCAAAGATAGTTAAAATAGGCCAATACAAACAAATGTCACAAAACTAACTATTTCTGTGCAAAGTTAGCTATTTCCTGTCTTCTTCCTTTAGTGTCTTTCAACAGCCACTACCTGCCTTTGAGTCAATTCTGACTCACGGCAACCCCATGGCTATCATATACAACTGTGCTCCATAGGGTTTTCCATGGCTGATTTTTTTAAGTAGATTTCTAGGGCCAGGCCCTGGAGTACAAGAATGAATAAGACACAGTCCCAGCCCTTTGGAAATGAAGAGTTTGGTGAATGAGACAGAAATACAAACAGATAATTCTAAAATTCACTGAGTGAAAAGATGGAGTCTACAGAAATGCAGAAAAGAAATATTAAGCTGAGCTCAACTGGTAAAAAGGCATCTCTTTGAAGAAAATATATTGTTGGGGTGCATTTTAAATGTCCAAAATTGGTTAAGCTTTACCCCGCTTAGTAAAGAAAGTATTCTAGCCCTAGGACTCCCATGATGCCTCACTTTTGTTGGTGGTAGTTGACAGGTGTAACCTAACTGCAGAAGTCATTTTCTACCACCACTGCCATGCAGCAGTCTAGACAAGAGCCATCTTGTTCCATTTCCTGATTCAGAACTCCCTCAGATGACCTATTACACAAGAACTGCCTGTCAAAAATAGATGAGGAATACACTAAGGGCAAATATCAACCTGAAGGCAACCCATGTCTGCCCCTGATGAAATGCTTGGTTCTCTTCACAAGGTAAATTGTGCTAAACAGATTAAATGTCTCAAAATACCAACTACTTTCATGTCACAGGATTTCTGCGAGCAATTCCACACAGATGCATAGCACTACTTGAACCACGCTGAGGAAGAGTGAGAGAGATTTTTTAAAACTTATTTTCCACGACTTAACTGGCCTTGGGAGCACAAAGACTCTGACTGCATTAAAATATATATTTGTACCTTTAGGTTCCATGCATTTCTTGTCTCTTAACCCCAATAGACTAACTTTAGTCTTCCCAGCCACTGCAATCAGATACAGTGAGAGTAAGACCAACAAACCAGACACTCAGAGAGAAATGGGTCATAATTTTTCATATTTAAAAGAGAATACACATATAAACATGAGGTCAGCCCTCTGACCTGTTTTATTTACAATGCACTTGAAAAAGATGGTTTCTATGGCAGCAGGAAATGAGAGAGTTTTTTCAAAGGAGCTGCTGAACTTAGAATCACTCACCCTATTAGAAATCTTTCTTCTTTGATAACATGCCATAATTTATGAAGTTTAGGAGATTTCTGAAACAATGCTTAGTCTACAATGTTCAAAAGATACAAGGAAGTGGCTTTCGCTTTCTTCTCTTCAACTGGGTTTCTTATAAGGGCATTGCCTATAGGACTCTAGGCAGCCACAGAGAACAGGAGGGGCAATAGTTAATTAATCCCATTAGACAGAGAAACTGTAGGCACGAGTGAATGAGATACGGAATGGGTGGTGGGGGCGACATTGTCATTGATGCTTTGGAAAGACAATTTGAGAATTCTAATCAGGAGACATGCTAACAAAATAAACAGCTGCATAATTGATCATTATTCCTGTAATCAAAAGAGAAAGCATTTCATCTATCTTTTCATTAAATGTTAGCGTAGCTAGTGGACTCCACATCCATCAGAGGCCAGGAACACTGGCTTACTATTTTCAGATGTTAGTAATTAATCTCCAATTTAGCAAACAGGTAGTAATAGTTATCAAAGACCTATTGGATAAGGAAAAATATCCTAGGACTATTGGAGTTTGGGGGAATATAAAGAACTGGGTGACATGTCTTGTACAATGATAAGGAAAAACAAAAATTATCTACAAAGGAGAACCAGTGAGACTAAGCTCTGATTTCTCACCAGAGGTCCTATAGGCAAGAAGGTAATAGGATGATATATATTAAATTCTGAAAACTAAAAATTACCAATCTAGAATTATATATCTAGCAAAACTTTCCTTCAAATATGACAGCAAAATTAAGACATTTCTAGATAAATAGAAATTGTGGGGAATTTAAAAAAACAGACTAAACTTATAAGAAATACTAACATGAGATTTTTCAGATGAGAACTAAAAATGGCAGACAAAAACCTAAGACTAACACACATGATAACATCACCCATTAACCAAAACAGATATAGAAGTACTCAAGGTAAAATCACCCTACAAAACTGAAAATAGGGAACCAGAGATGACAATTTGTAAAAGAAGACAACTACAAAGCAAAACCCAAAAACAATCAAACTCACTGCCATAGAGTCAGATCCAACTCATAACGACCCCTCCTTGGGTTTCCAAGGTGGCATCACTACAGAAGTAGATTGCCCAACCTTCCTTCTGAGGAGTGGCTGGTTGATTTGAACCACCAGCCTTCTGGTTAGCAGTCAAACTCCTTAGACAGTATACCACCAGAGTTCCTAAAGCACATTCACTGCTGCTAGTCAGATCTGACTCATAGTGATCCCTCCTTGGGTTTCTGAGGTGGTATCATTATGCAAGTAGATTGCCTAACCTTTCACTCGAGGAGTGGCTGGTGGATTTGAACCACCAGCCTTCTGATTAGTGGTCAAATGCCTTAGGCGCTACAGCAAAAGAAGGGAATAAATAGATCTTCCAATTAGAGAAGTCAAGATGGTATCAAGATAAAATGGGTTATTTTTAACTTGGAAAAATAACAAAAACTCACTACTGTCAAGTTGATTACAGGGTAGCCTTAAGAAAGGTAATAAACCATCTCATCAAAATAAAAAAGAGGAAAATCATAAAGATCTAGTAAACTCTAAAATAACAACAATGAAGGAAATAATAAGATAATCCATAAAAATAATAAACTCAGCACAGAAAAATATATGGAACAAGAAATTAGCTACCCATACACACACACACAAAAAGAGACAGCAATAAATTCATAGCTATCACTAATTACACTGAATGTAAATGGTTAAAATGCACCAGTCAAGGGACAAGAGTAGCAGAATGTATGAGTAAACATACCCATTTATATGTCATTTCTAAGAGACACATCATAGAAACAAAAGCAAAAATAAGCTAAAAATCAAATGCTGGAAAAACATATGTTAAGCAAATATATGAAAAAAGAGTAGGAGTGGCAATATTAATTTCTGATAAAATAGACTTTAAGTTAAAAACCAGTAAAAGGAGGGAATAAATAGATCTTTCAATTGGAGAAGTCGAGATGGTATCAAGATAAAATGGGCTATTTTAAACTTGGAAGAAAAACCAAAAACTCACTGCCATTGAGTAGATTACAGGGTAGCCTCAAGAAAGTTAATAAACCATCTCATCAAAATACAAAAGAGGAAAATCATAAAGATCTAGGAAGGACATTATGGAATGAATAAAGAGTCAACCATGTAAAAGGTCATAACCATAATAAATATATAGGGAAGCTCTGGTGGCATAGTGCCTCAGGCATTTGACTGCCATCCAGAAGTCTGGCAGTTCAAACCCACCAGCCACTCCTCAGATGGAAGATTGGGCAATCTACTTCCTGAAAGATACTGCCTCAGAAACCCAAGGAGGGGTCACTATAAGTCAAATCAACTCAACAGCAGTGAGTTTGGTGTGTTTTGTTGGGTTTTTTTTTTTTTTGCATCCAACAAAAAAGCCCTAAAGCTTAAATAAATTAAATTTTAACATAATTGAAAATATAAATAGACAATTCTGTATTAATAGTAGGAGACTTTAATACAGCACTTTTGATGAAGGACAGAACTAGAAAGAAACTCATGAAAGCCACAGAAGAAAACTAAACAATTTGATATCATGGACATATACAAAACAACTTGACCTCACAGACATGTACAGAACATTCCACCCAACAACAGAACAGTATATATCTTTTCTAACACACATAGAACATTCTCTAGAATATATCATATGTTAAGTCACAAATCTTGCTTCAATAAATTTAAAAATATCAAAGTACTACAAAACACCTTCTCAGATCACTATCAGATTAGAAATCAACAACAGGAAGATCAAGGGAAAATAATCAAATAGATGGAAACTGAATAACACCTTGGTTAAAAACCACTGAATAACAGAAGGAACAAAAACTTCCTTGCATCAAATGAGAATGAAAACATTTAAAAAAAAAAATTGGGACACAGCAAAAGCAGTACTGATAGGACAATTTTTAGTAATAAATGCATACACCAAAAAAGAAGGAAGAATCAAAATCAAAACCTTACTCCTACAACTCCAACAATTAGGGTGAAAAAAATGCAGCAAAAAAAGCTTACAATCACTGTTGTTGTTGTTGTTGTTGTTGTTGTTGTTATGTGCTGTCGAGTCAGACCCAACTCATAGCGACCCCTCCTTGGGTTTCCGAGGCAGTAAGCACTACGGAAGTAGATTGCCCCATCTTCCTTCCCAGGAGTGGCTGGTGGGTTTGAACCGCCAGCCTTCTGGTTAGCAGTCAGATGCCTTAGGCACTACACTACCAGAGCTCCCTTACAATCACTAAAAGCAAGGAAATAATAAAGATTGGAGCAGAAATAAACAGAAAAAAAAGATATAATCAACAAGACTAGAAGTTAGTTCTTTCAAAGGATTAACCATTGGTAAATATAACAAAAGAAAAGGAGAAGATGCAAATAACACAAATAAAAAATGAAATGGGTGATACCCCAACAGAACTAACTGGAATGAAAAGGATAATAATAGAATATTATGAAGAATGATACTCAAAAAAAGAAATGGACTAATTTCTAGAAATATACTTCCTATCCAAACTAACAATATCTGAGGAAGAAAATTTGAACAGACTTATTGCAAAAGAAGAAATTGAACAGGTCATTAAAAAAAAAAAAAAAATACTGCTAATAAAAAAGTTCTGGCCAAGACAGCTTCACCAGCAAATTCTATCAAGCATTCAGAGAAGAGCTGACACCATTTTTGTCCGAACTATTCCAGAATGTGGAAAAGGATGGAATACTTCTGAACTCATTCTATGAATCAAGCATAACCCTGACTGATCTTAAAACAGGTAAAGATGGCAAAGATACCTCTAAAAGCAATATTACAGCCTTATATCCCTCATAAACATAGATGCAAAACTCTCCAACAAAAGACTATCCAATAGAATTCAATGATTTAAAATAAAAATGCATCATGATCAAGTGAGATTGTACTATGTATGTCAGAATGGTTCAACATAGAAAAACAATAGCTGTTAATACATCGCCTAAATACAACAAAGTAAGAGAACATCTTAATCATATAAATCTATTCAGAGAAGGCATTTGAAAAAATACAACACTCATTCCTGATGAAAATGCTCAAGATAATAAGAATGGAATGGAAATTCTGCAACTTAATTAATGACATATATATACAAAACCAATGGGAGCTCTGGTAGCATAGTGCTTAAGGCACTGGACTGCTAACCAGAAGACTGGCGGTTCAAACCCACCAGCCGCTCCTCAGAAGGAAGATGGGGCAATCTACTTCCGTAGTGATACTGCCTCGGAAACCCAAGGAGGGGTCGCTATGAGTCAGGTCTGACTCGACGGCACATTGTTAACAACAACAACAACAACATACAAAACCAACGGCCAGCATGATTCTCAAAGCAAGAAACTGAAAGCATTCTCCTTGTGGGCAGGAAGCAGTCAAGGATACTCTTTAACATCCTGCGTATTCAATATTGTATTGGAAGTTCCAGCCAGAGCAAGAAGGCACGAAAAGGAAATAAAAGCATCCAATCAGCAAAGAAGAAGTAAAACTATCTATGTTTGCAGATGACATGATCCTATATCTAAAAAACCTCATAAACTGCACAGAAAAGCTACTGGAACTTATCAAAGTATTCAGCAAAGTAGCAGGGTACAAGATAAACATACAGGTGGATTTCTTTACACTAGCAAAGACAACCCTGAAAAGGATCAGAAAACACTACCATTTACAATTTAAAAAAAAAAAAAACCTCACTGCCATTGGGTCAATCCCGACTTATAGTGACCCCCATTTGGTATCCAGGGCTGTAAATCTTTATGAAAGAAGTAATGCGATCCCAATCTAGATTCCATCAACATTCTTTAAAGAGATGGAATAACTAATCACCATTATATGGAAAGAAAAAGAGACCCCAGATAAGCAAAGCACTGCTGAAGAAGAAGAACAAAGTAGAAGGCTTCACACCTCCCCATCTCAAAACCTACTACACAGCCACAGTAGTCAAAATAGCCTGATACTAGTACAATAGATACATCGATTAATGGAACATAATTGAGAATCCAGAGTAAGTCAAACCACCTATGGACGACTGATCCTTGACAAAGGCTGAAATCCATTAAATGGGAAAGAGACAGTCTCTTTAACAAATAGTGCTAGCAAAACTGAATATCCCTTTGCAGGAAAAAATGAAATAATAATCCTTATCTCATGCCATATATAAAAATTAAGTCAAAATGGATTAAGTACCTAAATGGAAAATCTAAAACTATAAAGATCATCAAAGAGAAAAAGGAACAAACTTAGGGCCCCTACTACATAGCATAAATACACTATTATTCATAACTAAAAGTGGACAAACAGCAGAAGACAAATTAGATGCTGGAGACCTACTAAAAATTAAACACTCATGAGCATCCAAAGATTTCATCAAAAAAATCAAAAGAGAACCTATAGATGGGGGGAGGGAAAGTTGTCTATAATATGTCAGACAATATCCAAAATTTATAGGAAGCTTCAAAATCTCAACAACAAAAAGAAAAATAATCCAAATTAAAAATAGGGAGAGGATATAACAGATACTTCACCAAGGAAGACATTCAGTTATCTAAAAAACACAGGAAGAAATACTTGCAAAGACTAGCCATTAGAGAGATGCAAATCAAACAACAATGAAATATCTTACCCCAGCATAAATAGCAAAGTTCGAAAAAACAGAAAACAACAAATGTTGGTGTGTTAGGCTGGGTTCCTAGAGAAGCAAAGCCAGTAAATTATACATACATATAGAGAAAGAGAAATTTATCTTAGGAAACTGGCTCACACACTTATAGAAGCTGGCAAGTCCCAAGTTCTTGGATCAAGCATCAAGCAGGAGGCTTTTCCCAACTCATGCAGCTGCAGGGGCTGAGGAGCTCAAGGTTGGTTGGCAGGCAGTATACTGGCTGTTGACTCCAATGAAAGACAGATCCAAGATCTTCAGGCCGAATGGTGGTTTGTTTGCTCACAGACAGTTGTAAGCAGCACAATACAATCCTGATCCACAGAAGTGTGTCTCTTCCCAGGTGTCCATAAATATATTGGAAGCAGACCACACCCCTAGGGAAACTCCCTTTCAGTGGATTGGTTGCTCAAAACTTATACATCCAATCCCATCATGGGAATAACCCATATCACAGTTGCTCAAACCACACAGAATTGTGATCCAGCCAAGTTGATACACAGCTCCAACTATCACAGTCCAGCCCTTTTCAACTTGGCAGTTGTATACATCTTCTTAACCATATATAATATCTAAATAAGGACAATTATAAAATCATATTTCCACCTAACATGATAAACTAACACGCGTACAACTGAAACACATTAATCTTATTTACATTTCACAGTTCATAACAGAAGGAAACAAAAATATTTGATGCAAATATACAATGAAGAAATGTAACAATCACAGTGCTCATTTCTGCAACTGGTCACATGGTCATAGCTGATATTCAAAACTACCTTCTTCTACCACCCATTCTGTATTTCTCTTGCTCTCAGCAAGCACCTCAGCTGGTTGTGGTTTTTTGCCTGGTAGAGCGACCCAAACTTCATTCCTGAAACATCTGGGCCATTAGTAGTCATATCAGAATTGGATTGCTGTAATTTTCCATTGACTTTAATCATAAAGCATGGTAGTTCTAAGAAATATCTTAAAGAATCTCCTGTATCCCAGACATACTCTTCCTTATCTCCATTATGTAATGTCAATCCAATTTCCACTTTGTAATCAGGATCTATCACATCAGACAGTACAGTAATGCCCTTCTTTGTCTGTTGATCCAGAGGCATGAGAAAGGCAAAATGACCAGGTGGCATTCTTAATTTCCAGTTCAATGCAATCAGTATGGTGTTTCCAAGTGGGAGTGTTCCTCTCTTTGGGACTAAGATCTCCAAACCTGCAGAGCATAGGGTAGCAGGGACGGGAAGCAAAAATTTTTTGAGTGGGTTATTAGGGGCAATAGTGAGTAGTACCACTCCCGTTTCCACCCCTTGCTTCCTGAACCCATGAATGCTGGCTATTGGAGAAACAGCACCATGTATTGGATGCTGATTTAGAGCATACACAGCCTCCTGGAAAACATTGCCCCAACCCTTCAAGGTATTGCCACCTAGCTGGTGCTGTAATTGTGTTTTCAGTAGGCCATTCCATCATTCTACCAAGCCAGCTGCTTCTGGATGATGGGGAACATGATAAGACCAGTGAATTCCATTAGCATAGACCCATTGCCTCACTTCATTTGCTGTGAATTGAGTCCCTTGATCTGAAGCAATGCTGTGTGGGATACCATGACAGTGGATAAGGCATTCTATAAGTCCACAGATGGTAGTTTTGGAAGAAGCATTGCATGCAGGGAAGGTGAATCCATATCCAGAATAAGTATCTATTCCAGTAAGAACAAAACACTATCCTTTCCATGATGGAAGTGGTCCAATGTAGTCAACCTGCAACCAGGTTGCTGGCTGATCACCCCGAGGAATGGTTCCATATCACAGACTTAGTGTTAGTCTCTGCTGCTGGCAGATTGGACACTCAGCAGTGGTGGTAGCCAAATCAGCCTTGGTAAGTGAAAGTCCATGTTGCTGAGCTCATGCATAACCTCCATCCCTGCTACCATGGCCACTTTGTTCATGAGTCCATTGAGCAATGACAGGAGTAGCTGGAGAAAAAGGATGACTAGTTTCCACTGAACGTGTCATCCTATCCATCTGATTGTTAAAGTCCTCCTCTCCTGAGGTCACCTTTTGGTGGGCATTCACATGAGACACAAATATCTTTACTCCTCTGGCCCATTCAGAGAGATCTATCCACATGCCTCTTCCCTATACATCCTTGTCACCAATTTTCCAGTCGTATTCCTTCCAAGTCCTGGCCATCCGGCCAAGCCATTAGACACAGCCCATGAATTTGTATACAATTGTACATCTAACCATTTCTTGTTCCATGCAAAGTGAACAGCCATATGCACGGCTCGAAGTTCTGCCCATTGTTAGGATTTCCCTTCACCACTGTCCTTCAAGAAACCAAAAATGGGCTGCAGTACTGCTGCTGTCCTTTTTCAAGTGATGCCTGCATATCAAGCAGAACCATCTGTAAACCAGGCATGAGTTTTCTCTTTCTCAGTCAACTGATCATGAGGAACTCCCCATGAGGCCATAGGTGCAGACTGGGGACAGGGAAAGTAATGTGACTGGAGTGGAGATCATAGGCATTTGGGCCACTTCCTCATGCAACTTAACTGTGCCTTCAAGTCCTACTTGAGCCCGATCTCTGATATACCACTTCCATTTAATGATGGAGTGCTGCTGTGCACGTCCAACTTTATGACTTTGTAGGTCAGACAACACTTAGTTCATGATGGGCAGCTCAGGCTTCATGGTGACTTGGTGGCTAATGGTTAGGTGTTAAGTCACTACTAAAACCCAGTAACAAGCCAAAAGCTGTTTCTCAAATGAGAGTGGTTATCTGTAGACGATGGCAGGGCTTTGCTCCAGAATCCCAAGGGTCTGTGTTGCGATTCACCAATAGGGACCTGCCAAAGACTCCAAACAGCATCTTTATCTGCTACAGACACTTCAAGCACCATTGGATCAGCCAGATCATATGGCCCAAGTGGCAGAGCAACCTGCAAGGCAGCCTGAACCTGTTGCAGAGCCTTCTGTTATTCTGGGCCCCACTCAAAACTAGCAGCTTTCTGAGTCACTTCATAAATAGGCCTCAGCAATACACCCAAATGAGGGATATGTTGCTTCCAAAATCGGAAAGAGACCAACCAGACATTGTGCCTTTCTTTTAGCTGTGGGAGAAGCCAGAAACAATAACTTATCCTTCACTTTAGTAGGAGTATCTCAACATACCCCACACCATTGGACCCCTAGAAATTTCACTGAGGTGGAAGTTTCTTGAATTTTTGTTGGGTTAATTTCCCCCTCTAGCACACAGATGTCTCACCAAAAACTCTCATCTAGACTTCTTCCTTACCAGGTCCAATCAGCATAATGTTATCAATATAATGGACCAGTGTGATGTCTTGTGGAAGGGAAAGGCGATCAAGATCCCTACAGATTAAATTATGACATAGTCCTGGGGAGTGGATACACCTCTGAGGTAGCACTGTGAAAGTATATTGTTGGCCTTGCCAGCCTGGAGGCAAACTGCTTCTGATGGTCCTTTGAAATTGGTATGGAGAAAAAGGCATTGGTCAGATCAATAGCTGCATACCAAGTATCAGGAGATGTACAAATTTGCTCAAGCAATGAAACCACATCAGGAACAGCAGCTACAATTGGAGTCACCACCTGATAAAGTTTACGATAATCTACTGTCATTCTCCAAGATCCATCTGTTTCTTGCACAGGCCAAATAGATAATTTAAATGGGGATGTGGTGGGAATCACCACCCCAGTGTCTTTCAAGTCCTTGAAAGTTGTGGGTCTGTAAACTGACTCAAGTCTGGGAATTGATTGAGGGACCATGACTGTATTCTGGTGATTCAATCCAGGCTACTGTTCATGTGACTAGAATTCTTCTGTCTATACAGATCAAGTAAATATTTAGTAAGTTTGCCATGTATTTCACTACTAGGAACACCATGCTTAAGTAGCCAATGCCTTAATTCCACATAAGTCAGACTATTTTGATTACTGTTCCAACTCTGTTGTCCATTAACTGCTGCCACTGGGCCACTATTACCACAGAGTCCCATCAACCTCATCATAGTTAAGTGTCTTAGTTCAAATAGGGAAGTTCCCACTGTCAAATCCAGCTTACATAAAATAACAATCACAGCAGTCTTCAAGGATGCTCAGGCTCCCTTCATAAATTTATTCCTCACTGTACTGGTCGCACTGTGGTAAATTACCTGGTATGGATTTTCTAGCCATAAGTCTTTGTAAACTCTGTCGTAGAATTTGCTATGAGCAACTAAGGAGCTCTTGATTGTAAATGTTATCAACCTGGGGTATTTCTGCTGGGTGTGGCACAAAGTAATGTTCTGGGAGGCTTGCTCTCTCTCTCTCTGGTGTTTAAAATACTGATGTTATGATTGGCTAGCTTGGCCACTCTGCCAGACTCAAAAGGAGGCCTCCTAGAGGCAGAATTCTCTCTGACTACTGGGTGAGAAGGACGTATTGCTGAGAAGGAATGTGCTCCTGAGAGACACGTGCTGCTGGGAAAGAGACACAAGAGACAGGCATTGCTGAGAGAGACATCAAGAGATAACACTGCTGGGAAAGAGAGACTGTGAGAGACTGTTGGGTGAGAGACAGCGGGCTGAGAGAGACTGAACGTTTTTCCTGAACTTGAATTGTAATCTAATTGTTGTTGTTAAGTGCCGTCGATTCGTTTCCGACTCATAGTGACCCCATGCACAGCAGAACGAAACACTGCCCGATCCCACGCCAGCCCCACAATCCATGCTATACTCGAGCCCGTCATCGCAGCCACTGTATCAATCCAT
>NW_006921591.1:12096310-12099807 GCF_000298275.1 Orycteropus afer afer
GGCTCCCCTGAGATGTCACTACAGCCGCCCTGTAACTCGGGGCCTTTGTGATGCAGTCCATGTTCTGGTTCTGTTGTCTGTGAGGTAAGATGACAAGGCTCAGCACTGGCAGGCATTAAGCACCAGAACCCTGGATGCCTAGATGGAGGGATGACTGGTCTCCTCATGGGCATGAGGCTTTGTCTATGTTGAGCCCTTCCCTTGTTCTGTGCAATATTGGATGTCCCTGATATGCTTACACATCTATCTTCAGCATTAAGCTGATCATTAAGCAAATGAAGAAGAGAGGCCACAGATCGATGTCAGAACCTACCAGGAACAGCTGCCAACAACCCCGAAGAGTCAGCCAAAGGGCTAGCAGTGCGGAAGCAAGAGCTAGGAGAACATCTCAGGAAGAAGCTGAAGGTCTTCGAGGGCAGCTCTCTGTCATGAAAAGAGAGAGCCATGTTCCTCAGGAGGGAAGTGTGCTGCAGCTCCTGTGTGCAGCCCCCCGCTGCCATGTCTACAAAGACACAGCTCTGGAGACTCAGAAATCACTGACAAGTAAGAAGAGTGCGATCATCTTCAGTTCAGCAAGGGCACCACAGTGCTTCTCCTGCTCACAGATTTTGTCTGTGTCTGGAATCTCCAACCAGAGTCAGCAACTGAGTCTAAATCGCTGCTGTGAGTGTTCACTCGCTTCTGTAACCTCTATATTATCACAATTAACAGATCCTAAATCCTTTACCCAAATGGCTGCTCCACCAACCGGTGTGGTCAGCACTCAAAATTACCAGACTGAATGCTTGTACCTAGAGCAGGGATCTCTGCTGCCAGATGTGCCCAGGGACCCAGGGACTAGGTCTTCCTCAAGGATTGAGGAGTTTGTGTTTCCTGTGAACCAGCTGGAGATGATAGATGCCAGCTATGAATTTGTCCAGAAGAACCAAGACCAGCTGCCCTGGAAGTCCCAGGTTGCTCTGTTGTCTCTGAACACAGAGCTCACTCATTTGACACACCCTATTGCTTTGCATGTGGTCACTGTCCTCTCTGCCCACTTGCCATTCCTCAGCCCTGAAGTCCTCAGGCTTCTCAAGGTCCATATGAAAAAGTGGGTGCATTTCAAGAGGTGGGGACTCCCCAGATGTGTGGACGATTCCTTGAGGCAGCTTGTGCCACAGCCCCTATTGCTTTGCCAGCCTGGAAACAGCCAACCAATTCCTTTCACCATGATCAATACTTCTGATGCCTGTGTTGAAACAACTGGGACCATTGCCCACAAGGCCTGGGCTTCATGGATGATCAGCCAGCCCACCCAGGCCTTCTGGGTCTCTGAATGGTTTATAAAGGACCCAGAACAAAGGCACCACTGCCAGAAAACTCCAAATTCTCTGGCTCTTGCTTTGCCCTCTCCAGCCCTCAAAGTCCTAAATGACCTCTATCCACCAACCGGGGGACAGACTGAAGTTTCAGGGAACCATCTGAAGCAGCAGCATAGCCAGCTCTTCTGTGGCCTCCCTTGTCCACACAGTGAGTCCCTAGTTGCCACCTTCATGGGCTCTCAAGGCCTCTCCATGGACAAGAGCATAGCCCAGCTCTGCTTGCATGTTCTTTTTCTCTTTGATGAGCCCTCCTTCCTCCCCCTGCTGCCCAATGATCCACCCCTCTCAGCTCCACCCACCCCAAACTGGATCTCCCCTCCTGACCATCAAGGAATCCAGATCAATCTCCCACTTCTGACTCTGGCCGAGTGTGAGGCCTTGGAGTGGCACCTGCTACAGAGACAGCTCCAGCTTAGGTGGGACTTGCCAGCTGTTTTCCAGAGATCTCAGCATGCCCAGAGCCCCATGCACTATGAGCCCTGTGACACAGCCCCATCTCCTGAGACCAGAGAAACTCCTTGGTCAGGGAAGCCCACCTCAGTCCTCTCATGGCAACTACTCTTCTTCCCAGACCATGTCCAGAGACTGCTGGAGTTCCACCTCCAGAAGAAGTTGATTTACCGTCACTGGGGCCTGCCCCAGAAGATTGAGCAGTCCTTCAAGTTGCTCCTGTCCCATGCTGACCAGCAGCCCCTGCCCTGGAGCAGCACAGCCTTGGACAATGTAAACATTCTCCAGTCTGCAGCCTCAGAGGCCAAGGGGATTAGTGACCTGTTCTCACCTACCTTAGCCCCAGTGTTACTCCCCATGCCACAGTTGCTTCTCCAAGCCAAAGCAATACTTCAGAGCCACATCAACTCCAAATGTTGGCAGATCTGCCAGGGCACTTTCCCAACCCATGTGTGTATCTCCAGGGACTTCAGAATTCCCGGGAACCTGGCAGTTACTCCCTTCCCCCGCATTCCAGAGCTGCAGGCAGCAACTGATCCTCACTTTGATCAGGAAGTTGTGTCCCAGAGGCCAACAGCCATTGATCAGCAGACCTCACCAGTGGCTCTCATTCATCCCAATCCCTATCTGAGGGAGACATTCAGAAACTGAAGATGACTTTACAGCACAATTACCTGGCCTTCTTGTCAGGGCTACCTGCTCTCTACTATATGGCTTTCTCTAAGGCCATGGTCCTGTCAATCACCAGCCAATCTTCTGTGAGCACCCAGGTGATGCCTGAGCCTTTCAAAATCCCAGCAGAGCCCCTGACTGAGATGATCACATATAAAGAGCAATTTACATGTCCTTGGCCAGCCTTTCAAGAGGACAAGACTTGTGCAGACAGTGTCCATGGGCTCCTGACTGATGTGCAGGAGGAAACAATGGAGACGGTACCTTTCAGAGACCAGACAGATGCTGATCTTCCTCTTGTACTCAGGAGACCTACCATGACAAAAATGAATTTCCATCTGAGGAAAAAGGTCCTAGAGATACAGTTGGGAATTCTCATACAGGCAAGGAGGTCTAGGGACCAAACTGTGGCTGTCGCTGGGAATATTTCCACACAAGAGGCATTTGGGAGTCTAACCAACCAGGGACTCGCCACCCCAGCAGACACTCCACAAACCCCAGAAGCAGAAAAGGCCCACCTTAAAGAACTCCTGATCACTGAGCTAAAGGCAGTGCTGCTGAGAAGGAAACTAGCTAAGTCCAGAGAAGTGCCCCATGCTTCTGGCCACTGTGTCTCCCAGATCTCCCAACCCAGTGTGGACAAGGCAGATGCCCAGGTGCTTTGTGATCAGGTGGAAGCCAGCATGAACATCCCCAGTCTGGAGGAGGCCTGGTGTCCTGAATCCCAAGGCTCTGGCCAAAGCAAGGACTCAGCCCAAGTGCCCACCCTGGGAGAGAAGAAAGAGGACCCAGGAAAACCCAAACCAGCAGGGAACGGCAGAGAAGGGGACACAGGGGTTGGGCTCCCCTCAACCAGAGAAAACAGACACCCTGCTGAAGACCAGAGGCCAGCAGGTTCCTGGCAAAGGAACCTTAGCTATATTCTTGCTGTCTCATGTCAGGAGAGTCCCAAGGAGATAGTCTTCCCAGAGCTACTTTCAGGAGTCCCTTGTGGAGAAGAATCTGAGAAGAATC
>NW_006921591.1:12100493-12105581 GCF_000298275.1 Orycteropus afer afer
ATACTTTGTCTTCTGTCAGTAGACTTGGACTGTCATTATTCATTATTGTGTGGATTGGGCAAACAATAGCCCAAGCAGAACTACAGGCAAAGAACTACCTGCTTACTCTTTCTTATCTCTTTGTAGTGTGTTAGAGGGTTGGGGGTGGGGGGCTACATGGTTCTTCCCTTTAGATAATAAACTTAAACTTATAGTTAAATAAAATTTTTAAAAAGTCAGACCTGTTTCTGTCCAATTAATTACTACTCATTTTGATTGCATGTGTTCCAGAGTAGAACTCTTCTACAAGATATTTATGGCTACAATATTTATGGAAACAGGTGGCCAAGCCTTCCTCTGTAGGTGGGTGAGTTTGAACCATCAATATTTAAGTTAGTTGTTGTTGTTGTTGTTACATGCTGTTGAGTTGGACCCGACTCATAGCAACCGCTCCTTGGGTTTCCGAGGCAGTATCACTACAGAAGTAGATTGCCCCATCTTCCTTAAGTTAGTAGTTTAGTGCAAAAAAATTCTGCTATGCAAGAACCTCAATAACCATTCAAAGAGATACAAATCAAAGCCAAAATAAGGTACTACCTCACTGTTATTAGAATGACATTGACCAGAAAAATGGAAAACAATAAGTTTGAGGAAGTTTTGAAGAAACTGTAACCCTTCTCCATTGTTAGTGGGAATGTAAAATGGTACTGCCTCTGTGGAAAACAATTTGGCATCACCTCAAAAGTTGAACATAGATTACTACTATATAACCCAATAATCCCTATTCTACATATGTACCCAGAAGTAAAGGCAGGAAAACAAACAGAAATCTGTATAGCAGTGTTCACTGTGGCACTTCTCATTTTGCAAAAAGTTGAAACCATCAACCAAACAATCAAACCAAAATGTCTATCAAGTGATGAATGAATAAATAAAATGTGGTAAATACACATAATGGAATATGACTCAGACAAAAAGATAAACGAATTCTTAATGCATGCTACATGGAGGAACCTAGAAAACATAATGCTGAGCAAAATAAGTCAGTTGCGAAGAGACAAATACTATGTGATCTCACTTACATGAAATAAGTAAATATAGAGAAGCCAAAGATTATTAGTGGTTACCAGTGATGGGGGTGGGGAAAAGGTAGAGTTTTTGCTTAGGTGACATTGATTTTGTGTTAAGGTGGTGAAATGATTTTGAAAAATAACAATGGTTGCACAATTTCAAGATGGTGCTCAATTGTCACTTAATTGCACATGTAGAAATTGTTGAGTTAGAATAAGTTATGTATATTTCCACCTCAATGAAAAAAAGAAAAAAATAACATGATTAAAAAAAAGAAAAGAAAGAAATCTCAAATACAAGCAGTATTACGAATGAAATCCCTTCCTAAATCTTTCTTTAAGTCTTTAAGTATAATTTGTAGGTGACTTGGAACAGATACATATGGTTCTTACTTAGCTTCACTTTAGTGAAACAAAAGGGTCAGATTCATTTCAATAATTTAAAAGCTGCTCTAGCAGTAAGTAAAGGTGATTGTGATTAAGAATTTGTTGCTAGTTGGGGTTAGTTCAATTGTTTAGAGGTGAAGGCAAAATTATGCAACATTAAAAGATGAGTATGAGTTGTCTAAAGAGCTCTGGTGGTGTAGTGGGTAAGACATCTGGCTGCTAACCAGAAAGTGAGGGGTTCAAAGCCTCGAGTGGCTCCATGGGAAGAATATGAGGTAATCTACTTCCATAAAGATTACAGCCTTGGAAACCCAAGGAGGGTTGTCATGATTCAAAATCAACTCGACGGCAGTGGGTTTTGTTCTTTTTTTTTTTTTTTTTTTAGGTGTTGTCTGTAAGTCTGATGTTCATTACCCAGGGACTGAGTATAGATTTTATGTACTTTTGCTTCTAATAGCTCTTAAAGTTCTTCTTCATTGGATTAGCTTTTGGTGACTGATGATTTGCCTGAATGGTCAGAGGGCAGGAGAAGGTTTGGAATTGACTTTTCCATACTGCTACCCTGGGCAGCCCTTTTCCAATAACTGACAGGTTGTTGAGGATGTACAGGGATATGAAGGCCTGACTCCCTTACCTTTGGTTGGGACAACTTGTAGGCAAACGTGAACTGCAAGTGAAATCAGATCTAGTGGGACCAGACCACAGCATTGACGGTCTCTCCCTTAGATGGCACCCATGCCTAGTTTCTTCTTTTCCATGTCCTGTTTCCCTTACTTGAACTTGAATTCTGGCTTCAAGATCTTTTTCTGGCATAACTGACCTAAACCAGCAGACAAACTAGTCACACTAAGTGTCGGAGCAGGGACAGATATTACAAGGGAATCAAGTATTTGGATTGGATTCGCAACACTAGGATCAGATGTGCACGCACAGTTGCTTACATCAAGTTCAGTAACCTTTCAAATGTGTTTTCCATTAACTCTTATATTCTTTGTGGTCTCTGTATTAAGTTGCTATTTTCTAATATAAGAATTTTGTATGAGGGTGCAAGTCATTTACAATTCTGATCTTTGGATAAACTCAGAATATGACATTTTTTCTTAAAGAGCTGTATGTAGTGTTAAAATTTTAGACAGATAGAAGAGAGCATGTATAGTAGTATGACCTTCTGACCCCATCTCTCTCATTTTTCCTGCATCAATAAAGTAAAAGTTTCCACTTTCCAAATTTTTAATGTAAGTGTTCTGGCATCATTGCTAACTGTAAGTCAGAGCAATAAGGAAATCTTTTTAAAACCACTTATTGAGGCTATTCTATGTATAAGATATAATTCTGTATGTGTACTGAGTCAAAATATAATTTGACAGAATATCCCTAAAAAATACACAATGTACAGCTCAAAGAAGAAAATAGTTAGACTTATTTGACAGTTCAGTAAATGCTGTCTGAAAGAGGGTGGCTTCAAGTCAGTTCTGACTCATGACAGTCTAATGTGTGTCAGAGTAGAATTATGTTCCAGAGTACATTCCATGACTGAATTTTCAGAAGTAGATCACCAGGCCTTTCTTCCAACGTACCACTGAGTGAACTCCAGCCACCATCTTGTCAGTTAGTAGTTTGAAAGAAAAAAAAAAATGTTCCCACCAGTATTTCTTTAAAATTTTCATCATTTTGTCTCTTCTTAGGTGAGGGTTCACATCTATTACTCTCATCATAGGGACATGAAGAGATTTTGAGAGGACTAGCTCCTAATCCATAAAGTGGAAAGAGGGTCTTGGAAGCAATGATATTTTTTTTTCCTTACATCTAATTAATGACTTTCGGTCAATTGCTGTTGTTTCAAAAGATTCTCAGAAGTAGTTTCATGTTAGAGTCCTCTATATATAAATAACTAAGAGACTCTTTCTCTTTTTCTTCATGCATATGTGGTATACTTTCTCCAGGACAGATTTGTTAGTTGTTTTAGCAGTCTATAGTACTTTCAGCATTCTTCACCAGCACTACATCTCAAAACCATAAATTCTTGATGGTCTTCCTTGTTCATTGTCCTGTTCTCAAATGCATATGAGGTGATTGAAAATATGGCTTGTGTTAGGCACACCGTAGTCCTCAATGAGACATCTTTGCTCCTCAGCACTTGAAAGAGGTCTTTTGTAGCTGCCATGCCCAGTGCTATACATTGTCTGATGTCCTGACTGCTGCTTCCATTGGCATTAATTGTAGAACCAAGCAATGTGAAATATTTGACAACTTCAAACTTTTCTCCATTTGTCGTGATGCTGCTTTTAGGTCTAGTTGGGAGAGTTTCTGTTTTCTTTATATTGAGATGCAATCCATACAGCAGACTGTATTCTGCAATATTCATCAGTAAGTACTTCAAGTCATCCTCACTTTCAGCAAGCAATGTTGTGTCGTCAATGTATTGCAGGTTGTTAATGATTCTTCCTCCAATCTTGATGTCATGTTCTTCTTGGTGTAAAGTGGGACCCCCTAACAATAGAAATCTTTCCTGAGATTGAGCTGTGGTCTTGTAAATAACTACGTCATCAATAATAGCCTGTGCAAAGGCCTAGAAACTGACCCTAGCAACACCAAGCTTTCCTTCTTCTGCTTCCACCTTCTCCGCCAGTAAATTCACTCATTCAATAGAAGAAACCATATTCAGCCAATTACCATAAAACTTCCCACTTTAAACTCTAAACCCTCTTTACAACAGAAACACATATCCACATTCCACACAGTGATTCCACCATCACAAAGAAAACAGCAGAGAGACCCAACATACCTGAATCAAAAATAAAATAAAACACACCAGCTTCAACTTTCCAAAATATTAAACCATAAAACTAAGACAAAACAAATCACCATGTAACCAACATCTAGAGACAACCTAAAGAGACAGAGCTCTACCAGATTCCAGGGGCTTAAGAAGAGGTTCTGCTTTCCAGTAACCCCAAGACCTCTCCAGACCTGCATGACTAAAAGGTGCTACATTCCTCTTGTTACTCTCATACCACACACCTGCTTGGTGAACAGAGGTGCAGCCACTCCCCCCACCCACTTTATGGGCCTCCAGGAAATCCATCCCAGTCTGTGTGCTCGGACTGAGCCTGGATGCCCTGCCCTGTCCTCCACTGATTTTTATTTTTTTTTAATTTTTGTTTTTTACTCTTTTTCTTTTTCCTGGTGCTTAGTTTGCTTGTAGTTGTCTGTTTTAAAACTACTATTATTACTAATATTTTGTCCTTTTTACTATTCTTCCTCTCCCAGGTCCAAGTTTAGACTTTTTTTTTCTTTTCCCAGTTCCTGATTAAATTTTTTTTTCCTCTCTCTCTTTTTTCCCTCATGGTTAACCTCATTCTTTGGTGTTGTTTTTGTTTTTGTTTTTTTTATTTTTGCTTTTTTTTTTTTTTTGCATTTTTACCATTTTTTTTCTTCATTATTCTCCTTATCTGCCTTTTATCTGTTAGTACCCTATCCCCAGATATTACAGGTTTTCTTCTTTTCTACACTTTTTCTTTTTTTGGATTACTGTTCCTGTGTGCTTACATGATGTATTTTTTGTCCATGTGCTTTTAGTTTTTTGATGGTTATTCAATTGAAATTTTTGTCTAACTGAGTGGGAGACAGCATGAGTCCCCATAAGATACAA
>NW_006921591.1:12114441-12142011 GCF_000298275.1 Orycteropus afer afer
TGCATCTATATTCATGAGGGATATTGGTCTGTAGTTTTCCTTTTGAGTGATGTCTTTGCCTGGTTTTGGTATCAAAGTTATGCTTGGTTCATAACATGAGTTAGGGAGGATTCCATCCTTTTCTATGTTTTGGAATAATTTGAGTAGGATTATTGTCAGTTCTCTTAATGTTTGGTTGAATTCTCCAGTGAAACTCTCTGAGCCAGGACTTTTTTTGTTGGTAAATTTTTTATGACCTCTTCAATTTTTTTCTTTTGTTATGGATCTGTTCAACTTTTCTGTATCAGTCTGTATTAGTTTAGGTAAGTGATGTGTTTCTAGCAATCTGTCCATTTCTTCCAGATTTTCAAATTTGTTGGAATACAGTTCTTCATAGTATCCTGATATTATCCTGTTTATTTCAGCTGGTTCTGTTGTGATGTCAGTTGTTTCATTTCCTATTTGTGTTATTTGTATTCCCTCTCTTTTTCTTAGTTAAATTTGCCAGTGGTTTGTCAATTTTCTTAATATTTTCAAAAAAACTATTGTTGTTGATTTTTTCTATTTTCTTTCTATTTTCTCTTTCATTGATTTCTGCTAGAATATTATTTCCTTTCTTTTGGTGACTGTAGGCTTTTCTTGCTGTTCTTTTTCTTATCGTTGGAGATGTTGATTTAAAGTGTTGACTTTGGCTCTTTCTTCTGTTTTTATGTGTGCATTTGTTGCTATAAATTGGCCTCTGGTTACTGCTTGTGCTGTGTCCCAAAGATTGTGGTATGTTGTGTTTTCTTTCTCATTTGATTCAAGGAATTTTTGAATTTCATTTTTTTTTATTTCTTCTCTTACCCAGTCTTTTTCAAGGAGGGTGTTGTTCAGTTTCCATGTGTTTTATCTTTTTCCATTGATCTTCCTATTGTTGATTTCTAATTTCATAGCATTATAATCTGAGAAGATGCTTTTCAGTGATTCAATGTTTTTAAATTCATGAAGGCTTGCTTTATGGTCTAACATAGGGTCTATTATGGAGAATATTCCTTATACACTGGAAAAGAATGCATATTGTGCTGTTTTGGGGTAAAGTACTGTGCAGATGTCTATAAGGTCAAGTTTGATGGATTGTATTTTTCAGCTTTTCTGCATCTTTGTTGAGTTTCTTTCTAGTTGTTCTATCTGTGATTGAAAGTTGTGCACTAAAGTCTCCTACTATGACTGTGGACTCATCTATTTGCCTTTTTCAAATCTTTTAAAGTCTGATTTATTTATTTTGGTGCTCTTTCATTGGGTCCTTAGATATTTATTATGGATATATCTTCTTTTTCAATTGATCCTTTAATCATTATATAATGTCCTTCCTTGTCTTGTATGGTGGTTTTTATCTTAAAGTCAATTTGATCAGAAATTAATATTGCCACTTCTGCTCTTTTCTGGTTGCCATTTGCTTGATATATCGCTTTCCAATCTTTGATTTTTAGTCTATTTTTGTCTTTGTCTCAAAGTTGTCTGTCTTGTAGACAGCAGATTGATGGGTTTTATTTTCCTATCCAATTTGCAACTCTCTGTCTCTTAAGTGGCACATTTAATCCATTAACAGTCAATGTAATTATCAACAAGTATGAGTTGATTGCTGTCATTTTGTTATGTGTATTTTCATGGTGTCCCTCATTTCTTTGTTCCATATCATTTTCTGTGCTGAGCTCATTATTTTTATGGATTGTGTTATCATTTCCTTTGTTGCTGTTGTTTTAGTATTTGCTGAATATTTGTGCTTGTCTTCTTTTTTATTTTGATATGAAGGTTTAACAGTTTTCTTTTACTCTGTGGTTTATAATTTTCTCCCTGAATTTAGAACATTCCATTCTATCTTGCAACTCTCTTGACTTCCTTACCATTTAGAAGTTCTGTAACTATACAGAACTTGCCAATTGCTGTCTGTCTCTGGTTGCCTGTTTACAATCTTGTAAGCTTATTTTATTTTGGATATGTCCATAGCTGTGGTTTCTGGGTTATGTCATCTGTGTATTAATGTTTTGTTTTGTTTTGTTTTTTGCTATTTTTGGTTGTCTGTTCAAAGGACTCCTTTCTGTATCTGTTGTAAGATTGTTTTGGTTTTAACAAAATCCCTTAGTTTCTGCTTATGTGGAAATCTCCTAATTTCACCATCATATTTGAAGGAGAATTTTATCAGGTATTTAATTCTTGGTTGGAAATTTTTCTCTTTCAGAGTTATATATATACTATCCCATTGCCTTCTTGCTTACATTGTTTCTGTTGAGAAATGAGAGTTTATTCCTATTGGTTATCCTTTGTAAGTAACTTTTTTTTTCCCCATGCTCTTTTGAGGATTCTTTCTTTGTCTTTGGTTTTGGTGAATTTGATGATGATGTGTCTTGGTGATTTTCTTTTGGGGTCTGTCCTGTTTGGGGTTCGTTGGACTTCCTGTATGGATATGTTCTCCTCTTTCATTATATCAGAGAAGTTGTCCTCCAGCAAATCTTGGATGATTGCTTCCCTAATAAACCCCATAATCTGTGAGTTCTGTGTAGCCACTGTAGTGAATTATCAAACCCAGCAGAGAGGTGGGGGTGCTTTGGGAGGAACAGTTGGTGAAAGGGCTGGAGGGAGGCAGAATGTCTGGCCTTGCATGAATAGGCCTTGGGCTACTGATATTGATTCTGTCTTCCTCTTGTGAGGTTAGAGGAGGTCAGAAGATGTGGCCTCCTTGCCTTTTTAGCAGTTGGTGTCAGAAGCAGTGAGATTCATTGCTGTGGCTCCAGCCTGGTAGGAGCAGGAGACTTTATAAAAGAAAGAAGGAAGCAGCCTGGGAAGTAAAACCTTCGGAGTTTTAGATGGTTACTTTGTTTCGTGTTAACTTTTAAAGCAAATAATTGATCCAGAGACTACAACCAGCCAAAGGCCCAAGGTCATATACATAGAATGGGAAGGTAATCAAGGTGAAGAGATGAACCTAGAATGTCTGTAAAAGGATTATGTGTTTTGGATTATGGTTTATCTGAATGTACTACAGGTACTAAATGTCTCTTTCCTGCTTGTACATTAGAAATGATTATGAGGTGTGGATAACAGAGATTGTGTAAGCCCACCTTCAGTTGATACTTGATTGAATATGTTTAAAACAGGAAATAGATTTTCCCCAGAAGAAACACAGATTTTTGTTTTAAGCCCTGTGTGTAGAGTACCAGGAGTTTAGGTAGAAAACCTGAGCCCCACCCAGTACTACTGAGAGAATGGAAGATTTGAATTTGAAGAGAGGACCTGAAGAGAAAAAAATGACTGTTTAGCTTTTTGAATTCCAAGCAAACAGATAGGCTTTGGGTGCATCAAGGCAGGAAAGTCATGGTCCATGAGAGAAACCCCTTCCAGGACTGAAAGTTAAAGGAAGCCAGTGAGTAGTAAACTTGTATGTTACTGGCTTGTGACCACCTGGGTCCCCCTGAGTGGAAATGGGGGAAGGGCAGCAAAGAAGAAATGGGCTGAGTTTGGTACTCTTTAACTTAGGCCATGTAGGCTGGGGATGAGAGGAAGGGCTGGCTGGTCTAAAGTGCAATGAGTTGTGAGCCTACGGCCATTGAAATAGTCCCTGAGGACTGAAGATGTGAGAGAAGGTACTGCTGGTCTGAAGTGAAGGGAAGAATGTGACTCCCAAACTTGGCAGCTGGTATCCACGACCTAGCTGGGATGGCTAGGGCTGAGCTGACCAGAACTTGACCAAACAAAAAGGAAGATGTTTGACACTGAGCTGGTGTTAAATTGCTGCAATTTCATGGCTTGAGCTTGGCTAGACTTTGCTTGTTTATGGATCCAGATGCCTGAAGTTTCCAAGCAGAACATAAGATTCTCCAGAGAGAAAGGACCATGCTTGTCTCCTCAGAGTACTGGTTTGATAGGAATGGGCAAATTAGAAATTGGGTCTCTAAAATGGGGGGAGATAAAAGCATGAAGTGGCTGGTTTACACTCTTTCATGGATGTGGTTAATATTAAACTGATGGTGAAGGGGATGTTAATTTTTGATGTATAAAAGGAATAATGGCTAGAAAAGCCAGGGAGTGGCCTGCACTGTAGTAAATTACCTAGTGTGGCTTTTCTAGCCATAAGTCTTTGTAAACTCCGTTGTGGAATTTGCTGTGAGCAACTGAGGAGCTCCTGATTGTAAATGTTATCCACCTGGGGTGTGTTTCTGTTGGGTGTGGCACAAAGTAATGTTCTGGGAAGCTTGCACTCTCTGGTGTTTAGAATTCTGATGTTATGATTGGCTAGCTTGGCCACTCTGCCAGACTCAAAAGGAGGCCTCCTAGAGACAGAATTCTCTCTGGCTGCTGGGTGAGAAGGATTTACTGCTGAGAAGGAGCATACTCCTGGGAGACATGTGCTGCTGGGAAAGAGATGCAAGAGATGCACATTGCTGAGAGAGACACCGAGAGACATGCACTTCTGGGAGAGACTGTTGGGTGAGAGACAGCAGGCTGAGAGACACTGAGAGTTTTTCCTGAACTTGAATTGTAATCTGGTGCTTCCCTAATAAATCCCATAATCTGTGAGTTCTGTGTGGCCACTGCAGTGAATTATCAAACCCAGGAGAGAAGTGTGGGTGCTTTGGGAGGAACAGTTGGTAAAAAGGCTGGAGAGAGGCAGCATGTATGGCCTTGCACAAATAGGCCTGTAGGATTCTGTCTTCCTCTTGTGAGGTTAGAGGAGGTCAGAAGATGTGACCTCCTTGCTTTTTATTACTGGTGAAAGGTGTGTCCTCTGGACTCTCCATTTCTGGCTCTAGGGGTCTAATCTGATAAATTCATTCTAACAGGCCAATTTCCCTAAGCCTCCAGATACTTTCTTCTACATTATACCAAGGCAGGTCTGGTACTTCAACTTGATTTAAGGTAGGACACCGCATAACCCATGCTTCAGTAAACCAACCAAATAAACTATTAGATCCTTTCCTAAACTCTCAAGCTGAAACACTGAATGAAGAATATGTACTTAGTGGCCCTAAATCAATAACCTCAGACTGATCCAATGTTACATTCCCAGCACCATTACCTCACACTCTCAATAGCGATTCCCATACATATTCTCCAGGTTTCTGTCTGCATATGTTAGCAAAATCTACTAGGTCTTTTCAGGTGTAGCATACCATCTCAGTCACACTTTGTATTTCACCTTTTAGGGCTCGCCGGCACTTAACTTAATTATAGGTCTAGCAGAAACAATGGGTGGTTGGGGACATTCCTGGGAATATTCAGCAATGTCTCTACCTCAGACAATGACTCAGCAGGAATAGTTGGGTTAATCCCATCAAACTGAGGTGGAAGGGCTAATAGTTTTATAGTAATCCCTCCAGATGGGAGGGATTCAACAGAATTTACAGGCTCCATATCCTCATTGTTCTTACTATCTGCCCATATGTCCCCATTCCAGGTTTCAGGATCCCATTTTTTCCCAATCAATGCTCTGATTTTAACTTCAGACACCATTCTGGGTTGGTAATTTAATTGGCATTGTGATTCAGCCACCCTTACAGTAAGACTCTGGATTTGGTTTTTGGCAATATCAGCTCTGTTACTAGAAGAAATATGGCTTTCTTTCAGAGCACAATGGAAACATTGAGGTCTTTTATGTGGCACTTGAGCTGTGACTCAGCAGCCCTAAACTCATCTTGCTCTTTTACCACTTTGTCTAGCATAATTAGAACCAACCAACCAGCTTCCTTATACTCCTCATGCTGACAAAATTGCAAAAAAGTATCAAATATGCAATCACCTAGAGCCTCACTTTTCAAAAGTACTTCATCTATTGGTGGTGTTATTTTGCATATCAATGTTGCCACCTCATGCCCTGGATTAGCAGGGCTCTCTTTACTAATGGAGTCATGGTCTCCAGTGCCTTCATAATTAATCAAGTTGGAAAACCAAAACAGAATCGATGAGAACCAATTTAAGAAGCCCATCCTTATGATTTTGTCCCTCTAGAACCACTCCTGGTACCAAATGTGTTAGGTTGGATTCTCTAGAGAAGCAAAACCAGTAAAGCTTATATATACATATAGAGAAAGAGAATTTTATCTTAGGAAAATGGCTCTCACACTTATAGAAGCTGGCGAGTCCCAAGTTTTTGGAGCAAACATCAAGCTGGAGGTTTTTCCTGACTCATGCAGCTGCATGGGCTGACGAGCTCAAAGTTGGCAGGCAGTATACCAGCTGTTGACTCCAATGAATGATGAATCTAAGATCTCCAGGCCATATGGTGGATTCTTCACTCACGGACAGTTGTAGGTAGCACAACAGGATCCTGATACACAGAAGAGTGTCTCTTTTCCCAAGGTGTCCATAAATATATTGGAAGCAGGCCACACCCCTAGGGAAACTCCCTTTCAATGGATTAGCTGCTCAAAACATATACATCTGATCCCATCATGGGAATAACCCACATCATAATTGCTAAAACCACACAGAATTGTGATCAGCCAAGTTGACACACAGCTCCAACTAACATAGTTAGTAAGGGTGTGGAGATACTAGAACCCTCATACACTGCTGGTGGGACAATAAAATGGTACAATTACTGTGGAAAAGGGTATAGAACATCCTTAAAAAGTTAGAAATATCCTATGATCTAGCAATCCCACTACTGGGTATATATCCAACAGAAACAAGAGCCATGACATGGATAGATATATGCACACCCATGTTCAACTCAGCACTATTCACAATAGCAAAAAGTTGGAAACAATTAAATGCACACCAAGGAATGAATGTATAAATAAACTATGGTACATACACAATTGAATACCAAATGATGTTAAAGAATAATGAAGAATCTGCAAAACATCTCATAATGTGAATGAACCTAGAGGACATATGGTGAGTGAAATTAGTCAATCACAAAAGGACAAATATTGTATCAGACTACTATTCTAAAAAGTTAAGAAAAGACTTTCACATGGAAAGAAACATTTTTTGATGATTACCAAGAATGGGAGAGTAAGGAAAGTTAAATCAGTAACTAGAGGGCATATGGGAGGTCTGGTAGCATAGTGCCTAAGGTATTTGAGTACTAACCAGAGGCTGGCAGTTCAAACCCACCAGCCACTGCTTGGAAGGAAGGTCGGGCAATCTACTTCCATAGTGATACTCCCTTGGAAACCCAAGGAGGGATTGCTATGAGTCAGGTCCAACTTGACAGCACATAACAACTACAACAGAGGGCATATATACATATATTAACTAAGTTAAAGAAAGTTAATATATATTATGAGGGAGGTCTGTACAAAATTATCAAAGCAAGACACTGGAAGTTGCACAAGGGTTAAAGGTAACAGAGGTAAATACTATTTGTATACAAAAATCTGCAATAAGAGTAACAACAATAATCTATGAGTGGATACATAGACATGCAAGCTGAACAAGTGTGGGAAGGCAAATGGGACTATATCCATGAATATGTATAGGTTTGACAGAGGATATTTCTACATATGTATTTATATGTGCTGCAAATATATCCATCAATATAGTAGAACACACAGCAGGGAAAGTTATGAAAACTTGTTAGCCATAATCAAATACCCTGAAAGAATGAGTTGCTGGGCCTGGGAGTTCAGGATCATAGTCTTGGAGGACATTAAGGTCAACTGGTGTAATTCGGTCCACAAAGAAAATATTCTGTGTTCTACTGTAGGTGAGCAACAACTGGGTCTTAAAAGCTTCTATGTGGACATCTGAGATGCAACTATTGGTCTCTCCCCACTGGAGCAAAGAAGAAAATAATCAAAGTCACATAGAAACAATTAGTCCAAATGACTAATGGATCATGGCAACCTCAGCCTCCATTACTCTGAGACCAGAAGAACTAAATTATGTCCAGGTAAAACTACTGACTGCTCTGAAAGGGAGCACAATGGAAGGTCCTAGATAGACTGGAACAAAACTCAAAATCATAAAAAAAGACAAAGTTTATTGGTTAGATAGAGACTGGTGGAATCCCCGAGACTATGGCCCTTAAATACACATAAGTCTGGCACTGAACTCACTTCCATGGCTCAACTTTCAGCCAAAGAGTAGGCAGGACTTTAAGGTGAACGATAATACCAATGTGGTATGAATTCCTTAGAACAATCAACCTTTCAGGATCAAAAGGACAGCATTTGCCCACAGACAAATTTTAGAAGGCAGGAAGAGATAGGAAAGAAGGACAAATGGAAATGCAAAACACAGGGGGGAAATGGGATGGATACTGAAAATTGCAATAAATGGCGTGAAACAAAATGTGCATGAATTGTTGAATGGACAACTGATTTTCTCTGTAAACCCAAGTCACAAATAAATGTTAACCCAAAAATAGGAAACCCTATGGAGCATAGTTCTACTCTGATACACATGGGGTTGCAGTAAGTCAGAGTCAGTTTCATAGCAAACTGGTTTTGCATCCAATCCAAAAACCTAGAAGTCATCTGGACTCTTCCCTCTGCCCTCTCATCCGTCACCAATTCCTCACTCTTTCTTCTCTCCAGTGGGTCACAACGTCCCATCCCCACTGTCCCTGATTTAGGAGACACCCCTCACATTTCTCCTCACCCAGTCTCTTTTCCACACTGTTGCTAGAATGCTCTTTCTATGTGCAAATACAGTCAGTTCAATCTCTTACTTAAAATTCTCCATGCCCTCAAAAGTTTAAAAAAAAAAGAAAGAAAAGTGTGAATACTGTTTATATGAAAAACTAGCAGCAATATAAAATGTGGTTAACTTAGTTAAATAATGAGTTGCAACTCTGAATATGCTTTAGAATAATTTACGTACACACATAAAAATAGCCTATTGTTGACCAATAAAATATTGTTATTTTAGACAAAATAAACAGTCCATTGACATAGTTCATGCCATACAGTTCTTAGATTTTCACATGAAGATACACATATATGTCACAGATATGTTTATTAATTGTATGACATGATAATTATTTATTATTCATTAAGCGCAAGTAGATCATCACAAAGATCTAAGAAAAAAAAATCATTATGAAATCCTAACTGAAACATATTTGGGCATTCTTTTCAAACCACAGTAAACAAAGTCTGACATCTTATCCACACCACTGCCACTGCTTCTTGTTGACACAGTTAGGAAAAAAAAAAAAAATTTTCTATGCCCTCCCATAACTTTTGGGATAAAATTTTAAACTATGAATTTAGCGATTTAGACCTGTCCTTATCTAATCCCTACTTGGTTCCCCAACCTCACTTTTCAGCAGCTTCCTCTGCCCCTCTATACAAGTACACTTCCCTCCCCTCAGTAACTGCTTAATTCGACCCTGACAATGCTTTGCTATGACACAGCCTATGCCTTTTCACAAGCCAATGTAACTGCCAGTCTTATCAATTGGTGTTCCGCTGTATGAGGTGGGACAGTATGGAGCTATACCAACTTCAAACCTGTGTACACGGCACCACCTGAGAACTCTGAGACATAGAGCCATTGGATCTTCTGAGATCACACACTAGGAACAATGGTCATATACACATTGTTTTGTTCAGCTACTGATCCTCTGGCACCTGTCCTATTTCTCTTTGTAATAAAGAGGAAGTTAATTGAGCAAAAGGGCATCAAATATCCTTGCTAACAGGATTGTCATGTGCCTAACATTTATAGAGCACATATGTCAGAAAAATTAATTGTGCTCATGAGGAACCTGTACATAGACCAAGAAGGATACTGCATGGTTTAAAATCAGGAAGGGTGTGCATCAGAGTTGTATCCTTTCATCATACTTATTCAATCTGTATACCAAGCAAATAATCTGAGAAGCTGGACTATATGAAGAAGAACGTGGCATCAGGATTGGAGGAAGACTCACTAACAACCTGCGATATGCAGATGACACCACCCTGCTTGGTGAAAGTGCAGATGTCTTGAAGAACTTACAGATGAAAACCAAAGATTAATCTTCAGTTGGATTACACCTCAACATAAAGAAAACAAAAATCCTCACAAATGGACCGATAACCAACGTCACAATAAAAGGAGAAAAGATAGAATGTTGTCAAAGATTTTATTTTACTTGAATCCACATCAACAACCATGGAAATAGCAGTCAAGAAAAAGCTGGGCAAATCCACTGCAAAAGACCTCTTTAAAGTGTTGAAGAGTAATGATGTCACTTTGAAGACCAAAGTGCACCTACCCCAATGATGACATTTTCAGTCACCTCATATGCATGTGAAAGCTAGACAATGAATAAAGAAGACCAAGGCTTCATAGAAAGAGGGGACAGAGGGTGAATGATAAGTGACCAAAAACTGGCAAACTTCATTGTTTGGAGGAACAATGAAGTCGAGTCAATCTTAATTGAAGGTGACTCCACGAACAATGGAACAAATTGCAGACCAGTAGCATAGTGGCTAAGACACTTGCCTGCTAACCAGACGGCTGGCGGTTTCAAACCCACCAGCCACTCCTCGAAAGGAAGGTTGGGCAATCCTACTTCCGTAGTGATACTGCCTCGGAAACCCAAGGAGGGGTCGCTATGAGTCAGGGCCGACTCGACGGCACATAACAACAACAACAACAACACTGCATCATCCACATGATCAGTGTGGTTCAGACTGTTGGATTCACGGAATTTTCATTGGCTGACTTTCTCAGTAGTAGATTGCCAGGCCTTTCTTCCTAATTTGTCTGAGTATGGAGGCTCCACTGAAATCTGTTAAGCATCAGAGCAGCAGCAAACCTCCAGTGACAGATGGGTGGTGGCTGTGCAAGAGGTGCATTGGCTGGGAAGTGAAACCCAGTTTCCTGCTTGGAAGGTAAGAATTCTATCACTGAACCACCAAGCCTCATGAAACCAGTTATCATCAAGTTAATGCTGACTCCTGGCCTCCAGCTGTGTCAGAGTGGAAGTGTACTCCATAGGATTTTCAATGACTGATTTTTGGAAGTAGATTGCCAGGTCTTTATTCCATGACATATCTGGGTGGACTCAAAGCTACAACCTCTGAGTTAGCAACTGAATACATTAACCATTTATACCACCTAGGGATTACTAATGTTTACTACCATATCCTTATTAAATTCAGGTGTAAATTTGTCTATGAGCTCCTTCACAAAGCAACAAAGATGGAGATGAGGTCCTTCTACTTAAAATGAGGTACACAGCAGACAAAAGTGGCTAGAGAGACCCAGAGCAAAGTATTTCCCGGGAAAAGACATCTGAGTAGACCACAAAGGTAAGAGCAATGGAGGACTAAGAAAGAAGGTAGCGGAAGGAAGGAGGCGGGTAACACACAGAAAGGGAGAGACAGAGACCTGAAGAAGCCCTCAGGAGAAGAGTCCTTCCTCTCCTGTTCACTCAGGGTTGCTCTAGGTAGCACTCACACCCTATATTAGGCTTTGCAACAATTCAACTGAACAATGTAGATTTCTGTCCAGAAAAACAAAAAAGAAAAAGAAGCATCCTTAAAGTATTAAATTTACCAATACAATAAAAATACATGTGATTGCTTCTCCCTCCTCAGTAGTGCTATTACCTATTCTGTTTTCTCCAAGCTTCCACTCCCAATCTTCCACATCACCATCTAGAAAAACTATTTTAATATTGCTGTAGGCACAGTTTGACCTTTAAATAGCATTATTTAATATTAATGGCATAGCAGGAAAGCAGCCTACTGACAGGTGTTATACAAGGCAGACCAAATAGGACACTAAATCTGCAAGCGGCTTTGAAACTCCCATTAGAGATAATGAGGTATAGGCATGGATTTCCACACATTGCCCAGTGCAGGTCGACTCCTCTCCACATTCAGTCAGAATAAATTAACTGAACATTGTGTTTGAAGGGAAAGAAAGCATCACTCTGCCTTCAAAATGTCATTTAATGACTTTTGCAGCTCCCTGACAAAGGGCCTGTTTGTTTCTCAGACCAAAGAATGAAGGCCACATTCCCTGCATGGGTAGGATTCTGCACAGACGGATGAGAACAGACCTTTCTACCTGTCCCCTGGCTGTCTCAACATCACCAGGGGCTGCCCAGTCACTCTCCAGTTCTCTTGAATCATTAGGCTGAACTGAGACACCACAGGCTACAATAACTTATTCTTTCCAAAGCATCCATTGAACTGAGGGCACCTCAGCTTCATTCCCTATGCTCTAGGCCAGAGTTTCTCAAACAATAACAATAATAATCTATTCTGGCTCTTGGTGACCTCATGATTCCATAGAGTTTTCTGGAATTTTACAAAACCAAATCATCAGTCAGGTCTTTCTCCTTGGTGCCACTGAATGAGTGCAATTTGCTAACCTTTATAGTAGTAGTAGTTAGTAGCCAAGTGCAAACTCTGCACTACCCAGGAATCTTCTCAAATGTAGCACTATTGTTTTTGGGGCTGGAGAAATTCATGCTGTTGTGGGCTGTCAATAGCACTCCCTGCTCCAATTGTGACAACGAAAGTTATCTCTAAACACAGCCAAATATCCACTGGAGGTAGGCGGGGGGGCATTAGATACCTTAGTGTCCCCCTGTTTCTCGAAACTAGTTAGATCCCTCATTTCAGACTCCAACAGCCTGGACACCATGATCATTGATTAAAGTTGGCATATGTCTAATCCTCTCTAATCAGAAAACTAGCAATTCAAAACCACCAGGCACTCCTCAGAAGGAAGACTTGGGTAATCTACTTCCATAGAGATACTGCCTCAGAATCTCAAGAAAGGGTCTCTATGAGTCTAATTGACTTGATGGCAGTGAGCTTGGGTTTTTCTTTTTTTTTTTTTACTTTGTCTTTTTATCTATCTATCTATTGGCGGCACATAACAACAACAACAATCTATTTATTTATTTATTTTGGGTTTAGTAGCATAGTGCCTAAGGCACTTGACTGCTAACCAGAAGGCTGGCGGTTCAAACCCACCAGCCACTCCTCAGAAGGAAGGTTGGGAAATCTACTTCTGTAGTGATAACCACCTCGGAAACCCAAGGAGGGGTCGCTATGTGTCGGGTCTGACTCGAGGGCAGTGTGTTTGGTTTTCGGTTTGGTGAGTCTTTCAGAATATGCTAGAAGAAACACATCTTGACTATCACAATGGAACCTAAGGTTAACCATTATCTTCATATGCTTCTTCCCACAAACCAAACCTTCACTGAGGTCAATATTTCCCAAGTGTGACCCTCAAATCAAAAGTACCACCAGCATTGAGGAGTGTTAGAAATGAAGATTCTTAGACTGCACCCCAAAAAAATTTTTAAAAAACCACAAAACAAAATCCTTTGCTCTCAAATTGATTCTGACCCATGGAGACCCCATGTGTTACAGAATAGAACTGAACTCCACAGGATTTTCTTGGCTATAATCTTTACACAAGGTCTTTTTCCTGCTGTGCCATTGTTGTTGTTGTTGTTATGTGCCATCCAGTCAGACCAATTCATAGTGAACCCTCCTTGGGTTTCCGAGGCGGTATCACTACTGAAGTAGATTGCCCAACCTTCCTTTTGAGGAGTGGCTGGTGGGTTTGAACGGCCAGCCTTCTGGTTAGCAGCTATTGGGTGGGTTCAAAACACCAAACTTTAAGAGCTGGTCATAAAACAACCCAGACTTAGTGAATCAGACTCTGAGTAGGGTCCAGCCATCTGGGTCTAACAAAAGCACCAAACCCTAATTCATGATACTGCTCATTTTCTATCCTACCAAACTGAATCCAATGCTCTTTGCATAGAGTAGTATTAACATTATTCACACTGCCAATATTGATTGTAGGTGGATTAGAAAAGAACAGTGCAAAATCAATAGAGTTGTAGTCTCTCTTTCTCCCTTGAAAGTCATGAACTATATAAGAATTGGGCTGACATCCCCTAAATCTAAAAAATTCAGAATTATGAGCATCTTGGCACTTTGTCTTTATCCCTCATGTATATGCATTATTAGAGAACATATGTTGTTTGATCAAAATATAACATTAATGGGTAATGTTCACAAGCACTGGCAAATATCTCACTTACAAGCTGCCATAGTTAATTATCTGTAAAAATATAAATACTCACATTTGGCCAACTTGCTTGTCACTACTCCCTTTGTATCTCTTCCATAAATGATAGCCACAGCCAGGCGTCCTGTTGCTCATTCATACAAAGCTCTCACAGACTTCACTGGTTTAAAAGAAAAAAAGTCTGACAACAAATCTCCATGAGTTAATATGGGAAAGAAGGCCAGAGCATGTGAGGAGACTCAGGGACTCTCACAGAGAGCAGTGTGAGAGAAAGATAGACAGGGGCTGGCATCACTTTGTAAGCACCAGAGCTAAAAGGTGTCCATTAAGCATAGGCAGAGTCTGAAGTCAGACTACCTGAAGTCAAATTCCAACTGTTATCCCAGGTCCCCTTTTTATAAAAAGGGGATAATAATTCCTCACAGAATTGTGGAGGATTAAATGAAATCATCCAAGTAAAGCTCTTAGTTCACAGCCTGGCATAACAACATGTTCAGTGCACTTCAACTATTTTATTATATTTTGGTTATTGCCAAAAATAAAATCATTTGTATCACTCTATCATTCTCAATCTGAGATGCGTTAATGTGACTAGATATCTGTCTTAATTAGATATCAGTGGTTCAAAAACCACCAGCCTCTCCATAGAAGGAAGATAGGGCAATGAGTATGGTTTGGTTTTTTGGTGGGTTTTTGTTGTTGTTGTTGTTGTTTTGAGGCCTATAACACAAATACTCAAGTGGGTGGCTTTAAAAAAATTTCATTCTCTCACAGTTCTGAAGGATAAAAGTCCGTTATCAAAGTGATAGCCATGTCGATTCCTTTTGTGAGCTTCTCTCCTAGTTTCAAGTGTCTGTCATTGCTCTTTGATGTTCTTTTGCTTGTAGATGTTCACATGTTGTCTGTCTTCCTGTATATGTGTGTCTCTGTGTCTGTTCTGGTCTTCTTATAACTCAGAAATGATTAGGCTTAGAATCTACCCCATATTAGTATGACCCAATTGATTGAATGATTATATTAATTCAGATTGCATTAGAATAGATGAAACACAGTGTTAAGCACTCAGCTGTGAACTGAAAGGTCAGTGGTTCAAACCCACCAGCCACTCTGCAAGAAAAGATGTAGCAGTCTGCTTCCATAAAAATTGCCAGCCTTGGAAAACATATGAGGCAGTTCTACTCTGTTCTATATGGTCACTGTGAGTGGGAATCAACTCAATGGCAATGTGTCCAAGGAAAGACATTATATTGCATTACATCACAGTATAGTACAGCACATAATCTGTTTACTCAAGGCCAATTGATTTAATCATGTGTAACTACTCCCTGACAGAACTATACTAGTGTTTGGTTATGGTAACCATAACCTTGCCAGGTTGACACATAAAATTATGCACCATAGCATCCTGTGCCTAACACAAAGTATGCCCCTTTTGAGTCACTCACTCTCTCTCAAAGAACTTTTTGAGCACTGTTCTAAGAGTTTTATGTGTTTTATTTAATTCTCACAATTATGTCATTGAGATGAAACACAGAAGTTAAGTAATTTAACCAACTAACACAGTCAGTAAGAGGAAGAGCCATGATTTAAATCCCAAGAGTTAACCACAACATTTATAAATATTTAAATATTTATTTAATGTATATTTATTGATTAGATGGATAAACTCTTAAAATGCAAATATACCTGAGAAAGGTAAACTCAATCATTAACACCATAGCAACAAATAATGTTTTTAGTCAAACACTACGGGTTTGGAAAATAGCAAGCATAGTTCTAAATAATTAGACAGTGGCCTAGGCAAATGTCACTGTATTTAAAGAGGAAAGCAAAAAGTACAGAGCTCTTGGGTATACTTACTAGAAGTGAAGCCTTCAGAATCAGACTGAGCTGAACAGTTACTTAAAATTTCAGATTTTCAGTTTCCTCATTTAAAAATTGGATTTAAAAATACCTAGCTCAACTATTTAAGAGTACATAGCTCAACCATAGTCCCAGGGGACATCAAGCTCAATTGGCATAACATACTACACAAAACATTGTTCCACACCCTACTTTGGCAAGTAGCAACTGGGATCTTAAGACCTTAAAAGCAGCCATTTAGATGAAACAATGGGTCTCTCCTTGTCCAGAGCAAAGAAGAATGAAGAAAACCAAAGATTCATGGAAACAATTAATCCTAGTGACTGGTACACCATGCGATCTGCAGCCTATATGACTATAAGACCAGAACTAGATGGTGCCCAGCTACCAGTCAACCACTTAGAAGGGGATCTATGTAGGAGATCCTGGATAGAAAGGAGGAACAATGTGGAACAAAACTCAAAATCTTTTGGAAAGAAAAAGGGGGGAGGATGGGACCAGTTTCGCTGGTCTGATAGAGCCTGGCGGAACAACTGAGACTATGGCCCCTAGCTGCCCTTTGGGTCTGGAATTGAACCCAAACCTGTGGCTTCCAACCAAACAAGAGACAGACATATGAGCTGAACATTTACCCTTGGATACACTCCTTGGAGAGAATAATCATGGGAGAAAGAAGGGCTGTTTATGCACAGGGAGACAACTCAGGGGGCAGGAGTGCATGGAGGGATGGACACAGGGAAGAGGTAATGGAGGAAATGAGAGGGGAGCTGTTGCATTGGGGTAAATTGTAGTCCATGTCATGAGATAAAGTGTATGTGAACTGCTGTATGGAAAGTGAATTTGCTCTGTAAACTTTCACCCAAATCACAACTAAAAAATAAATAAATAAAAATACCCAGCTCATGGACTTGCTGTGAATATCAAATGTAGACTCCACCATGTGGCACATAGCAGTCAATCAATCAATGTTGGTCCCTAAAAAAATGTTCTGTCCCTGGGAGGTAACCTAGGATGTGTGTCCCAATGATCAAGGGCATCAGGAAGACATGGACTAACTGAGTCTGGAGTATTTTTCCCAACATGAGAACAATGACAGCTGAGAAGGGATTGAGGGGTATCAAGACTGACCTGGGTCAGCCTTCTGAAAAAATTCATAATCTGGACTAATGCACTCTATGGACTAAATTTATGGCAGAAGTGAATCTCACTCTCTCAAAACCAGCATTTAAAACATGTGTTCTTTTTTGAAAAGAATTAATGATGCACACTCCTTAGAACAATCAATCGTGGGAGATCAGAAGGGCAGTATTTGCACAGGGAGATAGCTCAGAGGGCAGGAATGCATAGGAAAGAAGGACACAGGAAAAGGTAACCACAATGAGGAAGTGGGGAGAGAGATGTTACATTATGGGGATTGCAATCAATGTCATTAAACAAAATGTGTATGAACTGCTATATGGAAAATGAATTTGCTCTGTAAACTTTTACCCAAATGACAATAAACAAATTTAAAAGACAAAGAGAAAAGAATTGATGACGTTATTTGGGGATGAGTGACTGGGATTAGCAGCTTTGTTTTCTAACCTTCCACAGACACAAGACATAAATCTTCATCAGTAAAGACTATCAGCAGGAGTTCTCCGTATAAAGTCATGAAAATATATGCCAAGATAGTGGTTTGTTCATGTGCTAGTGTAATATACTGCAGGTCAAGGCAGAAATAAGTCTTTTTAAGATAGAACACTGTAGGAAATTTGCTTATCTGCACTTTAGACACCAAAATTTTGACTGAAAAATCAGATGAAGACTACCTAATCAGGGCACTGGAATATAACCCTATACGTAATGCCTAGAGAGGAGCCCTAGTGCATAGTGGTTAAAGCCCCCGGCCACTAACTGAAAGATTAGCAATTTGAACCTGCTAGCCACTCTGTAGGAAAAAGATGTAGCAATCTGCTTCCATAAATATTTCCAGCCTTGGAAATCCTATGTGGCAGTTCTACTCTGTCTGACAGGGTTGCTATAGTTGGTTGGAATCAACTATTGCAGTGGGTTATAATGCCTAGAGGTCTTCACTGAAAATGACGTTATAAAAACTATAAAGGAATTTATTAAACTATGGGTCCCACACTCAGCAGAAACATTTTAACATATTCATGAGTATCCAATGAACCACAAAGAGAAATGGGCTCTGATATCTATCTCCATTTCATTCTTACCAAAAGACTAATAATAATTCTGATATGTATGAGTCACTCAATAAAGATTTGTCAAATGTTTAACAAAACTATGTAGCTGAAAATATAGTTCAAGACTTGATTCTGTGTAAGGGATTGTTTTAGATTTTGCTTTAGATCTTTTGTGAGGAATCATGAGGCAATATGAGAATTTGTTCAGATGTGTTCAAGTCATCAACTTACATCCAATACACCTTGAAAAAATTAACTAATAAATGGCAACACTCTTTGCTTGTTTGCTGATCTGAGAACTGGCCACATACTATTGTAGTTCTCCATCTCTCTAAACTACGTGATATGTATTCTCCTTATAAGCTATATTTTCTCTGAGTAGTTAGCTCCTCTGCAGGCTGAAACAACAAGATGGATACTTTCTATCTGGCATGCAACATAAAGCTGATATTCTGGTGCATAGGACCCTAGTCATTCTCATGTGGCACGATTTGACAGCTTTCCAATCTGATCCAGAAATATCGTATTCCTGAATAATTGTTTCATAGAGTGTGGGTTCCATATGCACACCAAGGCACCAGTGAGGTTCCAGAGAGTCTTTATAGAGCTACCGTCACTACTGGAGCCCTATTCTAGGAGAGAGAAACTAAATAAATAGAAGTCAACATCCTCAGTTTGAAAAGAGAGCATTTACATAGGCAAGTACACATACATACACACACAAACGAAAAGAACATCACAAACAAATGTGTGAATAAGGGCAAGTTCTCGTAGTGAATCCCAGGTATATACCAAGTCAAAGAATTAAGCAGAAAAGTATTGGTGTCAATAATAGTTTATGATGGCAGAGGTAATGAAGAATGAAGATTAGAAGGCAGGATTCCAGAAAAAATTAAAGACAGAAAAACATGTAAATGCTTGGAACTGACGAATTAAATGTTGAATTGGTCATCTAGTTTTATTTTTCAATATAAAGTTGATAAGAAGATACAAATTACTCTCACCTTATGAAAATATCTTTATCCCAGCAAATGCTTGGAGTCTAATCTGATTCCTAAAGGACCCCACCTTTTCCTGTAATCTTCTTCAGTAAGCAACGATGTTGTTGTTGTTATATGCCATCGAGTCTGACCTGAGTCATAGCAACCCCTCCTTGGGTTTCCGAGGCAGTTATCACTAGGGAAGTAGATTGCACGATAGAGGTCCATTAATCTCCAAAAGGCTATTCTACTTGATCCATGCTGGCTGGACATAACTCAGGTTTTCATGTTATTTGTCCTTATGAGCAGAAGTTTCAAAAATTTAGACAAGGCTATTGTTACATTATCCCCAGGTCGTTCAATATCAAGCTTACATCAAGCCAAGCTATGTTAAGAGGACACAACATGAAGTATGAAGAAAATCAGAATATAAAGGTTTTAGCTTAACCAGGAATTAACTGCTAACCAGAAGGCTGGTGGTTCAAACCCACCAGCCACTCCTTGGAAGGAAGGTTGGGCAATCTACTTCCATAGTGATCCCGCCTCGGAAACCCAAGGAGGGGTCGCTATGAGTCTGTCCGGCTCAACGGCACATAACAACAACAATGTTGGTAGGTCATTTAACTTCTTTAAGCCTAGTTTTCCTCCCTAATTAAATGAGAAGTCTTCAACTAGATCAGAAGCTGGTAAACTACAGCTTGCAGGTCAGCCATGCCTATTTGTAAAGTTTTATTAAACACACCCGGGCTCATTTGTTTGCATGTTGTCTAGGGCTGCTTTTAAGTTAACAGCACAGCTGAGTAGCTGTGACAGAGACCATATGGTCCGCAAAGCCAAAAATAATTGCTATCTGGCCCTCTAAGAAAAAAATTATCAGTCCTTGAACTAGATGATCTTTTGGGCTCCTTCCAGGTCTAAAATTATATGTTTCTAACATATTGAAAAAGAAGACCGTATTAATAAATAATAATTCAGAACTCCTAAGAGTTGCAAATTGCAGATAATTTGATCCAACTAATTTAACGATGAGAGAATTTATTAGTGTTATAAATTGAGTTAAAGGAGCTCTGGTGGTATAGTGGTTAAGGCATTTGACTGTTAATCAAAATGTGGGTGGTTTGAACCTACCAGCTACTCTGCAGAAGAAAGATGAAGCAGTCTGTTTCTGTAAAGATTTATAGCTTTGGAAACCCAATGGGGGTCACTATGAGTCAGCATTGACTTAATAGCAGTGACTTTGTTTAGTTTTGTTTTGTTTTGTTTTTTGGTTTTAAAATGAGTTATGTTCTTCCAAAAGTTTATATTGAAGTCCTGTAAATAAGACCCTGCTTGAAAAACAGCTTTTTTTGTTATGCTAATGAAGCCATAACACAGTAGGGAGGGTCCTAAACCTATCACATTCTGAGTGGTCTTCCTTCTGAGGAGTGGCTGGTAAGTTTGAACCACCAGTCTTCTGGTTAGCAGTCAAGTGCCTTAGGCACTACACCACCAGAGCTCCCATTCTGAGTGGTGTCTTATGAAAAAACAGAATAGACATAAACTTACACAGGGGAAAACCATGTGAGGAATCTTCTATAAGCCAAGAAATACCCAGGGCTGCCAACAAGAAAGAATCTTCCTCTAGAGGAGGATACCAAAATTTGTTCTTCTAGCCTTCAAAATAAGGAGATAATAAATTTCTATTCTTTGATGCCCTGCACTTGTAGTATTTGTGTTACAGTAGCACTTGGTAACTAAGATAGTTGGATTAAATAAATTTAAGAGTCCAGGGATAGCTCTGGTGGCATAGTGCCTTAGGAACTTGACTGCTAACCAGAAGGCTGGCTATTCAAATCCACCAACCACTCCTTGGAAGATTGGGCAATCTATTTCCATAGAGATACCGCCTCAGAAACCCAAGGAGGGATCACTATGAGTCGGAAACAACTGGACAGCAATGAGTTTGTTTTTTTGTTTGTTTGTTTGTTTTTTGGTTTGGGATAAAATCAACTTAATTTGGGCTTTTTTTTTTCAGGACCCAAACAGTGTCACCAGGAACCAAATCTCAACTTCACTTTCTCTTTAAATGACTTCTTTCTCAGGCTCCCCAGGATCAAGCCCTACAGCTTACATTCCCTTTAATATAATGTGTTGTTGTTATTGTCATGTGCCGTCGAGTCAGACCCGACTCATAGCGACCCCTCCTTGGGTTTCCGAGGCAGTATCACTACGGAAGTAGATTGCCCCATCTTCCTTCCAAGGAGTGGCTGGTGGATTTGAACCGCCAGCCTTCTGGTTAGCAGTCAAGTGCCTTAGCCACTATGCTACCAGAGCTCCCAATATAATGTGTAGTCCAGAGGAAAAGAGAGAATCGACCTCCCATAATATTGTACTTACAGTCCTTGATTAGGAACTCATAGATCCCAACAGACCTAATGTGGGTCTTGGACCTGTTCCTGAAGCAATCACCATAGCCAGGAAGATAGAATGCAAGGATTCTTACATCCTTTCATGATGGAGCATATATCATGTGATGCACCCTAGAACCTGGATTCATTTACCGAAAACACATCAGTTGAGGATAGAAGATCAGGTTGCTCTTGCCACAGAAAAGACATTTTTGCTTGGCACAAAAGCCATGCACTTTCCCTGTGAGAGTATAGTAATCTTTCAAGCCAGCAGAAAATTTCTTTGAAACTTTGGGAATTACATATATTATATACTAGATATTAACTGAGAAAAAAAAATAGTTGAAGCAACATAATCAGTAGAGAAAGTAAAGAATATGGAAAGTTAAAATGATATTAGTAATCACACACTAAAATTTTAAGTTCATGATGACTTTTTTTAATGAGGGCAAGTGGTAGGTCAGTGAAATGACAAATCTTGTTAATTGTTTTAAGTTCCGCAGGGATTTGAAAGCAATATTCTTGAAGAAAATCAAACATTTGCATGGTGATTTTATTTCCTTCAGATATTTCTTCTCAAGAATACTTGTTCCTGCTATTTGCTGCTGAGAGTTATTGAGAGATTTGAAAGGCACAGGTTCTAAATAGGCCAGTGAGAGGGCCCCAGAGATGCAGATAATATTTGATTTGATGGTGAAGCTTTTATCTAGGGCCCAGATGCTCCCGAGAACAATTCTGTATGTCAGTCATAGAGAGGAACACCAGTCCACAGGCCCAGAGTGTAGGTGTCTTAGCCTGGGTTCTCTAGAGAACAAAAACCAGTGAAGCTTATAGAGTGAGAGAATGAAAAAAAAATTAAATGTGTGTGTGTGTGTGTGTATATATATATATATTTAAAGAGCTTATTTTACATTCAACATTATGTATACATTTAGTTTCACTCCCCATTTACCATGTCCAACCCTAACCCAGTCTCATCCCCTCCCTACCCTGTAACCCTCCCTCTGTGCCCCTCATATTTATGCACTCCTATTTGTCCTGCATTTCCTCAATTTGAATGCTGGTCCCCATGGTCTATTGCTCTAAGAGATGTATTACCATAGAGTATGTAGGTGTGTCATCTTTGGTTGAGTGTTCTGCATGTACATCTTGTTAACTATTGGGCTGAGTACCAGCCCCTGGAGGTGTGTTTTATTCCAGGCACAGAATGTATTCCAGAGCCATAGTATTTGGGGTCTCATCAGATTTAATCTGACCAGTAATTCTGGTCATTATTCAGTTTTTGGATTTTGTTCCACGTTTTTCCTCCCATTCTATCCAAGATCTCCAGATTTGATCCTTTCCTGAGTGGTTGGCATTGGTAGCCCAGCACCATCTAGTTCCTCTTGTCTCAAGGGCCATCATGTCCTATGGTTGATTGCTTCCAAATGCTCTTGTTTTTGTTTTGTTTTGTTTTGTTTTGCATTCTTCTTCGATTCTGACCCTAGAAGACTGTTAGCTGCATCTTAAATGGCCGCTTGAGAGCTTTTAAGACCCCAGTCAGTATAACCAATGCAGGATGCGGATCAAGGTTTTTATGTATTTTGTTGTGCCATTTGAGTCTGGTGTCCCCCAGTACTATGGTCCTGAGATGATAAATCTGTTAGATCTCTCTCTCATAGTCTGGGTGTCTGTGAGGGATTACTCTGTGTCTGTCTTCTATTATTTCTGCAGGTATTTTGTATCACTGGTATCTGTGCAAGATTAGCCTCAGCTGAATCTATCCTTGGTCTAGAGTATACTTCTGTTCACTGACCCCCATCTGATTCTCTCGGGTGTTTATGTGTTTATCTGTAGTCTCGTGTTTGGTGTTAATAGTAATGCAGTATTGTGAACACATTGGTTGGTATTAGCATCTTTTATCTATCTCTTATGTGTACAAACTCTTTGATTTTCATCAGTTAGTGCTTCAAGTCCTCTTTTCTTTCAAGAAGCAAGGTTGTGTCATCTACATATCACAGATTGTAAATGAGTCTTCCTCCAATCCAATCATCATATAGTACAGCTTCTCGGATTATTTACCCAGGATTCAGATTGAGTAAATATGGTGAAAGGACATATGTTATTATACCCATTTCACATATGGGGACAGGAACTCGCTAACATCTCCACAATCAGTCAGCAGGTAGCAGTGCTAGGAGCCTATGCCCATCTGATCTCAGGTCAGTTCCCTTTAGTATAAAACCCATTGCCATCAAGCTGATTCTGACTCATAGCAACACTATAGGACAGAGTAGAACTGCCCCATAGGGTTTCAAAAGCTGTAAATATTTATGGAAGCAAACCACCATATCTTTTTCCCACAGAGCAGCTGGTGGACTTGAACTGCCAACATTTTCATTAGCAGTCTAACACTTAACCACTGCACCACCAAAGTTCCTTCCATTTAGTGTACTCCCTTCCAATTTTTCTTTCCTATTTACAAATAAAGAGATTCATAGAAATGACTCCATATCTTCTTGGCTTCCTTTCCAAGTAGAGTAGCTTCTAGTTTCTTAAATTTGCTTCTTCCACTACCAATGAAAAAAGACAGCCTTCTGGTTAGTAGTCATATGCCTTAGGCATTATGCCACCAGAGCCTCCCATGGGAAAAGACTAAGCAAAAGGAAAAAGTGCCCTTTCAACAAAAGGCTTGTATCAAGGAAAGGGTATGGCAGAGTAGTAAGAACAAGAGCTCTAGAGCTCTAGAGTTGATGGATCTGCCATTCCCTGGCTGTGTGTCATTGAGCAAGCTACATAACTCTTCTATGTCTCAGTTTCTCCATCAATAAAAAGAAGATAATAATAATATTTCTACCATAGGACTATTGTAAGAAATAAAGTACCACAATGAATAACTATATAACTACTTAGACCAGTGTCAAGCATATAGTAAATTCTTAGTAAACGCTAACTTCCATTCACTCTTCTTTGGCCCCATTTGTACAGCCTAAGGAACTCTGGTTAAAGCATTCAACTGCTAAACAAAAGCTGGCTGTTTGAATCTACCAGCTGCTCCATGGGAGTAAGATGAGACAGTCTGCTTCCCTAAAGATTTACAGCCTTGGAAACCCTATGGTTTCTACTCTGTTCTACAGGGTCGCTGTAAGTTGGAGTTGACTCAATGGCAGTGGATTTTTTTTGTTGTTTGGGTTTTTTTTTTGCTGTTTTTTTTGGGGGGGAGGGTAATGGTACAACCTCCAAGGCCCTCATCTTCTCAGCAATTATCAACTCTGTAAGATTATCTATAGTAGTTTGCTTTTACTTACTGACTTATTGGCCTTTATGGCCAATGTTCTTTGCCCCAAAGTCTTGTAGGTCTGTTAGTTCAATGTTTCTCAGACTTAAGCCTGCATCAGAATTACCTGGAAGATGTGTTGAACCACAGATGGCTAGGCCCCACCCAGAGTCTCCAAGTCAGTAAAGCTCAGGTGAGACCTGAGAATTTACACCTCCAATAGTTTCCCAAATGGAGCTGCTGAGCCAGGGACAACATTTTGAGTACCACTGTATAGACAGAAAGTTCCTTTATGGCCCAAATCATTTGCACCTGACTATTAGCCTAAAGGTGGGTGGTCTAGACCCATCCAGAGGCACCTGAAAGGAAAGTTCTGGTGATCTGCTTTTATAAAGATCACATAGGCCGGCAAAGTTGACACAAATTTTGGGGAGACACAATGCAATCCATGACAGTCATCATAAGTCAAAATCAACTCCACAAAAATGGGTTTGGTATAGACATATTACAGTATAAGAAGACAGCTTTACTCAGCCTCTAAGACCTGTGATATAGTGAAATATTAGTCATCAAAAGGGAAAATGACCAAAGCCAAAATTGACTCCAGAGCCTTCTGCCTTTTGTGGAGAGGCTAGGAAGACAGTATATGGCATAACAGTAAGTAACAAAATCTCTATCCTCTCTTTCCCTTCCAGCAGACATTAGTGGAGGGAGAAAGACTTAAGTCAGAGGTGGATTACCCAATAAGCAAGGTAAGCATGGGCTTAATTGTGTGTATTTACTAATCTCTAGTGAACATTGTTTTCACCACTTTTTTTTTTAATTGTTCCTACTGAACCACTGAACTTGGAACAGGATCAGAGCCAGTTTCATTTGCATCTCAACAGTCAGAAACCTTAGGTGAAGGCAGGTTAATGTAAAAGGTCTCTAAGCAGTTTACAAGAGGAGAATAACTCAGCTTTCTAGATTGGGAAACACCAGATTGCGCTCAATGTGTCCAGCAGACCTTTCTGCATCATCTGTCACAGGTGGCCAAAGAAACAAGAGGGTCCCTGACTTTATACATTTAATTTAAAAAATAATATTAAAAAAAAAAAGATTGCCCTTGAATGTTATAGATCAGAACTGCTCCATGGTGTTTTGTTGGCAGTAATCTTTACAGAAGCGGATACATAGGCCTTTCTTCTATAGCAGTGCTGGGTGGGTTCGAACTGCCAACCACTTGTGCCACCTTTATACTCTTTTATCAGTCTTGAAATTATAGTTCATTTCAGGAGTTTAGAAGTCGTCATATTTTCAGACTCTCTTTTCACTAGAAAGGAGGAAACAGATTGCCAGATCTTGCTAACCAGAAGGCTAGAGGTTCAAACCCACCAGCCACTCCTGCTGAGTGATATTGGGAAGGAAGGAATATCATTTAGACCTTCCCAATATCTCTCAGTAGGAAAAAGATCCAGCAATCTGTTTCCATAAAGATTATAGCTAAGGATAACCCTATGGGTCAGTACTGTGCTTTGTCACCTGAGGTCTCTAAGAGTTTAAATTGACTAGGCACCTATCAACAACAACAATATCACTCAAGTGTTCTGGGGAAGGAGAGTATAAGTTTCTAAGTAATGGTGACATAGCAAAACACTGTTTGGGAAAAGAATATTGATTGATTGGCAGCAGTTAAAAAGTAGCATGTAAACTGTATTAGCTTTTTGCTCTAATTTACTTCATAACCTTTCTTCTCATCCACAATAAAATTTACAAACAACTGAGACATCTGTTTATTGGTCTCTTGTCACCCATTTGTATTCATTAGCCATCTGGGTAGGGGTGGAGGGAACTTCCAACTACCCTACACTTCCCATGACTTAACACCTGATTTCAGTTCCTTTGTTGCACTCAGAAGGAGCCCTGGTGGTACAGAGGTTAAGGGCATGGGTTAATGCACATGAAAATATGTAGTAGTTCAAATCTACCAGCTGCTCCAAAGAAGAAAGATGTGACAGTCTGCTTCTGTAAAGATTACAGCCTTGGAAACCCTATGGGACCAATTCTACTCTGTCCTATAGGGCTGCTATGAGTCAGATTTGGCTTTGGGTTTGTTTGTTATTGTTGTTGTTTTGGTTGTACCTGGAGAGGCCCTTAAAACTACACTCCCACTAAGTCAGATGTGACTCATAACGACCCTTCCTTGGGTTTCTGAGGTGGTATCACTACAGAAGTAGATTGCCCAACCTTCCTTCTGAGGCCCTTACTGAGCTTTAACTAAAACCAGTTGCCTTTGTTGAGTTTCAGTGCTGATAACACACCTCATTTGCAGACAGAATCATCCTGGCAACTTGAATGGAAAGGCTACAAGATCCTGGAAATATTCAGAGGACAAGTGGACTGTGCCTCTCTACTCCGATGGCAGCCCCCTGCCCCCTACCATGTATGAGTGAGTTAAAAAGGAAAGGAAAAAAGCACTGAATTATACATCAACGAAGAAAATTCTGGAATCTAAATAGTTATCTCTCCTGATATATTTTTTCCTTTTAAAAATTTCATAACAATTCTTTTTTAAATAATCCTTGTCTAAAGAGACAAATTCTGGTTGCAAATGCAAGTAGCAAATGCACTTAGTAACGAGTTGCAAAAATCTACTTGTCCCTTCCAGCCCCTAGAAAATTCTAGCTATTGCTACTCTTCCTAAAGAACTTTTGGCTATTTTCTCTAAAACAACTACAGCTGAAAATGAGAAGAATGTTAAATTTCAAAGCAGATAGTTTCTGTATCTAAAACAGAGTGGAATACAGCTGGAATGCCTCTTAGAAGCTAGAATGGCTAGACTTCATCTCTCATACTGTGGTCATGTTATCATAAGAGACCATTACCTGGAGAAGGACATCATACTGGGTAAAGTACACTACTAGAGCTCATATGCTTATATATATATATATATA